>NW_027071936.1:15027790-15661357 GCF_038088225.1 Cyrtonyx montezumae | reverse complement strand
GGAGAGAGAGAGAGAGAGAAAGGAGAAAGGGAGAGAGAAAGGGAGAAAGGGAGAGAGAGAGAGAGAGAAAGGGAGAGAGAGAGAGAGGAGAGAAAGGGAGAGAGAGAGAGAGAGAAAGGAAAAGAACCAGACAGACTTGTCTGGAGATATACTATAAAAGGACAACAACAAAATAACTGAGAACAACAGTGAACAGCTAGTTGCTAAGCAATACACTTTTCATGATCAAGATGGAGTCCCAACCTATATGGGATTCTTACTGTTTCCCTTTAAATACTGTATAATATACATCAATTGAAAATGTACTCTCAAAACGGCATCCTGTGAGCCAGGAAAGTGGAGTGCTTGATTCAGCATCACTGAAGCCAATGAGTGCTGCCTGAGGAAAACCCCGTCTGTCAAGCCTCCCATGCTGAAGCTATTCAGCACTTGTTCCATTAGCATCTTTTCCGCATTTACAACTGCATTTGTAACTGTATAACACTTCTGCTTTTTTATGGCTTCTGCTTTTTTATGGTTTTGTTTGTTTTCGGGAAGGGGGCTGTTTTTTAGATCTTTGACAGGTGAGAGGAAAAAAAGATGATGTTCCACCTGTTCATGCCTAAGGAAATCCCTTCTGGAATAGCCTTTCTTGCTAACGTTTTTCCACTCAAGGTGAAAATAAACAAACAAATAAATAAAATAGAATAAACACATAGCAAACTAAACATGCATAGAAGAAAAGGAGGAAGTTCGGAACCTCATAGCAAGGATTCATCACTATTCAGACTTGAACAGCACTGGTGCAAATACATGTAGGTAACCATACCACCCACAGATTGATCCATCTCCATCAGCTTCCTGTTGAGAATGCCCCAAAACTTGCTATTACAGTTTAAGCAGAATAGAGTAAGCCATGCAAATATACAAACATTTCAGAATCCTCCCTCTGATCATCTTATCTAGCTTAATTTTCTGATCTATCAAACAGCATTATCAAGCTTCCAACTCCATGTACCAAGTTAAGCTGAACAACCGAATGTTTATTCACTGTCAAATTTCAAGCTCCCTGAGTATCACTCACACAAAAATAAAACTTAAACATCAGAGCATGTTACTGTTGTGAGATGATGTAGAACAGCTGGCAATCTGCATTTCCTAGGTACTAAATATTACTGAAAAATGTTAAAGATCAAAAATTCTGGTCTTATAGGGCCAAGCTCTGGAGAATGAGTAGTTCTGGCTCTCACTTCATTTGCAAGAAGCTCAAAGAATTCATCTTGGGGGAAATCCTTGGAATTACTTCTGATTTTTATTATTATTATTGCATTCTGGATCTGTAATAAGCACAGCTGTTTACTTATGTGCTAACTATGTTTAAAAAGACATTAGAGGTCAAAATCCAGTTTTCTGATTCCAATATTATGTGCAAATAGCCCTTCTGCTACCAAAAAGTCATCAAGCGATAATAAAAATCCCAAAACTTCATTTCATAGCCCACATGCATATCAGACTACATAAATGTGCTGATATTAGGCAGTAGCAATGAGCTTGTTGAAATCTCTGTTCAAAAATGAATACTGTAGCTCCATGCCCATTATGGACAAAATATGAAAAACATTTGAAGATTATATGGTATTTCGCCTTGTTTCAAGTGCTTTGATGACTGATTTTGTGCTATACCAAGAGCAAAGCAGGAGAGATTCCCATTTCTAGGTCACATCCATCCACTGATCATTCAGAGCAGCTGTTGCCACCACATACAAGTTATTAATGATTATGCATTGTATGACAATGGAGGCAACAGAAAAACTTATTTTTAAAAAGAATGCATGTTGTGTCACACACATACACACACAGAAAAAGAACGAATTGATCCCCTTTTGATTTTCCTCATTCTGTATTGACCTAAATGTAGCAGTTTTCTCATTAAATAAGTTAATTTACTGAATACATACTGTTTGTCATAAATTATGATTAATTTATACAGTAGAAAGAAGTAGAACTTACGCTACAGTTTTTGCTTCGGTTGGTCTTTCAAGTTACTGACTCAAGAAAAAAAAAAAAAAAAGGATACTTACTTACTTTAGAATTCTATAATAATTTGAAGAGCTTGTAAAGAGAGTTAGGATGTGAGCTCATTTTAGTGAAGGGATACCTTGGCTGGATTTTCACTCTTTTCTAGATGTGTCATTTCCTAAATACCAAGTTATAAGGAAGGAAGAAGAATCTAACCTTGGACCAATCATTATCAGAAAATACTGCTGGGAGAGGTAAAGAAACACTTTCTCCAAGTGCATGAGCATACTTAAGCACTGGCAATATTATGACTTCTGGGCTGTTTAACTAGAGGAGTGACTAGAGGTTTAGGCTGCTCAGTCAGGAAATAGCAGTGTTTGTGGATAATGGCTTACTATACAGGAAAATTAAAAAAGAGAAAAGCTTTGAGAAGGAAAATTAAGACAAAAAGTAGAAAGGAAGGAAACCATAAAGGATGTTAAGTTAGGACATATTTTCAGACAACATCAGTAGTGCTTAATGCTATCCAAGCCTTGTGCACAACTACTTTATAGTCGCAAAGAAGGCTGCGATCATCCAGACTTGGAACGTGGTGCATAGCGATCTGCTCTGCAAGATCTTAGTGACCTCACCAAGATTATTTGGGGATCAAAATGCATTCTGGTATGAGCCCAGGTTCCAGAATGTGGCTGGAAGAGAGATGCTCCAAAATAGTAAAATCAAAGAGGAAGGTGCAAAAGAAACAGACAAGGGAATGAAAACAGCATTTAGATGGTTTGTTGAGAACATTAGTATTGCATTTCGAAGCTTAAAAACTCTGAAGAAAAACAGAGCACAGACACATACAGCAGATTCATGAAATTAAAGGTGGGTTTTAGGAATTGAGAGATGGGATTTTTGATTTTTGCTGAAAGCTGAATGCAGTTCCTAACCTGCAGAAAAGGAATAATCACAAGTGCAATATCAAATACCTAAAAAACGTGCTATTACATCCTACTTTTTTCTGAAAACCATGGCAAGTGTTATCGCGTGGCATCAAAGGAAAAAAAAGAAGGTAATCTAAAGCAAAAGTCTGTTCAAGCCTCTCATATATTAAAAGTCAAGTAGTAAAAGTGAATACAAGAAAAAATCGGGGCTGTAGAAAATATTACCCAACAACTTATATTTGTTTGTGGAAATTGTTGAAACAAGGAATAGTGGAAAAAATCCTCGTATCAATTTTTTAAAATAGAAATCTACCACAGATGCAGACTGCAGTGGATTCCCAAATATCAAAGTCCATCATATTAAAGACATGCAATAAGCAGTGAAGTTTGACTTCTGGTGCCTCCCCACACAGAGATAAACACACATTCACGAAGAAAAATCTAGCATCATCAGCTGCCTGTTTAGAGGAGGAAAGCTGTCACACTGGGCTAAATTTTCATTGTAACAAAAAACCACTCTCAGAAATGCTTCTTTTCCTCCAAAAAATTTTAAATACTTTTATAAGCCATAAGAACTCCAGAAGTTTGAAGCTCAGCAAGCTCAATTGTACTGTGGCCTTTTCCAACATTGCCTGTCTGACTGCACTTTATTTCTTGTCATATGTTTAATATTTTGATCAGGAACCATCTGGGCAGAAATTCCTATTTTTTTTTTATGCTTCTACAAACTTAGCACAACCTAGTCCTACCCCAGAGTAAAGATTTTAGATACAGCCATAATTAATAGTAAGAAGAAGAGCAGCCAAAATGAAAAAGCCATCCCCTAATAAAATAATGTCACTTGGAGAAGACATTAGCAAAATAGTAATTTAGTTTTCTGACTAATTTTCACTTTATAAGAAAAAAGAACATAGAACCATAGAGCATTTCACCTACTAATGCAAGTCCTTGAGACAAGCCGTAAAAGAGATGAAACATCTCATCACTGGAAGGTAGTTATAATTTAAGACTTACTTATGTCAGGCAGAAATATGAACACTCATTTCTCTGCAAATTTAAGGAGATAGTCAAGATAGTGATACTACTAGAAGTTGTATTAACAATTTTCCGAAGTTGGAGGTGTTTGGTGGAAAAGAGATAAAACAACTGTAATCATACTTGTTTTGAAAACTCTAAACTGTTTTTCCCCATCTAATTTATAATTGCACAAGAAGATGTTGGCCATAAGCACAGAAACTGAAAACAAGTTATGTAAACTGGCACAGCTTAAGTGAAAACAAATGTCAATCAAGGTAAATGTGCAGGAAAGTATTACAGAAAGAAGGTGAAAGATTATCTGATGAAAGAGGGTGAGGAGCAGGGGAAAATGATTGCAAATGATTGCTTACTAGTGGTTTGTACCCTGCTACCCTCCAAGTTAAACTGCAAAATAAAAAAAAAAAAAGAAAAAATACCCAACCCACAAACCTCAGTGAAGCTTAAAGCAGCAGCAGCTTTCCAAGGGTTTAAACTGTTTGAAAAGCTGGCTGTAGGGAACACAGTTAGAAGGCACAAGGTGCACAGGGGGGTTGCAGTAAAGCCAAACTGAAAACAGCTTTCAAGATCAATCACACACTGCTGTTTCAGGAGCTGTGCTGGAATTAATGCCAAATAAAGGCTTGCTACTCCACAGAGATTTTAATGAACCTGCTCGGAGGCAACAGAATGAAGGTGCTGTTGGCATGGAGCTACACTTCAAAATAACCTGGAGCAGCTTGCTTGAAGTTCAGACATATACAACACAACTGAACAAAATACAGGACAGAACCAGGAACTGGGAAGAGTTTAATGGAGTTTCTGTATGCATCATCAGTCTCTTACTAAAACATACAGAGGAAGCAAACCGCATTCAAAAAAATTGTAAAGCATCATGTGGGATGTGTTAAAATCCTTTGAAAAGGAGGGAAATTTGCTTAGCTCTTTCAAGCAGCTTGGAGCATTTACATTCAGTAAACAAGACATCTAGAAAAAATTCTAGTCAAGCCCTCCTGTCCCTCCAAGCTAAGTTCTTTAGTATTTTTCTCACTTTTTTTCCTCTATCAACCCTACACTCTTTCATCTGTGTTTCACTTTCAACATACCGCTTGGGATCAGTACACAGTGACAGCAGCAGAGATTTTGCATAACAGCACAAAGCTAAAGCTAGTTATGAGTTTATTCACAGGTATACCTGAGAAGGAATTCCACTATGTTGTTTATCTCAGGTATTTCCTGTTAGGAAATTTTCTTGCTTCTCCTAGAATGTGAAATATATTCTAGTCACCAACATCATCTTTAGAAATAATGCTCTAAGCATCTTAATATTAATAAACTGCATGTTTTCAAAGCTGGTACTAGAGAAGATGGGATGCTTCTCTTATCAGCCACCATATATATATTTTTTCCCTGCTTATGCCTGATACAAAGAGGAAAGAACCATCACCATCTGTCACTTACAGACCTGAACTGCCATTGGTAGGATAAAAGTGCTGCTTGCTTGACCTCTGAAGCTGGAGCCAGTAGATTGTCCTGGTAGTATTAATACTGAGGAGTTTCAGCTGGATTCTGCTACTGTCCTTGCAGTAGCTTCTTTTTAGTATGAGCACTGCAGTTGAACTAGTAAAAGTAATGAGAGAGAAATCTTAGAGGAAGAAGAAAAGCCAGGCCATAAGTTCTAGCCTGTTAAGCTACTGCACACTCACTGTTGAAGTCTGAGCTTTATCACAGAAAACTTCTCAGAAAATTCTTTCCTTTATTTTTTGTTTTCCTTTCCAAGCAGCTAAAATGAATGATACAAATTCACAAGTTATTTTACTTCTCCAACAATTTCTTTAAAACACTTGTTAGATTTTCATCTTTTAGATGATAGTATCACCCTAGTACTTTTGAAACGAGTAAAAAATAAGTCCACACTTCAATTCTAATATATTTTTTCCTGTTCATTCTAAAGGATGTTTTACAAAGGAAAGAGTATATGAAACTGAAAATTGCAATGCGTCAATATTATCATCTTACCTGAATGAAATTCAAGAATAAATAACACCTAGATGAAAAAAAAAGGAAAAGTAAATTAAATCCTTGAAAGCTTTTCCCATTTAGCACTGACATTAGTAATATTTCTGTTGATAATGACTATTAACTCCTTGCCAATGTGACCTGCTCTCCTGTTTCTGAATCTGGGCTAGCTATAATTAACACTCTTCTTGAACAGTAAGGAATTACAATAATTGATCTGTGCAGTTATGCATGCCTAGCTGAGCATGGTAGGGATTCATATGTTTGGAGTAGCTTTTGCACAGCTCACACATTTTGTCTGGTCAGAAAAAGAGTACCTGTTTCCTTAATTTTTTTGAGTTAGGTATACTTAATAAACAGGCAAATACTCCAGATATCCATGCTCTTGACTGCATGGAGTAGGAACAAATATCAATGTTGTGCAGGCAGAAGAAATGGCAAAAGAAGAAAGAAAAGGTAAGGTAGCACCTGTGGATCCAAGCTTCATAGAGAAAGCACTGTGAGGAAATTAAACACATGTTTTCCAGTGGGTCTTGCATATTTGTGGGTGGGGAGTTGTTTTATTGTTTTCTCTCTCAAGCTTTATAGCACTGTTTTAGCAAATTACAATTTGAACAGTTTCTGGGTTATTTGTGTGGCCCCCATCAAAGCAGTGGGAGAGAGTCATTTCTGGCAAATAAGAAATGTACAGAAGCACTGAATATTCCAGATAACACTTTTCCAAGCAATATAAACAAATATTAGCCACAGCTGGTTTCTCCCTGGTTTGTGTTTATACTCATAACAAGAAATCTATTTTGGTAGATAAGAGCAGCAATGAAATTTAGTACAACATAGGTATTTAGGTATGTGAGGAAAGAATTTTTAAATGCCAGTAAAGCACTGTCTATTTATGAAAACAAACAACAACAATAACAAAAATAAATAGTAGGCTATTATACTGCTATTATATCGTATTATATATATAATATAATATAATATATATATATTATATATATAATATATATTGTATAAGATACCTTTAGCATCTTTCACCACAGACCTCCAGAATCTCAGGACTGCTGCAAAGGCCTTCTGAGAAAAAAAAAAAAAACATTCATTATTTATAACCTTGAAAAAGGATAAACACCAGGGGAAAAAAAAAAAAGAAAGAAAGAAAGAAAAACAAACAAAAACCTCAGCAGAAATCACACACTGTAATTTGCTGCATCAGGGATTTTGATTAATAAATCAGGTTTTGTTATTTTTTAAGCATCAATGTACCAATTTAAAATAATAAACTCTAATGAAAAATTAACAATAACATGAAATGTTTCAGTACTGCTCCCTATAATGGCTGTTGACATGGGAAATAAATCATCAAAAGGATTTCTAAAGAACAAATTTAACAAAGAAATATGAAATAAGAGTAGCTTCAATAGCTATATTCGGTACACAGGCTTAAAATGTAACTCTACATTCTCCCACATTAAATATTTAAATTCTCATAAGGAACAAAGAGTCTGGGAGACTTTTTTTCTTCAGGCGTATTACATTTCAAAGCAAGGATGTCCTTAGGATCCAGCTAAAGCCTAGATCTGTGATCTGTATCCCATTGTTTGGCCTCAAACTAATTGTAGCAGAAAATTAATTATGTCCAACATTTCAAACTTAAATTTTTAAAAAGAAGCTTGATCCTGAAGGGCAGGAGTTGCTCAGCATGTTGCATATTGAGGCTCTAAGTGGCCTGATTTTTCAGAACTGCTTGACTTGTCTAACACATTAGCTTATGATAGAACCAGATGGTGTTTAGGTCTCGGTATTTCAAGGCACCTTGACACAGATCCTTAAACACATTCCTATATAATTCAAGCCACTTTTAATACCTCTGAGAGCCTTGCCCCTGGGTATATAATGGCATATTTCAAATGTAGACAGCAACATTTAGAAACTTGTGTCTAGGCATTAAAACTGTATATGACTGGCTAACAGGTGCTTGACAAATATAATTCAAGGAGTAGAAAAAAAGGGAATTAGGTATTTTTGCTTAAATCTAAAATACAAGAGAAAGACTGTACTAAAATTCTGTACTTTTTTTTTTTTCATTTTACAATCTGTGGCCCGTAAAGGGATTACAAGATTAAAAATGCATTTAGTTACCTCAAACTTTTCTTTTTTTTCCAGAGGTGATGGGGTCTGCATTTACCTGGGTAACAAATATCTAGATGTCAAAGGAAAAAAATATAATCTTATGTATATAGCAGATTATACTGTGTTTCTTTATTAGCCAAATAACACAAAAAACAGGATCTTTAATAATTAAAAGCAAAATAGCCTGAAATCAGAACATGTCGACATGCCAATGCATAGTCCAAGTTTTTTGGAAGATTCTATTTCTAAAATGTAGGCTAATGATGTTTGGGAAATCTCAGGTATTTCAGTAAGGCTCATCACTGTGAGTTCTGGCATCTACTACACATCACAAATACAGTACTTATCTTCATTTTCTTTCCTTTAAAACACTACTCCAAATATCTAACAAAATGGCTTCTTCTTCACTCCCCTGTGAAATGAGCTCTATGACCTTTACAGGCCTAAAAGACCTTGAAGAGAAGGAAAAAAAAAAAAAGAATGGAAATAGAATTTCATACTGTATTAAAATTCTTCTTTTAAAATTTAAAATATCAAAAATGGGGCACCAGTGTGCACTGGCAACAATTATTTCTCCCTCTGGCTGTATTATTCACAGTACTACAGAATAGGTAAGTGCTTGTTTGCTTTTGTTACAGATATTATTGAGTAGTTTTGTTGCTGACGTTAAAATTGAAGAGGAAATGATATTTTTCAGAAGAATCAAGATAAAACAGTAATATGCTCAGAACACCACAGTGAACTGTAATCAACCCCACTTTTTGTGCAACATTAGAGTTACTTCTTACCAAGCAACCTATGTCCCACAAGAGCTTGTGTTGTCAGATTCCTCTAGTGGCCATCAGTGGTAGGAATGAGATGGACTTAGCTGGATTCCTCCCAGTCCGACTCTGAATGCATAAAGGCTGTTTGGGCATCTCAGACTGTCCCAAAAAGATTTCAATGCTAATAGATTAGCAGTATTCAGGTATTTTTTCCTTACCTCTTATGCAATTCTTTTGTTTCTATAAATATCTTACTTCTCTGAAAAACTTTGCAAGAAAAACTGTATTTAACCTCATTTTTTACTCTCAGACTTGTCAAAGTATTTTACTTTTTTTTTTAATGCTTCCAGTTTATTATTCACTCAATAGCCTAGCAAGAAAGAATCCATTCCTTTTTTTTTCCCTTGTTTTATTTATATATTTATTTTGATAAGTCTATTTGTTTCATTCTCTTTACTGAATATAAACTAGCAATGTAAAGGTATTTTAGCGGCGTTTAGCCATTTAAAGTCCCTGTCGAGACATCACAGACATAAACAGGATTCTCCTCTGAAACATAAGGATTAATGTTTTACAGACTGATCTGCAGAGTGTGGAGGTTTTAAATTGACACCTTCTTTGATTTGAAGGAAAATTATGGAGACACTCGGAGTCTCACTGTAGAGGAAATGAAGTTGTTGACCTTTTATATGGTGTTCAATATGATATTTACTGTGAAATAATGATGGCAAAGATAACAACAATTACTGATTTGAGCTATGCAGAATAATGAGGAAAAACATGTCATGTAAATGTGAGCTAATGATCCTCATAAGATGTCTCTACTATACAACCTATAAAATTGCAACTGATTTTTTTTTCCTTTAGATTCACATCCCTCAGACAAGAAGTGAGAAGAAGACCTAAACAAACTATGAAGAAAGGACCTGAGGATTCAGTATTCAAATCAACCTGTGGAATGAAGAAATTCAACAGCATTATTTAATTAAACTCACCTTCAACCTACTTTAAACTATGATGAATTTGAATTGTTTTGACTCTCCCTCAATGAACGTTGATAGAAAGAATTCAAAGCAACCACTTCACTGTAACGTGGGAGACAGACCAGAATCAGGCCTTAGTAATCATAGTCCAGAGATGCAGAAATTACTGTATGTATTAGATATCACACTATCTTTATCCAAGAGAAACTGGTGATACATGGAAACCCACTGTTTACAAATAGCTTAAAGTATACAGTGAGTAGTAGCATCAAGTAAGCAGAGAAACTGACAACAAAAACCAAAATCTGACTGGTCTTTTCTATCTCTTGTTATCTGATGACTATATCAATAGGAAATGGAAAGAAATCCAGTGAGTTTCCCAGTACAATAGTGTTGTATTTCAGACTCCTTAAGAAGCCACTAGACTTAAACATATGACAATCAAGAGTCAAAAAAAGAATTTCACTTATAGTTTTTTAAGATATCAGTAGCTTAATTTTTTTTTTCTTTTATGTCTAAAACAACTACTTGTCATCTTTCAAAGGAGAAAGGGTTAAATTCTTCTTGCTGAAATCCCCTGCAAAATTAGACTTCCATTCAGAGTTGACAGCAATATCAAAAGGTATAGTCCTCCACTCCTAGTCATAAATCTTAAGAAAGTTTTGTGTAGTTTTTTTTTTTCTTTTTTTATTTGTTGTTTGTTTGATTGGTTGATTTTATTTGGTTCTATATCTTATATTTTACCAGGTGAAGTATACCACCTCAATACAGATTTAAAACAACAACAGTGTTACTCAGGCTTACCCACAGAGCCAAAATTAACCACCGCAAATTCTTGTACGGTAAAACATAAATGAGACATTCTCAGTACACTAATAAGCTATAGGAATTATGGCCACATCCCCAGCTGGATACGTTATAGCACATAGGCAAGAAATGCACTTTATTGAGATACAGTGTTTAGAAATCTGGCACAATAGTGTTCAGGACAACTTAATGGAATCCCAGTGTCATTTTTATGTTGTTAAAACACCATGTAAAAATATCTCAAAAACATTACATACCAGCAGGAGCAAGCTTACCTGAATGCTTGTGTTTTCCCACTCTCTTGTTTATTCAGCCTTTCAAAATCTGAATACCATATTATTCACTCACAATGCTCATTAATTATTTCCCTGGTATTCATTAACATTTTGTTTTTCTTTGGTGGTAGAGTAATAAATAGACACTTTTTTTTTTTTTTTTTTGGCTTTATTATCTTTCCTGCAAGACTAAGAGAATAAAAGTAGTTACAGAAAGAATGCAGTAGTTTAACATATGAAAGCAGACCGTTATTTAAAATTACTTACATTTAACGTTTAATGTTAAGAAACATGCTTGTTAACCATAAATGGAACAGTAATTAGGAATAATTAATGTATGTACCTCTCTGAATCATTGATGACAATTTATTTGAGAACGCCAGCCTCCTTTGCTTCTACAAGTATATTTACATGCTATGAAACAAACAAACAAAAAAATTAAAACTGCATCTCTTTCTACAGATACTCCAGAACAAAACAATGACAGTTCTGTATTAGTTTGAGTCATATTTTGCTGGTAACTTAGTTTCTGTAAACTAGTAAAAGAGCTCATAACTCTTTTTTCCTTTTTTTTTTTTTTTCTTTCAAAAAGACAAAGCACCTCATTTTTGACCACATAAGAAGGGAGTTCAATCTACATTTTTATACCTACAGGAATATAGAACCAAACTGAAAATCGCTTTAGTTAACAAAAGTTACATTCATTTTAAAATAATAAAAACAACCAAAATGAGAACACATTAGCAGTTCAAATGACCACATCCAGTGCTACATATATCACTGAATGGTATCTCTTTTCTGAAAATACCTGTACTCAATATTTGATATATAGTATTGAAACGTCTATGGCAACAGTTTCAATTACAATCCCTGAAATGAATTTCTGTAAAATCTTTCCCACAGTTAGACACCCCAGGTGTAAGAAATGGAATGGCAATTGGACATGTTATTCCAGTTTATGTTTTTGATAGATATAATAAAGCAAAACCAAGCTTCCTATTCCCTCAGGTGTGTGGATAAGCAGTATCTGAAAATTTACATATTCAAAACCTCTAGAAGGCTCTGTAGGAAATAAACATCTAAAACAGCTGTTCTTCTCTAGTTCTGTTTTAACATGGTAGTAATTTTTTTTCTGAAAGCATATTTGTAGCAAGATGCTTTATATCACAATGATATTTTATATTTTATCATTTAGTAGCCCTCAAGATTTTTGGTGGCACTATACTTTACAGCAGGCATTTTTGTTAAGGTCAATTTTCTCCTGAATTCTTGAATTTATTTCACATTTCCAAAAGATCCTTGGCTGGTAACAAAAGAATGGAAGTGAGTTCTTCTGCCAAACCAAATAGTTTTATACAAACTTTACTTTTACTATGAAGTAACCAAGGGCAAAACCACAGAAACCTTTTCTCCTCAAAGGAATTGAAGTTCAGCAATGTTCTGTACTGCTAAAGCTGTGTTACTAGTGCAACAAGGTCTTCACTGTATGACTCAAACAGTGCTCCAGAGCGCACAAAGGAGTCAGGGAGTCCAAGAATGACTCAAGCTTTAAGTATCATCTGAGCCTCACAGACAGATAAAATGACGATGGAGAAGGAACAAAACAGCTGAAATTGTTAGTGGGTCACACATGATATCTAATATAAAGAACATTAGGATTCTGATCATTATCCTATAATCTCCTGCTTCGCTGTTTTCAACAAACATTGGAGTCTTTTACTTAAAAGTATTACTAGTAAAATACCTGTGCAGATTTTCTGTTCTTAACTAAGCTTTTCTGCTTCTTGGCATCTGATTAAAAGGAATACAAAATGTAATGAAATAAAATGAAATAGGAAGCCTCCAAAATCTGTGCTTTCATACCACATTGTAAGCTAGGAACATACCTACCCAGAGTACCCACCATGCCTAATGAGAGGAAAAGCTGCAACGGTTGCAGCCCTATACAACCACAAGATGGCACCCAGAGTGACAGTCTGCAAGGAGCGCCAGGGCACTGGAGTGCCTGCACGCTTCTTAATTGCGATTTCCATTGAACCACACACCATTCCTCTTTAGTACCAGCAGTTGCACCCTTTGACATGCTAACAAAGGAGGGCAGGAGTACAACTTAAAATGCCTCTCCGAGGCAGAGCACCAAGTACAAAGGGAAGGAGAAAAAAAATAAACAATTGCAAGCAGATGATGAGAATCATGAAGAGTAACCACTGAGCAATGAGGGACTACAGTCAATCTTTTACCGCAGTCATGCCGTTTTAAATCTTGCACATTCTACAATAACACCATTTATTAAAAAAAAATAAAAAATAAAAAATAAAAATCCTCTAGCTTTATTATCTCTTGTCACAGCACTGGATGAATTATGCCTTTGGGAGTCTCAGATGAGCGATAAAACTGTTTATTAGGATTTTAACAGTTACTGAAATGAGGGGGGAAAGAATGGAATATCGCAACCCACATCATAATCCCCAAAGATAATTATTTCAGACAGATAAAGATAATAAAATATGGATGTTTTTAGTTTGAGAATACAACACAATGTTCCAGCACATGCACTGCCTTTACATAGAAAGCAATATGAACATCACTTTTTTATGTCTGTTGGTATGGCTTTTAACTATTACCATACACTGCCTCTGCAGCAAGAGGCAGTTTTGTGTTCCCTTATTTGTTTGCAAAGTATCAGCCACAAAAAGAACATTGCAAAAATGAAAACATCAAACACAGGGAAAGTAAAAAAATCCAGGTTTCATTTCTGAGCTTGACCATCTCATAAGTTAAGAGGAAGAAACCCATGTACTGCAACTTCTTTTACTCACCTCACATAAACTCTTCCCTTACTAACCGTGTCATACTCCATAACATTTCAGTACAGCTTTAATTTCTTTGCAAGCATCAGTAAACCTGGCTAAGAAGCCTGACAAGGATTACTCCTGAATATTCTAATTACAGTGGCCTTTGTATCATCTCTTGTATTATCATTCCTCTTGCACACTGATGCAAGACAGCTGGGAGAGACTAATCCCCATTTGCTGAAGCCAGTCCTCACAGGATGCTTACAAACGATCTGAATTCAAGAAAAGATACAGGTGGCTTAAAAACACATGACTTTGGGACTGATTTTCTGCCAAGCAGAAAACTTGGACAGAAACAAATCTCCTGGGATACTTCCTTCATTTTATGCTACATAAGTTGTTACATTTAGAAATACAGTCATGCTTTTCAATGCCAGCTGCTGCAATGGAGTTAGCTTCCACAGATCTTCGTTACTATGAGAAACTTAAATAGATAAATAAATAAAAAGGGGGCCTAGGTAAGGAGATGAATTCTTCAATTATTTAAATAAAATCCATCAGCCTCTCAAAATCTGTAATAATCAAGCCAAATTAACCAAGTCAAAATAGTTTGTTGGATTGATCCTGTTCAGTATCTGATATGCTAACTTTTTCTTGATTGTGACAATGATGCAAGCTCCCTGTTCCTGGAAATGTTAAAGGCCAAGCTGGTTGGGGCTAAAAGCAATCCCCACAGGGCTGGGATGTGTCTCTGCCCAGGGCAGGGGGCTTGGAACTGGATGATCTTTAAGGTCCCTTCCTACACAAGCCATTCTGTGGTTCTGTGACAACCCAGACAGAATGTTCTATGACCTGTTCTTAAAATCTCCTAGTTTAAACAAATTCTTTATCTACAGATTAAAAGTGATTTTTCTTCTCCTGTGTGCAGAAACAACAAAATCTCCTATGATAACATTTTTGATGTGCTGGAAATCTAAATCTGTTTCCCTATCAACACTTTCTCAGAGCAATAAAGGAAACCTGTTGCTTTTTTAAAAAAAAAAAAACAAAAAAAAACCAAACAACCCTACATGATCTTTAAAGAGGAGCACATGAGAGTGGTCACAATGCTTCTGCATGCAATTACCTTCTATTATGTCAAATGCACAAGGGAACAGAAGAAGAGCCAGCATCAGGAGCAATAGAATGCATTTTCTTTTCTCCAAGAGTAATCCCACTTGTACAAACAAGAAGGGGCTCAATCATTTGCAGAATGTTTGTCAGTTATGCTAAGATGGGATCCATCTAGTTCAAGATGAACAGAAGACTACCTGACAAGTAACTTTGTGCACTGCAGAAGATCTCTGGTTCAAATGTAATGTGGAAAAGAAGCACAGTACTACATTTATTCGTTTAGCTTCCCATGTCATGGGTCTGAATGTTATGGAGGATTTTACACAATTGGTTTTCACTTAAACAAACAAAAAAACTGAGACAGTCCAACTTAAGTTTTGGAAGAGAACTAGATGAGAGCACTCTTTTCTATTCAAGGTGTTGGTACACCTCAAAAGTTATCTAATTTTTCACAAAACTCAAGCTTTTCATGAATCTCAACCAAAACAACTAATAAATTCTCAATTTCAGGCATCTTTAAAATACTATGGGGAGGATCTTAGCAAAACAATGCAGGATTGATCATAGGTGCTGGAAATAGATTTGTAACATAAAAATGTGACAAAACATTTGTTTTCCTGATTTAAAAAGCTACTGCTGCCTTCGTTTCTGTTAAAATGATCTCTCTTCATTAGTTTATGGCCAGAATTAACGCATGCCTGGTAACTATACTCTAAATGGTATGGACACCTGTCATTAGAACTAAACTCAGTGTGGGTTTTCATAATAGATATTAAACACATCTGCTCATTCAACTTAATAGGAAGTATCAGGTAAATGTCTAGGAAAATCAATTAGACAAGGCAAAGCAGACTCAACTTAGGCACCGTTAAACAAGGCACCTAAACTAGAAGTTGATCTTCCAGCTAATTTATTTGAAAGTCATTTTTGAGATTTCTCTCAGGACTACCATTATTTCAAATAATTACTGTGTGCAAAAAATGGGTTGTAACTCCCACCAAAGTATTAATGCCAATACAGTGACTAGCAATTAAGGCATAGGTACTCAAAAGACTGTCATTTTAATGTTATGTTCTTCCCCTTAACTCCTTTTCTGAAATATTTTGCACTTTATTATAGGGATCTCAATTCTTTGCATACAGAGTACAAATGGAAGCTTGCTTACATATACTTCAGCAAATACTTTTGAAATATTAAGCACTTAATAAGAAGTAGATTTCCGAAATCAGTATGTGCATCTACTTGGTGGGTAAATTAAAACTTCTCCAGCTGGACAAGAGAAAAGTTTCAAGGCTTGTGTTATCAGTGGAGAGATCATAATACATTGGTCTAGAAGTGCTCTGTATGTAGGGATGCCTTTATATAAGCTAACTGGCCAATGTACATAAGGATTTAGTCTTTCCAAAACCTGTGTGATTAGGCTAGCCAGGTGTAGGACAGGTTTTATTCACAGATTTATAGAATATCTATGTATCCATTCATTTTCACTGTCAAACTGTATGTCTTTCATCTTAGTGCTCTTCCCAGAAGGAGGTTTAATCTTAAAAAGAAACAGCAAAATGTCAGCTCACGCTGAACTATATAGGCACCGTTCACTCTATCTGGATTTTGAAAAAGCAGTAGCTTAAGATTTTGCCTTTTAATAAACTACAACTGTTCAAGAAGTGGTATTAAACTAACAGAATTCTGATTGAAAGAGACATTACTTTAAAATAAATTTCTCAGACTAACATTGGTATATTGTTTGCCTTAAAAAATATTGGCATGAATCAAAAGTCAAATTGCTTTTAAAGTCAAAAATATTATGGATTATTCTGTGTAAAAACTACATGGATATTCTTATCGCTATTTTACTTCTCAGTTGATTAATTTTCCTTCTCCTGGTCATACACTGCTGAATGCTATCACTAAACTAAAAAAAAAAAAATAAATCTCTAGCTTCTTTCCTTAGCAGATTTTAGGAGAATAATTTTCTTAAAAGTAGACCTGCTACAACTGTTTTTTATAGCGCATTTCTTACCCAAGCAGCAAATATTGTCAAAGGAATACTGAGCTTATCTAAAACTATTTTGCAGCATTTTATGATGTATGGCAAGCTTTCTGTGCACCAAAATGAAAAAAGGATTTTATAAGAGGAAAAAAAAATGTGTTTTTCAGAATAGATCTGATTTTTCTAAAGAATCATTAAGCACCAGTGGCATCAATTTCCAGGATTCAAATGCTTCCTATCTCCACAGGGAAATCCAAGTAGAAGCAACAGCAGTTCTGTTGACCACAGTCCCTGTTTCAGATCCAGAACCTTATGAATTTCCTGTCTTCTTGTTACCACTCACTGCCTACTTGTTGGTAATTCAGTATGAATAGAAAAATAAAAAATATCATAAGAGTAAGAATTAAAATTAAAAAAAAATTCTTAAGATGGAGAATATTTGAAACAATGCCTTAAAAGTTGATAACAAAAACGAGTGACGTAGACTGATGCATAAAGTAACAAACCCAAGGCGTGTATAAATAGGTAGATGAATTAAAAAGTCAAACTTAGAATAGAAGGAAGGAAAACAATGTCTTTTTCATAATACATCAACATTTGATTTAATGTAATAGAGCTTCTGCTTAGAGGAGATATAGGTCAAATGTCTGATCTGTCTCAGATGGAACAATTGGATGTTACTATCGTAAAACTGCAACAATACTCCAAAGCTGAAACAGAACCTGATGTCAGTTACTTAATACATTTCTAAAAGAGAAGTTCAATAAAAACATATACCATTTCTGCACTACAGCATCTCACAGAGCCACACAAGCTGGATGTATTTTATTGAATTCTGCCTGAAGCACGGATTTGTAAATGAGAAATTATCTGTTCCTGAAACCCAGCAAAGTTTTTTTTATTCTCCAAAGTTGATTGTATTTCCACTTCAAGACCCTCACATCACTCATATTTTTTTCTCGACCTACACAGACTAGAATAGCAGAAGACTTTTTTCAGCTGTTTTAAATAGTTATCTGCACATCACAAATATACAGATGGTTTTAAAAAATGAGCAGTGCCATGTGGATATCATTACTGTAAGGACACTCTTTGTAATCTTTGTAATTTTTTTTTTTTATGATTTCAAGTAGCCAAAATTATTGTGTACAGCACTTACTCTGTTAGTGAAGGATGAATACAAAGATTAATCCTGAGATACAGCTGTACTTAAAAAGTCATCCAGGAAGTGCTTTCTCCTGGTTTTGCTTCCAATCTTGTTATTTCTTTGTGATACTTACATGGGCTACGTCGACGTGGGTGTACATACATACACACACTGGAAAGCAGCCAATATTCCTCCCCATTTTGAATTAAACGATATTAAAATTATTTGCTTAGTCTTCAGTAGATCATCAGGTAACACTAACAGAGAAGAGCTACATAATATCTG
Source organism: Cyrtonyx montezumae (assembly GCF_038088225.1). NCBI lineage: Eukaryota > Metazoa > Chordata > Aves > Galliformes > Odontophoridae > Cyrtonyx > Cyrtonyx montezumae. The sequence continues at coordinate 15,643,111 of NW_027071936.1, read as the reverse complement.
TAAGAAACGCTTGTCAGAATTCACTATCTCCTAGCTATTAATGTCAGACTTTGCCTTTCAAGAAAAACAGGGAAGGAAAAAAGAAATCATCTAAAGAATTTTGCATGTACTTCTCCAAGAAAACCAAATGCCCACAGTTTCTAAAACAGCATAGATTCTATTTTTTCTCAGGTCCAGAAAATATTAGTGCAGCCAAACTGCTGTGTGTCCTCTGTAATATTGCCCAGTTCAGGGCTGTATAATTTAAAGAATCAAACCAGCAGACTGGTGCCTCCCTGTGGAAAGCTTACTGTATTTTCCCAGACAGATGTCAGGCAGAATCAGCCATCAAAGGCAGTGCTGCTGACTGATGTCTAAGTCAAAGACAAACAAACAAACAAATCTAAAGATAACTTTAATTGAACAAATATAAGAGGATCAAAGGCACAGAGGAAAGGAAGTATGTGCAACAGTAGCACACATTTGGAGTTACACTGACAAACAAGAGAATCAAAGAGAGGGAGATGACATGATTTCCTACTTCCAAAACTTAGATATTAGCATGGGACCTAAAAAAAAAAAAAAAAAGATATCAAGGCATAAATCTAGATCATTTCTCCATTGCCACAGTAAGCATGCTGGCAGTAAAACAAGCTGACAGCACTGCATACCTGACAGTGTTCAGGCTCACTGTGAGGAAAAAGCTACAATCCTAACAGCCTACTGATGCCTCAGCCACTACCAAATAAATGTTGCAATAGGGTGTCCTGTTGAGAAGCCCTTCTCTTTTTCCCAAACATTGCTCCCTGTAGTAGGGTTAAAACACTGCTGAGTTCCTTCCTAACTGAGAGCTACAATGGATATGAATGTACTCAAAACTCCAGTTTACCAAAATATGGGTTACTTAGGGGATGACTTCTTGTTCAGGAGGTTCACAGCAGAGGTAAACTGGCTTCTACTTGTGAAGATTCCTGTACAGCCCTTGCTGATGAGAGCTCAGTTGCCCTAGTTAAGGTCATCCTAAGTTGAAAACCAGATTCTACTAAGATAAACTTTTTCTCTATCCATCTCCAGACTAATACCAATGGAGAGCAAACATGGGTGCTGTTATATTTGCCTTCTTATTATTTACAACAGAAAGCCTCAGTCTCTTAAACTCACATAAACTGTGCTCTGCCTAGATTTGCAGCTTGGATTTTCCTTATCTTACCACTAGATAACTGTTTAGGCTTTTTAAGTTACATACACAGTTAAGTTACAATAATACCCATTTGTAAGTACAGTTATTCCAACAGGCATTAGGAAAATGCTTCTTGCAGATTTAGTGCATTTTTATAGTGAGAACAGTTTTTAAGAAGTCTTTGCACAGCATTAGTTTTTCTTAATCAGGGGATTGTATCTCTGACACTGAATTTTCTATAAGGACTTCTATAAAGGTAACTACTACTCTGGCTTGAGTAACTCTTCCACAGATTAATGAATAGAAAACCTCTCACATTATTTCACAGTTAACACCTTTCCAAAACATTTTACAATGAAATAACTGCAGCTTGCCTTCCTGTGAACGTCAGATAAAGATTCTTCCCTGGATTTACCAACAGGAGAAATTCAACACAGTACAGCTTCAAACTACTCATTTAACACCAAATAGGAAAGGTAGAAGAACTAATCCTGAAAATGTTAATTCCTGCTCTTCTTACATCAGAAAGAGCCCTTCTGCAGGACAGCTTACTTCTTTGCTAACTTAGAGACACTGAAAAGACAGAAATCCTGTGGTAAGTATTGGCCAGCTCTATAATCTACACATCCCACCAGCTGAAGACTAGGAAAATCAGAAAAATGTTCAGAGTAAACCTTCCACTGAGACAGGGAGGTGATATATCACAAATTCCTTTCCTCTTGCTCCTTCAAAACACTTTGAAATAAGAATATTTTTGAATGCATTTGCTTGAAACATCTGCGTATTGCAATGGTTCCAATCTCCCCGAGACAGAAGCCAGAAATATGCAAAGTTCCAATATTTACATTTCTTGATTACTTAAAAATAAACCAAAATGCTGTATTGAGTGGGGAGAAGGGCCAAAACCACAAAATATTTCTGTGGAAGGTCATAAAACATCAAGTGAAAATGGGAGCCAGTGTTGTGCAGAGAAGATGAATTTTACATATTTTCAGGAGTAGCACACAGAAGGAAATTCAAGATGGTTCTTAAGAGAGTGTGATTTCATACTGAACACTTAATCTATTAAGAAAAAAATCGTGATGAAGTCAGTGAGATCAGAATTGCCAGTTACCAGGGAAGCATAGTCTGAGAAGAATGCTAGGTCTCATTTTCATTTTGTCTTTTGCATAGCTATAATGTACTATTCAGAGTTCAGTAGTCATTAGTCACTCTGTAGTGCCAACAGATATTCAAATATTTAAGAAAGTATTTAGGTACAATTCTCAGTATATGTACACACATATATATATGTAAACACACACATATATTTACCACTTAGCTACTTTGTCTCGTAAGTCCATGACAAAGAAAATTCAACTTCTCAAACTTTCTTTACAATTCAAGGTCCAGAACTACATTTGAAGAGCTTCTCCTGTAAGAAAATATCAAGGTGAAATGGTAAGACACTAGAAGAATGAAACAAAATATCTATCATGAAACTAAACCGACTCTAAGGAAAAAGAACACTACAGAATATTATCTCTGACTACTCCTTTATTTAACGTGATTCTTTCCGGTGGGTTTTTTGTTTGTTTGTTGGGTCTTTTTTTCCTTTTGACTCAAGATTTCCATAGATCCTTAATGTACTGCTAACACTGCACAGTACCTTGATCAAGTGCAAGGCCTTATGAACGGAATTAATAAAAAATAGTTTCTATGACTTAAGGAGTTGCCAATTAGTATCACCAAATGGATGGCAATAATTGCATAAATAGATAATTCTAGCTCTGTTCCCTCTGTTTAGCTTGCTGTTTCATACTGATCTCAGTTATTCATCAGCTTTGCCTTTCACGGTCATATGAAGACATAACAATGACAAGTACAGTAGTTCAGAAATGCTACTTGTATACAATAAAAATTAATTACAATTACTGTGGTAACTACAACTTTAATTGAACTCTACATGGGATGATAAATGGTAAGTAGTCTTGATAGGCGTTTCATGTTGAATACTTAACACTAAATTTTCTTTTCTTGTTATATTGACTAAAATATTTACATGGCTCTTTTCTCAAATACAGTGTTCAAATTCTATGGTATAAAGCAACAAACTGAAGTTCTGCAAATTGTTTTGCAGTTATTAATATATGAAAAGAGTATTCATTTCTTATGAATAAGTCATAGTTTTCAAATTTCACAGAATGAAGTTGTTAAGAATGCTGAACTGTTGATTATGAATGAATCTTTCCAAAACAAACACGTGTATGTATATATTTTGAACTTATATAAACATAAAAACTTAGGACTATAAAAAAATTATACATGAAATTGATATTTGCAAGTGCATTATCAACCTGTATTTTGAATAATTATATCAGATTTTTTTAATATTTCAGCATCTGAGCAGTTTTCTTTAAAGCCTGGGTCTAGCTGTGAGCAATAAGTCCTTGAAACTGTGGTGCATCTAGCCATGCATTTGTTTGCACTATAAACTGAGATTACATTGTGAACATTCTGAACATTATAGGAGGCAACACTACTAACGAATGTTGCCAAAAACTTCCTATTGTAAGAAATCCATTTCAGTAAATTAGAACCAGAATACCCAGGAACACACACAGACAGTATATGGGTTTTCCTTCTAAATAAACTCTTGTTACACACTTTGGATTCCTAGAGGCCTGAATTAGCCTGAAAGAAGACAGAAGACAAGCTTACACTGCTCAGACTGAATTTTTCTCGGTTGCCTCTCTACCTTGGGCTGATTTCTTTTGCCTTCAAGATTCATTTAAAATAGTTCAGCCTATTTATAGAGAACAAAAATACAGTGCTCAGAGTTATGCTGAAAAGTTTTCATGCACTGAAGTGAGTGCCTGAAATGAGAACGTGAAATGTCTGGGTGTCAAGAACATACCTTTTGAAAACCCTATGAAAATAGAAGGAAAATACATGACAGACCAATAAGACTCTCCATTCCTCTACTCAGCCTACTGAAATGTTTAATGTACAGACCAGGGCAGGACAATATATCTGCAGGGGAGGAGAAGAATATCCTAAATTTGACCTTCTCACACTTCTCAGTATATAATTTGACACATAATTTGGGTTTTTGAGTTTGCTAGTTCATGCCCATTTTAGTTCATTGAAATTGTTTAACTACCTGTATCTGCTTGCAGATAGTCTGTAGTAGGTTAAATTACTGGGTTCATAAGCTGTGCAGGTAAAAGTCATCTATCATCAAAGACTACAAACTCTTAATCTTTGTTTCTTAAGCAGTAAAAAAGAGGATTAACATGAACTGACGTGGAGACAGCATAACATATTTTTTCTTGCTTTTTACTACTTTTTGGCCCTTGAGAAATTTTGACAGACAATGGTCAACAATATGACGACCACTGATAACAAATTTCTGTTAATCAGTGACAGTTCAGGCAAAAGCCCGGGACATGAGATGCATTGCTCACCACACTCCCTTATAAAGTTGAGTCTGGCCCTGTCTCTTCACTGTCTGCTCCGAGATGGTGACATTAATACCATAGTGCCTACTCAATAAAACACAGCAAAAAATTATTCTTTTTTCTCAAAACTAAGCCATTGAAATGTATTTATTTATTATAAAGACCTACACTGCTACTTTCAGGCAGAGGGGCGTTCAGACATGAGGGGCGTTACATGTATACAGAACTGTGGCATTAGAATGGCTTTTTAGAAAAACAAAAGTCACATTTTAAATGGTACTTAACCAGGCTTTAATTAGGTGTGGAAGTCTGAGCTAATCTATTAATAATGAAGTTTTCAACTAAAAATTTAAAGAAGCAAAGATAAAATAAAGATGAAAGAGTCTGAATCTCGTTTTTAAACTTCAGTCTTCATACAGTATAGTAGACTACATCATTTAGTCATTTTAGATTTAAAGGAAAAAATACATCTTACTGTTTTGAAAGAGATTTTCAACTGGACCAAAACTGTTCACTGAGCTCGTTCCTGTTAAAGAGATAATATGGAAATGAATTTTCAAATCATTATTCTAACTTGTAGTCGTATGATATCATATGCATGGAAATGTTTTTCAGAGAAAAGACCAAGTTCTCCAAGTTTACAAGAAATTTATTCCCTAATACATACATAAGAGGATTCCCACGCAAATTAAGGTTCTTTGCAGGACTGTATTCCCATTCCAAAGGTAGACATTAGAATCAAGATAAAAATAAATAATAAAAAAACACAGAATGACAAGAAGCTGCACAAGGGCATAATTAAAGGGCTGTTTTGTAAGAGCAAGAGTTGGTCAAAACTATTTAGAATAAATTCTTTCTAGTTTTCTCCTGCAGTGGAATTGGTGCAAGTTAGATACACAGCAATACAAATGATTTTTGGTTTGTTGTTCATTTACCTCTCCAGAGAGTAATATCCTTGCATTTTTATCCCTCTTTTTTTAATCCCTTTTATTGCCAAACAGAAAGAAGAAAAATGCAAGACCAAAAGAACTGGAAAATAAATACGCAATTCCTACATTCTGAAATAGCTTTAGTACAAAAGTGAATCAGATCCAATAAATAGAAGATTGAAAAGAGCTGATCTATTTTGGGGTACACATGACATCTTTTTTCCCCCCTATAATTAGATATAGGGCTAACAAACAACAATAAGAAATACAATAGATTATGATGCTCTTCCAGAGACATTTTTGTTACTTCATTCTAGAAATAAAAATGCAATGTGAAAGTTCAAAATAGTTTCAACAATAAGTCACAGAAAGTCAAAGAAAGAAAAGACTTGTGTTTTAAGATATTATAGTCATCTAACTTTCACAGGCCAATGTAAAATTTAATAATGTTTTTAATTTAAAAAGTATTCAGTTTTCTGAACATAAAATAAGATTTTTGAGCATGTTTTTGAAAGTGTATTTGTCACACATGTTGAAATCACACAAAAGGGCAACTTCTTTCCTAACATCCAGTATCAGAGCCAATAAAGTATTTATATTCTGAATAGCTATGTCCTGTAGGTAGAAACCCATTCTTCAAGGTTATCATCACACACACACACACACACACACACACAAAAAAAAAGACAAAAACAAACAAACAAACAAAAAAACCCATACCAATCTAATTATGATTTCGCCTTCTGGAAGTTTTGGAAATGAAAAATTCAAAATGTATTTCTTACATACTGTGACTGAGAGCTCCAGCAAAACATGCATGTGCTCATATGAAGATTTTACCTACTAAGGCATCCATGTTCAGCTTGCTTTTCAGTAATCAGAAATAGCCTAACTGGAGAGGTAGATGTAAAAGCACAGACATAATTACTGGATATAACTAAGAACATAAGCAGGATTTCAGTCACTGTGTATTACGTAGGCCAAATATCTCAGCAACTCAGCTGAAAATATATGAGGGAAAAATGCAGTGGAGGAGTTGGTTAATGTATTCTGACTGATGTGAGAAACCAGAACCACTGTTGTCAGCATCTCGTTCTGTTTTTTCCTTTTGTTATCTCGATTTTCCAGTTGCGTTTTCCTACTGAATAATAAGAAAACAAAGAACAACTGTATTTATTTTCTCTTTCAATCCAAATTATGGAGCCCTGCCCTCCTTTAATCCAAAAGGCATACTCCTTTTTTACAGCAGTAAGCCATGATGGCTATTATATATACGTACTGATCAGAAGCCACTTCACTGTAAAACGACATAATAATACGTTCAGCAGAATTAAAACCTCCTATATTTTCCTGTGCCCTTTGCTTACAGCAGAGCCTGTGAGGTGTTGCAGATGTGCACAGAAGCCTCACAATTATGTCCCTGTTAAGAGGAATTCTAAGGAGAGTTCATCGGGGTGCTTAGAAATTAACTAATCCACACGATAGGCTTGTGAATCTGTTTACCATTCAAACATGAATAAAAACATTAAACAGATGATGGCAAATAGCAGCAATTGTTAAATACTATTGTAAACAGAAAATGGAACAATCAGTGGAGGGAGAAGAACTCAACATTTACAGTAGGAAGGCAATCTTATGCTTATATAATTTCAGCTGAAAAGAAGAGTTTAAGAGTTACCGAACTAGAATTTGTTTTCCTTCTGTAAGCTCTCCCATGTGAGACTGGAAAAGTAGACGAAGAAGTATTTTTCAGCAGTTCTGTATTAACACAAACATTTTCATGCCCTCTTCTCAAAAGTAGCTCAGATACTCTTGATTCTAAATAAAAAAGCACAGACTAAGGAAACATCTGCTATGACTTTCTGAGTTTTGCAAGACTTATCTTTAATTACTATTTCTCCTTTGAACTGTTTCGACTATTTTCAGTGTGGAGGTGCTAACATTTGAACGTGTTTTATAGCACTCTGTTCTTGGGACAAGGACAATTGCAAATGCCTGAGCATCAGCATTATTACTGCCTTCATTAGGCACCTCCCAAATGTAAATATTTCAATATTGCCACGGTTCTGTATGGTAATGTGAATCATGGCTGCACATCACACTACCAGCACCTTGAGGTTTTCCCCAAGCTGCTGGGAAATGTCCACCAGTCACTGGCTACCAAATCCTTCTCCCCTTCAATCTGACCCTCTTTTTCAGGCCTCACTTGTTGCTACTACAAGAAAAAAAAGCTGTTAGGAGTTAGACCCAAGCAACTAAAAACAAAATCTCTATATTATGTGTTTGTAGCTAAGATTTGGAAGGAAGCTGCAGAGATGGCCTCTGTTAGAAGAGGAAGAAAAGCAAGAAACCTCTTTAACTTCTATTATATCATTAAAAAATATATATATATATACAAAATTGTTTGCTATAGTAAAGGCATCTAAGAAACAAGGAAACATAAATACAACCAATTACACATATTTCCAAATTTATACACACATAACCTTCACAAGCTAAAAATGTGTATCACATCAAAATGGCCTCCACTTAGACCTTCTTGAATTAATTCCATTTAAAATACTGATGCTTTCTTAAAGTTTCTGTATCACACATGCCACTTCAAACAAATGAACAAACAAGTTACCTCTTATCACAAGCTGCAGGTATATTGTTGAACCTTTGAAGCCTCAGCAGAAGAGTTTAGGTTTCTTCCTGTTCACAGAAAACAACAAAAAGCCCACATATTCTTTGGGGAAATGCTGTTTTTGTTAACATAGAAAAGAAAAACTGACCCTTTCCCTTTAAAACTGAAGAAGAGATCAAGCATTTTCTTTTCCTAGTAAATACTGTGCTTTAAGCAGAGCCCAAAGAGACAATTCTGACACTTCAGGGTGGCGGTGGCAGCATTTGCTGCACAGCTGAGACCAATCGACTACTTGGCCACAGCTGCCTTCACTGTCAGTCCCAGGGCATTGCCTTGTCTCTTGGGCTTTGCTGTTGATGTTGAATCAACTAGGGCTTATTCTTGAGGGGAACAGAAACTGCAAAAGGTATCAGAACATCCATCGAAATTCTGTTGGTGGTCTTAGAAAACAAACAAAGAAACTCTCAGAACACTGCTCTGTTGATGATGCCATTTGGTGCATGCAGAAAGATGAAAGAACTGCCCTCTGCTTGAATACATGAACATCACCAGTGTGGGCAATACAGATAGAGAAGAAGAAAACAGCCCTGTTTTCTCCGAGGAATTCTTCCTAAGATTTGTAGGCTTTTTCAGTGCAAGGAAAATGGATTTTTTTGCTCAAGAACTACTCATTAATTTCAAGCTGGTCTGAAGGATGTAAGTCTAAAATTTGCAGAAACAGTGATAACTACATCAAAAGAAGATCCATAAGTACAAACCATAGCAAGACCATATATTTTGTAGTGGGGTTAAAGATCCATTAAAAAGTGTAGACAAAGAGAAAAAGAGGGAAGCAGTGATTATAATGAATCTCTTTTCTTAACTTATCTATATGAAACAAGCACACATGAAGCGTTTTGTGATTTCTTGCTGGAGGAAAACAGAGAAAAGAGCTCAAATACATCTGTGAGGAGAGTTGCGTATTAAATTACTTTTTTAAAGTAAAATTTAGGAGTAAGCATTGGAGTAGGAAATGGAAGATCGGATTCTCCTGCCCAGCTGTGTATTACTGTGATATCGTAATCTCCCTTTTTTCTTTTCATAGTTTTCCTCTTTCTCTCAATACAAAAGGAATGGTGGACATAGCCTTGCATGGAAAATGCCACGATTCATCCAACAGGGAGAAGAGAATAGCTCCAGGTAGAGAATGAAGCTGAACCATGTCTCTCACAATCATATACAAAAACACTAAGCATGGCTATTGTATAAGCAGAGAAAATAGAGAAATTCTTTCTTAAATAGCCTGTATCCTCTAGTAATGACTACTGTGTTAAGATACATGAGGCAGAAAGCAGCAAAGGAAGAAAATAATCGGTTTCTGGATAGCGACTCTTTAAGATGTGAAAAAGAATACTCAATCCTATCAAAACTGGAGCCTTTCAAGGCATGAACAGAAAATGTCAACTCTATGCCTGTGGAAAACTGAGATAAAAACAGTATTAAAAGAGTGAGGCTGTAGCTATATAAAAATTCTTAGGGTTGCAATTTGGGATTTTTTATTAAAAAAAAAAAATCTCTGGCCTTGATGATTTTAAAACATGTGATGTACTTTAAACATACTGAGGTATTCAAGTTTTAGCTCAGAGGTCTTCCTAACTTTTTGATGTTAGTATATGTATGAAATTTGAATTGTAACATTTGTCACCCGAGTCCTAGATATTATTCTCCACAAGTCATCATGAATGTGAATACATCATTAGTACTTTCGAAAGGTGCTTTGACTTCTTATAGTGACAAATGGGTACATAAGCATCCATGAGATGGACAGGACTGTGGAAGAGAAGGATGTTTAGTTAATGCATTATTGCTTTCAGAATAATGTCCAGACAAAGTATCCAATCCTGATCTGAAATCCCTCTCCCTGCACCTATGCTGCATCTCAGGTCTAGTAGCAGTACGGTTGGCGCTAGACTCAGGAATCTCCAAGCAGAATAGACGAGTCTTTGATTTCATTTTCAAAAGCAGATTAATAATTGATCACCTACACCCCTTGAAAAGTACCAGATAAACCAAAATTGTTAGATCAATGAATAGAAACACACATCACTCAAAATATGAAGAGGAAACAGGCACAACTGGGAGTAAACAAGGTAATTTTTCGCCTTTCATACAGAGTAATACCAAAAAGTTCTGTTCCCTGAGCACTCTGAAGATTTTTTTTTTTAATTTCTTATTATATAGTACAGTCTGGTTCTGCAGGGAGAAGTACTGTGGAGAATGTTGAAACTGTCCCAGGAAGCATCAGCTTGGTTCTTCTTGTGAGCATGTTTAGATCTTAAATGATTTAAAATGACCCTCCTCACTTCTGTTTTCTTTGGAAGACAAAGTTTGAGATACTTGGAAGACAGACCTGAGACTTGAAGACTTCTCTAGGATAAGAACGGATGTGTGCTGCCTCCCTGGGGCCCAGGTCAGGGATGTCACCAAGAACTCCCAGGTCTGGTTCATTCCTGATTATTATCTGTACTGATAGTTCAGACAGGTAGAAACAAAATTGCTTAGGGAAGCCTGGAAGCTATCAAAAGATAGATATTTCAGGGGTTTAGGGCAGTTGGTTGAGAGAGTGGAGTACAAGTCATGTTTTCCTCTCTCCTTTCTGGGGTTGTGAGGTATACAGAGGTACACAGAGCAGTCTAGGAAAAATCAGACTCTGAATAAGTGGCTGAATGGCTGGAGCCACCACAGGTACTTTGGGTTCTTCGATCATCGTGTGGTTTACTCGGTGCCTGCCCTGATGGCTGCAGATGGGTCTCACCTGTCTCTGAGGAGAAAGTGGATCCTAGGCCAGGAGCTTGTTGGGAGAGCTTTTAACTAGATATGAAGGGAGAAGAGTAGAAAATGTCACTCACTAGAGTGGAGTGAGTAGTTTAGAGATGTCAACTAGATTTGATGGGGAAATGAGTGGATAGAGAAGGACAGAGAAGGTCTTGACGATGTTATTGTAGGAGATTGCAGGGAAATACCTCTAGATTGTCCTCTATCATCTTGTGAAGACTCCCCAGAGGAGATACCATCGTGAATTGCCTGCCTGAAATCTTCTTGTGTCCATTTAGGCCTACCTGCACCTTCTGCTTCTCTGAAGTGTCTGTATACTAGTGCACACAGTTGGGAAATAAACAGGAAGAGTTAGAGACCTGTGAGCGGTCACAAGGCCACGATCTCATAGTGATCATGGAGCCATGGTGGGACAGCTCACACGACTAGAATGCTGTCATAGATGGCTATGTGATTTTTATGAAAGACAGGCTGGTGAGGCAGGGTGCTGGTGGAGTTGTGCTTTATGTGAGTGAGCAGCTAGAATGTCTTCACCTGGGGGGTAATATATCAGTGGAGAGCTTGTGGGTGAGAATTAAGGGTCGGGCTAGTGTGGGGGAAGCTGTTGTGGATATGTATTATAAGTACCCCTTGATCAAGAGGAGGAAGTTGACGAGGCCTTCTACAAGCAGCTGGAAGTAGCCTCCTGATCCCAGATGCTGATTCTTATGGAGGACTTGAGTTATCCAGATATTTGTTGGGTAAGCAACATGGCCAAGCATGTGCATTCCAAATAGTCCCTGCAATGTGTTGAAAATAACTTTCAGATGCAGGTGGTGGAGGAGCCAATGAGGAGTGGGGTGTTACTCAGAGGGTTGTGATCGGTGGTGCAGAGTCCACTTGGAGGCCTGTACTTAGCAGTGCTCCTCAAGGGTCGGTCCTGGGTCAGCCTCTTCATCAAATGACCTTGATGAGGTGACAGGGTCCACCCTCAGCAAATTTGCTGATGATACAAGGCTGGGAGGAATGGCTGACACGCCAGAAGACTGTGCTGCCTTCAGTGAGACCTGAATAGGCTGGATTGTTGGGAAGAAATGAACTAGATGAGGTTTAACAAGAGCAGGCGCAGTTTTGCACCTAGGGAAGAATGTACTGGAACAGGTTGGGAGATGACCTGCTGGTGATGCGCTCTGAGGAGAGACTTGAGCGTCCTGGTGGATATCAGGCTGGCTGTGAGCCAGCAGCGTGCCCTGGTGGCCAAGAAGGCCAATGGCATCCTGGGGTGCGTTAAGGAGAGCGTGGCCAGCAGGTCGAGGGAGAAGCACAATAAGGGTGACAGAGAACTGGCATAGGCTGCACAGAGAGGTGGTGGAGTGTCCTTCTCTGGAGACGTTCAAGACACGCCTGGACGCCTACCTGTGCAACCTGAGCTGCTTGGGCAAGGGGGTTGGACTCGATGATCCCCAGAGGTCCCTTCCAGAAAACCCTACAATTCTGTTATGCTATGATGATGTAGAAGTCTTGAGGTAAGGAACAACAGAAATCTTGCTTTAATGAAAAACAAAGAAACAAATAAAAACCCACAACGTGCAAATTTTAGCTATGTGATATGACCAAGAAAAAAAAATCCTACCTTTTAAATATTTCCATTAAATATAATCTAGGAATCGTGAACAAACGTGCCTCTCCTAGGACAAGGACTCATAGATCTGGACCACTACTACTCTGAAATTGGGTGAGATAAAAAAATCATTAGCACCTTGTATGTAAAAAATGAAGAGAAACTTTCCAAACCAATTATTATTTTCATTAATAATACTCTTCAGAAAGATCACTGTTCCTGGTGTCCCTATGGAGTTGAACCAGTCTCTTCATTTTCTGGTATGTTAATAATTTTCAAGTTTCTGCCAGGTTAAGTAAGTTGGTTCCTCTCATCTTTTAGATTTATTTTGTATGTTTTTTCTAAGGAGTTGTTTTAATGGATGAAGTTTGGAAAGAAAACAGCTGTCAGTTACATTTTAGAACATGATTTTGGCAGAGACATTTATTTTCTCAGCATTGCAGTCAAATCTGTCTAAGAACTGATAGACCAAGGTCAAAACATAGTAATCTTTGCAGAGTAAATAATGAATATTTTCAAGTATTTTGACAGTAAAAAAACTTTTCCAGCTGAAAGACTATAGAAATGTAATGCATGAAGATACAGTGCAAGAAAAGATAAATATATATATATATGTGCATTAAGAGCTGGAAAAAAATTGTAACCTTTACCTGTAATGTCATAGCACATGTGATATTTGTTGAATTGTAGCCTTCATAATATCATGTTTTCCTCTCTAAAGGAAGTAGGAAAAATGTGTTTAGGGTGCAGCATTGAGGAAATAACTTGTTTTTCAGAACTTGAGGGAACAGAATATCTTCTACTACAGAGGAAAAATGATAGAAACAGAGAGGTAAGTGTATCTGAAAGATTCACAGTTTACACCATTTTAATAAATTATTTATGAATTGAAAGAATTGAGGTTTGAGTACAGAACATAATGAAAGCTTCAGAACATACAGATACTAAGTAACTGTACATTAGGTAAACATAAGGCATAACAACAAATTAATCAATGGGCAGTTTTATCTTCCTCTGTCCATGATTCTATGGGGAATTATATTATTACTGATAGTTCTCGTCCCCCCAGAGGAATCACAGAAGATAATGCTGCTTACTAATGAGACCTGCAAAAAGAAATGCATGGGAGATGAGTTTCTATCCATCCACTCCTGCCTGGGGCTACTCTTCCGTGCAATCTATTAGTCTTCTTGCAAACTGTCATATTGGATTGCCAGAGAAGATGATGATGATGATGATGATGAATAGGGTCTGAAACTTACATTACCGGATGTAAAGTTTAATTTCCTCCTACTTGCACAATAAAAATAATTAAAAAAACAAAACAAAACTATTTTTTCCAAAGCAACTTGGTTAATTTAAGTATCCAGATAGAAGAAATATTAGGAACTTTTACGTTTTCTACTATAACCAATACTGAACAGATACCAGATGGGGGAAAGGAGAAAAACAACAAAATAATGCCCCAGCAGTTCTTCAAATGTAGAAAATGACAATTGTTGATAGATTAATGTCTAGCCCACTTTAATAGAGAGATAACTATTCTCAAGGTACGATGAGATGAGGTTTTATTACAAGAGATATGCATTTACAAGGAATAAAGGCAAACAAATACAAATGTTTTCACTTCAGAATAGGACAGGCTGAAATATTTTTAGCACATCTGTACATAAGATACATACTAAACAAGTCTTCTTTAATGTTTGATTCTGAGAGCTCACGATTATACACGATTAAGATTATAATTCTTAATACATGTTCTAAAGAAATAGTCACAAACATGCATATAAATATAAAAACAAGCAATGAGGCTTTATATTCAGATACTGGAGATACTTGAAGACTTTGGATATAAAAATTTTATGCATATTTACAGAACTAAGATTTCACCTAACATCACTTCTGAATATCTTAGAGCAGAAATAGTTATTAGACACACAGTCAAGGATCACAGCTCTGTATTTGTCCTTTCATTTTCTTCCTTTTCTCAAATTAGTCAGTGATAGGAAAAAATGATCTTAAAAAATCTCATCTCTGCATGTGTTTCTACAATTGTTTTTTTTTTACAACATGTAACATTGGCAATGTCTCTGTTTTCAAGAAGACAAACTCAGGCTAATAGTAATGATTTGCTAAAAGTTTATCTCAGAATGTTACAAAGTCAGTCTCTGCATGAAAAGATGAGTAACGGGTTACACGGTGGTGAAATCCAGTGCTCAAAAAGTAACACAATGATATAACTGGAAGCATTTAAAAGCAATACCAACGAAAAGGCAAAACAAGACCATTGCTTGCCAATAACGTTGTTGTATTTGTATTTACTAGAATTAATTCACATGTAAAATACAGTCCAAGAAACATAGCTGCAAATTTACATTTTTCTTTAATTCACAAAACAGCAATGAACACAATACAAGCACGTGGAGAACGTATTACATAAAATACATTTTAAGATCCAACTTTGAAAATGTCTTTACAAAAACATGGGTATTCGATACAACTTCTGAAAATATACAGATAGTATATGAAGGAATATAATCACTGAGAAAAAACGCTTAGTTAATGAAGTTCTTGGATATTGAAAAATATTATTTGACTGTATTTGCATTTATAAGAGCAGGAAAAAATGATTGTTTCCAGGTTATTTACGTTACAAAATAGGCCAGGTCTTTCCTTCTAAAAAAGGAAATACAGCATCTTCATGGTTATTATGTTTAGTTATTGAACAAGTACTGCATTTGTGCTCAGCAGAGAGCAACAAGAGGAAAAATTAAAAAAAAAATCTCTTCAGTTCTCCCTGTAATTCAGATACTCAATCATAGTTATTTATGACTTCTATCGACTGTGGAGAAAGCATTTTTTTGTGATTTTCTGAGTGAAATGACACAAGTTAGTGCATGAAAATGGAAGAACTGTAAAAGGCACTGCCTTCAGTTTTTCCACTTTCTCCAGGTGGTAGTTTCTGAAAACGTACCCCACTTACACTGGTCCGTGACCCATCCTTCTCAAACCATCGACAATAAGCATCCACTACATTTCTCAGCCTTAAAGTTACCCTAATAATTCAAATTACTGCAGTTTGTTTATGTATCTCTCTAGATTTGCATATATGCACCAAGGCTACTTCTGGATATCACATGGCAAATGACTGCTGTTAATCTATGTCAATGTATATTACTGCAATAAGCATTTCAACAGTAGAAGTAAAACTGTTATTCTATTTAGAATTTTTATTTCATTCATCCTATTAACAGTATATCTGCATGTAATTTCTAAGGTGTTTTTTTATTTTTATTTTTGTATATATTTTTTTGCTGTTGGTTGGTGGGTTTTTTTCCCCATCTCTTACTTGGGCCACACTTTCTCCTTTGCTATCCAGGAAGCAAATGGAACAAAGGGCTATATGTGGTTCCTAAATCACAAAGTACTGAAACATACATAGGTTTTGCTCTTTTTCCCCCACACCTACGTTGCTAAAAGGTATACAAAGAAATATGCTTTTTTTTTTTTCCCCTCTCTTCTCTTTTCCTTGTCTTCACAGAGGCTCAAACCAATACATTTAATTAAATGAGATTCTGAAGAAAAAAAAATAGAACAGGAAAGAGAAAAATCCTACAAAATGTTTTATTTGTGTGAAAAGAAGAAAAAAAAATCAAGGTTTTAAGAAAATGAAAAGAACAGGTACAGTATAAGAAGGTTTTCTCAGATATTGAAAGCAAGATGAAATAGGGTACTGAAAAGTCAAGAGCATACAATCAAAATTGATATGCAGTTACATTGCAGACTTTTGTTTGTCAATCCTTACACAAACTCTTTAGTAAGTAAGGGAAAAACTAACTTTTGTTGCCTCTTATCTGGTAGTGGGGTGTAGCATAAAGAGTTAAAATGCTGATTTAGGCACAAAGTACATTAAGGATTCTTACCTCAGCCTGACCCCAACAGGCTGCTTAATGTATCCTGTAAATAGTAATTCACTGTTTTCACTGACATTGAGCAGTAAACAACCTGGCACAGATTCCACCCCCCCCACCCCAGCTTCTTTTCATGTTACGCACTTCACAGGTAAACAACAGATGAATTGTATACAACGCATTTAAATATCTCCAGAACAAGTAACAATAACAAATACTTGTTTTAATTAAAATAGGCTGAGAAAGAAAGCATGGACTATGTTCAGTCTTCCAAAAGCAAACAAGTAAGAAAAAAAACCTCCCTATAAATCACAGGTCTTAGCTTCTGTCATTTAGATATGAGTAAGAATAGCTCTTTGAAAAGACAAGAGTTTGATGTGAGCTCATAAATGCAGTCTTTACTGAGGCCATTATCATCACTTTGTGGCTTGTTTTTATTATTTTAGTTGAATCCAGAAATGCCAAGGCTAAATCAATTTTTGTGGTATTGGTTAGAGATGGTTTCCAATTTCATGTATGTCTCATTCACACTTTTAGAATAAGTGTAGTCATATTTTACTTAGATGATTGTAAGTGATGATCATTTCAATTTTTATCCATTTAGATGTTGTACCTACACGATATGCTGTCAGATGCCTTCCAGATTTTCAGTATACACTATCTACCATGCTAACCATCAGGTATATAATACTTTGAAAGATCTAAGAATTCTCACAAATGTTTCAGCCTCTGCCTTCAGCAGTCAAATCTTAACATACAAGTTTGGAATACCTAGACATCTTAAAAAAAAAAAAAAAGAACCTGTTTATCATGAAAGCTCTGGTCTTTTTATACAGACTGAAAATAGTTGGATTTTTTAAGAACTTCCTATATTGTATGCCAGAGTCTTGCCATTGAACTGAATATGACTGATCTTTTGCCAAGGCCTGCAGACATGTTTCACAATTTCGACTGGTAAAGCATTTCATTTAAAAGAGTCTCTTTTTTGTGTTAAAACTTGTTTCTCAAGCTGTGAAAATAAAACTGTGTTATGTACATAAATTAAAAAAGCAAACAATTTATTATGAATGCAGCTCAGATCTTTCATCTACCTCACTACAATCTCACATTTTTACTAAGTTAACTGTAATTTGATCAGGTACTCTCTTACTTGGTTTTCTTGCCAGTAAGTTCACAGGTACCAGTCTGCCCTCAAGGAGGATCAGAATGTGTCTTCAGAATGTATAGGGTTTTTTTTGCTTAACAAAGTGAAAAAATAAAGACTCTCACACAGAATTTTTAAAGTTCCAGTTTACTTCTAATTTATGAACAATAATATCATTATTTCTCTACTCTCAACATTGCTGTTATCACAAGCATCTTGTATTCAGAGCATGCAGTGCATGTCTGGCAGACTCTGGCATTTAGCAAGCGTACATTTCTCACTTGTGCTGAATGACCCTGGAAATTCTAACCAAGACCTTAATATTCCCCAAAAAATACTATTACACTGCTAAATTCTAACCCTTCCTTATTTTCTGTTATTAGTAAATTGCTGTTACCTCTTGAACATTTCTAGCTAGTTTTATTTCGTGAGGCTTCAGAATTATCCGTAATTGTCCATACTCAGAGATTTATCTAGAATCACAAGAAGCTTTGTTTTTGTTTTTTTTGCTCTTGAGCAGAGACTCTTTAAGGAAAACATTTGGGCATGCTGAAATTGAGTGAATTATTTCTAGTGAATGAAAAGCAAGCAAAGCTATCCTCTGTGTCACTACAGAGATAGGCTTCTAAAACAAAAGCTAATAAGAAAATATCATCAATTTACTGTAATTACACAATACTTAAAACTTTCTCTGATGTAAGAAAAATGTAAAGAAAAAACTGAATTAAACCTGCGAATGGAATTCTTCACAGGGACAGTCCACTGGCTGTGAATCGAACTTATACCATAAAATTAAAACATTATTTGTTGCTGTCACTCCTACTAGGAAATACTATATGACAGATACCTGTCTCCTAAGCTCTGGAGTACTTTTAATCTGAGGAAGACTTATGTATACACACTTCAACTGAATCAATTCACACTACTTCAGATGGGGAAGATATCCTTACTGGAAGCTCTTCTCCTATGATAAGGGAAGCAAGCTCATTTTGGAAGAAGACAATAATTTAACAAGCCTGCCATATACAGCATGGCTTCTGATCCTAGTGGGATAAGAAAAATACAGTAACAGTCCTTATTCTTCACAAATGCTAAATGGCATCAACTTGTTTTAAAAAAAAAATACAAACAATTTTCAGAAAAATAAATTGCGAGCCTATCTTAATAAAAGCTTATTATAAATGTTAAACTGTGCTGTGGAGTCAGCTCACCTTGAAATTAATAAGCTAAAATATATATTACACTATATTTATTAATATAAAATTCTAGATAGCTTTTTTAATAACTTCTAACGTGAGCTGGCTAGAGCATTATATCACACATCGTACAAATATTCTACAAGTACTTATATTTCATGTCACGCAGCACTTAAATACTCTCTTAATAGTAATACTGGGAAAGGTATTTCAGAAGGATAACATCACTTTGCATGTTTCTACTGAATGCTTCTGTGATACTCAAGCCAGGGTGAAAAGAAAAGAAGTTATATTTTCTATACATGACATGGGAAAAGATGCTCATAATCAACCTTTCTTCCCCATTTAATTAAAGAGAGCTTTCAAATGCACAAAACGATGCGTGATTTCACCAAGAATCACGAGGAGCAGGTTTTCTATATAAAATAACTTCTCTTGAAAAGTTATGCTTTGGGCACTAAGAAAATAAAATATGATTCCAAACAAAACCGTGGCACAAAACTGATCACTTAAGGATCCAACATGTCAGAACAACATCAACAACCAAGAAATACAAGAATTGGATGGAAAATATTTTTTTCCAAATCTTTAAAAAGATGAAATGCAAAAATAGTACAATTAAATAGGTCCAAATAGTCCAATAGAAAAAGTCCAGTTATGTGAATTTTACCTTGAAAAGAAGTAATTTCTCTTCTTTCCCTTGAAGTTAAGGTATAAAACGAAGTTTGAGAGGATATATGACCTGGGAGCTGTAGGCATCGCAAGAAGTTCTTGCAGAAAGGGAGCAAAGAATGATATCAGAATGAAGCAATCACACATAGAAATGTACCAGAAATCTGGTTGTATATTACAAACTTGAACAATTCCTTCCAGTTCTTGCTTCTGGCCATTGAGCATGGGCTGCTATCCATAGGCTATCCAGCTCCCTTCTTTGCTGTTAAGTTAGATGGCCAAGTGGTTTGAAACACCTTGGGATCTGGATTGTAGCACGCACTCTTCACCAGAACAACGTTGTCCTGCCTGCTCAATATTTTGCTCAAATTATTATGTCTTTGTATAAGTGGATCTCTAAGCAGTAGATGGCAAATTGTTTCTATTTCAGGTTTTCAGTTCAGCATGTATGGCTGCACAAAGCAACACAAACAGAACATCTTTATTTATTTACATATTTTAGTAACAGAATTACGGCGTAGACAGGATGAATAAGAGCACTGAGCTTTATTGTATTTGAATTTTTCCAGACACACTGCAAAGATACTCTCACACTGCTAAGATACTCTCTGTCTTAAAAGCATATCTGAAATGAGAGTCGATATATGAACATCGTGAAGCTTAGAGAGAATAATTATTACGTATAATATGTTTTCGTTGATGGTTTGTTTTTACTACTGGTACCACTTATGTAGAGATACTGTAATACTGCTCCTAAACATATCCCCATAAACTTGCCATTTCCTTCAGCATTGCTCGAAAACCAGAAAACTTATGTTTATGCATCTCTATAAAACTACTTTCTGGTTGAAGTTTACCTAAAAGTGACTAAGTTATTAATGTCTGAGAAATTGATTTAGAATAGAAATACTACCATAGTAGAAATGAATCTTGGACTTTAGAGAAAATTTTTAAATAATTTACAATTGGGTATTTAACTATTACTAAAGCCTCAATAAATTTATACTGTAAAATATACTACTGACTTTAAGACTGCTGATTCTAACAAAAAAAAATTATGCTAGCACTTCGTTGCTATGAAGGATAGGCATGTTCATGAAATAGGAAAAGAAACACAAGAATACTACACTTAAAAAGTCCTGCAAAAATGTTACTCTCATGAAAGAAGAGATCAAAGCACATTATTAGAATGATACTTGGAGGTTGAACTTGATGATCTCTGGAGGTCCCTTCCAAATGCAAAAATTCTATGATTGTGATAACTTACACTTGAGAAGAAGCTATATGACCAACTATGCCTACCCTTAAGAGATATTCAAATCACAGTAAAATTTTATTTATGTGTATAAAGCTTACATATCCCAGTTTATAACCTAGAAATTACAGCGCATAAGATAATTTGCCTTAAATGTAGGAACTGGATGGAAGATTAAAAACTCCTCCTTTTGACAGCGTTCAATGTCTGATATAGCTTACCTGAAAACAGCATAGCTAGTAGACATTTGTTGCTACTTATCCCTGGCATGGACTCTACAATGGCTACTACTTCTGTTCCAAAAAATAATAATAATAATAAAAATTTTTTACTACTTTTGAATTGCCTTATGTTAGTACCCTACATCACTTGCTGCAGAGGCTTTTATGTTTTTTCTCTCCTCACATCAACTCACATTCATTTACTTTTATCCACAAGCTTTAGAAAATCAGATTTGTCACAGAGATTTCCTTTCCTTGGTCAGCACAGATAGTAACAAGTATAACACAGGACCAAATAAAACAGGTGCTCCAGCTTCCCTAACAGAAAACTTTATGATTTTCAGTCCAGCTTACCCATCATGTATCAACTAAGAATTAACTGGTTAATTGCTTTTTAAGTGCACAATGTTCTGTAAGTTCCTTTGTATGCTACATAAAGACTTCTGCCAGTTTACACATTTCATAATACCTGTACAACTTTTCATTACGTTGTGAGACAGCCTTAAAGGAATAATGACAATCAGATGAGCTACTAACTGAATATTGCATTTATTGCCAGTTAACCAATGAACTACAAGTAAGCACTGACTTCTATTAACTTTATTATTTAGGGAGCTTTTTTTTTTCTTTAAAGCTATAAGACTCTATAAAATATCACTTCAGAAAGCAGAATAAAGGAAATCTTTATGCAGACAATTACAAGATGTTTTGCTTACCTCCACCATAGACTACAACAGTTGAAAATGTTATGTATGTACAGGTAGTTGGAAATACTTTGATATCCACTAGATGAAAGAGGAAAATAGGTGTTTTCTAAGGCAATTAGAAGATAAGAAATGTTAAAGTTTCAGCCTAAAGCAAGGAAAACTAGAGTAGTAAATGGAAGACAAATGACCTTTAAAGCTCAAAACCTATTTTTTTTTTTTTATAAAAATGACTTCTTTATAGTAGGAGCTCAGACGTATTTCGAGCTTCAAGGAAGGTTATTTACCATGGTTATTGCATCATCACAGCTTGTTACAACTACGAGATAACTCCCAGTCTTCAAAGACATGCTGGCTTATGGGTGAGTTCCATGGCAGAGGAAGATGGTACTAAAGATAAGAGAGGATATTATCGTGACGAGTTACAACAGATCTTTTTCCTCAATTTTGGAAATGACAAAAAATGAACAAATAACAGAGAAAACAGTCAGGATGGTTGTGGAAAATCAGTAGTTTTCCGCATAGAGACATTTTCCTAACATCCAGCTGAGAGTCACCGTTATTTATCAGTAGATTCAGGCAGTAATTGATCATCTCTCTAAATTTTCTCTTTGCTAAGCTAATTTTTATTCCTCCAGTGACACCTTTAGCAGTTTGAATGCTACGTAGTCCTATTACTTTGCTTACATTCAACATTTCCAAAAATGAAGTGATCATAAACACGGAGTATTTTTCTGGGTTTTTCTTCCTCCTATTGAGTTGCATACACCATGTGTTTGGATTGTCTACCTCATTCACAAACACATTTACAAAATTAAAAACAAAAAAGTTTTCTCTCAACATCATCTTCAATGGTATGGTGGAGAAGAAGCATAAATCTCCAGATGGAAGAGAAATTTAAGTTTAATGTTAGAGCTAAGTCCTAAACTGACAAACGTATCCAGTAGTGCCAAATATTTTCTTGATAAGGTTTGGATGAAAGGTTGCTCAAGATAGGTATACAAAGGCACGTAAAAGTCTCACAAGTGCTGTTTTTCAATAGAAGTACCACTCACACATGTTCCAAAAGACTCCAATTTGGAACATGTTTCTCTTATTCTAATTATCAGGCATGCCCTGACATACACAATAGAAGTCAAACTTCACTGACAATTTAACACATATAGACATAAACAGTCTTCCATCAATGCTGTATCAATCTGGGAAGGTTTGGAAATCAGACAGACTGTAGCTAGTTCAGTTCACAGGCCCATATGTAGACATTGCTAAGATTCGTATTCTGCAAAGGTATTATTCCTATCAAAGAAACATTTTCTCCAAATTTCTGCCTTTTGTTTTATTGTCTTTTTCTTGATTACTCATATTGATTAGCATGAGGATTATTAAGAAATTGATCAGAAATTGATTTGTGCTTTGAATACTTAAGGTTGTTATGTTATCACAATTTCCCCACTGTATCTGTAAAGAATTGTTACTATTTGTTTCATAAGAAATGGATTCCATGACATTTTCTTCAACTTCTTTTTTTAATTATTATTATTCTATGTTTTAATTATTCTGTTGTTAATGGGAGATGTTTGCAAATTTAATCAGTTTTGTTGAGGAAAAAAATCCATTTTATTTTGTGAAGTTATCTTCTAGCCAACGTTGATACTGAATTTCTGACTATAAAACGTATGGGTATAAATCACCTGAAGGTCCTATTTTAAATAACTTAGTTTTGTAATTTTCTTCTGAATATACTTTCCTGTCACTAGTTGTGTTTCAATTTAAAATTACTCCAAAAAAAAAAAAAACCAAAACCAAAACAAAAAAACAGGCTTGGCCATTCAGCTCTAAATTTATTTTCAAAATTCATTATGGATTTTTTCCCACCTTCTCAATCTCAAGGTTCACAGCCAGTGCACATAAACTTACACAGTAGTTCTGAAATCAGCATTAAGTTTTGCAGAACCCCCTTGCAAGCCTTGAAAAAAAAATAAAATAAAAGCTTGTCCCAATATATAACCTCTACTGAAGGAAGATTTCAAGAAGGTTCAGTTTTTCTCATTATATAGGTGCGTTTTTCTTTTTCAAGTAAAGATTGAGATTGCAGCCTAGAGAATATATTAAAGTGCTTCTGTCCCCTCCTCAAGGCAGCACAACCTGTGCGTGCTTGCAGAGAATATTCAGGGACTGGAGCTGATATCATACGGGTTAGCAAGGCTTACTCATCTAATTTATCTGATCAAAAGGGCAAAAACACTAAAGCTGCTTTGCTCACCTCTAGTCATTCCCTCTTGGCTCCCTTCACCCTTGGCTTAGTCCAAATATTTCCGCAATAAAAATGCAAACAAAACTAGACAATAATGTAGATTAAAACCAATCTAGAAAAAAATTTAAGTCTTAAAAAATACAAATGGAAACCATAACATAAAAGCAGTTTAAAGTACAGCTGTAATAACCGCAAATACCTTCAAATAGCTCTGAGATGCTACTTTCCCAGGTTCACAAAATGGTGCAGTTTTCACTAAAGCACAAGCCTTGTTTCCAATAAAGTATCCAGAGATTCTGATCCCTCCAGAAGTCTACATTAAGTACATTATTAACTGCTGACAGAGATTAGTAATATATGAAAGGACCTAACATTAAAATGAAGAGGCATTTACAGTTCTTTTCACTTCCAGTTCTCCTGTTGCATGACTATTTTTTCGATAAACAGATTTCACATAGTGATGCTGAACTGATAACGATATAATGCAATTCCTATTACAAAGAAACATTACTTCATAATATTATTATTGTCATTTCTAAAGAAAAAACATGTTTTGATTAGTAAGGTACCAGCCTCGCTGCATTCCTGGTTGAAGGATGTTATTTTTCTGCACAAATAGAACAGAGTAACAAGGCACCAATTCCACTCCTCATTTTCAAAAAACGTGTAACTGTATGCATGAATACCTACAGCATTTAAACAGAAGAGATTAATCTTGAATCATGTGTCCCTGATTGAAAAAATAACTCCAAACTAATAAAAACAAAGGTATTCAGAATACCAGTCAACAATTTAAAGAAAAATTTAAGTTTTGAGATAAGAAAATGATAAAAGGAAGAAGAACAGCAGTCTGGTTGGAGTCCAAGATAAAAACTGCATTAAGAATAATCTGTAATACTAAAAAATCAGCAGTAACAGTGATACTGAAATTTATATAAAACAATTTCCACAGATATTCAGTAATGGAAAAAAAGAACAACAACCTTTTATATATACAAAAATATATGAATAAAAAAAAAAAGAAGGCATCTGACTCATGCTTTTCACCTAACATAGCAGTGGTCAGATACTAATGCATATTCGGTTCTAGTGTTCAATGTGTGTGCAGTTCAGTAGTTTCCCTCATACGCAAAGAAAGTTCATTGCACTGGGAGAAATAAATCTTTTTCTATGTTCTTCGACATACTTTCATCCTGAGTTCAACACAGGTATTCCAGACAGCACTGATAGGGGGAACAGAAAGTGATTTTTTAGTACTTTAATAGCAAACGGATGACCAAACGTTACATTGATCTGTTACTAGATGAGTGATCACTACACAAGCAGGGACATTTCAGAGAAAGGTAAAAAAAGAAGCCCCTAGTAATTACAAGTCTGTCAGTTTCACTTCAGTGCCTGGTGAAATCGTGAAGACTATACTGGAAGTTGCTGAAAAACACTTGAAAGACAATGCAGTCATACGTAGATAACACAAGTTTATAAGGTTAATTAACTTAAATTCCTTTAATTATGAAGTTACTCATCCTAGTGATCAAGGGAAACCAGTTGAAGTTATCTTTTTGGATTTCAGCTTTCAATATTGTTTTTCACATTATCTTTCTGGACAGTATGTCCACAACACAGCTAGAAAAAGTAGGTTACACAATGGGTGAACAATTGGCTGACTGTTAATTCCTACAGAAAATGGAATTACAGCAAACTGGCAGCCAGTAGGTAGTGAAGTTCTGCAGGGCTCCATTTCCATCCTGCTTAAAAATTGCTGAGTGGAAGAGCAGAATGAAATCCTTTCCTTCATCAGGAAAAAAAATTCCATCCAGAAAAAAGTGGAAAAAAAAAAAGGGTAGGTGACCATTTTTGCACAGATATGATTTCCTACCATAGGGTGCTAGCTAACAGTAGATGAATAAAAGAAAATTAAAGTAGTGAGGTTGATGTTTAACTGCTTTGAAATTTGATTTCTTCAGCATACTACATTATACATCTGAATGCATGGTTTTATTTTCTCTCTTAGTACACTTTTTTTCCTCAAATTTCTGCTTTCCACTACCATGTTAACAAATCACCAGAAAATTCAAAACCAGTACAAACTAACTAATAGATCTTCTCTTGAACTCTTCATGACTATTACATGCTAATCAGAGAAGAAAAGCAGCCAGTTTGTCACGTTCTAGGGCTAGGGCTGACTGGCAAATCATCACTTTTTAAATAAGTTAGTTAAGATTAAACATGTTATTTCTAAAATTAAAGCACATCAGACTACCATGCAACTCTGCACCTTCTGAGTATTAAAGGCCAAACATAAACTTTTATGAGAATGACTGATTAAGGAGACAGTAATTTAAGATAAATTTAATTCTATGCTAATCCCCTAGAATCATTTTGTAGTGAGATACTTGACCAAATTATGATAGTCAATTAATGTAACCATGTTTGGTTAAGAAGACAAATAGGCTTTGAATATATCAAGTTCTAGTTGAAGTCTCATATATCCAATCATTCTTTGCAATAAAGTATTTCATTACGTTCAATAATGTATAGTCCTTCAAATATTTTCTTAGTGAATATGCTGTACTAATGCAATTGAAATACTTCAAATCATACTTTTCTACACAGTGTTACATCTTTTTTTAACAACTTCACATGCCTATATTCAAACATTTGCTGAGGTGAAGGTTGGGGTACAGAGCTTCCAGGGAATATCTCACTGAGCTTTTAAATTACATTTTTAACTTGTCATTCTTCAGTTAAGTCAGTAGCCAGCTTTTTGAGGGCAGTATCTGGACCTTAGATTATATATATTATATAAATACATCATAAATTTTTATCTATTTATCTATAACAAGTAAGCTTTCAGTTGTATATATGTATATAGATATACACACAACTGAAAAGTTACTATTATTTCCAACCTAATTTGGCTCAGAAAAAGCAGGAATAATTTCTTGAAGAAATACGATGGTCTCAGCAGTGATACACATTGCAAATGGGTAAAACTCTGCAATATTCTTTAATTACAGTTTGAAGGTTTTTTTCGTTTAATATGGTGTGTATGGATTGCTATGCAAAATTTTACTCAAATACAGAGAGAGGACCAGATCACAAAGTTGCAACTGATTTTCTGCTGAAGTACCTGTAAGAGTTCATGTACAAGTCCTAAATAAATAGCTCAAATGCACAGAAAGCCTGGTCAGTTCCAAAGGTAAAAGTTACACCCAAGTCAGCTAAACTTTATCAAGATAAAACAGGTGAAAATTCAGAATTTGCTCTAAGCATACTTCAAGTCCATATAAGTAACATATAAAGGAAGTACATTTCCATCTATACAAGGGTGAATAATCACTGTAAAGTAAATATTCATTAGAGAAGATTTATTTTGCTGATCCTAAAAGACCTCTAAAATGAAATGTTTAATTCAAAATGAAATGCAGCACTTGACTATTTTAATTTTGAAAAGTGCTAGAAGATTTTTTCCCAAAAGCATACATAGAAAGATATGCAACAGGGAAAAAGATAAGGAAAAAAATCAAGAGGAATTTATTGCATTCATTAGTGTTCTTCATTGTTGTTGTCGTTTATTTTTTTTTTAATAGATTGTGAGGAAGAGTGGTCCACAAAGAATATAAAGAAAGAAAATTGGGGATCTCAAAATGCATATGAAGAAAATTATCTCATCAGATAATTAACTTGTTTTTAAGTTATGAAAAAAATAAGGAATTCATTAGTAACACTGCTCTCAGGATTAATAATGAGGATGGCTATTGCAAATATAGTGTAGATTAAACGCTTGCATTCTACATGGTAGAAAAAGGTATCAACAACAGGCAAACTGAAGCTAACTAAGAAAAGAAAGCTAAGAAAAGAAAGAAGATTCAATGCTAATAACAAAGCGATAGAAACTAAACAAAAATGAAAAAAAAATTAAAACAGAATGTCTTAAAAGCTATATAGAACAGATGAAATAACTCATGAAAAATATTAATGTAAACCCTTGGTGAAGTCACATTGGTTACAACATGTCACCTCATCTTTATTTCCCATGTGCCTTAGAAGGGCCTTCAGGAAGATCTGCTCCATGTTCTTGTCAGGTACAGGGGTAATAACGACTGGCATGCAGTTCCCTCAATCTTTTTTTCCCCCCTTCTTCTTGAAAAAGGGAGTTATATTTCCCCTCTTCCAGTCTGTGAGAACTTCACTAGAAAAGAAAAGAGGAAACATCCCCATGTTCCTCATAGTATACTTCAAATCTAGGAGTACATAATTTCTATCAAAGGAAAGATGCTTGATGTATTATTTGTATTTCAAGTGTTATTTTTGCATGAATTTATATTTGGTATTTCCTAATCCATTAAAAAAATAATCATGAATGAAGTTATTTTACTGTATTTATTCTCATTGGTAGCTGCTTGTCACATGTGAAACTTAGATCATGTTCTCTAGACATCTTATGGCAAATACAGTTTGAATAAAAACACAAATATATATACATACAGTCTACTGGACTAGATATTTAATAACAATGTTGTCTACCCTTTGCGATTCAAGAAACTAAACCCAACTCCAGAGAACATCATTAAGACATCTTCTAGGTCGAATTCCAAGCAGCTGCTTCTCACTGAAGACAACAAATTAATTTCTTTCACTACCTAGTATAATAAACTGCTGTTATTGTTAGTTACATCCCAACCAACATCATGCATCTGCTATACAAAACTACATCTCTGACATTCATCAGACTACAAACAGAAGTGTGAAATAGCAAGCTGCCACTGGAGTAAAGGAAAAATAATTGATTATTTACCTGCTTTTTTGTTGTTTTAAACCTGCGGGTGGCAACCAATGCTCATTTTAATGTCAGTATTCAAAAATTTTGTCTAGTTAGAATGAGGAAAAGCATTCTGAAAAGGAAACATTTCCTCAACGATGCTTTCATCACTCCTTGCAGAAGGGACAAAAGGAATGAGCTACCTAAGGGCATCCTGTGCTGAAAACAAGATAAAGAGGAAAATAATATCAACAAGTAGAAAACTTGTAGATAAGGTATGCTCAGGCTCAAAAGAACACAGATGACTATATTAAGTAATCTCACTCAGTATCTCTAAAAATGACCCTAAGAACTAACATGGGCACATCCGCAAGAATTTCAAACAGTTGCAAGTGCATAATTCAATGGAGTTGGAGGAAAAATTCTGTCTGGTTTCTGTATAGTATTTAAGGAAAAGGAGGAGGGGAGGCAGAATTTTAGAAAACACCTTGCATTACTTCCAACTTCAAGATCTCTTTAACAAGAAAGACAGATAATCAATGCTGCAGAAATCCACAGGACCTAGAAGCTACCTTTTCACACACAGTTAAAAACCTATTTACTGATTTGAACATAGTTCCCCAACAGCACCATGCTGTAAAGCTAAAATCCTTGTTCTGTGATATGTCCTTTCTTATCAGGTATACACCAGATAATTAAGCCTCTGTTCATTAGGCAGAACCTTTTTATTACAATCGAATGAAAAAGAATTGTGAACCATTCCTATATTTAGTCTTCCTGTTTAAATAGCAGCAAAATCATGCTGCTTTTCCTTTAAGTTCCCTTAAGATGTCTTCTCCTTTTGACTGGCAGATACATGACTAAATCAAACCAAAAGAATTACTTAAAAAAAAAAAAAAAAAAAAAAAAACCAGTTCTAATCAACTGAGCACTGCTTTCCAGAAAAAAAAAAAAGTATCAGCAACATAAATGTAATACATGGTCTTACTGTAATTTCCTTATTATTTCCCAAAGATTTTTTTTTCCTTTAAGGCAGTTCTGTTCTTCACTTTAAAGGTTTACAACAATCTAACAAAATAACATTACTTATACAAAAAGATTTTTGAGAGTGAAACTTAGAAAAATCAAGGCCTTTACATTACAAGGTGTGTTTCTCTTACATGGAAAGCAAACTACTTAGGGCTCAAATCTGGAATTTCAGACCAGAAGAACTTATTCTTGGAAAGCATCATTAATACATTTTATAATATATATAAATCGACATATATACATATATATAACTCAAACCTGCCCAAAGTTGTGTCCACTGCATTAGGTAGATAAAGTCTCTATAACCAGCTCATGTCATTTTGTGGAAAGTAAGTGAGGGTGGAAGAGAGATCAAAGTGTGGACTATGAAGTAATATGTTTTATTTTTTTCCTTTAGAAAAAAATATTTGTGTACTACAAAATAGCAGCTCAGTTCTACTTTTTCGACATAAATACCCATTTCTGAGGTTAAGTTAGATTCAGCACCTATTCACAGAAAACATATTAATATTTATTAGTAACAAAAGGATTCTGTGTATTAAAATATGCATGCACAGATACGAAATGTGAACTGATGCTTGATGGTTGCAAGAACTAGCGTTTCTTTCAGGCTAAAACAATCAGGCAGCTAGAGCTTACTTAGACAGCATATTCACAGCAGACAACCACTGAGCATTCTGCTCTTCCATAAAAAACATCAAACAATTCCATAAATAAGTGACAGTGAATAAAATTAGCTGATATTCCACATCTAGAAACACCTTTAGCAATGCATTATTCATAAAATCATGTACTGAATTTACTGAAAGAACTCTTAGTACTGTTGAATTAAATTGACTTTCTGTTTCTTACACAAATACTATAAGAAAAAGTACTTGCAATGCTTTACTTTAAAGGTTTCTTTATGCAGTATTCTGTATTGTAATTGATTTGGTGTAAGAGTGGGTTAAGAGACTTAAAGATGGTTCAGGATAAGAGAGATTTAACGAAGGCACCACCTTGGATAGGGAGGACAAGAATAATGGAAATTGAATAAAAACAATATGATGGCTGAATGGAAATTGAGAAAAGACAATAAACTGTAAAACCATAGCTAGCTAAGAACCAGATGGAAGCAGATTACTTCCTCAAACTGCAGTGGGGTGAAAAGTACACAGTGAGAAAGATTTACAGCCTCCATCTTCAGGCCCCCTGTCTGCAACGACCAGGAGGCTCTGCATGTGCTCAGCCTAAAGGAATTTGAAGCAAAACCTACGGAAATTATCTACTGGACCTGGTTGTAATAGTCTACCCCACTCCTTGGAATGCAATGAATATGTGCGCTTTATGCTCTTAAATATATAACTACTTTGCCCTTCACTTTGTGCAAGTTTGGCATGGCAACCCCCCTTTGCACCCAGCATGTGTGTACAGCACCAGACAAACATACCTGCTTTATTACCTAACCCCAGGTTATAAAGTTTGTTCCTGCAAATCATAATTGACAGAAGAGTATCTATAGAAAAATAAATTGACTATAATAATTTCAATAATAGAGTCTCAACAACAGGACGCTCAAAGAAGAATCAATTAAAAACCTGTATGAGACTGCAACTGTTAGATTGAACCTGGAAAAGTAGCTTTTAAAAGCCATAAATATGTTTTTTTCTTTAATGAAATAGAGCAATCTTAATTTTTCTTGTCTATCTAGATAAGCACCTACTGAAGAGACATACTGACATAGTATATGAAATTATTTCTGCTTTTAATTTTAATTTCTACTTTTTAAGTGCCATTCATGGGATACCTACTTAACTTCTGAAGTATTACAGTAGGTTTTAGATATTGTTCCCTATCCTTATTTTGTTAGGAGTGTTATCATAAGAGACTGGCCCTGAAATCTAGATAACTGTCTTCTTCTGCAAACTCTTTAACTATCAACTCATTTCTCTTGGTCCAGGACAGAGAGAAGAAACCTAAATTCTGGGGTAATGGCATGGAAACTTTTAAGTACCCAGGAGTCACAGAAGATGGTGAAAAAGTTACAAATGCGTATATTGAAAAAAAAAAAAAAGAAGCCAGATATGGAGAAAGCCCTAGATTTCCATCTTAAAAGAGCAATTTGGTTATAAATCAGAAGTAATGGTTAGCTCAATGGGCAAGAAAGAGAACAAAGGAATTCTTGCATTTTCTATGATATATTCACTGTAGTGCCATTAACTTTTATGTGCAATTGTTAAATCCACATGTTCATTCAAACAAAATTATTTCATTTGTCAACTCTGTGATAAATCCTGTTTTAACATAATCCAATTGCATTCACATAACATGCTACTTTCTTCTCCTCCCTGCTCCCCTAGTTCATTTAGCAGTTAGAAAACCTGGACATTTCAATGCATATGCTATCACTTAAAGGTTATTTAACCATAAACTCACGAGCTTATTTCAAAAGCAATGACACCTCCAAAACCACTTAAATCACCTTAATTTTGAAGCAGGTCAGCATCCTTTCCAATACATGTGTTTTTGATGAATTAATGTGCAATTTATATGCACATTATGAAGATGACATTATTTAAAGGTTTATTTTCAATTATATGTGCATATTGAGGTGAGCTTGTGCATCAGTTGAATAAAACTATTACAGAATCCTCTAAGAACACATCAGCACCATGTTCTACTACACACATTTTCTGAGGCGCCAATGTCTGTTCTTCCTTCCACAAGGAGTATGATAGGGTTTATTTCTTTGTATTTCCACATCTGTTTGTGACAATTCTTCATTTGAACATATTATCTAAAGCTTCCTACTAAATCACTAATAATTCTAGTAGTTAAGCACATTTATAATCATTACAAATTACTTTTATTGAGCAAAATGTACCAGTAAAGACTCTGCACCACTTGTCAAAACATGGAAACGTTTCTTTTCAAATACTGTAAACTGAACTTGTTAATCAATTATCTAGTGAGAATCTGTTCATTCTAGCCTTGCAAACAGGGAAATCCTCTTACAAGTTTATTTTGGAATATAGAACAACTACCAGATAAACAGTGTTCTTCACGCCAAGTAAAGCAAACACAAACAATACTACTAAATTACTTAGAGAAATAATAACATTATCCCTTCAGAATACACATTATAAGGAATAAAATTAAACAACACAAAAAAAACCCAACCAAGTGGTTACTCAAAATGCCCTGTGATTTCTGAAATT
The DNA here is from genome assembly GCF_038088225.1 of Cyrtonyx montezumae. Lineage (NCBI taxonomy): Eukaryota > Metazoa > Chordata > Aves > Galliformes > Odontophoridae > Cyrtonyx > Cyrtonyx montezumae. Next base: position 15,610,198 of record NW_027071936.1, on the reverse strand, counting down.
AATTTGTCTCAGATCACTCCTTCAAAACCACAAATGTACCTAGGAACCTCTGGTCCCTCCAAACTGCCTTCCTGTTTTCCTTCTATTTCAATTTGAGTTGATTTTCGCAGATTTTTATATTATCTACTGACTACTGGCTTGTTTTTTGTTTTTTTTTTTCCCTCTCTTCATCCACTTAGCTTTTCTTTCTTCATTTTATTTTTTTTTTCACTGAAGTACTTTATTACTTTCTACATGTTTCTTCCATACTCTTCCTTTTCCATTCCTATAAGTTTTAGCACAAAAAACTACTGGTTTGACCAGAAAATGGAGTAGACCCAGGGACAAGTCATTTACCATTTAACTCTGTATCTTCCTCTGATTTAGATTAGTTACTTGAAGAACTTTACCCTTACTCTAGGTTTTCAGAAGAGGCAAGGTAGTTTTTTCTCTTACTTGATTCTTCCTCTTATACTCAAGTAATTTTCCTAAAAACGCGTAATTATTTGCATGTTATAATTTCTACATTTACTACTTCTGAACTTGCCAGACACAGCTAATATACATGACACATGCATGCTTGTTTTCACCTCATAAAATTTCACACTTTCCCTGCTACCAAGGTTTTGCCTTGGTAATAAATATGGGAATTGAATATAAGAAAAACACAAAATCCCCAAACTGTAAAAAATACACTTCACAGTATTAGAAACAAGATGCTTCTACAGTAAGCATCAAATCATACAAAAAACTGAAATCCACTGTAATATGACACTCTGAAATAATTACCAATTTTAACAGTTAGATCAGAAGTGGAACAAGAATATTAGGCAGACTGCAGTGATGTCCTAAATGTAGATTTGAAAACAGTGCTAAGAAAATAAATGCATCTGTAAGACCACAAACGTGAGAATAACAAAGGACAGTTCACAGGAACAGGTGCACAGAACAGGTGTGAATTGCAGATTTTTTTATTATAATCTTCGTTTAAATCTTGCAGAGCAATACGTAATAATACAAAATGTTTAGAAAAGTGCAGAAGTAGGCAACAGAATCTGATAGAAATCAAGTAAACCAGCACTGAACCACTATCAAAGACCATCCTTGTGAACTCATGGAGAAGTAAAATGAAAATAAAGGGGTATTTGAAACAAGAATGAGAGCTAAATATTGTTTCTTAAAAGAAAATTCTTGATATCATAGGAAGTATAAACATGATCCTGATTAGAACTTAGTTTTGTATGGGGAGATACAAATGCATCTACACTCTAAATGAAAAGAACGCGATCATATATTATTAGCCTTTTGTTTTTACAAATCTTGTACCACCATAAATTGCAAACAAAAACATGATTATATCCTTCATCAATTGCATATCTAAATGACATGTCACTGCTGTGTGAGGAAAAGCTAATGAAAATAATGATGACTCATAGCAGGGTAAAATTCAGACTGCAATTAGTATTGGTTCTCCTCTAAAAACCAGCTGTAAATAAGAAAAATATTGAAAACCCAAGTAAGTGTATTCTTAGGCATGATATTGGCATTTACATATGTTAAGGAACAACCAAAGAGAATTTAAAGGGAAAAAGAAAATATGGTCAAAGTATCTAGACTGAAATCAGAACCTAAATAAATAGATGTAAACTCTCATATTACTACCTTCATCACCATGACCAGCATTAGCCATTTAACATAACACTATGGTGAAAACTAGTGCTTTGTAGCTGAGAACGTGATCTATCATACAGTATTATTGGGCTCTTTATGTAGATTACGTTAAAATAAATAGGAAGCATTACCTTCAGAGAGATCTATGTAATAGTTGCCATCAAAGCATCACAAATCATCCCTCTTAGGTTGTGTGTGATATCTTTCACTCCTCTTTCTGTAGAAGTTTCTCCATCTGTCCCTTTCATGCACACTTACACAGACTGTACTCGCATACTCCAAAAGAGTCAGGGTTCTGTGCAAAGAAATATTTTATACATTGCAATGGCAACAGGACCAGCACGATTAAGAGGTGCTACAAAGCAAGAAAAAAGAGTGCTCACCCATCTCCAACCATCGAGGCTCTCAGAAAAGAACTCCAAAGCAAGCAATCTTCCTTAGTGAAGTCAGCCCTTAAATGAGGTCTAATTGTCTTCACTTGTGTTCCCTGGGCTGACTGGGTCTTTTCTTCAGGTGCTCAATCAGTGGTTCCGGCCATGACTCAGCAGTTGCCATACATAAATGCACTTTCTTGTTACATAATTGATGCATAGCTACAATTTCTTACTACAAGAACACCCTAAAATCCCAGAGTTTTATGTTTCCAAAAGCAATGAGTTATATTAAGACATAAGATTATGTCTAAGACAAATAGACATTTTAACGTTCAACCGGTTCAAAGCACAAAACTTTCTGGAAGGTGTAATTTCATCTGAAACTAATAGAAAAGAGATTTAAATTGTTAAACAGATTACCTTCTTTAAATGCATTTTGTAAATTAGAAAAACATATACATCCATCATGACGACACGTAGATATAGAGAACAGAAATATTTATTAATGACAAATAAGATATCAGTCTCCACATATGACTTTTCCCCCCCATACTCAAAACAGGTTTTGTAGAAGGCTTATGTTGTAGGTAAAGAATCAGTACAGTGATACCAATACTGATCTTCTAACACTGCTCTCCCTTTTCTCTTCTCCTTTAAGGATTACACATGCTGAAAGAGAAGGAAGACATTACAAACAACAAGCTGTGGAACAATGAAACTAAATTATAAACTTCTTAATCCAAAGGTATGAAGTTATAAAATTGATGTGACATGCAAAGGACTCATTACTCTTGAGAACAACAAAAATCTATTCCCGTTTTTTTCCTTCTATTCATGATCCAAGTCTAGTACTTTTTTAATAAATTGAATCATTTTTAATAAAAAGTGATTCAGAAAAAGACTAGTTTGCTTTTTCAGCAGGTTTATTGAGCCAAATTAGCTGATTAAGAGATATGTCAGCCAAAGCCAACCCCTAAATTGTTAGGGACCTTCTACCTTGGAATTCACTTTCAAATATTTAGATGATTCCTTTTTGGTAGCACTGAGCTTGGTTCAGTTGTCAAATAAGCATCTCTCAAGATTAAGACTGGGGGCATGTCTTTCCTTTTAGTCATCTGATGCTTTTCTGAGACTTATTCCCTTGGCATTTCTACTTTTCTGAAAATGAGAACTTCTCGAGTAGTTATCATTACAGTAATCCACCACCTATCGCATCAGGGTTCACAGATTTCTGAAGGCCTCCGGGGGCTATAAATAAACTTGCTATGTGTCACTCCTCCTTATCTGAATATTATTTACTTTTAATCTGCAAGAGTATTTCGTATTGTCTGATGAAAACTTGAACAGTCTCACTGTTCTGAAAGTGTGAATATCCTTTTCTTAAACAGATGTTATCTTAGATATTTTTCTGCCTAATTAACAGATATCCATGTCTTCAAAGTGATAACTTACCCTGAGTATATAGTTTAATTTAGAGATAGATGACTGCTGAACACAGTGCCTAACTATACAGTAATATTGTATAATAATATCTGAGAAGAATTATTCTATTGATTATTGAAATTTCATTTAAATCATGGTTTGTGCTAACTCTAGTTAATATGAGTTGTTACTCTCAGAAAAATGTTGGTTACCTGTGCATGACAGTGTATTTCTACAGTGAGTTCACTAGAGAGAATACTTTATTACTATACATTGTGACTTCTGTGTGCTCTAATATATATTGCGGATATTAGTAAGAGTGTGCTAGAAGTACACTGGTAAATGTTGTAACTGTGACTTTCCAGTTTAGAAGTCTCACAAGTTATTTTCACAAAGCTGAACATCTCCAACTTCTATTATTAGTGAAAGATACCTAAAGTGCTTCACAGAGAGATATCCACCGACAGTCATTACTGTCATTTGGCTCAATCTCACGTGAGCCAAGGCAGAATCAAAACCATCTGTGCACAACCAGCATTCTCAGACATAGAAAAATCAGTGGAGCTTTCTCTGGTCTTACCAAGAAAAGTTAACTACTGAAAATAGTGTTTTGGAAAAAAAGGCAGTGTAGAAAAACTTCCTCATCTCCTGTGGAGTGTCTTAAAATGGCTGGTTAGTTATCTTTTCTTGCCGGACACTTTAGAGTCTTCATAGAGACAATAGTTTTTTGGTAGAGGAACGACAGAAGTCCCGTGCAATTTCTTGCTAGGAGAAAAAATAAATCGGATGAACTACAAAGCTGAGCTTGCTTATAAAGAGATTTAGAACCATCTAATGCATGTACAGTAGGGACATATTTTTTACTTATCTGAAGCTGACTCCAGATGAAACACGAAATTTCACAGAAAACTTCCCTGCATAGAACACCTTTTCCTGTCTTCTGGTTAGAAGACATATGTAAAAAAAAAAAAAAGCATATTAGTTGTATACAGACCTCCAGAAACAGTTGTCTGGAATAACACCTGTAGTGTTATTAAGTATACTTTACACTAGCATACTTTCCTTACTTAATATAAATCAAGTAATTGTCCAAGCTCAGATTCCAAAATCCTCTTCCATAACTCTACTTGAATATTTGGATAGTAAAGGACACACTAGTGTGAGTTCAGGTGCAATAACGATATTACGTATTTCCATTGCTACTTTTTCAACATCTCATCGCATGAGAAGAAGCCACAGATGTAGCACTAAGGATGTTATTATAAATAAATAAATAAATGTTGCCTGAAATAGCACTAGGTACATTAAAGAAGCAGCCTGCTACAACTAGGGGCAAAATGTGAACATAAAGAGCTGAAGTACCCTATTTTTCTATTATATTTTTGTTCAAAATAAGAGTCAGAGGTGAATAGGTTTAATGTTTATAGACCATTTGAAAAAAAAGTTGTAGGCACTTGCACGTAATTTACAGTCATTGCGGACTTGAATTATTTACAGGCATTTTTAATAGGGCTAATACAGTTTATCCTTTCCCTGACCTTCCCTCATGAATCTTGCTTTTGTGTCAAATTGAGCTTTAACTCAGATGAAGCAGCATTGTTTCTGCTAGCACAACTTTTTAGAACAGTGAACTTTTTAGAACAGGAGCATGCTGCTGGATCCCTGCTGCTAAGTTCTCCTCTCACTGTTTGAAAAGCTAAAGTTGATAACAGTATGTCAACATTTATGTTCACAGATCATAGCTCTAATATTTAGTCCCCAGAGAATACTGCAGGTAACTGATGGTAGGCCACACTTAATCAGTGGTTTTCCTTAAGCTCCTCAGCTTGACACACTAATAATTTTCTGTTGGTGAAAAGTACCTTCTGTTGCTATTATTTTACATTTAACTTTTCATTAAAAGACATGTCACAGTATCTGTCTCTGCTAGTAAGAATCTTTTTAAAAGACGTATTACAATTATGATTATCCTGCTTAGGGACTGACCCTGTGCCTATCCAATATCTCCTTGATGTCCCTGAAACAATACTCTTCTGTGGAAACCACTTTAATATTGGACCCAAATCACTGTGTGAAGTGTAAAGCTTTGATTTAAGTCAGGAAGACAGTTACCTCTTTCAGGGTCTGGCTCAGAGCTTTTATTCTCACCAGAGACCAAATAAAATAAACCCTGGAGGCACTGGAGTTAATCAAAAACCAGTTTGCTCTCTATCCCTTTGCATTGCCATCACACTGCTGGAGTGCTTCTGATTTCCCAGATGGTTAGCTTTATGCTCAATTTTCATGTTGGAAGTTGAGGAAGTTTTTGCTTTGTTTTTTTTTCTTTCTGTCAAAAAGGTGACCTTAAGTTCCTCCCACAACTATGTGCTCATTATAACTGACCTATGGAATATATCCTCTCCTAATTTCAGGCATTTCTTGGACTCTTCTCCAAAATTAAATTATTTTCCATACAACCAAGGTTCCAATAAGTCTTTAGGCATCTATTTCATTGCTGATCAAGCCACACTTCATGAGATTTGTCATCTGTATCATTACATAAAGAAGCTCCCTAGGGCTAATTTCTTTCACTGCGGTTGAACATAAGCTTTCTCTGCCCCCTGTCAACTGCTTGCTTTTGTCTACATAAACCTATATTAAGTACAATTGAAAAATATAGGTAACCAAGAAATTAATCATTTCTAAAAAATACTATGCTTTTGAAGGCTTCTAGGCAACGGCATGTATTTATTTAAAACAACGACATGTATTTATTTAAAACATCAAATGCTTATAAAGCCTATTATGTATGTGCCATTCTGTTGCCATGAGATGTTATGACCTCTTATTAGAACACAAATCCTTTAAACAGGAATTTATTTTCTTGACGTAAAGTGCAGGGATCTATTAGATCACTTGTTGTAGTTGGGCATTTGTTCTCCTGACATATTTCACCTGAAATATTATGAGTTGTTTTTTAATTATTCTAATACATATGTGTTCTTTCTCTAGATTTACTTTTATCTTTTTTGACTGCTTTGACAATAAAGTGTGTGAATTCTTTTCAAACACACCCAGTCTACTGCTTGCTTAGCAACCTTGTATATATATTAACCAGGCTCTATGGATCTATGAATTCCTCTCCAACAAGTTAAAATTCAGAAATATCTCATCCACTCACCAACACAATGCATTATGGATTATTTTAAAGACTGTTTCCTACTATCTGCACTTCAGATGACGTATGGAGCCTGATCAGAAGCTTCAAGAGAACGTTTAATTCAGGTATGCTTTATCAGTTCTGGAGCAGTAGCTTAATATAAACCAAACTGAGTAACTGAACAAATACGTGTGTCTATGAACTTAATTCTTTGCTAAATAAGAAAACACAAAATTCTGTTAGTTTTTCTGAGCCTATCAAGAACATGAACATTAAATACTTTTCAAAATATCAATACTGTTCAAGATGTTTGTTAGAGGGGAGGGTGGGAGGTGTGATATTCCAGATGAGTGAGAAGGAAGAGCTACAGCCTTCACTCTTCGATCACACACAGCAACAAGATTTCTTATTTTTATTAGATTATTATTAGATTTATTATTATTTATTAACAATTTATTTAAAGTATATATGTACTGTCCTTAACAATAGAGCCAGCAGCTGATTCACAGGAAACTAAAGTGAGAATATGTATTTGGCTAACCTTTATAAGGAATACCTGCATCACTGACAGCATTAATTAAGATGGAGTCTTTGTAAGCATGGTCTTGTAGTTGAGAAGGATTTGTTGTCCATTAATTACCCAATTCTTTATCCATTTAGAATTGCTGGCAATCCTGTCTGGAGAACAAACAAAAAACAAAAACAAAACAACACACACACTCATGCACTATGCTGGATATAGAGGAAATATTTTAAAAGAAACAGGCTTACTTTATCAGGAGAAAAAAATGGGATAAAATACCTCAACCACATACATAAACATAATCGATGATAATTCATATATAAATTAGCAGTCATTTTTCAATTCCATAGATTCCTCTTAAGTATAATGAATTTGAAAGATGCTAAGATGCTCTTGAAATATTTTTCTACTCTGATTGTAATTAGGTGAAAGAAGGAAACTGATACTGATGGTCATTTGAGTTGTAAGCCCTCGTCATGCATTTTTAGCTCAGCCTCAATCCTTTGTAGGCAAGGCTACCTTTACGATACACTCCCACAGGGACCAGAAGAACCCACAGGTGAAAGCCAGCATTGCCAGTCTGTCCAGCAGAGCAATGCAATTTTTTCAGGACTGCAGGAATGAAGCCTGAGATTAAAGTTCATGGGAATTACTGAGTGCAGCTAAAATGTGACTTAAATTGTGACAATGGCAAATTGACTGAGACCAATTTAAGGCCCTGCTGCTCTTTACTGAAAAGTCAAAGCAACAACAACAAAAAAAATCTGCCCCAAAGGAAGCATGACTCCATTAACAGGTGAAGAACAGTTATTTTCCTTAACAAGCAGAGGTGGGAGCACATATCCTCTGGGAACCATAACTATCAGAGGTAAAACGCATGTAATGCTGCCAGTGGAGCAAAACACTGGCCACAGGTAATCACTTCAAACAGCTGTTCAGCATTCTGCTGCGTTTGAGTAAATGAGTCCTGCCCTCTGCATGTATTGAGTCTGATGCTAAATCGGTAAGCAAACTCTGCTGACTTTGCAATAGGAGCATTTCATTACCTCATATGGGAACAGGTACACAGAAGTGACAAAGTCGATCAAAGATACATTTAAATTTACCATCGTAGCACTGCTTAAAAATAAATAGAAGGAAAAGATGATTTCTGCTAAAGTCTGGGAAAATAAAATGGAACTAAAAAGTAGTCTTTGAGCTGAATGAGTTTAAAAGCAGAACTAAAATTTACAAATGGCTTTTCTTTATGTTTCTTTTTTGTTTGCAGAATAACCAGCCATACAAAATGTTAAGGAAGGATGCACTTATTTTTCTGAAGTTCTGGAAGGCTACATACTGAAAAAAAAAATAGATCATAACTGATGTATTAGAATCAAACAGTTGTGCTCTGCAGAAACAAGAACAAGAGGAAAAAGAAAAGCACTCAAAAAAAACCCAACCCCAACACATTGCCTATGATCTGTAATCATTATACGTTAGTATCCAAAACAGTGAACAAATGCTTCTTAATAGTGTTAACTATTATTGCAACAGTAGTTTAATAATTAAGAGTTGCTAACATACAAGGCATAGTTAAAGTACAGAGATTTGTTTACTAAAAGGCTAAATGCAGGAGTCAGACTTTCACCTTTGGACTCATTTTTCTTGCACTGTTTTGTGCATTAGACTTTTTGTTGTTTTTTGTTTAGACATATGTTTGTTTAGACATAATATTTAGGGACTAATAATTTACTGGAAGACTGCCTCTAAACCCATTAAAGCTCAGTATATAGATGGTTTTCTAGCCACTCTTCTTTATACTGAATTGTAATGTATATACATTCAGTTGCAGCTTTGTTCTAACTAAACAGCACAAGAAAAATAGATCTGATTTTAAGACAAACTCCAGGAACTGTCATTAATCTAACTCCTTAAATATTGAAGGGCAGTAACTTAGATCTCATTTAAGTTCTGTGTGTTTACATATCATATCACATAGTTGACGGAATTCAAAGTGATTTGCAGAGTTTCAGTCACCCAAATCAGAAACAAGATCCCATTAACCTGATTAGAGCCAGTTTTGACTTGCTGCTTTTCTGACTGAAATTATTTAAAAATAATCAAGTCACATCCCTGATCTATACTCTGGGAATACCATAAACCTACAAGGAACCGTGACAAGTACTGATAATGTTGCTATAGGCACATCCAAGCTTCAGACATTATATGGGCTATAAAGACTAGCACAAGGAAAGGGATCTGTCCTCACAAGTATCTAAGAGATTAGATTGCATTGACCTTATATCAGTGTTTACCCAGCTCACAGTGTGTAAGCATCCTTAAAAATCAAGTTAGGTGTAGTAGTCTTGGTTTCCCCTTCATCTACCACGCACTGCAAGATGCATTTGACACTTTGAAGATATATCTTCTACCTGTAGTTTTGCTACCTCGTTTAAGTGGAAAGGAAAGCTATTTCTGTGCATTTATCACATGCTTGGAGAGGTATAATACTCCCAGATGGCCCTTACAAGCAAAAGGACACCAGGAACAGTCACCTATTACATATTCTTGGCTGAGATTGGAAGGGACCTTAAAGAACATCAAGCTCTGACTCTTCTGCCACGGGCAACCTTGCCAACCACTAGATTAGGCTACAGCATCCTAGCTCAGAACTTTTAGTTTTCAAGTTTGCCAGGGTTAACCCAATCAGTGCTTTAAGACACACAAAAGAGGTTACAAATTTCTGGTAATAATAGGCTGGATAAAGTCATAAGCGTGCTTTGCCCACTCGTCTTACAGTGTAGTCTGACATTCTGTCACAATGATCATGTGCATACTGGCACTGAGCAGAAAGTATTTTATGGGGTTGATCGGTACGTAGGAAGGTGAAAGAAAATGTAAAGATCACTCCTGATGAAAAATGAAAAAAGAAAGTTTCTCAATATGACTGATGGATTGATGAAGGTTCAAAAATGTCATCCTTCAAGAACACCTCATCTTTTCAAGATCTTTAAGTATCCATCTTTTTTTTCTGCATGTCCAGCATGGCATTTTTGTGCCTGGTACTTTGCCCTTGGGACCATCTACTCATTTTCTTGATTGTATTGTCTCAAATTCTGCAGATGTCCTTGCAAATTAAGAAAGAAGAATATTTTTCTCTACCTTGTTTTTTATTTTTTCCTGACATCTACGAAGAAATACCTTCTAAAAGTGACTTTCAGCCAAATTACTGGCAAAAAATACTCCAAGCAGCAAAGAATAAGAGATGAGGGCTAGTACAACATATTTTCTTCCCAATATAGCAATCCATTTTTATGCAATCAACATGATTTCTATTAAGAACATGCTTTGAAAAGTGCTTAGCCATCAAAGATTAAAACTGACAGTGTAGGACCAAGCACTGTACTGAACTGTAATATCAGAAAATTACTAGTCCAACACTACCATTAGATGTTGAACAAATTTTACATTAACACTGATTACAATTGCCGTTCTACGCTGTATTTAGATGAGAAAAGACAGTATTTTTCAAATGTCAACTTATCTTAATTTGAGTAATTGGGTTCTGTAACATTATTTCTTCATCTTCCACGTAGTTTCTGTCACAGATGATCTAACTATAAATACTCTCAATGGTAGCATTCTTTCAGAAGCAGTGATGATATTTCTTTGCAGTGTTAAACAGTGCATCCGAATTCAAGAGAGCAGACCAAAATAAACAGGGAATACACTCTTCCCCATTATCTAATCCTATTTCTTATCCACCCTGTCCCTTCTTACCCTCCCCAACCACCCCCCCCCTCCAGCAAATAAAAATAAAATAAAACCTCCCCAAAATAAAAAAACAAGACATAACCAAAACGTTTTCTTGAGTACATTTAGAATGAAGTGATTGAGGTTCTGGTTGGTAGTGTGATATATAAGGGTATGGGACGGAAACTTCCCTTTGGCAAAGTATCAGCTTAGGGAGTTTTGCTCAAATCATTTCTGAAATAAGCTTTACTACTTTTTCCACTTCTGTGTTATAACTTACTCCATTCATCCTCATCAGCTCGTTTTCAAGGTGATCCTCAAAAAAACTCAAAACACTAGACAAAGTCTGGGGAAAAGATTAGCCCATCACAGGAGGAAGTGGCAGCATTTCTAGTAGCTAGAACTTGAATTATTAAACACAAGTACATATGGAATTTGACTAAATGGCTCAAATTATTTTCTAAACTTCTGCCCAGGAGTTAAAGTGCAAATAAAGAAGAAAACGTTATTCCTAAGGGTTATCTACCACTACATCAAGGCAGAACTTTTATCCTGGGAGATTTTACTACTTAACAATGCTGTGTTTTTATCATGCACTTAATTTGTACTTATTTTATTCTAAAAAAGCTTGAATTCAAGTTTAGCAAAGGATTGGCATGATGCTAAACTAAAATCATTCTAGAATTTTTAGTTTAAGCTATTTGATTAAGCTATACTGTAAAACAGAGTTCTGCTTAACTGGGTTTTACAAAAGATTTTCCTCAAGTCCATTTCCATCAGTGGAAGAGAAAGGTGCCCCAAAAGCTTCTATTTTCATTAGTAAAAATAATATCATCATGGTGCTAATCTTTCACAAACCACAGTAATGTGTAACCTTTTGAAATATTTGCCACACACTGAGAAAAAGTGGCTACCCAAACATCCCTAGAGTTGCAGGCACAGCATAACAGAATAACAGTGGTTGCAGTCTTAAAAATATATATATAAAATATATTTGATCGATATATTGATGAAGCCACACTTCTTATTTAGAAGGCAAATGTGAGGCCAAAGGGCTGCAGTTACCCTTAACACTTACATAAGTGATAGCCTGATATTTATTCTGAAGGATGATACCATTTTCTGTTATTAAAACCCAGAAGTAGCACAATTAATTAGCTAGTCTAAACTCATGCACAGATGCAGCTGCCAGTCCTTCAGTATGTTCACACAGAGCAGTAACAGAGCTTAGGAAAAAGAAATAAATTCTGTAAATGGCAACCTTCGAGGCATCTCCACAGAAGTCCTCCAATTATATGATACATAAAGTACTACTCGGAGTTTCCTAGTCTGTCCCACACCACCGATAATGGCGATGCTGACTCATGGCATATGACAAGAAATGGTGACAACCAAATAGTTGTGTCATAGCAGCTTTATGCCATGGGGTAATGCTTCAGACAAGAAATTGAAATAAAGCATCTGCTGTCTGTCATTTGTCTGCCCTTTGAACATTAAGAGGCTAACCAGGGCTGTCTCAAAAAGTTATATTTTGGTAATTCAGATTTGAAATAATAAGACATCGAACAATTTATTCTTCTCCACTTCAAAGTGGGGGCTTTCTCCTGCAAGCTTTGGAAAACTTACTTTCCAAATGTGGCCTACCATCACAGACATCACATTGTTTTTCTTACGTACGTGAAATCTTATGAATAGTTCCATTAAACTACATTGGAGAAAAATAAGTGCTTGCTTCTTCAGTTCTGCCTGCCTCAATCCTACCTTCCTCAAGAGTGGCAGACAGAATATTGCAGATCTTGAACAATCATCAGAAGCAGTTTTAGGATGACAGATGGAAACTGTCTTTATTTCTATAAATATTTGAAGTATCTTAAGTAATTTCCATGAATATTTTTCTGCTTTATAAATACTTAAGTTAATTCACTATTTTAGTGGCCTGTTATGACCACAGAAAGTAAAATAAGGAATAAGCATATTTTATGGCATACATCCCAAATAGTAAGCAAGTGTAGCTCTTATTTTCCTACGTGCTTTAATTTTACATATGTGAAGCCCACACAGAGATCTATTTTCCTCATCACCAGAACATTTATAGTGGCAAACAGAACAGTTTCAATGATGCAGCATAAAATGAGTTCAGTCTTTCAAAGGCTGAAGTCTTGGTGCCTGGGAAGTTATGCTGAATGTGTAGTTGAGTTTTGGGAATTGCAGTCTGAGCTGGTGTTTTGTTATGGCAAAAAGCAGAAGGCTTCAGCTACCTGGCTAAATTAGACACCCACATGGCAACTCTGCAGCAAGATGCGACCCACTGGCTGCATGCACATTCTATTGAGGAACATGCTGAAGCTATTTCAGGAAGCAGAATGTGAAGTGACCCTGTGTCATAGTGCCTCAGTGGCACTACGGCAAAATCAGGGTTTGTGCTCCATATTGGTTAAGGCATATGTTCCATACGTGCTCCTGGGGGTTCGCTACTTATTTATTCAGTGACACTGCTACATAAAGCTAGACTGAAATGACTTCAGTTAAAAGGAAAAAAGTTGTAAAGAGAAGGGACAGTTTTTGAACCAACATAATTTTTGAGTCTGGTTTACAGTACAGCCCTTAATTTATATGGAGACAATTTCCTGAAAGGTTTTAAAGGCACATGAATGTGTTGTTGAAGTATGAGCTAAGCAAAGCACATGTTGGTCTGAAACAGCCTGCTCTAAAAACATACATATTTTATTTCATATGAAAAAAAGAACATCCCTCAGTGGGACAGTTTAGCATAAAATCTGGCAGAGCAAGTGCCCATCAAATGTTTACCTTTACAGTACATGTGAAGAACAATTTGATTAGACTTAAACCTGTTACCATAAGAGTAAAATAGTTTGAATGTTCTGGTATTCGTTATTTCCCCGTAAACGCAAATATTTTTGAGCAGGAAAAGGATATACTGGAAATGAGTTAACTTTGCCCTACAAAAGCTGTGCGATTTTGCATGAGCCCTGAGGTACAACCAACTGTCTCTGTCTGAGTTTCCAGGCCTGCCTGCATGTATGGTGAATGTGTCAAACTTGGAGAACAGGGGTAATGCAAGACAGCAGATAAGAGAGATCCCAGCATGCAATGAGGAAGAGAAGGTACATCCGTGGCAAAAACAGCTCTCAAGTATTTGGACTATCAGACACCTCTGTCCAAGGTCTCTTCTTTGGAAGACAAAGCCTCAGCATGTTGCCGAGTCTGGGATTTCCTTTTACTGAATGTACATGGATGTGGAAATGAGCAGCTGAAACTAATAGGCTAATATAATTAAAAAGTTAATTACATTTGAAGAGATAGGATAAGGAAATTCATTTATGATTATATATATAAAAAAATAGTTCTAATTCGTTTACAATTGCTTTTGTAATAAATTAACATGGTTGCACAAGAAAAACTGTTTATCATTAGTCTAGATACCCAAGTATACCATACCCAGCTTCTAGCTGTTGCTCTGGAAGAAATATGTTATAATACACTCCCCACTTCAGACAGTATTTGGAGCTAAGCTGGATAGAACTATGCTAGAACAGTCTACAGGAGCTATTCTACAGAGTGAAAACTACAAGTCTGATGTCAGTGAGAAGCCTTTCTGTATTGGTCCTCAACGTATTATCACAGGCATCAAAAGAGGAATCCCATTAGACTAGAAAAATCAGATTTCAGAAAGTGGAAGAATGCTGTCCGGATTACAAGGTCTTATACATACCTTCACCCAGCAATTAGTAAGACTGATTCTTCATAGGAAATTAAAATCACAAGATATTTTGGTTGCAAATAAGACCTGAACACTCTACGAGTTGTGTAGTCACATTTCCTAAGTACTGAGGTTCAAAATAGGAGAATGAAAACTAAGTTTTTAAATTGTAGCCTCAATACAGCATTCATTGTCTAACTCTTGACGTTCACAAGTCACTTAGTAATTTTGGTTGTTATATCATAACTGTCTGTGAGGGTCAGAAATTTTAAGAGTAACCAAAAAATTTGGTTTGCTATCCAATCTCTCTCTTGGTCAGTTCCAGGCTAACAACCCACGCCAAAAAATGAAAATGACAAAGGCACCTGTTGCCAAAACCTGGCTGGGACGAGGATAAGACTAAAGTGAAAAATTAAAAGTAGAAATTACCTGCTTCCCAACTGAAAGCCAAAGGCAGTCTCACACTAACTACACACCATACCAGCTCATCTTTAAAAGAAGTCTGAGAGCTGGTCCAGAAATAATGCCTACGTTGTTTGCATAGACCAAAACAGTAGATGTGAGCACACTGAAGTAATGGTGGGTGGGGTGTTTCAACAGTGGCAAGAGTGACACGAAAGACAAGCCACGCTGTGGACAGACATACTTTTTTTTTTTGTAAACAAATACTGCATGGAGATCCTTGCTGAATGTTGGCGAAAGTGCATAACAAATGGGGGTGACTGTTGAAAAGCAGAGCACATTCTCAGCTACAGATCACTATCTGAGAGTATTACTATGCTCTTTGTGACAGTTCTTCTGGAATACAGACAATTCCCAGAGCAACCTAAGTAGAACTTAAAGAACAAACTTTCCCCACCCCCACCCCAAAAAAAAAAAAAAAAGAAAAAGAAAATAAGGTGAAAGGCTTCTGCACACTCATTGTATGTGGTATCCTACTCACACAGCTAAAAATATATTACACTTTCATACAGTTAATCAAAGCTCTGCTCAAAAAGAAAATGCCTTGATGTTTCAAGGTGAATATTACGTAAACACTAAGAAATACAGAGAAGGTATCAGGAAGGGATGCCATCCAGAAGTACAGCAAGCTTGAGACACTGAGGTAAACATCATGAAATCCAGAAATGTCAAGTGTAAGATCTTGCACATGATTTGAGGCAACCCCAAGGACAAATATAGGCTAGGCAGAGCTGAGAACAGCCCTGAAGAGAAGAACTTGACATTGTTGATTTATGAGAAACTCAAAAGAAGCCAACAATGTGCACTTCCAGTCCAGAAAGCCAAAACTATCCTTGGCTGCTTCAAACAAAGACACAACGAGCAGGGCAAAGGAGATTGTAGCGCCCTTCTACTCTGCTCTCATGAGGCCACACCTGCAGAACTGCATCCAGCTCCAGAGCCCCCAACACAAGAAGGGCATGGCTCACTTTAACAGACCCAGAGGGTGGCCACAAGGAGCAGCAGAGAGCTGGAGCAGTTCTCACATGAAGAGAGATTGACACAACTGGTTTTTTTTCTGGTTGGTTCCAGAGAAATTTCACTGAGGCCTTCCAGTACCTAACAGGGTAGCAAAGAAAAGATGGGAAAGGACTCTTAACCAAAGGAATATAGTGACAGAACAAGGGGTAACAAATCTGAACTGAAAGAAAGTAGGCTGAGCTTAGATACGAGGAGGAAATTTTTTTTCCACAGAGAATAGTAAGGCACTGAAACTGTTGGGAGAAGCTGTGGATTCCCTATCCCTGGAGGCAATCAAGGCCAAGTTGAATAGGGCCCTATGAAGCCTGATCCAGTTGGTAGTCATAGGAAGTACATAATAATCAAGCTCCCTTCCAACTAAAAACATTCTTAGAGTCTGCAGTTAATTTGGATGCATAAAAACCCTTAAAAAAAAGATAGCAGCTACTTTGTATGACTTTCTGCCTTTACCATTCTTGTCAGTTTTCTTGCTTGTTTCTACCTGAAACATCTTACACAAAAGTTTTCCGTATTGCTTCCACTACTTCTGTAATGGAGAATAAACTCCCTGAGACCCATGTGGGTCAATACCTAGCACAATCATACCAGTTAAGAAAACAACAATGTTGCAACAGCTGTGTGATTTAGTGGTACGATTCCAGGATTCAAGTCCTTAATTTTACGATTGAATTGTTCGCATTATGTACATAAACTGTTTTGCTTTTTTTTTTTTTTTTTTCCTTTTAAATGCCTTTACTGAGACAGTGACAATGTCCGCATGGCTGAACTAACACTGTTTTGCAGATATGCTACTTTCTCAGTTTATATAGCAGTGTGTTTCCATGGAAACTGATAAAGAAGATTACTTACTTACATGTGACTTATCTGATGCTTCTCTAGTGAATATTTTTTTAAGGCTTGATGCAGCTAGAACACTGAGAAACATTAGCTTATCTTCTTCTAATTGAACAAAATGGAGATCAGAGGGAATTCAGTAGTTCATGTTTCTGTTGGAGCCAACATTTTTCCATCAGTTCTTAAATGTTAGCTGCCTGCTGAGTTAAAGCACAACAGGGGAGTAAAGGAACTGAAACTAAGGACCACACAGCCATTCGCTCACTTTCCCCTCAGTAGGGCAGGAGAGAGAATTGTGAAGTCAAAAAAAAAAAAAAAAAAAAAAAAAAGTAAAACTCATGAGCTAAGACAGTAATAGTATGGAAAAAAGAAGGAATAATGGTGATAATATAATAACATACAAGATGAGTGATAGATAACACAGTTACTACTGCCCAGGCAATTTCCAAGCAGTGACACAGCCCTGCACCTGCCAACTCAGTTTTATTGTCCAGTGTGTATAGTATGGTACACCCTTTCAGTAAGTCCAGGTCATCTACCCTGATTTTGTCCCTACCCAGCGTCCTCACTGCTCAGCAACAACTAAAACATGGGTGTGTTATCAGTATTACTCTTCTCCTAAATCCAGAACATCCAGCACCACATCAGCTGCTATGAAGAAAATGAACCTTATCACAACCAAACCAAGACAGCCCCCACCTCCACAAGAACACATTAAAAGTAGTAGACCTTTGCTTGTCATTCAGGTTGGTTAAAATATTTGATTTAGAACTAAATATGATAGCAACTTAAAAGAAAAAACAAAACAGAAAAGTTAAAAATAGTGGCAGCAGGTCTGCAAGAGTTAACATACAAAAACTTAGATCAGATGTTTTGCAAACATCAATGAGCAGTAGAGCAGGACTCAAGTTAAAAAAAACCCAAAAACTCTTGAAATTCATTTCCTAGAGACAATGAAATTCAGCTGCTATAATCTGAAAATCTTGTCAAAATTAGCAACGTGGATGACATAAATACCCCAGGATTACAAAAACTAATTACAAGCAGAATTAGGAATACAGTCTCACAATGTTAATTCATAGCCAGAGTTCTCTCTGCAAAACTATACCAAATAAATAAAAGCTGTCCCGCTGATTTCATTGTGCCTTGATCAACTTTCAAAACGGGTATCAGCTGAACAAAAAGAGGTAACTGATAGGCCAACAACAGCAGCAGACAAACAAGTATAGTCAACTACAGAATGGAAAAACAAAACTACAAACAACAACAGAAACCCAGAACAATCTTATTTAACAAGTGCCAAAATATTGGACCTCAAAGATTTAAGTAACCTCCCTGTAATAAAATAAACAAATGATAATAATAAAACCCCTGAATAATTCTTAGAAGAATTATTAGAACTTAGCAAAGTTTTCTTTCATCTGGCTTATTGAAACATTGTTTTGGTAGCTACAACATTTCCTTCTTCACTAAATTCAAAGGTGCAAATGAAGACTTGGCAAAGAAATGATTTGAAACGTTTGGAACCATAAAAAACAGGGTAACATAGAGCATAGGGTACACCACTCTTGCATGCCTTTTTTAGCCTTCATAAAATATACTCACGCTAGATTCTTCTTAGTGTTACCTAGCCAGGATCTTAAATACCAACAACAACTCCCTTTTCCACCTCCCATTTTCTAAGGCCTGGTATTTATCTCGTTACCTGATAATTAAATCAGGTACAGATGAAACTCAATTGATGAATCTCTCTTAAGGGGTCAGAATGCCTTATGTTACAGATCAAAACTTGCAACAAAGTACAAGAGAGAATATAAAAGGAAAACAAACAAACAAGAAAAAGAATGGAAAAAAAAGGATGACTAAAATGACAGAATTCAAAACAGAGCATGGGTGTAGCTGGTGATGCTAAAAGGAGTGCGCATCTTCTGTTATGTAGCAGTGTAGAGGGAGATGCATGCTGATTACTCTAAAACAGTACTCTGCATAATATCAGTTTGCTGGAAACAGGGTTGTGCACAGATGGAATTATGCTCACAAATAAGTTAACTTGCAGTGAATCAGTATATGCAGGGTGTTTCTGAAAGAAGTTTAATGCTTACATAAAATACTTCATGCTTGTCATTTAGAGAGTTGAAGTCAAGGAATTATGCTGATTATTAAAACTTTATGTACTTTGAAAAATATTTGAAATTATTTTATTTTAATTATTTAATAGATATTAGTATTTCTTTTGATCTGAAACCAAAAACTGTGACTTAGTTCATTCATTCTCTTCCATGTGATTTTCTACAAAAACAATTAGGGCTTTAGTGTTATCGTAAAACAAAACATTAGAAATCAGAATATATTCCAGTTTTTATTGATTGTACTGTATAAATAATTTGTGCTGAGCACAAGTCACAAACATTGGGTCTATGTTTAGTCAAATAAACATACAGATCCTTTTAATGTGCAGTTATACTACCTTCATGTATAGTTGTTAATGCAGCTTTTAATTGTACTTTCTGAAACATCAGTGGTAGTAAAACGGATCTTTTGCCTCCAGAAGCAGATGAAAATGAACACCAAAGCACGTTAGAAGCAGAGTAACTATCTGAACAAAATTACTTTTGGGAGTATGTTTCTCTCATCCAGTGATGTACCATTAGAATTAGGACATCTTGAAACTGGGACGGTGAATTGAGATCCTTAGTAATGGAGATTATCAGAACCATTTTCAGTGACTTGCACTTATATTTTCATACTTTACCCTCAATACTGTTGATATGACAAAGTGTAGGAGAGATACTTTTACAAGATCAAGTCACTGTAATATAACAAAGAGAAATGTTGCATCTGTTTTAATTTTGTAATGATTTTTCCACCCACAGGCTAGAAAGTAAAGAATATGAGGTGATTTCTGCCGATGTGTGAGAATTTGTAAGCAACAAAAACAAGCTAAAGCCCACGTCACATGTATTCAAATAAATAAGTACCTACAGGAGAAGATTGTAGGGAATCTGCGTGTATCAATACCTCATGGTGGAGAGATGATGATGGAGTAAGTCTCTTCCCCACGGTTCCCATTACAAAACAAGAGGCAACAGGCACAAACTGAAACACAAAATATTCTGCTTAAACATAAGAAAAAACCTTTTAACTCTAAAGTTGATTGAATGCTGGCACGGATTGCCCAGAGAGGTTGGAGAACGGCTGTCCTCAAAAATATTCTCACTGTGGTGAGAAGGTATCTCTAGCTGACATCACTTTGAGTGCCTTCCAACCTGAGTCATTGTGATTGTTGATTCCTTCTCTGTTCCTGTCTGATTCTCCTTCCTCTTCGGTAGGTAAATCTGTTTACAGGAAAAGAAACAGTGTGGCAAGAACAGTGCTGAATAGCAGCCAGAGAGCATCGATCTGCTTGTCTTCTAGGATATCTGCCAAAATTCGAATTTGAACTTCACATTATGTAGCCAAACAATGCAAGAATTACTTAGCTGTTTGATGAATACTACTGTTTCAGTAGTCTTTGAGATATTGATGTCATAGGGAAAAGATTCCCATCCTATCGTATCATAAAAAAAAATGAGGACAATTCATAGGGAAGTAAGGAAACATTTATAACGTGTGAACGCTGAAAAATTCTCAGACGTTAAGACAGTCACCATACAAAGGCCAAAGTGTCCATCAGTTTGGCAACACTATCAAGCTTCACAACTTTCAATGAAGCGTTGTCACTTAGGGAAGTTTCTGTGGTTCCTAAACACTTGTATAACCTGTGTAAATTTCCAACCACTTCGGTCTAATTTGATTTTAATTTACCTTCATTGAATAGAATAATAATGCTGCAGTTTAAATTCATAGGAAATTACCAATGTTCTGTATAGACATGGGCTGATGTAACACTATCGAAATTATATTCTTCGACTGATACAATAATAATGCATTTCAGTTTTACTTCTCCTTTGAAGATAAACACACACACACATATATATATATATATACATATAATATATAACGTATATCAACCAAACATTAGGCCTCATCTTCCAGCAAGGCACTCAAATGCTAGTAGGCAGAAGTATATACACCACTAAAATGCAGAAGATATTGAGCAGTGTATAGGAACAGTAACTAAGACCTTAGAGCAGAAGATTTATTTTCAACGTTATCACTGAGAGTGTGATAGACATGCAAGTACTGTGAAATAAGCTATAACAGTTTCTGGATGCAGAAGTGGAGGCCAAGCTGAGGCTTTCTGAGTTGGGACTGAAAATGGTTTGATCCTGGTGACATAAATAATCCTGCTGGACGGAGGATGTAGCCCAAAGGAATTATTCAGAGACAGGAATAAGCTGAAGGATCATTTTTGCTGCTGACAAGATTATCAGTTATTACAGGATCAGCAACCATTTTGCTCCTTATACATCTTTTATTAAGAGAATACAATGATGACACATTGTCTAGTCTTATGAATGTGATAATTAAATTATTCTATACTTTGATTGAAGTAATAATATATTTGGTCGTTGAAGGCAAAGAGTTTCATTTAGATGTGCTCCAAGGAAAAAGAAGCAAAGTGGAGGAGTACTTCGGAACATGCTTTCTTGAAAAACTGTTATGGACAATAAGCAAACATATAGAATACAGGAGAACAGGAAATCTTCGAGAAAAAAAATAAAATCAGGCCTTAATTTGATTTTGGAAATGACTGTTTTTATATTAAGAACAAATGAGAAGCAGGGTAGGGAATGGAAAACAGTTGTTGATGCAAAACCATTCAGTACTCAGGAAATAGTGCAGAAAGGACTTGGCACTTTTCTGTATCACAGATCTATTCATTTTTGTATGTAATCTTTTGAGTGTGTAAAAAGTTATGAAGATCTTTCTGTGCTTGTCTGATAACCCAGTAGTAAATAGCTTAAATCTACACTTCCCATCAGCTCTTTAAAGATCTTAGGGGAAAAATACTGTATGTCTTAGTGACAGATTTTCCACAGCATAAAGATTCTAAAGTGTTTGCATTGATTAAAGTTCAACATGTATTTCACCAACAGAAGTATGATAAAAGTCAAATAAATGTAGGATACTTAAAAGAAAAACCACACAAGATCATCATAGAATAACACAGGATTTTTATTAACAGATTTTTATTTTTTTTTTGGAAGAAGGGAAAAAAAAGTGTAAGAGCCCTTTATATTAACTTCAGGAATGGAAATACTGAATGCACATTTATACATTAACATCTAAAATTAAATGTTTGTATAAATATTCAAAAAAAATATATACACTTCTTTTCCATAAAATGTAGAAGTAAAAAATTAGGTCAACTAGAAATAAGAACAAACAAATGGACATTAAATAACATGAATAGAATCCTGTAGTACTGTTCAATGAAGTGCGATAACTCTTCATAGAAACTCACAGAAACTATACCTTCAGTAATCTGATTAAGAAAACAACTGAATGCTTCTTGATATTCCTCAGAGAAAAAAGTGTTTGTTTCCAAAGGCTGTGTTGTTGTTTGTTTGTTTTTGGTTTATTAGTTTTGTTTTGTTTTGTTTTCAGTCAGTGCACAAAGATTGGATTTGAAACAATCTGGTTGTTATTGCACATGAGCAACATAAACTCAGCACTATTAAAAGACAAAATACAAATGAAGAAAATCAGAGAATATGGTGATACTCAAAGGTGATATGGTGATAATCAAAGGTTAGGCAGAGTTATGCCTTTAAGTTTTTAAATATTATAGCAGTATTTACCTGTTAAATGAGACCTTAACTCATAAATGGCTTCAGGGTAAACACCAAAAATCACCAGTGAAGTTGCGCAATGAGATCTTAGATACAAATTTTTCTCCGAACTTAACTGGAAGCCAATTATTGGGGGACAAGACACCTTCACTACTGTAAACGCTACTCCAAACTGATCTTAAGTTACCTGCTTAAGAGTTTTATCTCATAGAATTTATTTCTTTTGAAATTTAAGTTACATTGTAAATAATCAATGTGAAATCTCGGATAGCAAAAAGTCTTCCATTGCCTCATATGGAACTGCTATTTTTTCCATGTTCTCCAACGATGCATTATTGATACTTTATTCTTAATATTTATGTTGATGTTTTCCTCCATTTCTTATCATTGTAACTCTTTTAAAGCCCTAATTTCATGTAATATATATATAGTTTCATCAATTACATTCAAGAAACTGTTTCCAATATTGTTGCAGTGGGGTTGAAATTAAATTGATATTTAGCAACTCGCAATAAATAAACCATTAGTCCTTCAAATTTTATACTGAGAAGTAGTTCTAAAAAATTGCCATCCTGAACAGCAAGATAGTCAGAAAAGGCTCATGTAAAACGTCTAACTTTAATACACAAAGTAGAATTCTCTACAGTCCAAAATAAAACATCCCTAAAGCACTCTAGTGACCCCTGTTAAAAATTAAAGAAAAGGTATAGTTTTCAAAACCAAGAAACAACCCAACTCAAATGACCTTTAAAGTAGATGGATCTTGATATATGATCTGGATCATGGCCACCTTCAGTGTTTCCTTGTTATTTTGAGAACATTGATACCTAGCATAAGGGCACTACTACGTCTTCATGAAATAGTTACATAAATCTATTTCAGAACGATTGAAACAACTACATGATGTGCAAGGCAAAATAAATACACTCTTCTGATTGTGTGCATTGCTGGAGTTCTGATCATACTTCAAGCAAACATAAAACTACAATTATAAAAAGATGTAAATTTTCTTGGACACGGAATTACCTTATCTATAATTTCTGGCACTGAGCGATCATTTCTCTTTACCCCAAGAGGTTTATTTTATAAATATTACTTAAACATTGTTCAAAGAAGACAGCTGTGCAAGGAAAAACAGTTATCAACTCGCTACCTCTTACCCTTACACTAGATTTTTCCCAGCTACAAAATACCTGCTTTATATACTGCTGAGAATCTTGCTTACACATCAGAAGCAACACTGAGTAAGAATTTTGATTTCTTATATTCTTCATGTAATGTTGATCATCTCTACATGCAACGTGTGGAATATGTACAAAGTCCTTTTATTAACTTTTTTCAAATTCTTAGCCACAAGAAACAGATGTGGAAAACAAACCATGATGTTATAGCTGGACTGAAGCAGGAACTCTGTTTCTTATCTTTTCTAACCGAAGAGCATTTATATGAAAAGAAAAATACTTTTTATATATCATACCTTTCAAACAATAAAAATGAATGAAATTGTTTTGTTATAAAATATATTGTTTGTTAACTTTCTGAATAATCAGATTTTTTTTTTCTCTTTAGTCTGATGGATCATTTACATGCTTAAATTTAAGCAGAAAATCCTGAACCCTGTTTAAATCAAGTTTTGGTAGCAAAATGAATGCAAGCTGATTTGTAATTCATATTAAGCCCTCACATAAAGTGCATTGACAAAATGGAAAAATAAAAATAAATTTAGATTCTAATACTGTTGTTATCCATATACTTTAAACATACCCTATTAGGGCTTTTTCAGCGTGATGAACATGGGACCAAATCATGCAATGTATTTGCCTACACAGGCGCTTGAGATTCCTTTTGGGTAGATTAAGCATTGTAACGAACAGATATTAAGAGAATCCAGAGGAGCCTTCTTAAAGCAGACATGATGCGATGTGTTGTGATGCAGCCTGTCTACGTAGTCAGCCTATGCACGTATCCATATGAAATGTTTCTAAAATCCAGAGAGGCACAGCAAGGGTCACAATACAAAATACAAGGCAATATCATTTGTACACAAGCAAGCCTTTCTCTGCGGTGTGTTTCATTCTATTGTCACGTCTATAGAGACTTGCGAAATTAATAGATAATGACACTCATAATATCCCGTAGGGTCTCCCAAATGTTGCCTAGTTCAGATCAACCTGAATAGGTTTTCTATCTCCAGGGCTCACACAGAGACCTTCAAGTAAGTTTATTCTTGTTCTACTTTACATAGGTGGGATTACTTCTGCAGAAATTCTCAACAGTCCTCTGTGTCTTTAATACAGGACTGAGGACAGAAATCATATAAAAAGTACGATTTGCTGGTTATGAAGGTAACCAAAATGGCACAACCAAAAATATTTAGCAGCACTGCAAAATGCAAGTGACAACGATGGCTAATAAGAACTTAAAGGAAATGGATGCTGATATGTTACAGAATTTTTTTTTCCACTTAAGATACCAAAGGACACTTTAAGAATATTCCAACAGAAAATAAACACCAAATATTTCTAAACTAGATCAATAAATAAGTTCCCCTACCATCACCTTTGTGGCAACAGAAAATCCTTGAAGTTCACAGTTGCCCCAGGAAATAAAACTGCAAATCTTGAGCCCCTCAGAGGACAGATTTCCACCGTCTTTTATACTGTAAGAAGTTAGCATCATATGCATCACAGTGCACACATTCTCAAAGCTTGGACAACAACAAAAAAATCCATGAGGAAGCAAGATCCAAACAGCTAGAGTTTACTGGGTTTAAAGCAGCACATGGCATTTTTATCTTTGAGTTGGTTGGCCAAATCCCAGCGAAACACATTCTGCAGCTGCTGAAATTTCCAAATGATGTTAGGAATGCCTTATATAGGACACGCTAGAGTAAACTGAATATAAAGGCAGCTATGGCCTGCAAGATTTGAGTGTGCTCTTCTCCTTAGGGATCTCTGCCAAGTTCTTGCTGACTGCAGATTAAAATGCATCCTGGAGAGGATGCTATACATTTCTCCTAAGATGGGAGAAAGCTTCCACCATTATCTTCAGCAAACTTTCTTACTGTATTCTCTATCCAGCATCACACTGCAAATTTCCCTCTAGAAAATATGTAAATAAACAAATTATCATCAGTAAAAAGGCTGAAAGAGGCTTATTTCATTAATACACACCAATACAGACCCTCCTGGTTCCAGACTCTCCAAAAGTAAGAAGACTCCAGTGGAATTATTTCTCCAGGTCAAAGTTTAGTTAGAAGTCACTGTTACGCTACTGTATGAGGGGATTTCTTTTATGAACCCTGGGATTGCACAAGGAGCTTTTCGGTGCTTTTGTTACTGCTGTGGTTGTTTTGTTGATGGTACTTGTTGTCTTATTTCTGCATTCTACTACAAAGAAGGAAAAAAAAAGTAATATTTTTCTAAATTGTAAGTTGGTGTTTGCGTTGGATCAAATCTTTGAGATCTACTTTTACATAGGCTGAGACAAGTTGGACCATAACCCCTTCAGATGATGCACTCAGTGTAGCCTAACTGAAATCAATGGCCTCTGCTGATCAAACCAGTGCAGACATAACAGTTACATCACTGGAGCAATCAGAAAACCCTGGCTTCTGGGGAAGAGGAAGTTACCAATTTTTAGGTAGCGACTAGAATGCTAGAATGCACTTGTGGGACAAACCTGAATAGTCTAGATGAGATTTCAAATGCTCCAAATATGCAAAAATACTGGAAATAGTTACTATCAAAGCTTGCAGAAAGAAAGGCATATAAGAAAAGCCCATTTGGCGTGGTGGTACGTATATTGGAAGTAAAAGCAATGAAGTTAAATGTTAACAGTCTAGGTTTCAAAAAAGGAACCTTTACCATATGTTTCATTTTGTATAAAGAGGGATGGGCTGTCTTTAAAAGGCAGCAGAAATGTATCTTATGGAATGTTTTCAGATCCTTCCAAATTCCCCAAAAAACGGAAAGATTTTGTGGAAAGACTTTTCCTTCCAGTGTGGACATACCATTTATGTCTCAATCGCATGCACAAGCAATGCAAAAAACAAAAACAACCCAACTCATCCAGTGTTTTAAAAACTAAGTATAAGAACTGTGCTGGACAGGTGTTTTCTTCACCTTAATAACTTATAATAGAGGTTGGACCTACTACGTTACTGCATGCTACTCGGTAGCCAGGCTGGATGGAGCCCCAGGTAGCCTGATCCTGTGGGTGTCAACCCTGCCCGCAGCAAGGACGCTGGAACTTGGTGGGCTTTAAGGCCCTTTCCAATCCAAACCACTCTGTTTGAAATGTATCTTGAAGAATGAACTTACTCTAGGGAGGTAAGGATCATTATAAAGACAATACACCATTTCACATGTGTTGTTAAAAAATATTCAGGCCACATATAATGCTTCTTGTGCCAAGTGACTGCTTCAAAAAATGGGATGTAGATTCAAATGGAAGCAGGTTTTCTTTGGGGATTTCCTCCTTCTTAAAATGCCCTCTAAAGCACCATAAAATATGGAAGTAACAAGAACAAATTTTCAGTAGAAATTTTACTGCTATGCCTCATGTACAGGAACTTCAAAAAAAAAAAAAATAATAAAAAAGGAAAAAAGATACTTCTGTGGCAAAAATAACGTGTCTTTTCCCCCGGTGTCATGTCTTTGGATATGTACAGCCTTGGAGAAATGTATAAATCATTTTATACATGAAACTCTTAAAAAACTAGAGATTTTTAGTACAAAGGAATCAATTCACTGAAAGAATGTCCACATGCCATTGCTTTATGATTTACTATATACACAAGAGGATCAAACAACGAACCTCTGTATTACAGTTACTGCTGTACTGTATATGAACATGTGGCTAATATCCTTCTCTGGCTGAGATCTATACTTTGTATTACAAATAACAGTGCTGAAAATACTGATACAAAACAGTTTCAAGATGACATTTTAAAAATATTCCTCACTTTAATTGAACTGTTTTTTCCAGTTTTTTTTTTTTTTTTTAAGTTTCAGCTTTATAAAAGATTTTCCAAGAAAATAGTAGCATTTAATTTTTTTTTTTGAAATATGCAGGTGGATTTCTTTAATAAAATGTAATCCAAAAGCACATTTTTCCAGGAAAAAAAAATCCAACTACAGATACAGTATAAAATTAACAGAGAAGAGGCTGTGGGTTTTTTTTGTTGTTGTTGTTTTGTTCTGTTTTTTTTTTTTTTTTAATCTTTTTAATTTTTTTTCTAAGTGTAGTTGTTGTATATTTGTATCCTGGAAAAAATATTCTTGATTGCAATATATGTTAATTTATTTACAGATCTGAAATATAATTGCATACATCAACTCTTGATATTAGCAAGACTGAAATACAATGTTTTCGATAATCAACTGTGCTTTCAATCTACCATAGCTGTAAGAGACTGCTTAGAGAAAAACACAAGTCTTAAGAGTGAAATTCCATTATTACTATTTCTTTTTGGTAGAGTTTAAACTATCAGTTTCAGTGCAGGCCTATGAGTCCTTAACACCCATAGTTAATTCGGTCAAGCTGTGTTTGCAATTTCTTTTCCTATTTTGGCGGTGGCAATACACACATGAATGCAAAAAAAGACAAAAATGTTTGGCAAATGTTCATACTGATCCCTATGTATCCAGCTCAGGACACTCAAAATTACCATCTTACCATACTTAGACAAAACCGGGTCTTTGCAACATCAGATAACATAATTCAATTTACTCCACCCTAATTTAAATCCACAATAAATAGAATTCTGATAGTCTAAGCTGCTGAACTTTGCAGAATCTCTGCCAAGCTCACAGTCTAATTGTTGATCGATTCTTGTGTTCATCTAGATATTAAGTAGTTAAGCAGATATGTGTGACTTGTCTCAGATCTGCCTCAATCATATTTAAAAATCCAGATTATTTAGAAGCTACTAACTATACATCATTCGATCAGATTAGCTGCCATCAGAAAGGTTGCAAACTGTCATGTTCAGTATATACCACACATTTACAGCACCCCATCTGCAAAACTTGTTTTCAAGACCTATAAAAGGCGAAAACAGGTTCTTCTGGTGCTGAGAAGCCTTCAGGTTCTATAGCATGATCATATGAATTCACATTCCCATGAGATTGGCATGCTGCATGTCAGGTAGTATTTGCTCCATCTCACTTGCGTTTAACGTGTCAAGACTAGCAAATCTGCTGAGTTAGTATATGCCACGAAGCACAGATAAGGTCCACAGAAATAACAATTTACACAGGTAGTTCAGACTCAGTAATAAGATAATTTCACTTAATACAGTCTTTCATTCAATTTTGTTTTGCTTTGTAAAGACCGGCAAGTGAAATGAAGTTATACAATCCAGCAAATAGAGGTTGCTCCAAAAGGAATGCATCTTATTTATTTCTGTGGAAAGTACAGCAGGCACAAAGAGCACACTAACACTATTTGATAGAGCAAATTCTCAGCTACACAATACTAGTTTTCAACACAGTCACCACTATTAGCTATGCATCTTCCGCCAATGATGAACAAGAGCCTGAATGCAGTGCTCAAAAACACCTGCACCAGCAGGGGTAAACCACTGTTGCTGTCACCTCTGCTCAATCACATTACCACCTCACATCCACCGTTTGGTCTCCATAAACGCTCACTGAGCACTGATGAATGTCAATGGGTGCCATTTTTTTGGCACATGGAGGAATTCAATCACACATTTTTGCTACGTATGCACTTCCATCAGACACCATATTTTCAGAAGGTCCTGCTGCCAGCTGTAGCACGGCAGCAAAACATGATGGAATGTTGCTGGAAAGGTTCAATCGCTATCATATCACCAACACCTGCCTCTACTGTCACGTGCTAACATAATAAAATAGGAGGTATTGCTTTTGGAGCAGCCCTGGTAACACAGACTGTGACATTGTGCCATGAGTGATATAGTGTCTGCAGAGAACAACTATCACTTCAATGTGATGTGTCCTCATAGAACAAAAAGACCAGAACAAATGTGGCTAAAAAAAGGTAAGAGAGAGGGAAGAGAAGGTTGAGAAATCAAGCTGTCATCACCATTTTGTGTTCTAATTATCTTGATTCAGTTACCCAGTGAGCCGCCTCCATGATCTTTGCTTGCAGATGAAGAGAAGTCACTTCTACATGCAGCATGACGCCTTGATAAAATGCGTGCAGCAAGAAGTGGTAGCACACCTCTACCAGCGAGCAAATTTCATTTTAAGTGGCTCAGAGACTTCCTACTCTTTATTTCCCCATCTCTATGTAATTCAGTACGTTTTACTAATTATGTATCTATTCATTCTTCACATCTACTTTAACAGTAATATTATTAAGCATACACAGTATTATTTAAGACCACTTCCTAGATCTTCAGGGGATGTTAGTGGCTTTACAGAGACATAAGAAAAAGAAATAACCAGCCAATTTTGGACGAGTAATGCTAGCCCAGTGGTTCCATTTATTCTACTAGTAGTGACTTTTATGAAACAAATCGATCGAGTTATTTAGCAATCTAGTTCATTCTTTTCCTACAGTTCCAGATGGGAAAGTATGAAATCTAGGCAATATTAATTTTTCATCTATTTTTTTCAAGAAAAGGTAGCAGCAGGTAAAAACTTAAAACTTTTTAACTCAGCTCTGTGGGAGCTTACGTTCCTTTAAGTGGACTCTCGTTCTATGACAAGAACAGCCTTGCTACCCGTCTTGTTGACCTAAAGTCTGCAGCTCTGCTGTGTGTAAATTGTGGTGAAGGAAAACATTTTTCCTGCTGTACATGTGTAAAGAGATGGGTCCCCTCGGAGGCTGCCCGAGTCTGCCTGTGAATGTGGTGTGCTGCTGAGGTACAGCAGTTTGGTCTTTTGGAGCTCCTGAGAACAACGGGTAGCGGTCTGTCTTCGATGCAGGCTTTGCTGTGCTTGGTGATGTGTTGGACAAACCATTCTGGGTGACCTCTGATGTGAGGGTTTCATATGTTCCTCTAGTATGCTTGATGACTTCCACTATCTCCTTCTCCTTCTCTTTCAGGAGGTTGCTCAGACACAAATTAGACAGTTGACAGCTCTTGCTTTCATACGCCGTTGCTTGGTCACTTGTGTATCTAAAAGGGTCCTCGGTGGGAGTATGTGCTGACTTTCTGTCCCTTGTGCTGAGATTTTGGCTCACCATTCTGTTTGGATATGTAACCTGGAGTAAAAAGACAAACAAAAAACAGAAGTTTTAGTAACATAACATCTTAGTGGGAAAATGACAGTACACAAAAAAAAAAAAACACCTCACTACTGACGTATAACATGTATACAAGGCTGGAACACTGAAACGAAAGATGAATCTTCAATGCTGCTGAAACCCCCAAAATGCTGCTAGGATAAAACGGAAAATCTGCTCATTCATATTCAACAGGACTAACACTGACAAATACTTACCATGTGTAATGATTTGAAGTATTTCTTTAAATAAATGGCTTAAATCAAAGATTTTTTTCAGAACATAGTAAAAGGAGAAACCATGAACAGGTTTTCAAGAGCATGATGAAACAAGAAGAATTTTTACTGAATAGAGTTCAACACTTAACACTCTCAAATTCTTAGAAAACATAAAGAACATCTTTTGAGAGTATCTTCATGCCTCATTTAAGCTCAACTTTCACCATTCCCTGAATCCAGGTGTTTTACAGAGTACATGCACTTTAAACACATGCCAGAGAGCTCCGCTGGAACAGAGCAGTAATTTTACTCCAACTGCCTGAAAAAAAGCACAGAGCAAATGCTTCCAGTGCACTAAAAACTTTGGATTCGTTGTGAGAATATGAGAAAGTATATTCAGAGCAGAAGCGGTGGAGCAAGTCAAACAGCATGAGAAAGGATGGCTGAGAACCAAGGACACTCCAGAAGAAAAGGAAAACAAGTTGAAGTAATCTGTGTGATGGCAGACCCTGAAAGCACGTGGCTTGAAACAACTCATGACCCCGTCTGGATAAGCACCTGTATGCATGGCTAAGGAGTGTTTGTATACTATTTTGTTGAGAAGTAAAGGTGGGTGGGAAAGTTAAAGAGAAAACTTGTGAATGTATTCAATTGTAACTTGTGGATGTTAGAACCTGTAAAAAATGACTTTGGGTGTACACATCTGAGTCCACGCCTCACATGCTGCAAGCTGTGTGAACAGATACCAGTTCTTTTTAAAATGAAGGCAATTTATCTCCAAGTGGCAAGCCAGCTCCCCACAGATGTCTGGTCTGTGCATACTGTGATGTTTCATTCTGACCTCTGAACACCTAACTGGGAAGGATATGACTGACCTGTGGGACTACATTTAATTATTCGCTCACAGATTTATATGCTCAGAATCTAAAGTAAAGCGTAGAGGGGAAAACTTCAGTAGAGTCAAAGCAGGATTCTGCCTGCTGTATGACTGTAATAGGTAACATCACAGGGAGATAGGTTTCTAGCTGAAGAGGCTGCAGAGTGAAGCCATGAGTTCTAGTGCCTGCAGCCTACATGGCTTTGTAAGAAAGCTTCACCTCTTCATAAATTTTTGCAGAGCATATATATGACATCAACTTGCTCAATAGTTTCAATACTTAGAAGCTGTGTTTAAATGAGTTTCAAAAGTTGTTGACGTAATCTACTTAAAATCTGTTATCTCCGCAGTTACGTGAGGATAGATTCTAATAATAGTATCAATTGTACTTTATTTTCTAATCTATTTGGGGATAAGTGTTTTCCCTTGTTTTATCCCTGTCACTCTTACTGACAAAACTACCAAGTTCTACCATTCATGTGGAAAAAAAACCATATCACAATATACAGACTTTCTGCAACAGAATTCTTAAAGTACACAATAGCTGCTTCTAGACATTTACATTGCTATATGGGCTCAGACACAGCAGAACAAAGCTGAGAGAATCAAAAGCACTCCCAATCATTACAAAAATATTTTGCAAAAAAAAAAAAAAAAATCAGGATGCTTCCATGGAAGTTACATATTGTTTCAGGAAAACCTATACCACTCCACATGCATTCCTTTTTAAGTACTGCAGAGGAATGATAGAAACAATATGAATGTCTTATAAACTTCTTGTTTTATTTGTATAGTTATGCTAACGAACCTTCAGTACAGATTCAAACGTAGTTTTCATTGCAAGTAGTGCTGTACGTTTCAGACATCAGAGATGACATTTTTGAGAAAGACTAATGCTGGCATAACATTTTACCATTTAATTCAGGGCTGATTGTGTCCAGACCAAAAAAAAAATAAAAAGAAAAGGGAGTAAAATACTTCTGAAAAGTATTGCTTAGATTTTCTCGGTGAAGCTCGCAGATGTTGAGATGAAATTCAGTTTAATTCCTAGGGAATTGTTCCTGGGGAGACCTAAGTTCAATAACTTATTTTTTTTTTCCTCTCCTATGCCAGTGAATAAAATCTTCCTACTGGGACAAGAGATTCAAATTCAATTCCCTGCCAAAAAAATACATATTCTTGTAGTAAGAGAACGTTTCTGGAGTTACCATATGTCGACCCTATGCCTTTTGTCAACTGAAAAATTGTTGGTCCATTCCACAACAGTTATACAAAAAACACCAATTGTAAAAACAGCAATGTGTTTAAGTCTGCCCTTACAACTAATAAGTTTATTTCATGATAACAAAGTAAAGAATTATAAGATGTTGGAATTCTGTATTCTTGAATATTGTTTGGACCTTTAATTAAACAATGCTTCCTTTCACATTCTGAAAACTATACTTCTGCAGTAATAAAACAACCAAAACCTTTAGGAGCCACTCCTGTAAAATGAAAGTATTTAAACTGTTCCCCAGTGGAAGGAATCTGCTATGACACAGAAACAATCAAGCATTAGGAGAAAGGAAATACTAAACATTAGCATACTTTTGTATCACAGAACTGAGATAAACTTCACAAAGGGACATCTTGTAGTCTGTTTTACACTTCCTGTCAGGATCAGCTTAACTCCATGTTGTCCTTAATTTACTTAATAAAAAAATAGGTGTCAAAAATTATCATCAATATAATCTCTACTTTTTCCTCAGATCTCCTTTTCCACAACATTACCCTTACTTCTAAGAAAGATATTCCTAATGTCTAAACAAAATCGAGTGCAAGTCTATACCTTCTATTTTCCTCTATTATAGAAATGAAGGAAGAATCACTGTTTCACCTTTGTCTAACTGTTTTGTCTTTGAAAAATGCTGTCAAGCTACTTCTTGCTCTTCTCTAGAATTTAAAACATTATATTGATATTTTATTTTCGTTTTCTAGATCTTAGCCATTCTCATTTACCTTCACTATAGTAATTACTTATTTTCAGTAATTCCACATTTTTTCTTGAAGTAGATGGTTCAAGAGTACAGGCACTTAAAGTAATCCCCTGGTCATATGGCTAGCCACAACAGTTCCAAGACTTCTGTCTATAAAATTATTAAAAATTTGTTCAATTGATTGTCATCACACAGCCACGATTTCTCCTTTGTTCAATTTCATCATTTTTCACTCAGATCTTTTCTCCAATATATCATTTTGAATTCGAGCTTTAATTCATTAATATACTTTCTATCCAGCCCAACTTCTTGTCATCTGTAAATGTAATAAATTTTTTCTCTAGTCCATACAATAAAAACCTACTTAATATAGCCTTTTAATTGAACACTGGATAAGTAATATCCAGTAATAGTTTTCTAGATTTTTTATACTTGCTTCATTTAGTCTGCATAGTATGTTTATAAAACAATGTCAAAAGCCTGAGTAAAAGCAAGAAATCTGTCAACTAAAGCATTTATTTTCTAGCCAGAAGGCCTGGTACTGTTCTGTTAAATGTTGAATGAAATTGGATTGGTTTGGCAATTTATTTGATTTGTTACCAATGTTGTCTCTTGATTATCTTGTTTTCTTCTCTGTGCTAATAAATACTTCATTATTTGCTTCAAATATATATATAATGTATGTATTTTAGAATTGAAGTTAAATATTTATTATGTTTTCCATCAGTTTAAGATTACAACCTCACTCCAATACCAAAAAATCAGACGATACTACTGCAGTGATCTGCTTTAGTAAGAATGCTTCATAGCTTCCACTGTGTTTTACAATGCGCGGGAAAAAGTCTAGGAATTAAACGCTTCTCCTCTTACAGCTGCCATTGAAGTGCTGCAACTACACTTCCTCCTGCCTCCATTAAGCTAGACTACTCAGTCAAACACAACATGACCCATGAATAATCAGAGTTTAAGCATTTTACTTCTGATGGCTTGCTCTTGGCTACAGAGGCGAGACCACTGTTGAAGGCCTGATAAACAATACCTTGTCACACTAAGAATGGCTTAACAGTTTTTTTAGTCTCTTAAAACAATAATAATATTTTTTAACACGATTGCATGAGAAAAGTTTTATGAGTTAAACCAACAGAATACATTTTATGATTAACAGAGGACAATCAACTGGTTTTGAAAATGAGGAGTACAGAACACGTTCAATGAAAGGCATATTTTTTGATCCTGGGTAACAGTAAAATAAATGATTATGGTATTTTTCATATTGTTATTTTAACTTGATCTGGATTAAATACTATATTGTGAATACTTGACATTGCTGTGTATCTTTCCTCCAAAAGCATTGTTTTGGATGATATATTTTCACTTTCGAAAACACATGCTGGATTTGTTAGTCTGTAAAATACTGGCTTCAGGATTTGGCTGTTGTAGGTATGTGTGTCTGACAGTCAGTATGTACCAATAAATGTTTAATATATGCATATGGTGAGGGAAAGTCTTTCACAGCTTTGTGAATGTGCAAGCTGATATTTTTCTCCTATTGATCAATTAAATAAATACCACGTGGTGACAAATTGACAGCCAATTTAACTATATTTTAAAACATAAGAAATTTGCAATATACTGACTGTACTCAAAGACAATGCTTTGATTCAGTCTCCAACAATATGAAATAGGTGGTCAACAGGAAAAGGCAAAATCCTGCTGTCAGATGTATAGATAGCCACAGAATTGAGATAATTTAACAGAAACAGTGCCAAAAAGAATGGTCATTCATGTCAAATTGCAGAGGAACAGTTGCTGATAAGGAAAAGAAAGAGCAGTGGTATGCAGGGAGTCAAAAATCAACAACAACAAAACAACCTTCACCTCTCTCCAAAAATGATACTACTCTCATTCAAAAACAATTACAGTAAAAAGCATGCAATGACATCCAATCCCGCTTGGAATTTCATCTAAATTTTCCTTTACTATCATTTGAACATTTATATGAAAACTACAGTATGCACAGAACAAAATAATTGCATTTTAATTTGCTGCTTGAAAACGCATAGTCCAACTGAGTTTTCTTGCTGGTCCATTTTAAAATTACTCAGAATAAGAAAAGTATCCCAGAATAAGTAGAAACCAGATATGTAGCACCACCAACAACAATGCTACAGAAAAACTTGAGCTGTATTTTAACTTATTTATCCTGTAAAAGTTTCATGTAAAATTCTCTGCATTGGACTCATAGGTACCAAATGCATTCTATGAGGGTTAGACACGAGCAAGCAAAGCCACAATCCCAGCACATCTGTTTGCCAATTTGATGGCTGAATCCTTGTCCAAAACTGAAAGAGGCTTCCTGCCAGTTGCGTTCTAGCCTAGTTTAGAGCAGCTGCAGGGCTGTTGTAAACTGCTGCTTGGCAGTGCTCCAAGAAGCTGATCTGCCAGCTGGTGATTGCTGAGGCAAAAAGAAAAAAAAATTCATCACTTTACGTTTTATTTTTCAGTAGCTCCGCTAGAACCACCAAAATCTCTGTCCCAGAGGTCCTCACATGCCACCCTATGATCTGCCTATCAGTGATCTCAGGAAATGGGATGTTCCTCAGTGAGTTTGCAGATGACACCAGGTTTGGAGGAAGTGTCGAACTGCCTGGGGGTAGGAAGGCCCTGCAGAGGGATACAGACAGGGTGGATCAGGGGCTCTGATCTCATCAGGGATGAAGTTCAACAAGATCAAGTGCTGGATCCTGCACTTTGGCCACAACGTTAAAAAGTTTTAAACCATCTGAATCTGAATTTCCTAATCAGATATACAGAACAGAAGAGTTCATGCTTTCTTGCTAAAGGAGTTTATTTCTCAAAACCAAACAGAACCTATTTCTCAAAAATAATAATGATCAAAACAAGAGATTGATTTACATTGAAATAAAATTTCAATCCATTAGCATAATGATCAAACATGCGTTAGGATACATTTAAATAAGAAAAACAAAGTACTTTTGGTTTCATTTCACACTGGTGCTAAATCCACGCAGAACGAACCAAAACCTGTAATTTAATATGCTTAAAATGTCTGTTTCATAAGTGGTTCTGAGGATTTCTCTGTGAATGTCATTCTCCCAACTTTTTCTAATGTTAAGATGAAAATAACATTCAGCAGCTCACTTTCTCATGATGAAAATGGACTACTCTTATAGAAAGCTTCAGAATGGGAGAAAAAACACTGGTGCCATTAATCACCTTCCATTTTCAGATCCAATGAGTGAAATATGACAAGAGTTAACAACAAGACAATGTTGCTGCAGGACATTTGAAAATGGATGTTGCTGCTGACTAGCTTGTGATAAAGTACTGATATAAAATGACAGCAGAAGACATGAATTACAAAAACACCCCCCCCCCAAAAAAGGTAAAGATTTTTAAGACGCCTATGCCCAGAGGCAACTGAGAATCTTAAATGCCTATAATGTAATTCTTCCAAGTAGAGCAACTTTCTCAAATATATCATTCTGACAGCTGGCATAGAGAGTAAAACCTAGCAAAACACTCTTTCACCAGTGTACCCTGACAACCAACTAACAACAGAGTGTTTGAAGAACAAGGTTTTACTACCCCAAAGGATTTTTGCTTTCAGAGGTGTTAAAGGAAGCACATTCCAGAGAGAGTAATTATTGTGACAGAAGCCTGAAGACTTTCTGGCCTCCTTCAAGATATCTACCACTTCTTTCTTTTTGCGTTTCCGAGTACATAAGGAATGTAAAATGTAGTATGAACTACATAGCCTAGT
Source organism: Cyrtonyx montezumae (assembly GCF_038088225.1). Taxonomy (NCBI): domain Eukaryota; kingdom Metazoa; phylum Chordata; class Aves; order Galliformes; family Odontophoridae; genus Cyrtonyx; species Cyrtonyx montezumae. Next base: position 15,572,511 of record NW_027071936.1, on the reverse strand, counting down.
AGAGCTCACTTGTCCCTTGTCAGGTCTCAGCTGGACTTCTGCACCTTTTGAAGAGCAGTCTCCATTCCCAGCCTAGCCCCAAATTCCTAAAATATGAAGCAACTTAAAGAAGCCATGAATGACAACAACAAAGAAAAGATGCTACAGTTCTCCAAAGGATGAAGCCCTGTGCAATGCTTTTGAATTTATAACCCCTCAGATGCCTTTCATAGTTCTGACAGTTCATGTAAGTGCAGATCTAATTTACCAAAACACTGGTTAACTCCGTACTTTGCTATGCTATATCTGTCACCAGGTCAGCTCCTTAATTCTTCCACCTCCTCACTATTGTGCTCACAGATTCCAGTCTAGAGATGATCCAATACAAAATGCAGTTCTCTTGCTGCAGGTAATTGTTCTTCATTCAAGACTCTGAAAAGCACTTTTTCTTACTAATTTCAGCATTACCCGGATCGTAAGAGTAGCTTTTACAACCCAGATTTGAACCTATTGATCAGCAGATTCCGTCTTCTGGTAACTTGTGACGCATGGCATAAGCAAAGCCTGTTGTGTCCAAGTAAGGCATGGATCAGTATCAATAAATTATAGGCAAGAAACAGCTGTCAATCAGCTTGCAAGCTCTGCAGCAGAATTGACACAGGCAACATAAATCAAAAGCGTTGCTCTGTCTCCCTTTCAGCTCTCTGCAGCATCTTTATTTAGTTACTGAAAGCAAAAGCGTAGATGCTAAAATGCACCGTTGTTCTCCTGTGATGCCCTTTTACTAACAGTCCAACTGAATACCAGTGAGCCAGAGGGTTCAGCTAATGTCCTGTAAAGATGTCTTGATGGTGACAATAGTAGAAAAAGTAGCCCGCAGAGGGCTGAATTAAGATATTAATCTTTCCCATGTGTTGAAGTATCCCTGAAGAATTTAATTTGTTTAACTAATAAAACACAGTTAAGGCAACAAAGTGTAATTGTTTTACAAAGTAGGAAGAAAATAGTGAAGATTTCCCAATTAATGTGCAGTACATCACCATTCTGCATTCTCAAAACTGCATTTCTAGGGCTAACTGGAAAATTCATTACTAAAGCTAATAGAAAAATATTGCATACTACAGCTGTTTACAACCCCTTTCAGATTAAATACTTGAAACTTTGGAGCCATTCACCACTGTAGTCATATTCTTCCACAGAGGAAAAAAAATCATTTGGATACTGAATACCCCTTTATCACAATATAAGGCTTAGAGTTCTTATAATAATAAAAATGCTAATGAAAATGAAATTAATAGTGAGGATGTTTCATCAACATGGCTACAGAACAGTAGGACAATCTATGAGATAACTATTTATTTTACAAAGTCCTTACCTAAGACATCCTCCTGATCAACAAGTCAGTCCTAGGGAGCTAGCTTTAACCAAATGGACTTTGCATACTATGGGCTTGGGGACAAAAGGGTGAAAAAGCTGCAAATCCCTAATTAGGGAAACATCCTGTGTTCAGTATAGATCAGCTCCTCTTTTCCGGCAACTCTCATGTGATCTCTATTTCTTTTGAGTTCATGCAAGAGTCTGCATTTGGGACATTTTCTTTACTGACATCCACCAACCCCCTCAGCTTCCTTGAGCAGCCACAGCTATTGCAGCTAGGGATAAAGAAACTCTTGGTTGAGCTCTTGTTGTACACATACCTTTGATTATAGGCCATAGAACCTAGAATAAGAAGATAAAAGTTACTCATGGACTTCCCAGGTTCCATTCTATGGGAATACACTGAGCCCATGTTCACACAGTATTCTGGGTCTCACTGTTTCTGCATAGCCCAATGATTAAGGGCCACTTGTGCCATTTTTTCAGTTACAGTGCTATAGAAAGTCACAAGTACCTGCACTTGTGATTCTTTTCCATAACTGAAGCCTAAATGAATGTATAGCAAATGGCAAAGTAGATTCAAGGGAACACTGGGTCACTTCCAGAGACCATATTTCATGCAGTATGAGCAGTCGAGTGTGACACAAAGGTCCTGAAGAAACACTAAGAGCTTGCTCTGGAATTACAAGCAGGAAAACTGCACAAGTGCTAATTAGCCCTTCTGAAAGATAGTGCTACTTAGCTGACATTTATTGCTGGGCTAACACATTGTTCTGGCTTTACAAGCAGAACTAGTACTTCTGCACAGCATTTCATGTGCCATGTAGACAAAATAAGTTGTTCCAAGATCTGTACCCCGAGCCTTATCTATTCTATCAACAGCTTGCCTGAAAACTGTGAAGTCCATCTCTAACCTCAGGTCCAGCATATGGTCACTAAAACACGATTATCATACCTGCAGGTCATCAGAATTAAAACTGATTAGTAGATGGCGATTATTTTTTACAACCATATTCTATTTATACACACATTTAGCTTTTTTGCTAAGAATGTAAGTTCATATATATTTAGTTATCTATTTTCCTACCTTAATATCACCTAACATGATTTGGGAGGTGATTCTGTCCCTGTTTTCTGCTCTCATGAGATTCCACCTGGGGTACTGCGTCCAGTTTTGTGGCCCCCAACACAAGAAGGACATCAAGCTGTTCAAGGAAGCAGGTCCAGAAGGCAGCAATGAAGATGATGAGAGGGCTGGAGCCTCTCCTACGAGTACAGGCTGAGAGAATTGGGGCTCTTCAGCCTTGAGAATAGAAGGCTCCAGGGGGACCTTAAAGCAATCTTCCAGAACGTGAATAAGGCCTACAGGAAAGCTGTGGAGGTACTTCTTATAAGGGCATGTAGCAATAAGACAAGGGGAAACGGTTTTAAACTGGAAGAGGGTATATTTTAAACTAGATAATCAGAAAACATTATTTACTGTGAGGATGGTGAGGCCCTGGCAAAGGCTATCCAGAGAGGTTGTGGATACGCCCCTCTGTGGAAGCATTCAAGGCCAGGGCTTTAAGCAACCTGGTCTAGTAGGAGTTGTCCCTGCCTACAGCAGGAACTTGGAACTACATGATACTTAAGGTCCCTTCCAACCCAAACCATTCTATGATCCCATGCTGCCGTGATTTCCTATAGTTCCAGAAATTTCATAACAAAATTTCAACAAACAAAACAAAAAACTACAAAAGACAAAAGAAAGAGACGAATTGTACTTAGCCAACACCTTATTACATTAAATTCTGTAACAATAATTTCTTAAAAAACAACAAAAAAACCCTTACATTACATTTTTCCATAAATTATCAACCATACTTTTGACAGCAATAGGGGCTCAACTTATAAGAACAATGATTAAATTGCATATCCTGTCAAATGATGCTCAGCTACAGCTATGGTAATCAGTGACACTATCCCTTAAGCTCAGCATACAGTCTGCAAGATAAATCAAAGGACTAAAAAAAGGGCAAATTGTATCCTGCTAACAAGAGAAGAAATTCTAATTATCCTTTAATTGACTTGACTTTCTATTTTTATGATGAGATTACTGACAGCTAGACATCCCTAAAGAGAAAATTATATATATATATAAAGGGCATCTGCTCAAGGAATGAAATTCCTCAGAGTAGCCAGATTTCTAGTATCTCTAAAATAGATGCTCACAAAAAAGAACCCCTATCCTTAACTAGTGAAATTCAATGTTTCCAACATCATGCAGAAATTGCTCAGGCTCCTATGATAGGGCAACACATTCCTAAACCAGAATGATACTGATATTCTTCAGTCAGGATAAAAAAAAATTCAACTGTATCTACACTGCACTACAGGACAATGTTCAGTAAAACCATTTTCACCAAAAACAGAAAAAAAATGACACCTACAAGTCTATGCTGAGTGAAACATTCCATGTCTAATACATTCTGGTACTGACAATCATAGAAACAGGGAAAGAACAAATAATGTTCCCTTAGAACAGCACAAAACAAGAGAATAACACCAGTAATTCAAACTCCGAGACAACACCTACAAATATATATATGTATTTTTTTCCCTCTATTGCAGCAACTGAACCAAGAATGTGTTGGCTTTATCAGTATGGAATTGGTGTTTAGAGACTCAGTTTTCTGATTCTGGAAAATCTTATTCTCTTTTGCAAATGATTTTATAGGACACATTGCCACAAGAACTTCCCTACAGCAAATGAAATGACAAAGAACCCAATGTGCTACAGAAATGCTGGAATACAAAGATGACTTCGCGCTTGGAAAATTAGATTTTTTCTATTTTAACTTTGTTCCCTGGAAATATAAAAACTATTAATGTGGATGTTTCAGATTATTCAGCATCTCAGCTCCTTATTATCCTCATCAAAATCGTATTACACAAACATTGCAAAGAACAAGAAAAAAGTTGAAAAGCAAACAAAAATAAGCAGGCACTGAAATTTCTTACTTCACCTTTCTTTGCAGGAGAACTGGAATTCAAAAAAAAAAAAAGGCAAAAACCCTGAATTGCCTTTATTTTTTACTTCTCCATTTTCTAGCATAAAGAAAGGTTAACAAGATCATATCTCCTAGTATACCTCCTATATTTTGTACAACGCATGCACGGAAGCATTTACTACCTCCTCTTGCAACCTATCCTTTCACTGTAATAATGAAAACTTAAATTTTCTTTATTGCCCTTACCATGGGCCTCATTTAAAAAATGGAATAGAGGATGATTTACTAACTTATGTTTAAACATTTGTTCAGCTGTAGATTCATATCGTAATGCTGACTTAACAGTTACTGCATAATAGCTGCTAAAGTGGCCACGAGTTTTAAGATTTTTTCTTTTTCCAACTAAATACAGCTCAACTGTTTACTTCACTGTTTTTCACCATATTTCATTAAACATAATTTCACTGGAGTGCTTGAAGATTAAAATGCTTAAGTGAAATCACTATCCCATTCAATCAACTGTCAAAACTTATACTGACTTTTTTGTGATGGCAATCTTTTATCCCTTACATTCACCTAAATTAAGGGTGCTCATTTTTTTAAACTAACTCATAACCAACAAAACACACTCAAAAACAGTTTTGCAAAAGGATTTCTAATTACATTTTAAGAAGAAATATAGAAAAAAAGAAAAATTTAACACAATTAGCAGTCTAGCAAGATGAATACTGATTGGCTCGAGCTGAAGATCAAAAGAAAAGTTTTAGAATTACATGGTATTTTGCTAGTAATTGACATTAAGTGAGAAACAAAAGGCTTGGGATGGGGTTTACAAAGCTACACACATTGAGCCTGCAGCTCACTTTCTACTTTTTTTTTTATTTATACTCCACAGACAGTATTGAATCTCTTCACATTGGTCCTAAGTAGAAGCAGCAGATTTAGTTTACAGCTAAATCTGACAAGAAAAAAACAATTTCTCCTTGAGTTGACGTAGTTGACCATTCCCCCTCTGGCTTGCTGCCATGCCACTCCAGCAATGAGTATCCCAAGTCTTCCATGAGCAGAGATGTCCGATCTGAGCATCAGACTGCCTGTTGCAAGCTCTAACCACCATTAAGCAGAACTCCTTCATTCTGTTAGCATCATGAGTGTCAAAAACCACGTCGCTGTTGTTCCCCACCAGACAAAACAATCTAAAAACCGTGGACTACCTGTAAATAATCCACAGACCAATAACTTGCCTTTTGGTTGAGAGGTCTCAACACTTCAACTCACTGAAAATTTAGCTAAGAGAACTAAAAAGGCACCATACTTAAGAAAGCTGGGTAAGGGCAACAAAATACTGCACATAGACAACTTGGGCAGCATACCAGGCATGCCAATTCACTGAAAGATAAAAGATGGGTAATGTTTGAAATTCATGAAGAAAGACAATGTGCACACACAGACAGACCCACCCTGGGGGTTGGAAATAGGTAGTCTCAGATCAGACTGACATCCGTAAACTCATAAAAGCTTACAAAGCACACACAGGGGACTCCTCTAGCTAACACAAGAGCACATCTGAAGGAAGCTGTTTAGGCTGTGCTTGCTGTGCATCCTAGGTGATCATTATTTAGGAGGGCTTATATTACAAGCTGTTCCTATCAACTTTAAATTCTTTCCTCTCATCCACTAGCAAGCCTCTCCTATCACTTCCACAAGCCTTGCAGGGAACAGGGAATATCATTGTAATTCAGGACACATATCTGCTCTGCTGCCTTCAGCTATCATTACTGTATGCTATAACTTTCAGTCTCTCAGACTGAATCTGAGTTACAGGCTGGAAGATGCTTATTCACTAGTTCAGCAGTCCCTTGCTCTGGGACCAAACTAAAGGAATTTCTCAGGTGTTGAAACAGGCTAAGTAGAGTGACCTGGAGTAAAAAACAAGTGTACTGATGCTATTCACGCCTATGCTGCTAGGTGTTGAAAAAAATCAATCTTTTCTAAGGAAAAATCAAGCATAAACTTAAACCACTTCAGTCACAAACACTTCCAGATCAAGTAGAGCTAAAAATTAGTGTTTCTTGGGCACTGGAGCAAAACTGAGCATATTCATGCAAGCATATATCTAATCTACCGCTTCCAGGATGATGCTGAAATCACATTTACCTGCAATTGGCTGAACAATTGCATGCAGAGCTGCTACTAACCTTAGGAAGATGCAAACAGTAGGATGCATACTAAGAGCTACCTGCCACATGAAATAAACAGCACAAAGCCAGCCCAGCAGAGCAGCTCACCTCCCCAAGCCAAAGAGGATAGCAAGCGACTTGTGGCTTTTCAAGCAGAAACAATTACGCATCTCTCAGCGGTCAGACTTTCATGTGGTGTGATGCTGGGGAAGGAGACCAAATAAAGAAGCCCTACCACCAAACTTGATAGCCCTAAACCTGCAACGCAACCCCATTTTTTCAGCCACCAAGCAGCTGTTTCAGAACAGCATGCACAGCATGTTGCTGCATTGAGGAAATCCATGCTTAAGCAGCATCTCTCCCTCTTCTTTCTCTTCCACGCCCTTCTCTTTTTGCACTTGTTCATTTTTCTTGAGGCGCAGCTACAAGGAAGAGGAGCACAACAGCTGCTGCTATTCCGAAAGTTGATTTGTTGAACAATCACAGTGACAATAAGTCAAAAATAAAACCAACAGGAACTGTTAAATAATCCTGACTGCAAAGCTGCTCCTTCCCCAAGCTCTGAAGAATTTTACCACGGGAGAAAGAAAAGGAGAAGACTACTGAAGAAGGAGGATCTTATCTTCTCAGAGCACTGCCCTTTAAAAGCACATGTTAGAAAATAAGTAGGAAGTGGCTGCTGTGTGGGAACTAGAGCATTCTCCTTCTAGCATCTGAAGATGAATGTTGGAATGAACAAGGACACAAATCTTTAAATGGGAAAAGAAATACATCACGTGCCTATGGAAAAATCAAAATGCTTTTAAGCAGCAGAAATGTACATTCTCCTGACTCCTGAAATTATTTAACTGAAAAATAGTCCACATTTAACACCTCTCATTTCAAGATGGAGCACCATTGCTTTTAAGTCTTAAAAGCAGATTTAACAAAACCTATGATATAAATTCAACACACACAGTAATTGGAATTAGCAACCAGGATGACTCATTGAGAATTCTCATTAATATTAAATGCCCTCCTGAAAGCTCTGATAGGGACATATAATCTTTTCTTATTTGTTTTACCCTCTAACATTCACTAATCTTCAACTGAATAGGATTTAAGTCTCACAGTATCCTCTCAAATTAAGATCAAGCAGACTCATATATCCACCTAAAGGAAAATAAAACTAAACAAGTTGTGCACTGTATAAACTTGGATTTTTTTTTCCTCTATAAAGATACAGCTTATACTTACACAGAAAAATAATGATTGTTATTTAGGATTCAATTTCATGAAAAATATTTCTACTTCCTCCCATAAAGCGTTTGAGATAAAACATTTTTAAACAGTTTGCCAGCAACAAAGCTCACAAACGCAGAGAACCAGCACAGATGTCAACAAATGGAACAAAAACGTTTAAGCTTACAGAACCACAAGAAGCAACAGAATCAGTCAGGTCAGATCCATGCATATATATGATCATATTGTTCATATATAAGGGCTAGGGAAAGCATACATGTCCCAGTCACAAAACCTATATATTGCACAGGTAATATTCCCATAATACAGCAAGAAAAGTTTACATGATGTACAGTCTGAAAGTGACTATTTTTGTTTGATATAACCAGTATAGAAATAAAGTAAAAAATACACTAAATCTAACTAGACCAAAATGCCATGGAAAAAGACACAGTATACTTCAATTATGTCTCTTGAGAAAAAAAACGTACCTTAATTTACTAAGCTCTTACTGCTTAATTCTTAACTGTTACAGCTATTACTAGTAGAAAGAAACAACAGCTTGATATTTTAGCATGCAAAACGTTAGATTGGAAAAGGACAGAGAAAAAAATGTGCTACTTTCCATTTGTGCTGTTTCAGCAAATACTTTAAATAGGCATTCTCAGTAGAGTTTGCTAATAATAGGTGATTTCCAGTGCTTACAAATTGCCACGGGAAGACAAGGAAATGAAGTATCAGAAAAAGATCATTTATAAGGGAGTGACATTTTAAACATAAAAAAACCCCACAGCTACAATGTCTCTATCTTAACAACATTTTAAATGTGAATTAAAGCAAAAACACAACATTTCAAAGTCAGTTTCAGAAATACCCCATATCTAACAGCTGTGTCTGTATTCCAACTGTATGCTGATACGATTAACTGTGATCATTATTGTTTCTGTTTCAAACATGGGGGAAGCAGGATGTCTGAAACACAGAAAACCAGAGCATGACTTCTACACATCACAACTGAAACTTCTGCCCTGAGTTCACTGGGTTCTCTGTAAAGTATTATTATGGCAAACATCGTTTTGAAAATAATGAGATATCAAGAAAAAATGGGCACTGCTGTGGTAGCCAAGAAGTGACATTACCTTGTGTGTGTAAATCATACGCCCACTAATACTAAGTTTTGCTCCTTCGTGTGTCATGTTTATTGTTTAACTTAAATTTTTCCTGCTGCTTCAGTGTGGGGTGACCTGGCTCCCAGTTACCCTTTCCAGCACACTCCTCCTTTGTGCGAGCATTAATGTGTGAGTGGTGATGCTGTGGATTGGACAAGGAAGCTGATGTGGCTGAAAACACATCTTTTAAGTTCCTCTATGTGGAAAGTTATTTTTCAGTCTGAATAGTTCCCTATGTGGTTGTATGAATGGTTTTTACTGGCACAAGAAAGGAAGCTAAAATTATCAAAGAGGCATTGGAAGACCAAATCCCCTTTATTTATTTTTATTTTTAATAGAAAACAGTAAAGGAAGGTGGATTAAGAAAACAAATTTGGTGGGTATCCATCTGCTCTTCTGCCTCAGATCTACAAGTACTGCGCTGTAATGCTAACATACGGGCCATCAGAACTTGGTCCTGAACAGATCCCACATACCTTCAATGCTGGTATTGTCCCTGCATGTAACTACCGCCTTCGTTCCTAGTGCAATGTCACTGCCACCTCCACACAGCCTGCCTGGATTCTGGATTTGATGCATTCTTCTACGAAACTTTTGTTCCTCAATTCAGAGCGTGCAAGCAGCTCCAAGTATTTGCTTAACTTTCTCTTCCCATTCCAGGGGGAGTTATTAGCACTGCAGCTTAGCAAGTTCACCATCTAACTATTCATTTTGCAGTTGCATTTACAAAATTGCTTATTCAACTGCTGCATCAGGATAAAGCCATAAACAATGCACCTTTCTTAGGTCCTATTAGGCCATAAAATGAAAGTCATTGCCACAGTAAAATTTCTAGTCCTTAGGGAAATAACAAAAAAAGAGAAAACAATCAAAACCTAAAATATATTAACAACCATAAACACACTGCATCGAAAAAAACACATTCACACTGCATTTGCATGGGTCACACATAATCTCAACACACTCAATGTCCAATGGACTTTCACTCTGAGACTAGATTAGTTCAAAAGCAGGCATCTTGCTGTTGGTTTTTTCTTGAATACTTGTAAACACGTTATGCTCTTATATTTTCCAGTTGTTAATAAGAAAACCAAGACAAAGTTAATGATTAATTCTTCAGTAAATGTTGCTATGAGAACCTATTTCCACAGGAGGATATAAAAGATTCTTATCCATGTTATGGAAGTGTCAGCTGGGATGGTACCCACACACTCATCTTTCATCAATCCATCAATCCATCCAACTTTCCATTTAACCTTTTTCCTCATTTTATTTCTCAACTCATGCAATTGCTATCTCTCTCAAACATTAATACAATTATCTCAGTGCCAAAAAACAAGGGAGAAAAAGAATTATCAGCTTATAGGACATGACAGAAAAAGAAATAATTGATTATTCCCTAACTGTATAAAGGATCTTTTGACCCCAGGATTGACTCAGGTCTTCTGGATTCCAGTCCAGAAGAGCACAGTTTTCTCCTTTTTGTTCTCTGAAAAACATACTTATTTCTTCAGAAAGCCAATAAAACGTTTATCATTCATTATCACAAAGAAAAAATAATGAAACTATTAATGTTCTTATACTGCAATACCTGAGTTCCATCTGTTCTAGTTTGGCAGGCATTTCTTAATTTTAAAATGTGATAAATTTTGTATCTATCGCCTTCAATGTGATCCACAGACACACTATACCACATAGGACAAATAAACCAGCATCATTTCTACGTTCCAAAAATTTTTACAACTTGACATTATTTCAATAATTCTATTTAGAGATGCTCAGTTTCTTGTTTATCTGCATTGCTAATAATCAAGTGATGTAATGATTCAAACAAAGCCTTTTTCATAATTAATTTCTTGGCTTTTTTTCATCGCAGACTTCTGGGAGGAGATCTTAAAATTCAGACAGATTATTGCAGATGGCAATGTAAAACCACGTAGACGATGAATTTTATTTATGGAAATAGATCTACTGAACAACTGCTCTTTGTAAGCTGCTAGCATAAATGTAAACATAAGACTTAAATCTGAGAAGTTCTATTTCAGTAGTCAGGCATATCTCCTACTGAAGGTTTAAGGATTGAAGGAATTATCTTAAAACATTTTTTATTTTTCTTCTTCCCTTTCTTATATCTTTTGTGTAACGAGATGCATTAGAGTTGCCAACTCCTGAAAGTATCAAGTGAGAATTTATTGTCCCTTCCTTCATAGATAGCAGATTAGATTAGTTAAAAATAAGAAATTATTTTCCCCTCTCCATTATATAGAGTGAAATGTATGTATTCAGATTTTAGATGCAGAAATTTTTTTTATCACAGTAAGGTAGATAAGTAAGAACGGTTGTATTTTTTGAGTTTTTCAGCCACACTGAAAAGCAGAAATCCTCACTCACCTCCCACATTCTCCATTACGTGAAAACTCAGACACCCTGCAGTGAGGAAATTGCCAAGGCGGAAGAATTCTACAATCCTCACTGAATTTCTACTCTCTGAACTCCACACAAAACAAAGTAGAAAGGTCTTCTGAGGCTGGTAAAAACAACTGTGTACAGATAGGTGAATTCCATATGTTATTCTTAAAGATTCTTTAAGTTAAAAAAAATCATACCACCTTATTTAAATGCTACACACTTAAGTTAATCAGTTTTTGATAACCTCCTTGTTTAAGGCATAAACTTAGTCCTCTGAAAGCTGGTGTACATCTCAACCGATGATCTGAGCAAAGAAGTTTTTAATCCTATTCTTCTACTGATTCATTTAAATTCATAGCTATTTTCTACTACTTTCATTCAGGAACGCTTTCCTGCCTGAAATAGGTAATTTCTACACTCCCTACCCAGCACTATTAACTATGTCACACATTAACATTAAAAAAAAAAGATTCTAATTCACATTTTCAGGTAAAGTCATACAAAGTTCTTCAGGCAATGCTTAGGCTAGGGCTCAGACTTTATACATGTAACTTAGTAGTTTATTATTGAGGACAGTCAGCCCACTAAGTATACACAACTCTGAATTAGACCCTCAGTAATTGGGAGTTATTTCTTATTATTAGTGTATAGGGTGTTCCAGAGTACATTAGGCCCCTGCTGGAAAGAAGGCTCCTTAAAACTATATTAGTATACTGGAAATTTCAAAAGAGAATCTTCATCTTGCTACTGTGGTTCTGCAGTGACTCGTGGTAACTCAGAAGGGGGGCTAACCTATAAATGATGGCCAAAATATCATTGTTACCTTCAAATTGACCTTTAGTATTGACAAAATATATTATTACCATGTGCCAGAAGAGCAGGATGAATTTCAATTGAAAGAATACGCTCATCAAAGAATATCACATAGAAGTTGTAACATTTCAAATGATTCTTTCTAACGATTAAGGTTAGAGCTTTGTCATATGAAATGCATTATTCTAACCCTTGAAGGAATGGCTGGAGAAATTATAAAGGATCTTCCGTAATTTCAGAAAATTGGAGCAGCTCCAGCTGAAACTTTGAAATAGAGATTCCAATACCAGGAATTCTGAAAAATTATAATAAAACGTAATGACATAATATTTAAATCCAACTAAGCTTGAAGACTAAGTCCTAGGGACTACATACACATTTTGTAAGAGCTGTTATTTCCTGTTGTTCCTGAAGGTAATTAATTTATGACAGAAAGGTATTTTAATTTTCATAAAGCTATTCACTAAGCTGCTTGTTCTCTTACAGTCTATTTCGACATCTATGGAAGCAAAGGGAAGAAACTTAATTTGATTTTGCTGGGCTTGGGGTCAAAACTCAACTGACTTTTTAAAAATTCTTTGGTATTTCTTTTCCTCCTTCTCCTTCAGCACAGACAGCAATGGAACAGGCAAAGATTCAACAACCTGTTAGACTCAGTATTAGTATGGAATCACCCTTTCAGTGAAAAACATTCCTTTTCTCTAATTGTATAGCACAAGGCTGTCATCGTGCCATACCTCATATATAGGAACAGTTCCATGAAGAAGATACAAAATCTTTAGGTCATGTAGGCTTTTTGGCATATCACAGCAACTTTAAAATAAGATATCTCTAGATATGTCAGTTCTTACACATTTTTGCTCGTTCTACAAAGGTAGGGATACCTAACCACCTCTACCTAGCCACAACTACGTGGCATCCAAGCAGTGACAAGTGTAGCTTAGTCCGTCATAATCTGGTAAGTATTGGAAGTTGCTTATAGCAGGAAGAATGGTGAAAAATTGATAATCTTCGAAGTTGATTTCAATTATAAGAACTGTATAAAACACAGGGATGTAGAAGATTTGTGGTAAGCAATGCATTGAGTTCTGAAAAAGTAAAAAAAAAAAGAAGCGCACCAACTCCAACAAAATCTTCAAACACCTTTCACTTTGTCATTCTGATGAGTTTTAAATTTGTCAGATTTCAGAAATATTGCATGATGAGAAATAAACGCTGCATCCTGCTGTGAATCTGGCTGTCTCCTTTTCAAATTATGCAGGGCCCTGGAGCACTGACTCCAGCCATTAAATTAGATGGAGAATAATAACTAAGAATTCCTGGCAGTTAATGGTGGTATCTAACAGGTTCATTTCATTCTCTCCAACAATGTTTAGCCACATGGTTTTTGTTTGCATTGCATGTGCTTTTTAACTAAGACTGATTTGGCTGAAGCTTCTGGGCGATCTCATGAGAGAGCTGTGACAACATCTACTCTTGTAGAAGGCTGGCAAATGACGAAGTACTCCAGGATGAGTCCTGAGTTCCCACGTGCTGTGGGATCTGGGTAGGCTGGAGCCTCACAGCACTCCCAGACAACGCAAAATTAAGGGCAGCCTTAGTGCTGCTGACACCATATTGCTGTGGTCTCAGCAAAGCTCTTTGAAACAGCTCAGATCACAAAATGCTGGAGAACAGTACCTTGCAAAAGAGGAGAAAAGACGTAGAGAAATAATTCAAATCTAGTAGTAGTCCCATGACAACTTGTAGAACTATTACAGTACATTTTGATGTATACTAAATGTACCATAAAACTATTTTATGAAATACTAATTTAGTTAGCATTATGCTGCATTGTAGATAACATTTTAAGCTTAATTTCTAATTAAGCTATTGAATATTTTCAGCCCATTTCTTTCTCAGCAAGTGTATAAAGTGTCTTGTTCTGTTGATAAGTAGAATAGCTTCATCAACAATCCTTGAAATAAAATCTGGGTCCAGACCTTAAAAACTGAGAGATTTCAGCTCACACATCATTCATAATGTACACGTTTCCAGTTCAACGTCATGGATCAGATTAGTGAGCGGAAAGACTGAACCAGAACCTCTGCATTTCCAAGAGAACACCAAGATAGGCTGCTGTAATTTATAACCTATTTTGCTATTTGGTTGATTTTGTTCAGGCAAGCAGTAATACGAAACATAGTAATTCCTGTAACTCATCCATATTCTCTAATGACCTTATTAAAAAAACATGCATAAAAAAAAGTCCCAGTTAACTTAAGCTGTGTAATAAAATGGTCAGTTAAAACAATGCACACATGTTCAGTCTTAAAATAATGCATTACAAATAGAGCACTAGCAAAGACACATTCCATTCCATTCTCCAGTATAGTTGGGGAACATTCATTTTTGAATCATCAGTCTGCAGTGTTTATGGTCTTCACTAGCTTCCAGCTAAGGCTTTTTGAAGTATAAATTTGAAGCCATTATGAAGTCTAAAGGCTGCTATATCCAAGAAAATATAAAATACTGAGCAGCAGAGAAGGAAGGGAGAGGAAAAAAACCAACAAAAAACAACTATGGAGAGAATATCAAGATCAGAGGAGGTAACTCGAGGCACAGGAGCAGAGACTTCCCTGCAGCTCAAAGAGTGACCATGGTGGAGAAGAAAAGCTGAAAAGGTGGTGTCTTAATGTTTGGCTTTTTTGTTTCTCACTATAGAAATCTATTTTAATTGTCAGTATATATTACTTTTTCCCAAGTAAGACTGTTTCGCCCACAGTTTTAACTGCTAAACAACCTCCCTTTCTTAATCTTGACCCAGAAGGATTTTGATTTTCTTTTCTCCAGTGACCCACTGAAAAGTAGAGTAGCTGGGCAGATATTTCATACATTAGGAAACACTAAGTCTCCACAGCATCTTCAGGAAACTATATGAATTGAAAACATTAGACCTTAGTTACTTTACTAAGTTTTCAATAAAGAAAGCTTGGTAGCTGACTAGATCATCTAAATAAGCAGACCATAATTACTTCCTTCAAGCACGATTGAAGTATCAAACATTTCACTTAGTATTATAGAGAAATAGGATGCATTTTGTATATAATAAACACGTGAAAGACAAAGTAGACCTACACAAATATGCACCATATAATTACAAAATTGTCACTGTCAAACGCAAAGAAAAAAAAGTATAGAGAATGTGACAAATGTCTACAATTCTCAAATTCTAACCAAATGCAACTTTGTGTTTATACCACAAAGTACACCAAGTTCATCACATTCATAACATGCAGAGGAACTCTAAAATTAAATTCAAAAGCCATGGATAAAAATGTCAGGACTTAAAGAACTTAGTAACTATAAGTTTTTAAAGTGCTTTCACGTATTTTATAAATGATTATTTACCTTAAATAGCAAGAGGATTCATTCAAACATTCTGCCCAGGTCACAAAAAAATAAAATTAAAATAAACCATAGTATTTGATACAAAGTGCACTATCTTCCATGGAAGAAAAGGAAAAACGGAAAGGAGGATGAAGGCACATAAAGGGAAAAGTTATTAAGCATTAACAGTACAAGAGAACTTTCTCCCATCAGTGAATACGCTTGGCCTAGCTTTTCTATTTACATGATGCACCAAAACACACTACAAGTTGTACTTCTCTGGATATGTTGACCACTTGCAGTGAATAATAAGACAAGGGCTTTGGTATAAGTTATATATACTTGTAAGTTTATTTTTCTTGAACCCAGTAAAAACATTCAGAGAGCCAGCAGTCTTGCAATACTCAAACAAGTTCAACTGTCTATCAACAGGTCTTCATAAGTATTTTCAAAACACGTTTATTTTTAAAAAACATGGCTTATAGATTTAATACCAAGGCCACTCAGTATAAGCTTATTCTCAGCACTCCAGCCCACACACCACTGCCTCTTCGGTTTCGCTGTATCATTACTAACATCACTGTTTCCTTGCTTTATCAGTTTGAATAAAAGAACAAATGATCTTTTTCTAAGCCTTCAATTCCCAACTTGGTGACTTTACTTAAGTTACAGAAGAAGAAAGTCTTACAGCAATTCATTTAAATCTTGTCAGTAGGCCTTTGTTTTCCAGATCTGTTGCCTCAAATTTTTTTTTTTATTTTATTTTTCAAACTTTGATCCTCTATTTTTTCATCTTTAATTGGAAAAGCTTCAGTGGATATGAAAATAATTCATAATGGAGAGGAAAACACTCCTGGGATACAAAGTGCTTCAGGGAAGAAATGTAATGCGCATAGAAACAGTAAATAAATTCCCCCTCATTACCTTTTGATTCTGATTTGGGAAATATCTACAACCTGTTCTGTCAATACTAATATTCAGAACGTGTATCACAAACATTACACCAAAAAGATAGAACTCTAGACATTTTAATGACCTTTACTTTACTTTTTGTCCTGCAAAGACCAAGGAAAATCAACCAATGATTCTCTCATTAAAGCTTCTCATTCCAATGAGTGGTTTTCTAATCCTCTAAAAAGGTAACCTTCCCAAGCAAACTATGGTTGATTTTTTTAAACCTCCGATGAAAGAAAAAAATGCAGCACTACAAACTTTGTTTACATCTTCCAATATTCTCATGATAAGTTCCATCACGACATCTACTCATATGATCTCATGGAAAACAAAACAAAACAAAAATAATGTAAATACAGAACAATTAACTCACATTAGTTTACCACACATGATTTCAAAGCAAACTTCTCGAATGATTCTGTGACTTTCATAGTCACCAGAACAGCATATACTTGAAGTGTTTTACTGAATGACAGGACTAGGCAAAATCGTAAGGCAAGATTTTGCTATATTCAATTCATAAGGATGATGCACGTTTCTGATGTTAAGATGTTTTGATATAAAGCAGTGATACGATGCAACTTGACACTAAAAATCACATGTATAAATTCTAAAGGTTTCTCAGTGCTTCTCATGAGAATTCACAAAGAGTAACACAGCTTCATATGAGCTGTATAAAAATATGTATGTAGGTTCTGTGCATTGAAAAATAAGTGCAAGATCATATTTGTTTCTTTATTTCCCCCTACAACTCTTTCCTACATTAAGAAACTCAATGTCTTCTGGTGAAAAACACTGCAGGATATACAGTTGATAAGGTACAATTAATAATAATCATTATTTGTTTACTTCCTCAGTGACACCAACAATAAAATATATGCTCAAGTACTGTCGATCTGTCTCTTGGGTGTTTCATGGCTTGCAAACATACTTAAGGCTACAAAACTGTAGGAATACAAAAATATATTTTAAAATTTCACCAATACTAAACGTAGCACATTCTCACTGTACAGAATCTAGAATAATGAATGTATTACCTTTGAGATATCGCTGAACTAACTAATATGCATACTTATCTTCCTACTTTATGTCCACTGCTTTAAATGAATGGCATCACAGCTAGGAATTTAGTCTGACAACTTTTAATGCAGATTAAACTGTAAAACTAAAAATAGAGGAATAAAGACTCCAAAGGATATATTAATTGAAGATAATGATCTGTTGCCATTCATATACATTTTGTAATTTTTAGAATGTACATTTGCACACAGAATTGTAGCTATTAGATTTTATTATAGATGGAAACACTGATAAAAACAATATTTTAGAGTCTTTTTTTCCTCCTAAATATACATTTTAGTGCAATTTTGAAGATTCTTGTTTTTTTCTTCTGTAACCCTAATACTATCCTTTGCTGCACTAGAAAATAAATTATGAAATTTCAGCCTTTTGATTTAAAAGAAATATGTAACAAATGGTTTTGCTGATATTATCTAAGACATATACAGTTTTGTTCCAAGTCATATAAACAACAAAACTTAGCTTAAAACTAATAAATATAAATGTATCTTGTACTCCTCCTCACCCTCTTACTGTGATAATTATTTGAATGACATAACACTTCTGGGAAGACACTTCCTTCAAATTCTATACTCTGTGCTTATTTTTTATACATTCTTACTTGTGCTTATTGTTTAAAATAAGGAAAGAAATCAAAATTATTCTGGCCAACACCTGTGCAACTTTATACATTATAATATCCCTGCAAATCTTCAAAAATGGGTTTTGTTTTACATTTCAACATATGTTTGCATACAATGAGTAGATATTTAATTGGTGCATTAAAGTAAGCAGAACGGGTCGCTGAGTCTCATTTTTAGAGCCTTCATGCGCACTGTAATACATCATTTGCACATGCTATGGACTTGTTTTTATTTACTTCTCTTTCCTACATTTAGGCAGTTGGTGGCTCTGATTATGTGACATTGAAAATCTGACAGTGCTCAAGAAATACTTCGGTGTCCACTAAACCATCGCGTTGAAGAGCTGTAGTTTATTAGGAATGCAAGGAAGGATCCAATCCTTCAGCCCTGACTAAAGATAAGCCTTCATTTATTTGAATTAATCTTGATAACAGAGCCTGATCAGAAAGATGTGAAATTGCTTCTTATTAAAGAGACAAAAAAAAAAGTGCTTTTTACATTCATAGTAGTTGTCGATATTAAGACACTTTCTAAAAATACAAGCAACTCGAAGTGATAAGGACAATCATTTCAATTTCCTTAATAAATTGATAAACAATTTCACAAATTAATAACATATTAAAGAGCCAAAAAGACAGGACAAAGAATAACATCAAGGTAATGAAAATGTAACAGACAACAATCTATAGGAGTAGAATTTGTCAAATTTCTGACTTCAACTTTCTTAAAGACACATTTTTCTAAGGTCTTTTGACTTGTTAGAATATGCAGCTTTGACAATAGCAATCTCATTACAGAACTGAGATTCATCATTTTTGCCAAAAGACTTCTGCTTAGCAAAACTGAATTTTCACCTTCAAGGGCACTGTAAAATATTGCCATAGAGACCGCCTATTTTAGAAAGGATTATCAAATACACATCTAGAGATCTGCACTTGCTTTTTTTCTTGATTTGCATCTGCATAATGTGGGGAAAAAAAAAACAAAGAACAACTCATTATGGAAGCTGAAAGAAAAATACTGTTGGAAAACACTGAAGAATGAGAAAGAGTAAGATGGCAGAGGTAAGTTCCATTGGGTTTTAACTTCAGAGGCAAGTTTTTGTCTCCTCATCAATTTAAAAAATGTTACAGATTTAAAAATCTGATATTTCTAACTCAATGTTTTCTAATTGCCTAGCTTCCACTCATTTCACTGAAGTAAACAAACACCAGTACTATTTCTTAAATGGTAAACAAATTGAGTATTTGCCAGCATTATCTGCAGTTAATCATTTATTTATATTTTCAGTATAATTCTTTGACCAGGCTTGTTCCACTAACATTTCTAAAACCCATTGCAATGGAGTTTGATGGAGAAATGAAACAAAAGACTTAGTGTTAATAAGCAAACCTGTAGTGCTTGCAAACCCTACCATCTGAGACTTGCATCATGAATTAGAAACAGTTGGGCATCGCAACAATCCCCTATCTGCATTGCCCTGCTTGATTTAGCTCTGTGATATGAGGATTTTCTGTAACTTAAAAACTCCTCTAAGTTGATCTGTAAGTATTCTAAGTTACTTTTGAATGAAATGTAATTTTCCACCATCTAAATCATAAAAACGCAACATCCTGCACTTCCTCTTCTGTAAACCAAGAACACTAACAATAATAACACTCAGAATAAACAATGTTCATGATAGAAAGTTAAGGGGGAAAAAAAGTATATTTTATTTACCTAATAAAATGATGAGTTGTATTAAATGCCAGCTGTGGCATTTGATTGGTCTGGAGACTATGAGCTTTTGAAAGATTCACAAAATAATGAAACCAATCCATCTGTTCCACCATAAAGAACTATTTAAGATAAAATCAAACCTTCATCTTTCAAATTTTATATTTTTATCACCTACATATGTGGCATATTAACATCTTTTCTTGCTGGAGATAAATACATAAAAAGAGACTGTTATGTTCTGGTCCATAACAGCGTAGACGTGAATTACTACTTATGTGACTTACTGCTCATGGTCCAAAATAAATTCTAAGTTATTATATTCAAAGTCATACTCACTGTTGTTTTTAACTACAACCACATGAATTACCTTTCAGTGTTTGAAATCATTCATAGGCCAATAACACTGTTATTGCTCTTCACCTCCTCTAGGCAAAAACTCTTTTACAGTCATTTTTAAACTCCCTTCCTGTCTCTACAAGCGAGGGTTGTTAGTTCCATTAAACCACATATAAATAGGTTGCTTTGAAAGTAGCGCCTTATATTTATTCCCATGGAAACTACATCACACAGAATGAGCGCAGTAACACTACTCAACAGAACAATTTCTCAGCTATAAAGCACTATTTTTCAACAGGGACTATCATTAGGTGCGCATTTTTGCCAGTGATGAATAAGAGCCCACATATCACGCTCACAAGTATCTCCACCAGCAGATGTGTACCAATGTCGCTATCACCACTACCCACCGCTCACATTCACTGGTTGGTCTCCATCAACATTCGGCAAACGTCAAGGAACATCAGTGGGTGCCATTTTTTTCTGCACTGAGTATTTCAGTGACACACTTTCTTCATCTGCACTTAAATGTCAGACTGCCCTTCTGTTGCTATCTGTCACATAGCAACAAAATGTAACAGAATAATGCTGGGAAGGTACAGCTTCTACTGCCACACCACCACCATCTACTTCAGATGTTGTGGGCCAACACAGTAAAACAGGAGGCACTACTTTCAGAGCAGCCCTCATACAATACTTACCCAGTGTAAACCAAATAATGGGATCTAGCACAAGATTTTCACTGTTTTGAACA
The DNA here is from genome assembly GCF_038088225.1 of Cyrtonyx montezumae. NCBI lineage: Eukaryota > Metazoa > Chordata > Aves > Galliformes > Odontophoridae > Cyrtonyx > Cyrtonyx montezumae. Next base: position 15,551,538 of record NW_027071936.1, on the reverse strand, counting down.
TGTACTGCATACACTGAGATCACATTTTTGTCAATTTTTGCATTTCCTGTCTCCATAAGCACTGGTCCTCCCATGAAACAGTTGGAACCCAAAACAGAAAAGTAACACAGCCTGTTTATAGCATATCACTTAATCAAAAAATTTATAAGTTGATAAGGCAAGACCAGAAGTCTATTTTCATTTTTTCAGATGAAGTTTACGCGTGTTTCTTGTGTTTGAGAAGGACTTTTACAGATACTGTAGATTTGGTGATCCAAGAGTAGAAAGATATTAATAATAATTAAGACTTTATAAGAGGACAGACTTCCAACTATCCTGTTTCCTCTTAATCTGCACTAATAGTCCTACTGATTGAGCAGAGCTGTAGAAAATAGCAGTAGCTGATAGACACACACACAGGGAACAAGTTGATGCAAGATCTTTGTATTGCAAATAGTTCTTAAGTGCAAAATCAGCAGCAGTTACACCAGGAGGAACTTTAAAACACATACTCCAACGCCCACCTCAAGGCTCAGAAATAAGTTGCAGTTGCAGAAGGTAAATCCGTAATAGGTGAAACAAGCTCTTAGGAGCATAGGGTTGCTTTGAGATTTCTCTACCATAGCGTCAGAGATATAAAACAGTCCTCTATAAAAACCTGCCCATTCTTCTGCTTTTTTATACGGCACAAACAGAGCTGTGACACCTCTAACAGGTTTTCCACCACTTCTCAGGATTTTCTTTGCAAGTTTTGAATGCCTCACCTGCTTTGACTGCCAGAGTGTGTCAGCAACAGAACTTAGCCACAAGCTATTTAATTTCTATTTCAGTGCTTATTTTGTAGAGGTGAACAAAGTCTCACTTTCATTAATGAGGGAATGGAATTAGGAAACTAAGTCTTTTTTCTTATCTTGTTCTTTCTTTTTTCATTTGTTTTGATTCTGAAATTCAAACAAGACTGTAAGAGAAATATGCTCTGAGAAGTACACAGCACACTGTGAGTTGGGGTAATGTCATTTAGAAACAGAATTCTAGAAAAGTACTGCATTGCCGATACTTACACATATATAGCTATCATTTATAGGAAACCATGAAATATGTTCCTCAGAAAATCGACTAATTACATTTAGATTAAAGAACGTACATTAGAGGAATTCACAAAACAAAAAGAGAACATAGTGACTAAAAAGGTTGACAAATTATTTTTAATCCAGGGATAAGTGAGATGACCGGTACTTCTGGGAGGGTGAAAGACAACAGCATCTATATACATGCAGTTTTTCACCTTTTCCATCTGAAACACATTATCACACCCAAGTGAAAACTGAGAAGGAAATTCTCTAGTAAGCCCCAGTGATGTTTCTGCACAACGCTGCTCTGACTTGCAACCATGAGAAAAAAAGCTTCTTAGGATTAGAGAAAGCTACAAACACAAATTTTGCTGCAAGAGCTTCTCAAGTGATAGCACGCTGTATTCAAAACAATTCAGCAATGATACTGCCAATAGGAATTCCTTAAAGAATCAGTTTTTCCCCATATAATACAGAGCTGATGAAACACAAAGCACAAAGATACTTGAAGTTCAGAGAAACTTGGAATATCCATTTGCTATATTTTTCATGGGTGGTTTTTATTATCCTAAATTTAGCATTTCATGTGGCTGATAGTAGGCACACACTGTTTTTACTGGTAAGACTATTAATACAGCACATTTAAGTGTGCTTTAATTCATAATATTTCTTGCAATGTAAAGCTTATCTTAGGAGTTTATGTCTTGATTTTATATAGGGCTGGGCTGAAAAAGGGTCTTGGCTGGACAGGAGACACACACTGCCAAATTTCCTTATAAGGAAAATGAGACAAGCCCAGCTGAATGACGTTTTTGCCTTCGCTTTGCCTATGGGGAAGAGGAAGAGCAAGACTTTCAAAAGTCTTTTTTATCCCTGTGCCTCAGAAGGATCAATGATGCTTAGTCTTACTCAGTAACTCAATTTTTTATTTACATATATTTCTTTTAAAAAGAAACTCTCAATAAACTCCATGTTCTTTGAGTGATTCCTCCCACATGGCAGCAGGAACTCTGCCAGAATTTTGGCCACGTTTTCTTCTTAATCAGAATTATTTTATATTTGGAACTATGTATTGGTTCTAAGAACATCTCTAGATGAAGATTCTCTCTCTTACTTCCCAGAGTACCAACAGAACTTATACCCACAGTATTTTGTCTCAGTATGCTGCTGCTGTAGCAGTCTTACTTGTACCTTCCATAGCCCACAAATAATGTTAAAACAAACATTTTACATTCTTTTGAAGTACCTTTTATACTATGTGCTCTTCTCTCCCAGCAGCTGTATAGAGAATATCCCTGTTTTTCTTAAAATTCCTGAACGCTAAGCATCTTAGCATTAGTCAAGACTGAGGGAAATTATGAATGCATCAAAAAGCAAAAGTGACAGTAAACATTAATATCTCAAATACATAAAAGCTTAAAGCATTTTAACTATTTCACATGTAAAAATGGCTTTCAGCTATATGATTCTACCTTCATGAGATACAATGTAATGTTAAATTTCATTTCCTTATCTATTTAAAACTCGCACATGGAAAACCTTTGGCTCCACAAGCTCATGGGGTTCCATTCAGAATGGAGGAAAAGCTATTTGGGCTACAATCTGGAATCTATCTTGTAGTTTGAAGATGAATATCATCATTTTATGAAAATTTCTGTTCATTCCAAAATTTTAACAGGCTTCACAAAGCAGCTGCAGTTTTTGAGTTTGGATAGCAGCTTTTGAAAACACATACAATATAATGAACGAGCTTATTGATGGATCCTGTCAAGTCTCAGGGTCTTGAATCAAGACAATTCTCAGTAGCCAATAATGAGTAGTGTTTATACTGCCACATAAATGTTAATAATTTACAAAGAAAACTACAGTCAGTCTTGTTTTTTTTTTATTAACCTAACTGAAGGTGACTGCCAGCTACCATCTGCTCAGATACTAGGACGTGCAGCCAGAGAACTTCTCTGTTGTTTTGAGGGAAGAAGGAACTGACCATCAAGGAGTAAAGATAAAGATGACAGCAAATTTTGAAGAAAAAAATTCCATGCAAAATAGAAATTTGTCTCACCTTAATAATTAACACTCGAAAGCTAACTAGAAATCTGAGCCACTTGGAAGAAAGAGAGCTCTTATTTCTTTTTTTGCACTAGATTTAATTTCAAGTACAGTGACAAAGGCAGAATATGCATGAAAAATTCATACTATTGCAGAATGAGTCAAAATAAAAAATGACAGCACCAATTGTTTAGAAACTGAAACATGATTCCCAGAGGCACTCTTTGCTTCATATCTGTGGAAAATCCCTTCATTTTCTACCCTGCAATTCACTCTCAGCCATCTGCGACTTCCCAAAACTACAACTAAGTATGCCACCTTGACAAACAAGAAATGCGATGGTAACAACCATTAATATAATCCACGGAGATCACCATGCTGTGTATTAATTGGTTCTACTTTCTAAAAGCAAAAACAAAGAAACAAACAAAAAAAACCCTATACAATAGAAGAAAAAAATAAAATTCTACAAAAAAGTGAGGAAGTTGACCTGAATTTTCACTTGTGATCAAAGAAATAAAAAATACATTGCAGGAAAAAAAGCTGCAGTCATTAAACATGTTTAAACCTGGACAGCTTAAATGCATAGCTTATTCGTCTGATTTGGTGTTTTGCAATGCACTGACCTTAAGCATACGTTCTAAGATCCCCTAGAATTCTTGTGTCAAAGACCACCATAGTGCTATCAAGCGCAGACAACGATCTGGCAAGTAGCATCAATCATATTCAGTGAGTGAGACAACAAATCTTACCCAAAGAAAGAAGATAAAATTATTGTTTAATATAGCTCAACCTGAAGTAATAGATCAAATGTATTTTTAAAATAGTCTCAACTCTCTCTGATATATGTGTATGCACACTTTTTTTTCCCCCTTTTTTTTTTTTTTTGGAAACTGAGGAAAAGTAGCATACAAATGTGACAATTGATTTTGTCCTAGCAGGAAGACTAACAATTCTCAGGTAAATATCCTTACATTCCAATAACAGCTGTCTCTTTCTGCCTGTTAGTTCAGTCATTATTATTATTGGTAAACAGAAAACCAGGATAAACGTTTTGACATTAAGCAGAGCATATACAATTATCCCAGTAGGCCAATGCTCAAACGGCGTGTTTCAGACAAACATGAGAACAAGCTATCAAATTTCAGGAGTCCTAGGAGAATAGAAGTACACTTTAGAAACCCTATTTTTTACATATGTATATATGTGTATACACATACACAGGAACAACTGTGTTCACAGTAATTATCGCAGATACAGAAATGATTTTAAGACACTTGCTGGAAGAAGTGCTAGATTTCTTTCTCAAGAATTCCTGAAAAGAAAATTTTAAATTTAAATATCCTGTGGTTTTACTAGGCAGACTGCGTGTTAGTCTGTCATATTTCCATGTACATTGCAGCTCCCCAGGCTAGAAACATTTGTTAGCAATCTGTAAAGCAGAACCGCTTTCCACAATAACATTCAGTTGTAACTGTCTTCTGGCAACTGTGATCCGTGACCTCTGACTACCAAGCAGCTTCGCTGACACACAGTCATGACTGGGGCTCTGCTTCTCAGCCAGCTCCAGCATGCTGCTTCCAGACAGTTTGACACTAAAGCTGTCTGCAGAAGAGATTTTTTTATTTTCTTTAAAGTAAAAAAAACAATGCTTTTCACTTTCACTTCTCTTGAAAACAGATGGCATGCATTGGCCAATTGCATTACAGAAATCAGACAGTTTTGAATTAATGTTTTGAAAAGAGCTAGGCCAACAGAAGAAGACTAGATAGAGCACATGATTTTGTATACTGAGCATGATGAGTGGAAAGTACAACCTACAGAAAAATAGCATGAAAGATGAAACATGCAGAACAAAGAATTTTCCCAGAGAGTGGAAAGTAAGTGGGTGTTTCAGAGTGGCATTTGTATTGTGGACAGATAATCCAGGAAAACAAATCTAAGTTACCAGTCATGGAAAATGAGAGAACTCTGTAACAAAATATTTGAGAATATTATACTGGACTTCAGCTACAAGGAAATGATTTAACATTGTCAACCAAGAACAACAGAATATATGGAAACAAAAATATGACAAGACCAAGTTTTTGGGATCCTGAATATTTATCCTGGAGGAAACGTTTTAACTACGTTAAGTCTGCCAGCACATTCTGTCTGGAATCAAGTACTATCAAAAAAAAACCCACACTGGCACTGAGTAGAGATTGTGTGATTTTTGATTTAAAATATTTTAGACAAAAAGAACTGCATTTGTGATACATACCAGAAACTGCTGGTATACAGATAATACAATTCAAGTCACTTTCCTTAAAGCCATATAGTTTTTCTATGAAAATCAGTGTAACATTAAATTATCAACAGATACACTGCACAGAACAACAAATTGTGGCATACAGATACTATGTTTTTCAAATAGCAATAGTTGAATTTTGTTCTTAAAATACCCTGTAAGATAAACACTGCTGTTGCAAAGTGCTGTTCTGAAATTCACAAATATATTTTTTCTTTGAGTATCTCTAAAAATGAATAGACAAGGGACGAACATTAATGAAGGCTGTGTTTCTCATAAAGCTTATCTGTAGGATTACCAGACATTGATTATTTCAAAGCAACTATGTGAAAGAAGTTGGATTCAGAGAAGAGAAAAGCAGAATGTTATGAAAAGGAGTTATTAAGAAGGACACCAAAAACAAGAAAACATTGAAGGAAAAAAAAAAGAAGAACATTTTCAGAGTGATAAAACTACGTTTGCATTGTATGTGGGATTAAAGATAGAACTGCTTTCATAATAGATTTTTAGAAAAAAATCTCATACTGATTTAGGGTTTTCATATTCAAATTTCCAACTCCGTTCAAAAATTGAGTTCAAATGTTTAAAACAGGTTCAGCATTTCTGAGGCAGTATTATGTTGTAGACTCATGGATGCATGAGATCTCCGTCAGTAAACAACTGCTGTTTTGTAATGCATCGTACAGGTACCACTGTCAGACTAAAAGCCTCATGCTAAACTAAAAGAAAATAATTTCACCTGTTACGCTGTCTATATAATTCTACAAAACACTGTTTCCTACAGTCTTGTTTATTTATATTAGAAGAGGAAGTTATATGCTGTTTTCATTTCTGTGCAACTTTATGCATAAATAGAAGTGTACCACTTCATGAATCAAGTAAATACTTGAACATTTAATGGAAAACTTAGGGGAAAAGTGAACCAGGACATAGGAAGAGAGGTTCTCTCACTTACAGCATACTTTTAATTAAAGCACTGATACCTTCTATCTGAACCTATACTGGTCATTCTCCTAATGAAAGAAGATAAACAGGGAAACAAGATCAGGAGTTTGACAACTTGAAGAAAATGCCACCCAAGATGGCAGTAAAGCGGATTGCTGAGCAAAAATGGGTTAGCTCGTGACTGAAGAAGAAGAGATTTATGAAGCGTTAGAAACAAAGAGCCAAGGATTGGCTTTGGGAAACTGAGAAGTGGACGTGTGGATGTTCCCTAGAAAGATGGATGTCTGTAACACAGACAAAAAAATGTTCATTTGTCCAATTGCTCGGAAGGTCTTACCACTGTCTTCCTAAATGCTTCACCTTTCTTTGCTCTCTTCTCCAGAAATTTATTCATCTTTTCAGCTAACAGATTAAAGTATATTTAGAGATAAGCTGCTCCAGATTTTAGTACCTCTACAGTACAGAAAGCTACAATTGCTTAATTTCCCAATTTCCCAACTGCAGAACACTGAGAACACCTGATATACAGAAATTTAAATGTGAATTCAAACAGTTCACTGCTTACCTTCATTGCTAATTTACCTTCCCATTAAAAACAAATAAAAAGTGATCCAGTTCAGAAAAAGGAAAGCACAAAACAATCAGTGTGAGTTTTTTTATTACATATGCATGTGTAAATATCACCTCGAAAATGTGAAGGTCATACCCTGCACTAAGGACATGTTGCTGGACAAAGATTTTTGCAAACAGGTGAGGGAATAAAAAACGAACAGATGACTGAGTTGGTGATAAAGTAGGTGTGCAAGCATCTGCTGAACTCATAACACTAAAGTGCCAACAGATTACTTCTAAAGAAAATTAACATGACATAATAAAACATCTGCTTAATGGGAAGACTAAATGCTATCTTTTCCCATTTTGAACAAAAACATGGTAAGTGAGGTGAAAGAGCAGGCAAACCTAACTGTTTAAGTTATGCAATTCAGCAACTTGCTAAGCACATTCTAAAACTGGATAGAAAATGCCAATGAACTCCACAGAATTTGTGGAGATAGCCATATATCTATTTTTACATCAATTTCAGGCATCCACTATGAAAAATGCTTTTCACAGGAAAAGACCACTGAAAACATAAACAGACCTGTTTTCTTTCAAGAAATAAATAGGTCATTAAGAAAATAATTATAGACACCTACAGATACCAATTTAACTGTGGATTTTTATAATTTAATTCTAGAACTCAAAGCAGCTATTCAGGAAGCAGAGAAAAACCACATCTGCAGACTACTTAACAGAAATGGTTTTATCTACTTACAGATCGAACCCATCATCTCCTGTGCTAGTAAGAACAAGTTAAGGCACTGACCATAGAAACTAAAACATAAAAGTAGGAAAAGAACTCTAAAATCTTCTAGTCCAACAGTCCACCTACAACCAATATTGTCCGCTAAACCAAATTCCTAAATACTATACATCTCCATCTTTCTTGTACAACTCCAGAGACAGCAGTCAAGTGGTACCTGCCTTTCATACACTCATGCTAGCTGGGCCTGATCTCCGGGTTGCCCTGCACATCTCATTCAACATAATCTGTTCCAAAATCTTCACTGGTACAAAGGTCAGGCTGACAGACTCGTAGTTCTTCAGATCGTCCTTACAACCCTTCTTGTAAATAGGAGTCATATAAGCAAGCCTCCAAATCACTGGGATTCATCCATTGACCAGGAACTATGATGGTAGGAAGTGACTTGGCAATCACCTCCATCAGCTCCCTCACTACCCTCGGTTGGACCCCATCTAGCCCCACAGACTTGTGGCAGTTCAGATAGAGCAAAAAGTCTCTAACTGTCTCCACCTCAATCATAGGGGTATATTCTGCTCCCCATTCTGGACTTCCAGGTGAGAAGATAAAGTACCCGACAGATAATTGTTTTGACTATTAAGGCAGAAATAAACAAGGCATTGAGAATCTCAGACTTTGTGAGACCACCTCAGTGGTCACACTCCCCGCTGCATTCAGCAAAGAATGGAGATTGTCTATATCCCTCCACTTGTTAATTATTTGTCAAAAAAAAAAAAAATATATATATATATATAGTTGCCTTTCACTATAATGGCCAGATTGAATTCTATCTGAACTTTTGCCTTACTAATCTCCTTGCACGTCCTAGCAATTTCTTCGCAGTCACTCAAAGATGACCATCTCTTACTCCACAAGAGAAAGACACAGCAAAAATTCACTGTTCATAGACACTGGTCTTCCCCTCGAGCTCATCTTATGGCACTAAGGAACAGCCTGCTCCTGCACCTTTAGAATTTCCTTCTTGAGGAGCATCCAGCCTTCCTGGACTCCTTTATCCTCGAGGATGGACTCCCAAGGGGTTCTCCCTACCAGTTTCCTGAATAGTTGACAGCCCACTCTATGGAATTCCAAAGTAGCCATTTTGATGCTCCCCTCTCCGGACTTCACTAGGAATACAGAACTCTATCATTTTGTGGTAGCTTTGCCAAGACAGGTCTCAACCTCCACATTCCCCACCAGTCCTTTGTAACTGTGCTTGCTTTTAAAATATGATTAATTAGTGTTTTTCATAATGCATTCATTTAGATCTGATCTATAAATAAACAATCCCAATTGATTATTACGTTAGGGCATTACTCACCACAATGAACTGAATGCAATGCCCATAGCTTTTATGTTAAAAAAATGAACATTTGTACACAGTGTTAACTTCTCTCTGTGACCGAAATGTATATATGGACTTTAACCTAACTTCATGAACTGAGCACTTGCTGAACTTATCATTTACATTTTGTCAAGGTCTTCTTATTTAAAGACTTTCATAAAAAGTTTGAGCACATGCTGACAACACAGCACACCTCTTAAAACATTATGCGATCCCAAAGAAATTTCCAATACTGTCTAGCTGTTGAGTTACACACTAGTTGCTATTATAGAAACTTTTACTGTAGGTAGTACAGCCACGTTTCCTCCCCTCCCCCCCCAACTTGTTGAGCATTAGCAGTTAACGCACAATTCATTTGCTTTTACTCTTTTGAAAACATATTTTTTAGGCAGCACTAGTTGTTTGTTTTGATAAGTGATTAGTTCTTCAAATATACAAACAAATATTCGTTGGTAAGTATTCACTACTGCAAATAAAGAGCTTTTAACATAAAAGCAGGTCAAAAAAAGGAAGGAGTATTTGTTAACACCACATGTTTATATGCAGGTAGCTTGATGATCTAACTAATTAAAAGGATTTAGTCTAAAATTTAATGTATATGTTGCTTACTTATTTTTAATGGTTCACATTGGTCTTTTGTTCCAGGAGTTCCGTGGCAGAAATGGTAAACCCTATGAATTTTTGTTTCATCTAAGAAAACACTTAAGCAGCACTCTTAAGCATTTAAGCAGCTGTCTGCGACTTTAGGGAAAGACGTGTGCTTAAAATTACTGCAGTAATAAGACTGGATGCAATGGGGACTTCTGTACATCTTAACAGGAAAGTTTCTTCTTCAAACTACGTGGACTGGTTTTAAAATTTGGAATTTACTGACCGAGAAAAAAACTGAAAGAAAAAAATGCAATTTGCCTAAGAATTATCACTGTGGTAGACCACTCATTTCTGGTACAGAGTTTGGCTCTCCCTAAATTAAACTTCTGTCAACAACAGCTCATGAAAAAGGCAAAGTCCTTTGATTCCTCTGTAATACAGGAAATCTGCAATTCCCTCTCCTTCAAACTGATAACTCATTAAGCTGTTTGTATGAATAGACATATGATTGAATTCCATGTTAGATAAATTAGAATTTAGAAATATGCAACCGATTCAAAAATCACTAAAACTATCTGTTAACATTTACTCACATAATAAACCGTTTACTTATCACGTCAGAACAGATCGCCTACGGCCTGTGTATTTATTGGCCTGCATCAATATTATGTAAGAACATTTTCATGTCCTGTCCACAGGAGAAGAATAAACTGCAGAAATGTCTGTGTCTAACGATTGCAGTAGGTGTACCATTATTACGTCCTTGGTTCCCAAGCCTCCCCCTACTCCCCCTGTCATTTTTAGAAGCTGACATGGCTAGCAAGCAAAACTCACACATTAATGGAAAGAAGCTATGAGAAAGCAAGGTCTTTTTAATGCTTGTACAAAGGAAAACAAAGCTCAAAGGAAGACAGTAAAAAATAAAATAAAATCCAGGCCCTATTAACAACTACTTGATTTTTGTTATAAGGGCAGTGCAAGTCTGAAAAAACAATGGGAACCCTAGTTTATTTTAATCAGAGTTTTTAATTAAACTGTCTAACGTACTTTGAATACAGCTTTGGCTTGCTTCAACTTCAGTGGCATAGCATTCATTTCTGGCATAACCTTCTTATAGCAGACTAGCTCCAACTGACATAGTGAAATCCACTATTATAGTACCCTTGCAGAGATACAGAAATCTCAGATGAAAGCTTTTTTCTGCTGTGATCTCATTATCCTTTCGAAGTCTAGAACCACTACCACAAAACAGTTAAGAGAATCAAAAACTGATCTCCACTGTTGAAATACTCATCACTGAACACAGAAATGCCTAATTTAATTTTTTTTCATCTCTACTACGTTCTGTTTGAACCATGGTTAGCATGTTTATACTTTAAAGAAGTTTTGGTAGACTCCCTTGTCATTATTTAAAGGGGTATTGAATAAATAAATAAATGGTAGATCAAAAGAAGACCATTATATCTAACTTCTCAGTTAATATAAAGTCCGGGGGTAAGGCAGAACACATATTTGCAGTGAAAAAAAATATTCATTGTAATATAATTGAGATGCATGCTTGGTGAAATGGCTCCAATGATCAGGACCATTGGAACATAGAGCAAGGGCAAACATTGAACTTTTTTTACTTCAGAGAGTCACTGTAAAATGTAAAACCACAGAGTAACAAATATCATGCTAACTGTGTCATGTATTCCCTTCCATAATGAATTAAAACCTATACTTGTTGGCATTGTTCATCTACATGAATACATGGCTTCATTTTTCCTTATCATTTTGTAACAAGGATTCAAGAAAGAAGGGGATAATCTCATTAGTTAATGTATGGAATTTATTATTATTTAAACTACAAATCTGTCATGATTCATAAATGTGAACTCAGTCATTCATATATTCACGCTACTCCCTCAAACTCCAGCTTTTCCGAGTTGGTCAAATCACCCTTTCAAAGGAGAAAAGCATTCTAGACCAGTATCTTCACATGATCGTGACGTCTAGCCATGAAAATAAAGCTGATAAACTGATGGAGTTATTCTCCTCCCTCACTTTTTTAAAGCTGGAATAATGAAAATCTAGTACCTGCACTGCATTAAAACTGTGCCAGTCTCAGACTGAATAAGAAAGCTGCCCTAAACAGTTGTTTCTTATCTGTATAAATGTACACTTTTACCTATATCACAACAATGAAAATATCAAGTTGCTAATACTGAATCTAATGAGCTAAGGATTCAAAGCATATCCTTTTATTTACAGTGTATGATGTTTGCTCTCAAGGAGGAGCTTTTTTTAATGTTGGAACCATTCTTTGTGCTAGCTACAATCTTTCCTCCAAAATCATTCTGCGTACTAGTGAAGAATTAAGATTCTTGTACCTTTCTTGCAACTGTAAATTCCTATCTGTGCAAAGTATTCTTAACATAAATGAAGCCATGAAAACATATATTGTTAATTTCTGCCAACACTGTTGATGTCACATTCACCAGTTAACCATTTCTTCTTCTTTACTTGAATCTCCTTTTGTTGATAGTGAATGATGTACAGTAAGTAGCAATATAAGTTTTAAAGTCAAGTTAAAATGTGGCAATAAAAATTATCTGAAAAGATTTATCATCCCATGTTACTATTACTTGGGTAAACATTAGCAATTAAAAATCTTCATTCAGAATAAGCCGAATTAGACCAGTCAAGTCACTAGATTATCTTGGAATGGAACAAATTAATCCTAACTCCCTGCTGTTTTAATGTGCTGGTTGAGATGTATTTTCTAAGTGCTTGATTAATGACTGAATATGCAGGAACACCTAATGAAATCTTCCCTTTGCTCCATTTAGGTGAAGGCATTTGTGTTTTGGCTAAGCGGAACTTACACTGAAGAGCACAAGGCAGGAGATAAAGAAAAAAGCTTCAGTACTACTTGGCATCATGCTCTCATTCATCAGAAGACAGCATTTCTCATAAGCGATTCTAGAAGCCTGACTCCAGGGTCCCCTCAATCAGTGCATATCTGCACTTTTTAATGAAAGTACATCAATTTCCACCAGCTACAAGTCCACTCAAAGCATGCAAATGGAAAAAAAAAAGTCATCATCTGCTGATGGCAAGAATCCTAATTACTGTGTATAACAGGACATTTTTTACAGACTCAAAAGTTAACAGAATATTTGTTGTCCTTTGTGGAAGCAGATCAAAATATTTATTAGAAAAGATGATCCTATTTTATGCCTTGACACCCTTACCTCGTGTCTACAGCACTAATGGCTTCAGTGGTATAAGCTAGAGCTAAGTATAATTAAGAATATTAAATGTAGTTCACTTTTATTACATCTCAGTTACATTCTAGCTAGACGCTTCATCAGTTCCTCTACTTCAAAAAAAGCAATAGATTTTTACAGTGTCATCTTGATCAGTTTTGAACTTAAAAAATGATTGTAAATGTTCGACTTGTTTCTTAGATGAAGAAAACCAGAAAAGAAACTGTGATGAAGATATTTATCCATCTAAGCATTGAACAATGAAAACCACAGCTTTCACACACTTAAGGATCTGTGGAGAAAACAGAGACAATATTCCATTCCTATAGCCTTCTCTCCCATGCACACTGTGCCTGATCATCTCATTTGAGCTTCAGGGAATTCTTCTCACTTAACAACTTGCAATTTCCTTGTTTTCCAATAAAATAAGTTAAATTGCTAACTTTTACCCAAAGACACTTCCCTCTTGACAAGTAACAGAAATCTATCCTGTTCCTCAAGAGTTGTATCTGCATGTCAGAAAAACACTGCATATATGAGCTTCATGATGCCAACATACAATGTTACTAAAAAGCTTAAATGACTTTTTAACACTGGTTTTACACATGCATGAAAATGCTGAAAACCTTACTCCTTTTATTATCCTCTTCTCCTCCTTCCTTCCCTCCCCTGCATATGCATACTGCTTCAACAGTTGCTTTTAGGATTCCATCTTTGAAACCCCAGATATGGAGAATTCTGCTTTTCTGAGAGCTTCTGCACAACTGAATCAGATAACTTCTCTAATGATTGCAAGATACTCTGCTAATTCTTGTGAACCTGATGTTTTTTTGCCTACTGCATCCCTCAACCAAAAAAAAAAACCAACCAAAAAAAAACACTTTTTGCCTTCAGAAATTTTAACAAATGTGATCAGCACAATTTTGTGCATGTGTCTGATATGCAATTATCTCTTAAAATGTTATTTCATTGTTTTCTAAAAAAGGGAAAAACTAAAATCTTGCAACAACTTTGTGAAACGTAGCAATATATGACTAAATTCTAAACAAAGCTGGCAATATTTGTACCAATTTTACACTGAAATCAGTAGAGTATCCATTCACATCAATGGACACAAGATTAAAACTCAATTTATCTCTAGGCAACCCGATCCCTTTTTTAACAGCATTTTAATACAAGAAAAACTGAAATAGGATATGCATTAAGAGGATGCCTAAGTATTCAACTACATTATAATTCAATAACATTTCTTACAAAAAAAAAATCATACTGAAATCTTCAAAAAAATCTATGGATGAAAAACATCCAGAAAAGGGTTGAAAGACCACATAGGAAAGTTAATTCCGAAGAAAATCAGTTCTTCAGTTCAGCTTCCTGTTTGCTACGTGAAACTACCATTTCGATGTTGAACAAAGAGCAAAATAACTGGATATCTGGATTGTATGAACTTGAAGTAACGGCAGTGGAGATGAGAATAGCTGAAGAAGAAGAGGTAGATGAAACTTTTTCGTATATGTGTATACATGGCAGTGAATCATAGTGCAGCTTCTGTTCTATTAATCCAGGATAATCGAGCACATAGCTTAGAAAGCAAGCAGTCTTCTCTGTGCCCATTCCAAGCCAGAATTACTCTGTTCTACACATGGTTGAAGCTCTTCTACTATTTATTGTCCGAAAAGCTTAAACTGATTCTTTTGTAACCCAAGCATCAAACAAAACAGCTTCTGTACAGAAACTGGAGAAACTAATTCAAATGGATGAAAAAAACAACAAAACCACACACACAAAAATTTAAGTACAGGATCAGTACATAGAAGGGTACATAAAACGGGCATCTTTTGTGAATACTCAGTCAATTTCTCTTCCTAAAAGCACATTAGACAGCATGTGCTTTAGAAGGCCTTCTGTGGGTATTATTGCACGTGGCTAAATTAACACCTCAGAAAAAATAATAAGAAAACCCAGCAAAAAGCATTAAAGATACACTGCTTTAATGAAGGAAAATATTGACCTAACTGCAACATCAGATTTCATTTCTGATTTCTAATTTTATTTCTATCAAGAAGAACTATCCATCAAGAGTTTGGCATCTATTTCTCTCCTGACACTCAGGGCCAAGCTTTAACGCTTACTGACTACCAATATTTGCTCTCTTAGAAACATCAACAGCAGGTCTGGTCTAAACATTTCACTTCCAGGAGAATCATCTGATAACTGCTAAATGATTGAAAATGAAATCATGCAATTACATTTTTGGAAATTTGTGGCATCATAACCTTAGAGAAAGTCCAATTATCATAACTTGCTCAGAACAGACTCTGAGAAAACCTGAAGTTAAAACTGTAAAAGTAGGTTAAGTCAAAAATAGTCTAGATATTATGAAAAATAAAATAAGCTAGGTTAATAAACATTCTAAAAAAGAAAAAAACAAACCAACATCTAAACATAAGACACTATTCTAGATCCCAAAAAAGCGTTCAGAGTGAAGCTGGTCATAAAATACGTCACTCAATCTTTTACTACTCAATAGTAAAACAGATATGGCATTATATTGTTTTAACTGTTTTACCCCATGCAAACCATAATTGAAAAAGCCTGGTTCCAAGAACGCGTTAAGCAAGCAGTAAAAAAAAATGCCTCTTTGTACACTGATTGTCTCAAACTGGCATGTTTGATTTTGTTGCTGTTGTTCATGGCTGCTTTCTGATGAGTTTGACTGAGGCAATGAACAAAAACCATAACATGAAATAAGAGAAAAGAGAACGTAAGTAGTAGAAACTCTCTGAACCACTCAATGCTTTAAGCTTTTTGGTAAAAATGCTATTTCAGAACATGGAGGATATCCCTTAAGCAAGTTGGTTTTATATGGGGAGTTGAAAGACTAAGATTTGCCACAAGACTTGCGATTTTATTAATCATGTTAGCCTGCTTCATCAGTTGTCTGGCTGAACTTTTCTCCTCCTCACGGCTTCAAGAAAATATGCTTCTAAATTTCAGGTGGATTCAGGACACACCTTCCATTACGTATTTTAGGATACACTTAGGTTAGCTTTTGCTCAACCTCCTCCAAGCTTATGATTTCTTTTTTTCTTTTCCAAATCGGAGCATCTCTGAGATAAAAATCTTATATGAAGTCCAAAGTAATCATGCTGCATCATTCAAACACACTACTAACAGAAAAACAGTACTGCTACTGCTAGCAAAAGGAAAAAAAAAGGATGAAAGAGATGCATCAGGAAAAGGGACAACCCTGGAAAATAGGGATTTCTACATTATTTTAATGAAGGATAAAATGCAATTGACAAATCCCCTACTGTATCTCCAACACTTCCTATTATTCATTTACTCCTTAAAATTTGTCAGTTCTCTCCTTAGAAGAAATGTAAGACTGTCTTGTAATTGACCACATTTCCTAGCTTATGCCACATCTTCCCTAAGGGACATCACCACAGAGTAAATCCATTTAGCACCATCTTTCCTTCTCTTTCCTGCAAAGACCTAAAAGAAGAGTGATCTACTCTGCCAATGGAGGGATAGTACATAGATAATTTCTTGGGCAAGAGGTTACAGGAATAATTGTGGCTACTAAAACTAACTACAGGTTTTATTTCTCCAGAAACGCAAAAGAGAATTTAGCTGGATGAATAGCCACAAAGTAGTATTTTGAGTACGTTAGGGAAGCCTACATATCCACACAAACTGTTTGTGTTTTCTAAAGCACAAAAGAAATAAACATACTTCCACAAACCAAAACGCACTGCAGAGCTTATCAAGCAAAGGGAATGGATGAGGAAAAAGAAGAGTTGAGGTGGCATTTACACGGTGCTGATAAGAAAGAGGAATTTAAGTCTTCTCCACAGGCTCTCTAAGCTGACAGGAAAGACCTAAATGAAATTCAACATGAGCTTTTGGATTCTACAACTGCCCTTAAAAAAATGAAAAAGTTGCTGTGGGATAAATAATGATATAAAGTATTGAAAAGGAAGTTCAACAAACAAGAGAAATTCCACAAAACAAAAGAAATACATTTCTGTGTGAGGAAACTACCTTTGAATCAACATCTGCTTGAAGCTTTTTTTTAGCTACATACAGCTATTTCTGCCTTTGTTTCTGCATTCAGATCAGCTACAGTCCAGTATTCACTGCAGTTTCATACACAGCTGATAAAATGACTACCTTTGAAAATTAATGAAAGCGTTGCTGCTAAAAAAAATTTGCACTTAAACGTACTTCCTGTAATTACTAGTAACTGTTAGCAATAATTGCTTTCATGCCTATCTGAAGAAGCATACTTGACATGTTTTTCAAGAATAATAAGAATTAAGATCTTATACAAATACAGCTATGACGTAAAGAAGCTTTCTTTTTTAATTTCTTTAGTAATAAAGACCAATCTTCTGGTTTTATTTTTAATAATGGTTTCAAAATAAGACTTTCCAGACAAATACTGTTACCTAGCTATTCTCTTTCTTTTTATTTTATTTTTAAGATGGTTGAATAATTTGTACACCTGATGTGTGAAAATTGTTTTAAAAACTAAACTGATGATTCCTATTCTAGTTATTCTTCTGCATTATTATTCATCAGAAGTGAGCACTGGACATTTTAGCTATAATTTTTCAGTTATGGACCAAGTTTTTTCTACAAAACTGAATGCACAAATAAGCAACTTTTTTCTTTTAATTTCAAACAAAACTACTTTATTTTGAGCTTTCTCAAATGTAAACTCAAAATTCTTACCCACTGTCTTCAACTCAGTAGTGCCACAAAGAGAATTTCGAATTAAACTGACAAGCAAGAACTAATGCTTGATTATCATCGTTTCTAAAGATCTGCTGAAAATAAAAAAGCATATATAGCCTACCTCAAATAGTAAGCAATTAAAACGTAGAGAAATAAACTATTTAATAATGTGACATGAAATGCACGTTTTTACTGACATAATTTCTTATTAGAAAGAAAAATAAATTATTCTAGTATCTTTTAAATTCTGATCCTTAGTCAATCTTGAACACTTTCTGAAAGCAATGTTATAACTCTACAACCCTTATTCAGAAACATCAGAATGTGATATTTACACATTTTTAGTCCAGATGTTATTTTAAATACATGTTTATTCCTAGCAGTACTTGCCAACTAATGATCAAGAAATGCCTCCCTTCCTCAGATATATCTTCCTTAGGGTATTACTTTACTAAGCCAGATGTGAGACAAACAAATGTTCAATTTTGCCTTCCAGCTGCATACAAATCCTACCGAGTCAGTTTTATTTGTTATAAAAATGAGACAGGTAGGTGATAGATACAAAAAATAACCCAGATGAACAATTCTCTTCTGTGGAAAGCTACATTAATTGTAACTAAGCAAAGTTACTATGCCTATAACAAAAGTAGGGCTATTTAAGTGGACTGGGTGGTTCTGCATGCAGAAGTGTTGTTTTAAAATGATGTAAAATATACACGCCAAATCCATTTACTATAAATGGTAACTCAGTACAAACTGATAACTCTTCTAACCTGTCATTTATGGAATGTTTCTTTACTCAGAGCAAACCATGAAAGACCTACTGTGCAATGGCCTACGCACAAGGACACTTCATCTTAAAACACACTGAATTTCAATGCGCATCACCTCTGATGCAAAGCTATGTAAATAAAGGTTTTCTTATCCAAGGCACCACTTTCACTGCACACTTCAAGAGAAGAAAACACCCTACTTGTCATGTTACCATAACACGTAGCTTAGTTCAGTCCAAAAAGGAAAAATAAAAAGGCTTTTCTTTAATGCACTCTTTCGGCTTCAGCTACTTAGCTTGGTATCATCTGAAGAAAAAAAAAAGGATATTAGGGTCAGAAAATAGATTCAGTCCATTTAATTAACAAATTTAATGCTGCTCATCAAGCTTTTGATTTTGTGAGGCAGGGCTGATTTCATTTTTGCCATCTATATACTACTTAGGGCTGAAAGAAATGATAGCTAAACACTCAGAGGGCTACATTCTTAAAAACTGAAGAGTAATTTGAACTGGAAATGTGATAAAAACCTTGAAAGTTATTAAGAAGCTTTCTTTTCCTAAGCTGTTTTTCTTTCTTTCTTTTAAAGCGTAATTAGAAATATTTCCTGTCTTTTGCTATCCACAAGACCAACAATAGCCGGATGGAAACATGAGGTATTTTGACTGTTGGTTAAAAAGATCCATATTCACTGAACCTTATAAATCACAACGGTCATTGTACAGTGTTGTACGCTGTACAATTTGCAACTGGAAAGAAGGGTGAAAAAGGAGGAAACTGGGGATAATATTGCACTGTAGATAAACCACACTGGAATAACACTAACAGTTTTTGATACCAGGAAAACATTCATTCCGTTTTTTGAAGATTGCATGCCTTTTTGCTGGCACCAAACTAAGAACCTGCTTAGCATCTTTGTTAGTGCTAAAGACACAAATAATCTTAAATCACTGACAGCAGAGAAATGTGGTACAAGTAAAGCACTGAGTACTCCCAGCTTTTCAGAAAGATGAGCAGGATACAGAAAACATGTAAGACTACAAAACATAAGGAAAAGCACATACTTAGAAAGCCCTCAGTAATCTGGCTCCATTTGTGCAATTCATCCCACGCTTTCTCTGATAGCAATTAGGTTATAGGTCACTAAACGGACCATGGCTTGCAACTCCTATTTCCCATGCTGTGTGCATTGCTGTAGAGCAAACTGCACTGGCAAAGGCACTTCTTATGAAGCTGAAGAAGTCACATCTTGTTCTGTTTTACACCACTGCTGCAGCAACATTCCACACAAGCAGCTGAGACGACTTCTATTTATTTTTAAAATTATTGGTAACTGTTGCTATTGCTGAGCTATGGGCACTTATAGTATGGGAACTTTAATTCACTCTAGTCCAAGCACTCAAGTGGATGGATAATTACTGCATACATATCGCAGAGAGAAATCTCTGAATAGACCACTATGCTTTACATTGACATTTTCTGTGTGAAATGTAGCTGTTATGTACTGATAAAACAATTATTCTGTTAAATCCTAGAATGCTAGATAGTAAGATTTCCTGCTTACGTTACCACCAATATTTCCGATTTCCCAAATAAAATGTAATGTTTGTATTCCCACTCTCTACATATACGTTGATTTTCCAATTAAAAACTAACTTAGTGCAGTCTCTAACAAGAACTATCTGGACGATACTTGGTATTATATTTCAGAAACATCAGAATATGGATATACACTACAAAGCTAACAAAGAAGAAAGTCTGATTTATTGAAGAGGACTTAAACATCCTTTATAAAGGAATAGGAGAGAAACAAGGACAGGAAATAAGCAGTATGGACAGGGGCTGAATATGCTTCAGATGGCAAGTTAGTTAAAGGAATAGACTGCTGGCCTTATTCTAAGCAGAAAGAGCAACTCATCTATGAAATCACAGCACTAATAAAAAAATTATTTTAAAAGGTCAAAATGATAGTGGTGTAAAATTTAAATTATCTAGAGAAATAGAACCTAGACTGCAACCATTTATAGTAACAGTCTAGAATATTTTGCTCCCTTGACCTATAAGGAATGGGACAACAATCCAACATATATGAGATTGCATGAGAACAGAAAAAAAGGGACAGAATATGAGTAATTAAAGGTAGAGAAAAATCTCAACAGCACAATTTTGATTGAAGAATAAGCTAACTTAAGAAGAAGTGATATATTGCTAAGGCTGGGTGTAGTTAAACCATACATTTGCTCAAACAAAAATAAACAGAATGAGACAGTGAAGTAAGAATAAGTGAAAAGGGGGGAATTGAGAATGATCAAGAGAACATACAGATAATACTGACACTGATTATAGAAGTTGGAAAGTAAACAACATACAGAGGCAATGCCACAGCTCTGTGACATTTTGCTGGAAAAACAGATTGACAAAAGGATTTAGCAAAGTCTTACTGGAATGTATAACCATAAGTGAAGAAGGCTGAGTGAAAGACTCACAAACAAAAATTAAATTACAATCTCAGCAGGGATGAAGATGATAGAACAGCCAACAAAATACAAATAGCACAGAAAATGAAGATTGCAGGAATGAGCAGCCCAATGAAGAGACAAGCGGGCCTATCAAGTGATAATGCAGTGAAAGATGAAGTCAAGCTGTTGAGAGGCTGCATAAAATCTGAAAGTCAAAGGTGATACCTCTGAGAGACATTTTCCTGATAGAGAAGTGCTCTATTTACTATTTTGATTACCATAAAAGAACACTTGAAACTGAGGGGGGACTTCAGGTGCAGAAAAAAATACTTAATATCCTGGAATCAATTAAATAGTTCAGTGTGCTGGCAACCAAGACTTCAAAGATGCAGTGTAGAAGGGCAAAGGCCCAGAAATTCATGAGGGAAATAGGAAAGCCTTTGGAAAATAGTTCTGTCATTCATGGCACATGAAACAATCTCCAGGAGATAGTCAACATGTCCCTCTGGTTAAGAAAAAGTGCTAAAAGGTCAAGTAATGATTCGGTCTACAGCTGGGAGGACACACTTCTAAAAAAAAAAAAATAGGATTATACGCAATATGAAATTAAGTTGGGGCAGCCCAAAATCACGAAATGAGGATCGCATCTATCAGACATGCTTGAATTCCTCCAAGCACACTATTTAACTGAAAAAAAAAAAAAGAGACAGAATAGGTACAGTTCATCGGAAATTAAAAACAGGTTCCTAGTGTGAAACTCCTGTCTGCAGTGAGGTTTGATTGCTTGCATCAGAGTGCAACAGCAGAAAGAAATTATTAAAATTAATTAAAGCCTACTTACAGACAAAGTAAGTCTCAGCAAGAAGTAATTATTAGAAATGGAGGAAAGTAAGTGGATCTACCCGTGCCACAAAGCTCATTTACTGATATAGGTTTTTATTCCTTACATATGAGTGACCTGAGAGAGGACATTTTCTTAGCGCCGCAGAATTGAGAAAATCGTTTCAAGAAGTGGATGCAACATCTTTGCCACCTAGGATGAGTCTCCAAGGTGAAACGAACGTCTCTCTTTAACTGTCATAATATGTAGATGAGAAGTCTCACAAGAAAACGTTGGACAAACAGAAAATTATAGCAAGGACTACTACAAGAGACAGGGACTTCTATAAGAACAACAAAAGCCATCTTCAAAACAGAATATAAGTGATATTAGAGACAGGATAAACTTTTTTCTATCAGTTAAAAATTATCAACCACCCACACATACATATCTATCATACTCTAAGAAATATTCCCATCTTGTTTGCAAACGTCGTAAAGCATTTGGTCCTATCTACAGAATTCTTCTGGAACAGTTAACTGAAAAGCTGCACTAAATCTAGTATCCAAGCCACTCTCAAATTAATTAAAGCAAGTATTATTAGTTTTATAGCTAGTATTTCTATCAATCAGTTTAACCAGCTTCCACTGATTAATAATATTGTTACAAACATGGCAATTAAAGCTATGTTCATATCTTTGAGCCATAAAAAGCCTAGTTCTATCAGGACCATTGAAACTATTCATCTGCTTCACAACTTTCAAAACTGATTTTGATTCAGATAACCTCAACTATAGCAAAAATTACAGTGCTTTACAGATTAGAAAGTAACCAATAAAAGAAGACACCAGAACAGAATTCTGCTCATCCTTCAATCACCTTTGAAAAATTTGAATGCTATTTACCTGTATACAACAAACTCTTAGTGACTGCTAAAAAATAACAACAAGAAAATATATTTTCAATAATAAAGCCTCAGATAACACACTTAAAAAGTAACCCTGCCCCAGCAGCCTTGAGTCACATAAGACCAAATAACCTAAATCTTCTATTTCTGTGTTACTGTCCAAAACACCTTTGAATAGGGGGAAATAACGCAGCACACAATGGAAAGCAATGGAAAGCACAGCGATGACGTAGCAGAGCAGCAAGATCCCAGGCAGCAAGCGAGAACTTGCTCAAATCATGAGCCAAACACACAGAAACAAAGAAAAGAAGCTGCTTACCTTCAGAAGGCCTCAGGCACACAGGAATCTCCAACTAAATGCCCTTACCTCCCCTACTAATCTTGAACTGAGGACTGGGAAGGGGTGGATCCTGGCTCCACCCCTTCTGGTCACTCAGGTTCACAGCACGCACCTGAGCTGCCCTGGGTTGGCCCTGCCTTCCCATCAGGTGTTCGATCACTGATTCAGGCCCTGACTTACCATTGCTGCTACAGGTGGGTATCTATAACTTGAAAGAATATTAGACAGATTTCCTTCTCTATCCATTCCAGCTGGTCACAGCTTTTGCACAAATAAATAAATAAATAAATAAATAAAAAAGTCAGTTGTTAAGACAATAGAATGAAGTACCATCTAAATAACCTGTTTTTATGAATTTATATTAACTGCTTTAACTTCTAGACAGAAAAAAAAAAGAAAGAGAAACGTTTTCTAATAATGCAGTTCTGATTAGTTCGGCCATTTATTGGATATCTTGCCTTGATTGCATAAAAATATCTTTTTTTAAGACAGCAGTAATGATTCTAGTGTAATACCAATGGGAAATAACATAACAAAATAAACATTTTTCCTTTATGATTGAACACATTCAGAAGTTTTCTTCTGAAGAAAATATTATTTTCCCAGTCTGGAATGGAATGTAAAATTCTGGTCCTCTTAGAAGCCAGGAGTGTGATTTGATGATATTTTCAGGTCCCTTCCAACTCAGGGTACGGTACGATTCTATGAAAATATGTACTATGATAAACAAATCAGAAACATACTCAGATTTTCTACTTGATATGATATTTTCCTCCTTTTATCTATTACGTAACTTGAGTGTATCAACAAATACAACTACCAGCTTCTTCACCTTTTGTGTATAAACACTTCTAATTTCATTGCTGTTGACAATAATTGAATAAAAAAAGCCTTTGTATATAATCCCCACATACTCCTATATATACTACACCAAAGTAGTTTCGTTTCTTCAAGAACATTATCAGCTTGAAAACCAGCAAGGTTACACTAATGACAGACATTCCTTTTAAGAACAAACAGCTTGATTATATACTGTTCATCGTTTTCCTCTGCACATGCCTTAGAGAAAGGATCATTCTCCAGATTATCACCCTGTTAGCACAATAAAGGAGGAAGTATAACATATCAGAGATTAGAAGTAAAGCTTGGAAAGAAAAAGCATCATTAAAATTATGCCAGCCTACTGCAACAAATAAATAAGTAAATAAAGAAGCCCACTAATTTTATTTGGATGGAGAGAAGAGTGATGAGTAACAAACCTTTTATATACTACAATTAATTTAACTCATACAACTGTCAGTAAACCATAGCACATAAAAATTCCACAGATATGATTTGGATGACTTTGCAGTAACTACGGTCATGAAGAATATGAACACCACATGTCCTAGGAGCACATCTGAAGTTTAAAGCCTAAGGTCACAAGTTATGTCTTCAGAGGAAGTCCCGCTAATTGTGGTATTTGCATAAATATTAAAATGAATAAATAGGGATCTACTTTTGAGTCATCGCAGAAGAAACTGAAACAGATATGGAGAAGAGAAACAGATATGGAGAAGAATCCCTAGAATCTCTTTTCTGGCATAAAGCAATTTATACAGACCACCATACACATTGTATTATTCTACCATACGTGTTATATAACATGATCTACTCCTGTAGCAGCTGGAATCTTTATGCATATGAACTTGATGCAGAGGATTACCAAACTAGAAGAAATGCACACAAGCATGTTTTCTATGGATGAATGAATATGCCAAGTCAAGCTTCTTTTCTTCCAGGAAGGAAGAAAAAAAAAGGAAGAAAAATAAAGGAATATTTCCTTTTGACCCAGCTATGAAGAAATAATCCAAAGATTTACAAATAACTAATAATAACAATAAAAAAAATAAAAAGAAGAAACATTCTCACATAAGTTAAAATATTTCTGAGAGGTAATGCTTCCAATATTTCTTTTATACTCCGTACCACAAAGGCTGTCAAAACCATGTCGCTCATCATTTTTTCTACCTAGTTAAACTTTTGTTTGTAAGCCTTAATTTCTCCAATTCACAATTATTTTTGTATATTATTTCACAATATACATACACTCTCGTAAACTGAGCATTAATAGCATGGAAAAATTTAAACACTGTATAAAGTATTTATCTTCAAGGAAGCTTTATTTATCTAAGAAACTCCAGCTATGAGGGTTCTTATCATAGATGATACTCATTTTTCAACAGTGGAAAAAGGAAAAAAAAAATTGTTTAAATTTACAACCAAACAAAACAGTCTGACATATCGCTTCAGAGGAAGACAATTTTCAGGTACTTCCTTTGTTCAGCATGAAGTATTTGTTCCAAGAATAGCAGACTGTCAAAGAGTTCTGAGACAAAACAGATCTGAATCTCTATATTAAAACGCATGAACTCTTTTATCTGAGGAATGGCCTTACTCACAGGCTGCACAGTTTTGTAAGAGTTTCATCATTTTCTCCTGTTGGCATCTATCACTTTCTTAAGCAAACAAATTCCACACCTTGCATGCATGATTGAATAAAGACGGAAATTCAGGTATTATTTCCCCAAATGATCACATATACCTGTAAACCATCTTTTCCTCCATGACCAACAAACAAACAAAAAACCCTCAAAAAACACCAAATGTTTGAAAGAAAATACAAATGAGAATGAAAAGGAAAGCCTGTAAATAAGGAACCACATATTATTTTACGGCTCTATGGATAGATGCTGATTTCAAGTCTGTTATTCAATCTTCACATTGCCTAAACACAACGTCATCCTCCCTTCTGGCACTGCGGTTCTATATTTCTGTTGGCTTGTTTTTATTAAAACAAACAAAGAAACAAACACACAAGGAAAAAATAAACCTCACATCATTTTGTTTTAAATAAGCTTAAGGTTGGTTTTAAATAAAACTAATTTCAGTTACTTTATTTCATGAAAATCTTTGAAAAAATATGATGGAGAAGAGGGAGACGGAGAAGAAGGAAAGGCAGAAGAAGCAGGACAAAAGAAAGAAGAAAAAAAGGAAGCAAAGGCACAAGAAAAAGCAGCAAAAAAAAAAAGGCAGCAGAAGAAAGAAGAAAAGGCAGCAAGAAGAAGAAAGAAGGAGGAAAGGCAGAAGGACAAAGGAAACACAGAAGGACGAAGGAAAGGTAGAAGAAGAGGCAGAATCAGAAAAGGCAGATAGAAGAAGAATTAGTTAAGCTTCCTCCTGAGGATGAAGAAAAAGAGTGCACTCTAGGCTACACAGGCAGAAGTAAAACAATTTCTGCAGTGGCTGTAAGGACATTTTGTTATGACATAAAATTCCATATCACTACAGAGATGTATTGGTCGAAACAATTGCCAATGTAAAATACTGATACATGTGATATATATATTTTTTCAGAATAAGGAAAACACAGCAAAGTTATAATATCCAATTCTTATTTCAGAAATAGTGAACTATTTAGTGCAAGTGCTGCTCAGAAAGTAATGCCTCATATTTTATGACACTTCTTCACAACACCAGAAGCAGCTGCTGATAGTATGGCTATAGAGCTTGAAACTTCCCACCAATATTCCCTTAGATTTTATTGCTGTGCTACAGATGGCAGCAGAGGAGCTGTCTGGCAGAATGGCATCTGGCATGGAAGTGCAGATGAAGCAAAGGTGTGTCGTGGAATTCCTCCACGCAGAAAAAGTGACGCCTACTAAAATTCACTGGCACTTGCTGAACTTGGTGGGGGAAATGAAACAGCAGGTACCAGCACAGTGAGGTGGGGGATGGTGTATTTCAACAGCAGCTGAGGGTCACCTCCCCTGGTGCACATCTTTGCAAGTGTGACACCTGTGCAGTCTCTTGTTCATAAGAAAAAAAGAACCTGTTTCTTCAAAATAAACAGCTAATGGTAGTGACTGTGTTGAAAAATAGTATTTTGTAACTGTAGCACTTGCTCTATCAAATATTATGCTCTTTATATATGTTTTAGTTTCCATGGAAAGAAGGCACTACTTTTGAGCAACCAACATCACTGTCGTCTGATCATTCTCAAGTCCAAAAGCAATGACTCCCAGACAATTTTATCTAAAAACAAAATAATTAAAAGGATACATATTCTAACTCAGCACTTCAAGAGAAGACCAGAGTTCATGTGGTACAACTTCCTAAACATAAGTGATTTCAAATCCCAAAGATTTGAAAGAGATGGGTTGTATTTCTCATTCTCCATTCTCTTCCTTCATATGCCTGCACAATATTTCCTTTCTCATGTCTTTCCATTTTTAGTATGCCCATACGTGGGCATCAAGATTTCATCTTAATCAAAAGAACAGAAATAAATGAAGCAAAGTAGAAGGCATGTGTGTGTTTAAGGACAACAGACACATAAAAGAGTACTTCAGCAGTTATAAATACCATTTTAGTTTAAACACGAAATTCTCTAAGTAAGGAACAGGAAGCTGTTGTAGGTAATTTAATGTGCAAATAATAAGTATCTTCAATTACTGTTAACTCTTGATATACATTTTAACACCAGTACGGAGTACAAATAACAATAGTACTTAAGCACTCAGCAGCGTAACAGAAATTAACTTTCTCTTCTCTATCAGGATCTACTCAGAATATCCCAGCGTTCCCTGCAGGAGCAGCCCTTTGTCATGATTTATATGTATTTTCCTAGTGCTTTCATCGCAGGAACATTCAATTGTACTTACTTTCTGTTTCACTAAAACCTTTCCTCGTGGAAAAAGTAAAAGCTATCCTTCTATTCTCTGCAAAGCTTCATAACAGTTATTTTTCAAGTAGTTAGTCAAGGACAGAGTTGTTCTTGCTACTTAGAAATATATGCAAGTGCTAATAAAACTCAAAAATGGCAAACAAAATCTGAAGTTCAGTATTAACTTCTCAGCGTGAGGATGCAGTCATGTGAAGTTCCTTTGCTTTCTCAGAAGGAAACTGCAATACTTTCTCATCTGACAGCTAATTTTTCTTCAAGCTCCTACATCCTCTTCATTGCACTGAAATTTGAGAGGCTAACACATGTTGCAGAATTGTGCTTGTCTAAGGATACGTTTTGGCTGAAATATCAATGGATTTATTTTCATATTAAAAAAAAAAAAGGACTAGGTAGATAAACAGTAACCTCTTACAGAACTGTGAACTGAGAATAAATAGCTGCCCCACTCTACATCTACTGAAAGTAAAAGTAGTTTCACCAATAGAAGAGAACTTCTCTAACACAGTGTACATGTATTTTTAACATTAAACCAGAGTATGTCAGTAGCATCATGCACTGATCCCCCTGAAAACATACCCAGCAAGGATACCTCAGTATTCACTTTTTATCATTTGATACCTCTGTTAATGGCAGGAGAATGCAGGATGCACAATTTCCTACATCAGTACAAAATAACCTCGGTTGGGTTGTATGCTCACCTGTATTTACACTACAAAAATACAATGTATCCCATTAAGGACAGAAATAACACACAGGTAGTGATCCCATCTTTTATCTGAGAGCATCTTACAGTCCAATATTGTAGTGCTTTGCTACTATCATCGCTATCTCAAATTATTCTCAAAAATTGTACTAATTTTCTAGCAGAGTTCTGCCTGCCTAAAGGACTTCTCTTTAAACACAAGTGTCCATTGCACACTCTGAAAGCGAGCTTTTTTTTTATTATTTTGTTTTTGTTTTGTTTTCCAAATAATTCTAAAGTCTAAACTTCATTTTACTGCTGTGATCATATAGCTTTGTCATTGGCTATAGCTAGCAAAAAAAGGGGCCAACACCTGGCTACAATCACTTTACTTACCAGGGCTTGGTGGCATCTTTACTAGAAGCTCATGACTATGACAGTTTTTCCTTTTTTTTTTCTGCGAGATGATCACTTCACACAGAAACACTCAAATTCACTGTCAAACATGATGATGAATCCAAGTTTCACTGTTTTCAGTATTACCTTATCAGCATTAGGCAATCAACAATAGCACATTTAGCAGAAGACTGCTAAAGGATTAGATGAACTGTATATCAAAGAACTTCTGTCACACTCTGATATTGGCAAAGTGATTGTTTGCTTAAATCCTCTCCATATTTTTCTCCATTTTCTTCAGTCACAAACTTCCATTTCTCTATCCCCCGTATTGCCTATGCTGCTAAAACAGCAATCCTCTTCTAAAAGCGTGAGTCTGACACTTATTTACTAATGTTAATTGGCTGAAAAGCTGAAAAGGCACGAGCTTATTGTGCCTGCTACAAGTTACTGATAATATAGATCACGTTCTCATTATCTTATATTTCTCCTTCTTTAAGAATGAAGAATCAAAACTAATACTTATAATAAATAAAATATAAATACAAAAGTATATAAAATAAATATACAAACAAAAATTAATAAAATAATCGAATGATGCTTATCAGAAATAAGAAAGCCTATTGACCGTACACTGCGTACAACAGGAAGCACTAAATGAAATAAAATGTGTTTAAGTTTAAATGAGTTTGTCACTTTTCTGGTTGTTATTTTTTTTCCCTTTTTTTGGAAGATATGAAGATCACCTAAGGGGTCGGACAGGCTGGGTTTTCCCTGGCTTTATTACCCAGCAGATGGAATGGCAAATGTGTGACATACGGAGAAAGCTATCCTACATGCCAGTCTGTTAAACAGATTGTCTTCATCATCTGACCACTGCTAGAAAGGCAATTGAAAACCACAGGCTTCTAGCTTCTCCAAAATGAATGTTAAGAATGCAAATATGGAGCCATTTCTCACCCTTTAAATTGACTGTCAAAACAATATGCACAGTGAAAACTCTTTACAAACCTAGGTGGGCCAGTACTACCACCAATCTCCCTCCTGAAACTCCTCTATGGTGCCCAGTACAAATTTACCCCTCAAGAACTGGTCCTCAGATCGCTTCACAAATGTATTCAGTGGGAATGATCTGAGAACTCTGTCAACACAAAAAAAACAAACATTGCCACCGACGTACTAAAAAATAGAAAAATACTCTTGATATGCATTCAAGATCTCTGTGTTAGGAATCAGTGAAAGCATTTCTATTGCTTTATATGCACTGATAATCACCTAGCATACCACGCTGAGGGGATCTGGGCATAAAACATGCTGCACTATCATAGACATTTGTATTACACTAGCATTATTTATAATACAGCTATGAATCAGCTTACATGCATGCATTTCCTTTCAGTGTGCACAGATAAGTTTAAGAAATAAAGGAATAGACAAGTGTTCAAATACTTCAATGCACTATGTCAATATGCGATCTGGTTTCTAGTTCATTAATATCAGTTAGTTTGGCAATATATTTAGATGAATAAATAGCAGATGAGAGTTGTGGAACTGTCTTTCCATGCAGTGAAGCAGAGCAAGAAAATTAATCTTTTCAACTAGAATTTGAGAAATGTATGGGGATTAAGAAAAGTACAAGGATACTATAATACATACTACAAAAAAGAAACATGAGATCACAGTGTTGGCATCTCTGAACGACAGTGAAAGTCTATACCACATTTTTTTCTACAGAACTCTTGTGCTTTTCTACTTCTGCATAGAAGCAGCTTGCAGAAACAAGAAAAGAATACATGTTCCCTTTTTGAGGCATAGTTTACTTTCAGTTGCTAATAGGATTTTAATCAAGATATGCTGGTATGGATTAGTGATACTGGCATTTCTGACCTACTCTACACACACCTATTCTTGTGATTAATTGTTAAAATAATTGCTGCTTTGGGGAACAGCAAGGAATTATTCAATGCCATCAGCTCAGTCATCACTGGGTCCTCCGGTACACTCCATGGCACTATGCAAGTTAGTTTTATTAATGCAGACCATGATGTTGCAGAGAACTGAGACATTAGCAACATTTGTGTTCTCTTATCATGATGTATGTCATAGGTTCCTTTGAATAATTCGTTTTGAGGTTGCTAGAGACAGTTGCACCATCAACCCTGCATCCAAGACAAAGTCAGAACATTAGATATTCAACAGTGATTTTTTTCATCTTGTGTTCCTATATAATGCAATGTTGCTGAAATTAAGATATATATTTGCAAACAAACAAACACAATTTTCCACATTGCAAATTTCATCTCCAAAGCCTAAAGCTTGCTTAGTCCCATTAAGCTAACCTCAAGGAATTGTGAACATCAGATCCTGCGAGGACAAAACCTTCTCATCTGCACAGAAAGGTGGTTGGTGTAAGAAATGTAACTTTCTTCTGAGCCTATAGTAATCTCTCTGGTGTGTATGTTCCTTAGCATAAGAACACTTGTAATACATTTTAAACCAAGAGAATAACATCTCCTCTCCCTCAGGGAATCTCGAAGGTTAGCACTACTTCAAACACTAGCAAAGCAAGCTACACACAGCTCAGCATAGTGCTGGCTTAAGTGTCAGATGTATTTTACTGAAAAATGTACAATTTCTTTCTAGCATCGTTAAGACTTAAATGCAAACAATTAGCAGAACTGCAACTGCTAGAACATGCTGACTTGCCATTTACATTAAGACAGACAAACACAGTTACAGTCTGTGTTACTGGAAGGCATTCATAAATATCCACTTCTATTCGTTAACTTCACTTGTGCTCTTAGTATATAATATTCTGCTTTTTTCTTTATTCAATACCACTCAATACCATTCACTCTGGCAGATGATTAAACTGAGATCAGGCCTCAAAAAAATAATCAATTAATTTACCACTTCATAATTTTTTTGGTTTATAAATATAGGTAATACTGTTTACTTGTTTTGAAGAGTTTTCTTCGAGTGGTTTTGTTTCCTTATAGTTCTTGATACAATTAAATGTTACCACTTTGTCATTAGAGAAGGTTCAAACAAACAGACAAAACAGGAGATTTAGTGAGAGTCTCAAATTACTGTCAACGGCAAAGGAAGAATAAGATTTCAGGTTACTTAGTATCTTGGAAGTGCTTTTCAAATAAAAACTCTTTCTTTAAAAGAATTTGTTTTTCATGAGTTTCTATTAGAAAACAGAAAACATCAGCCTTCGACTTCAATTTGGAAAGAAAAAGTACATTTGTTTACAAGCAGCACAAATTTCTGCTGTGTATTCAAAAAGGAGCTATTTTCTCCCAACTGCATTTAGATTTGCAGTTTCAGACTCCAGCTTCAGCTTTGTATTTGCAAGACTTGAATTTCAGATGCTGAAGTAAAATGCACAAACATGTCTGACATCTAAATATCTTCTCTTCCAAATACTGACAGACCCCATGTTTTCGCCTATTTCAAGGCATGAAAAGAAACATTCTACTTCAGAAAGAATCTGGGAATAAAAGAGAACAGCGAACGTAAATGGTGAAAAAAAAAAAAAGCTTGGTGCAACCAACAGTAGAGTGCCAGGATCAACATACAGTTTTGAAATTGTAGTCAAAGAAATGTTCTTAAGAACACAAGAGAGATGAAAACAAACATTATACATGCTGTGGATTCAAATCCTAACAGCCCAATTTACAAGATTAGGGAGAACTTTGCAACCAAATTCCAAACTCTTCACCTTCTTACATAGAACTTCTTTATTTAAACGCTTCCTCCGTGTTTAATGATTCTATTTCATTCAGATTAAATCCATAAATTGTTAGTGCAGTTAGGGCAGAGCTTATTTCTCAGGTTTATTTCCATCGACTTGATTCAGATTATTTTGCATCAAGATATTTTGCAACAAATAAAAATAGTGTTATCTAAAATATTATGAATTTCATTAACAATAAAACATTCAATTCTCTCTTACGTAGTTAGCAAAATACTACTTTGAGCTTATTTACATTTAAAAGCCTTTCTAAAGGTTAGGTTTTCAAAGGTACCTCATGACCCATGCATCTAAATACTGCTGCATTAAATATAAACTAGATAACAAAATTCCATGAATTTATTCAAATATTTTGCCAGAAAACTGAAACAGGAAGTGTTAGATGATACAACTTATGAAACTACTTGTTTTTACAATGCATTTCAGTGACTTTTGTAATGAATTCCCCACAGACATGGAGTAGTAAGAGGGTTCTCTCTTGCAAGGAAAAGTAGATGTTGAGTCGGTCACTGTTTAGCAGAAGAAACCAGTCTTCATCAGGATGAAAAAAAAACAAAAACCAAAAGTTTCTTCTGGTATACTAACTTAGAACTCAGCACAACATGAAAAATGGTTTATTCCTTACTGTAGTAAAGACAGTCACTTCTAGTTATATGCTAGAAAGCAGAAATTTCTCCTCAGACTCCAAAAATACTAGGGAACTGGCATGCCCTTGCAGTCAGTAGCATGTAGATGTCTACACTGAGTTCAACTCTTTTAGGAAGGTGGATGAGGGAAGTAACTAACCACAACAGTTTAAAACAATTACAAAAGGAAAAGTTTGTTGTCTTCAGCAAATACTAGAGGAGTTTGAGCACCATGTTACTCAACCTTGCCTTAACTATCAGTGTTTACGAGTAATGTTTTTGCAATGACCGAATAAGTGAAAGTTATACTCGCTCACTATAAGGAATTATTTAAAGACTTATTTCCTCTGGGTTTCCTTGCTAGTCATTTTGTTTTAGTGAGGCAATCATATGGACTGCTTTTGCTCAGTCATCAGCTTGTCAGACAGACAGTTTACTCTGACAATGATAAAAGAGAAAATCTGATAAAGTACTCAAAGAATTAATTAAAATTATATTTTTCCCTCTGTGATTAATCCAAAAGGGATTTGATTCTACAAAACAAACAAAACCTCTGGCTACAAAAAAGCAGCCCAAAACATCTGCAGATTTGTAAGAAGTTCTTTCTTATTTTTGCAGTGCTACTACCAGTCTTTTTCTGATAAATTATTTGCTAGGCTTCAAGGCATATTTAAATGTAAGTTTTTGTTCCTCCGCTTCCATCTGAAAAAATACTGCTGACAGAAATTGTACAAGAAACCTTTTCTAAAGCTGTTAAAATTTAAATGCTAACAGTACAGCATCTACAGATTTGCCCCAAGAGATACAATTTATCAGGGTTTTCGTAAGTGGGGAAATTCAGGTGAGGCGAGATGAAGTACGAAGCTATAAGACTCATGTTTACATATTTATGTACTGTATTAATTCACAAAGTTTACATGTAAAGTGTATTTTATGTCGCTAAAGATGGTGGAATGCTTACAGTTTGCAAGATGTGTTTTTAGCGAGATCTTCATTTGATCACACTGAAAGTTTCTGGTATGCACTGAGTAGATGACTGAATTAACATTAGGTAAAAAAGAACAGGGATACATAAAACATAGCAGCATCAAATGTTAAGTATGCATGTCTAAAGATTTTAAGTTTTGCCTAGATAATATAGACTGAAAATGGGAACAGTTCAGAATCCCTGTATCAAGGTCTAATATTACACATCATTAAAGCTTGCTTGCCCCTTTTCCACATTTATTTGTGGATGGTGATGCTGAGATATTACCCCTCCAAAGTGGAAAATAAATTACGGACGTTTAAAGAATTTTGCAAAATGCTATTGGGATGGCACAGCTGTATGCTTTCATTTAAAGTGTCTTTTAGAGCAAAGTGTCTTTTTATACATCACTTAAATTATCTGATTATATTCTGCTCTTCATATCTCATCAAACATGCAAGTTGTTGGCACAGCAATTCCGAGCTGTATAAGATGGAAGTCACTACTTTTATAACTATAAATAGTTAATTTACTTTCATTGTTTTTCCCTCTGGAGATGCAGAAAATAAAAGTAAATTCATATAGTGATAAAGAGAAATTAGCAAGGTTTTTACAGTGCCTGCTCCCATCATATTTTTGTGTGAATGATCTTTTCAGATATTTTTTGTTTAATGACATCAGTGGAAGTAAAGCGAAATCTCTGTTTAAAGAGTTGTTTAAACTGATTATCCTCCACATTTTACTAGCTTTTTGGATACCATTATAAAGACAATCTCCTCTCTTCTTGAAATATGTATCCTGTTACTGACCTCAATACAGATTCTGCAGATTGGTCAGTGAGAAATGTGCCTGGAAGAAAAAATGTGAATGATATGGATATGTCAAGTCACTAGTGATTCTTTTCAGTGAGTACACTGACTCCATTTCTATTCCTGTTTTTAGCTTCATATGACTTTTTTTTTTCCACTTTCTTTGAACCTTTGTGCATTTACAACATCAGCACATTTAACTTCCAACAATGCAATTACGCGTACATGCTTTAGCTAGCTGGCTTTTCTCCTTCACATTACCTCTCTTCCACAGTAACCATTACTGTGGGTGTTCATAGCCATATCTGTGCTGAATACAAAATTTTGCAACAATAGGAGATGCATTTCTTACTAACACTGTAACAACAGGCGCACTTGTTGAGAGTAACAAACGCAGTTTGATGGCTTCCACACCTAACCCCAGAGCACCTGCACAAGTGTAGCATTTGCTAGTAGACAAGAGGCCTGTGGTACGATTGCCATGAACAGCAAGAAACCATTTACCATATGTACAGAACATTGAACATATTTTCTGTTTAATTTAAGAATTTGAAATACAATTTCCTTGGTTTGTGATGATGAAGGTAGCACATACTAATTTTTTTTTCATTACTGTTTTTTTACCTTCTCTATATAGAATTGACACAGTTTACTTACATAACCAGCTGGCTGCACAGCTCTTCAATTTCATGTCTCCTCCTGTTGCACCATGTTCCTTTTGTCCAACTGTGGGTGGATTTCACTTCATACTAGCCAGTTATACAAATAAAATTTGATCCTTTTGATCATGCATTCCTTTGAACACGCATTCGCTTCCTGATCACATCTATTTATAACAAGCTGCCCACTAAAAGGTGCATACACCAATATATGCCTTTTTAGAAGAAGCTTTTCCAATTCCAATTCCATGCTTATAAAGCCAAGCACAAATGGTCTAGTGGCACTGTCCTACTTGACTCTTAAAATGCTGTGAGAAAGATTTCTCATTAATTTATCAGATCCATATCCTCTACGCTCACAAGCTGCTCCCTTGTTACAGTAAATCTCTGCATAACCCTTAAATTTGCAGTATCTATTTTTCTGTCTAACACACACTAGTTTAGAGTCCATCTCCTGTCTCAAAAGAATTCTGACGAGTGATGGAAAAACTGTTACAGATGCTTAAGAGACGCTTTACTGACTCAACTGATGCCTTAATAACAATACAATCACATCAAAGATGGGTATGAGGGCCAAAAATAAAATACTGTAATGGGCACAAAACCATCAGTTTCTTAGTAAATGCACACTTTGAAATTTGTGAGGATATACTAACACGGCACTTGTAGTCACCTTAGATCGGAATAAAACTGTAGCTCTATTTCTAATCTATGCTGCTCATGGGAATAGCTAACTACACTAATTTTGAAACACCTCATTCTTTATCATTTACCTCAGAAGTGCTGTGTGGGTTTTTTTTTAGGGAACCCGACGTTCACATAGAACATTATTAACTAATTGCCATTCTCAACTACAATTACCAAATCTATTATTTAATCTGGTCATCTACTGCAATGACAGAAGGCATAATGAAGAATAAGTTCTGACATGTGATATGCTGATCTGTTCGTAGAATAAAACAGTAAAAGTAAAGGAACCTAAGCAGCTGAAATCCAAAGTTATCTCTGTCTTCTGGCAGGTGACTGTTTTAACTTCAGTGACTTCAGCACTTCTGATGTTAGCACCTCCATCTACCAAAGTCAACGAGATCTTTTGTACACACTCATCAAGTATAAAAACAGGATCTACAGGGCTATGTAACATTATATTTTTAAACTCCACCCTCACTCTGGTGGACATAGTTGTAATACAGCACCATTTATGAGTATAAAATACACAGGTACTTTTATCAATCTCTTTTAATTTAGGTGGGATAGGAAAGGCTTATTGCACGCATGTGAAGTTTGCTAAAGCAATCTGAACATATATTTCCTCTCTTTCAGTTATTTATTTTTGCTTGCATGTATCTTTGGAAAGGCCAAGCATGAAATTGGAGCTGTAAAGCAAGTCAGAATTTATTGATATGACTCTGATCTGAAAGCTCAATAGTTGTGCAGCAAAGCAAGAAGGGTAAAAGGGGTGATATATTCATTGAACCTTTAAGCACCAACAAATAACACTTACATTGAAGAATGACTGTTTTGCAACACTAGGTGCAAGGTGTACACATAAAAGAAAATGGATGCCTCCCAAACTGCATTATAAGATCATTAAATAATCCGTTTTATATCAGTAATTCTGAAGAAAAAGAACAGAAGGCAAGCTATTTACAGGAAAAATGTGGGGTTATTTTTTGTTTTTGTTTTACTTAGGAGAATGACTTGAATACTACTACTATTGTACCAGCCTAAAGAGAAAAGAAAAACTGATAAAGAAAGTTGATAAACAGAAAAACCTTTCTTATCAAGCAATTACAGATGCAGAATAAAGCATCTGTTATTATCACAAGCCTAATACAAGAAATAAAAATATGTACCATACAACTAACAAATAGCAAATAGAATAACAAGCAAATTACTACTTTTAACTTTCCACTTCCATTCCTAATTCCACTTCTGTGATAGTTTCTCACCCAAAGGATTTGTCTGGGAAAGTTACTTTTAAGCTCAAAATCAATTTCCTTATAATTCAGCATAAATTTCTTCCATATGGCTGTATCTGCAAAACAATTTTACAGTGCTAGTAAAAAAACTGATATTCATAGAATATTTTTTTCTCAAGCTTTTTTAAATATTGCCATTTCAAAACATGGTGTTTTTTTGTTTTGTTCTCATCAACTAGCTTTCTGTGTGCATTCCTCCAGCACCTCAAGGTATTTTTGGATTTCACCTTCCACAAGCCTTCTAATAACTTATTACCAGCCTTCTGCTACATTTCTGAAGGACCACTTGGGATATCATTTGGGAAAAAGAAAAAAAAATATATGATCATTTCTATTTTCATTTTGTTCCTCAGTGAATTGAAATTCTATGCTCCTTGTTGGTTTTCCGATCTGCAAGTGCACTTGGTCAGTTCATGTTTAGTTGCTCATCCACCTGTGCCCTCAAGTTCTTTCACACAGGGCTGTGCTCTACAATTATAACCCTCAACATATTCATGTTTGAGACTGCCTCAATTCAGATGTGGGATCTTGCATTTCATTGAATTTCAGGAGGTTCTCACTGGCCCACCACTCAGTACCTCTGGAGGTAACCCTTCTTTATGTTGTATCGACTCCACCACTCAGTTTGGTGTTATCTGCACACTTGCTGAAGGTACACTCAATTCCACTGTCTATATCACTGGCAAAGATGTTAGAAAGTACTTGTCTTAATAGAGATCCCTGAGGAACACCACTTGTCACTAATATCTACTTGGACGCAGAGCCACTGACCACAGCTCTTTGATTGAGGACAGCAAATTCCTTATATCCCACGTGATCCAACTCTTAAATCTATGTCTCTCCAACTAGAAGGCAAAGATCTCGTGTGGGTTAGCGTTACATGCTAAAAATATTATATACTAGCGATTTTGCAACTTTTTAATGAAAGGAAAAATGTAAGGCATAGAAATGCGGGCTCCAACAAACCACATCAAACCACCAGAATGCCTCCCTGAGTGCATTTGCTTAGTTTGCAACCACTCTCAAAAAGGAAGATAGACAGAGCAGAGGCAGCAGGAATAACTCCATGCCTTGGGTCAGTGTTTGCAGCTCCCAGACCAACTTAGAAAAAAATAAAATAAATAAAATAAAAATGTTGGAGAAGGAACCACAGCCTACGCATGTATTTCTACCTGCTTCTGCTCTGATGTCACTAACACTGCCTCAGGGGAGGGGCTGGGCAGAGCTGAAATAGAGAGAGAGAGTGAGCAACAAATGTCATTAACATTTTAAACTGCAGTAACCACAGCCAAAGAAATAACATTAACATTTGACATCACAGTAAACCTATCCCATCTCTGAAGGTGGCTTTAGGCAGAAGCAGCTTCAGGCTCAATTCTGGCACAGGTAGGTAGATTCGTCTGGACTGAAATTCAGGACAATACCCATGGAATATTATTTTGGATATTTCACATGAGACCACATAATAAAAGGACATTTAAGACACATTATTTTCTGTTTTCAATAGAAACTTCACAAATTGGTAATAAAAAATAATAATTCAAAATAACCATTTGTATTTCACCATGGCACAACTTCTCTCATGTGACATCACCCTCTCTCTCCACTGGGCCCATACCACAGCATAAAGCATAAGATGCAGTTCATAGTTTGAAACTGCCAAAGAGGAATACAAGGGTGTAATGGATTCTCTGATTTTCTAATAACACACATACACCTTCATATAAAAGACATTATCTCTCTTGTTTTGAAGTTTGTACAAAATAAATAGCTTTTCCAAAGAACGGAATCATTCAATTGTATTCCTGCTTTTAATTAACTACACACAATTATTATTTTGCTGTACTTCAAAGAATGCAAGCTATATATGAAATGAAAGCAACGGAAAATAAAGCTTCAAATTATATTGTTATTTTTTCATTGCAAGTTTTTGTAATCTCCTTGATACCATATGAAAACAAACAGCTGGCTCTTACAGAAGTATTCTGTAAATGAAAATAGCATGCATCCATCTCAAACAAGACCAAAATTCCTTAAGGCAAGGCTCGTGCAAGTCATGGAAATGAGTCACCCTTCTCTAAATAAGTTCAAGGTAGAAAAGACGACAGATATTCAAAAGAGTACAGCACTAACATGATGCAAATTGAGAGTAAAATAGACAGACACCTGATTCAATGTTGCATCCACTGAAATGCTCTATCCTGAATCTTCTAGCCCTCAAGGGATGACCTCATGATTGCTTTACAAAGTACAAGCCCTTACTAGATATTTGCCTGCCACTGAAGATACTTTGGGACTGTACTCCATTAACAAGTTCATTACAAAAACTAGGAGAACTGGAGAAGAAAATCCCAGGGAGGCAAACCTGGTTTTACAGAAAGATATGAATGACCCACCACCAAACTACCCAGCCGGGCTGTCAGCATGTGTGGTCTGCTAAGTCCCAGGACTCTTTTTAGAATAAATTCTAACTAATCAATAGCAAAAGGTTATGCAACCAATAAAATCAAGATGCATCATGCTTTTCATCTTGGCTTTCTGTGTAACTTTTCAAATGCAGTTCTCCTCTACTAAGATTTAGAACCACCCAAAGTCCTCTTTTGAGCCAATAGACATTACACAAAGAGAACACAACCTCAGTACTCTTTGCTCTCTAGCACAGGATTTAATAATTCCATCTACCGCTACCTCCAGCTCAACGTCCTACGCAGTATTTACAAACTTCAGCTATTGAGCTCTGTTCCTCATTCTTGTCCTTTATCTCATGTTGTTATGGTTCTATATTTGTCTACATGGAACTGGAAATCTATCTATCTGACCTGAATTCAAACCTTTCTAAATCACTCAGAAGTTCATTGCTTACTTGGGCAGTTCCAGCTCAATAGAGGATTTCACCAGGTTTCAAGTTCTTTCTCTTTAGTCTTTAAACACACAGAAAATAAAACCATTCTTAATAGCTTTCTATTGAAACCACAATCAGTTCACTGCTCTGGTTTCAAACCGTTTTCATTCACATACTTCATGCCTGCTAGTCTGACATGATCTTCAATACTGAATTTCAAAGTTAGAAATTCTGCTGAAGATATTTATGGCAAAATCCCAATTAACCAAATAACTTCTCCCACCGTCAAGTCCGGGAGGAGAGAAATCTCTTAACATCTTCCAAAATTCACTGCAGAAAATTCTTCAGAACTTCAGGGGGGGAAGATAAAAAGAAGAAAAAGTACATGTGGCAAATCATTCACTGCCAGAGATGTCTATCAAAGGGATTGCTCTTCAAGCTCCAGATGGCAGATCTCCTACAGGAAGCAGCTGGTCCTTTGGCAGGGTTTCCTTTAAAATTGCCAATGGCTAAGTCAGACTGCGGTAATTCAAGGACACCCCAGGAACTTTATGCTGACCTTATTTCAGCTGTAGAAGCTAAGCCTTTGCTCTTCAGCAGTCCAGAGAGGGCAGCCAGACCCACTGCTTTATCATGTACCACCCACCTTGCTAGTTATGCCCTCTTCTCAGTGAGAGGACATACGGCTCTGGACTGTTTTCAACATAACCACAGAACTGTACTAGTGTACCTAATTTATAAGTCAAGCCACTATCTGCAACTTCTTCAAGCACTGATATGTATTACTGTGTGTGTAAAATATCTAGCATACCTAAGTTACTAGGATGTGTAAGAAAAGTAATAGTATACCATCTTCAACAGAAGGAGGAGAGGACGTATTGGCATTAAACTAAAAGAAAGTAGATACAGATAAAATTTACTTAGAATTAGAAGAAATTCTTGAGTCTGAGGCTGGTGAGGAACAGGTAAAGGCTGCTCAGAAAAGCTGTGGATGTCCCATCCCTGGAGGCATTCAACATCAGGATGGACGGGGCCCTGCACAACCTGATCTAGTGGTAGGGGTTCCTAAACCCGACAAGCCAGTCAACAGAGAATGAATGCAATCCCTTAAAAATTAGAATACCCTCTAACTTTTATACATACACCAGTAATTTGGGAAACAGACAATGACACGTCATATTAAGATTACCAGTCAGTCTGTGAAGCCCTGTTCACTCCACACATCGGTGGCATCAGCTGAAGCTCAATTAAAACTAAGCAGTGCACAGGTGCTCCCAAAGCAGAGTGACAAAAATCTCCCTTTAGGGAGAAAAATAAAGCTCCTTAAGTTCATCAGGTTTCTAAACAAACTGATTGAAAAAAATAAGGGGATACAGAGAAAATGACAATATGAATAAGAACTAAATCTAACAACTTCTCTTACAACTAGAAGACACACATACTCATGATTCATCTGCACAAACCAAGGCTTACGAAATATTCTAGAACTTGGACATGCAAGACCACTTCTATTTTTGCCCTGAGTCAATGGTTCACAGGCCGGTTCAGTCTGCTTACATGACTAATGGGGTCAGAGGACTCACGGATCCATAACCTGGGAAAGAGAAAAAGGGGAAATAGGCCTAAAAACAAAACAGCAGCAACAATCTGCACAGGAAAGCTTATTTACTAAGTAAGATAGAGGAATATAGGAATGCGAGATAATAACGAAGTACAATATAATTGGAATTGAGTCTAATAATCAAATAAAATGAGAAAGAGTGTCCAAAAAACAAAGGCCTTATGCTTTATCCAAAAGACAAAATATTCTAAGCTCTTGGTTCATCTTTTATGAACACTTAAAAGTAAACTTCAGCAAAGACATTCTGGGGGAAAAATAACTAACTGTCTACATCTTCCAGCAACATGTCAGTATGTCTGCGAACTGAGTGGAACCAGTTTATGCAAAACATCAAATAGAAAATGTGACCACTTCATTTTAAAAACTTAAAAAAGACAACTGCAATGTGCCAAAGAGCTAATTAGAAGAAGAAAATGACGACAAGAATTGTACGCAATCATTAATAAAAAACACCGTAATTTCACTTTAGAATAATCTGCTTGATAAAATAAATCCATTTTCGTACTAAAAAATTAACCAAGCTGAAGATTCAGAGAGTTTCATTCATTGGTAAAATATTTATACAACAATAAACCTGCTCTCACAAAAAGAGCATGTGCATGCTTATTAATTAAACTACTAGAAAGCCAAGGTACTACATTGCATTTGTCAGCAAGTAATACTTGGTGATTAGCATTCCTGTTAAAAAATAAGAGCACTTACACCGAGCAATTGATCTTATTTTCCTAATAGAAGCTCTAAGAGAAGCTGTGGGATTGCACAGAGAGAAAAAACAATGAAAAACTAATTATACTACGAATAGAAGCCTTTTAAATTTGAGGCAATATTTACTTTTATTGATATGCCCAGCCAATACTATGGAATATCACTGCCAGATGGTCAATTGTCTTATAAATGGTTCTAACACACTAACTGGCAACACATAGCAGATTTTCAGCTCTTAAGAAATTTATTAGTAATACCATTAGTACTTAACTGAAAGGTGAGTTTGTAATTATATAAGATAAAATGAGTCCTACAAAACCAATAGCCAAAATAAATAAATAAATAAATGAGAAGCAGGTGTGTTACAACATGATACAATTCAGATTTTCAAAATAATCAAAGTCCAAGAAAGAAATGCACTCGGCTTGCCATCAGACAATAATCATTGAAACAATACAGTGTGATAATGTGCTATTTTTACAAGTTCTATTTACTATATTTTCAGTTTAGAAAGATATAGAATTGAAAAGCACATTCCTGTTTAATTAATTAACACGGGGAGTGGGCAACGTGTGTGGACCTTAAAGAGATTTTTCAAGACCTCAAAAGTAGCTTGGAAAAGATGTGATTGCAGCTAATAAGTCTGATGCATTCAGACAGACTCTGTGATGTTTGACAGGTTTATTTTACACTGAAATGGAAGAATGAAATAATGTAGGAAAAACAATTGTGAACTGTAAAATGGTCCAGTGAATTCCTGAGACCAAAAATAAATAAATGAACAAAAGACACATAGTTCCACGTATCTCCTTCAATGAGTCTATTCATAACTTTCTTTCTAGCTAGAAAGAAAGACTGAGAAACAGTATTAAAGCTTTCAGTACTGAGCTCAGGCACACTTTGAGAATAACTTATTTGAATTGCAATACTGACATTAAGAAAAAACATTCTAATTCACATTTTTCACACACACACACACAAAATACTGATCCCTACCTTTTGTTTCTAATAAGAATGCAGATGCTGTTTGAAGACCACTGTTCTTGTGAACTACTTTCTTTTTTTTAAATATATAACAATTAGAG
This sequence comes from Cyrtonyx montezumae, assembly GCF_038088225.1. Lineage (NCBI taxonomy): Eukaryota > Metazoa > Chordata > Aves > Galliformes > Odontophoridae > Cyrtonyx > Cyrtonyx montezumae. The sequence goes on along the minus strand of NW_027071936.1, from coordinate 15,507,777 downwards.
TTGCATGGAAATAGAAACCTGAATGCAAAGTGTGTCTGCATGTTTTGAAATAGTTCTGTTCATTGTATTGCTTGAAAGTAACTAAAGATGCAGCTTGAAAGTAACTGAAGAAGCTTGATTTTCAAGTAGCATTTTCACAAGCTTGGCCCTGTTCCCAGTCAAGCACAGACCTGAAACCCAGCAGAAAACAAAGCCAGTACAATGGATGTCTCAGAAATGCCTAATTTGGTTTGAAAAATAAACTTTTATTTCTGAGGGAGTGAATTTCTGCCTTCCCAGTACTACTTTGTTCTAATACTTAAATGGTCAAAAGCATATTTATCAATCACAGAATCAACAAATAGCTGAGGTTGGCAGGAATCTCTAGGTTCACCTTCTCTAACTCCTCCTCAAACAGGAACACCCAGAAAAGGAAGCCCAGGACCACATCAATGTGGCTTCTGAAGATCTCCAAGGAGAGTCCAAAGCCTCCACAAGCAACCTCTGTTGCTCTCCCTTACCCACACAGTACAGAAGTGCTTCATGAGGTTCAGATGGAACTTCTCAAGTTAGCGTCCATTACAACACAAAGGTGAAAGGCAGGAGATGGCCAAAACCAGTCACAACTGTTACAAGCCATGAGCTTCAGTATCTATAGTTTGGAGAAACAACTACACTGCTTAAGCAGCCACTTAAAGCAGCTTTCTAAAGCCACTCTGAATTCACAGTTCCTGGGTGTAAAAGCATGTTTAACACACACAATAACTTCGATGAAAAGTAAACAACAAAGTAAAGAAGCTGCTTATGCCTTCAGAAGGCCTCAGGTATGCAGGGGATCTCCAGCAAGATACTCTTGCCTCCACAACAACCCTTAAATGAGGACTGGGAAGGGATGAACCTTCTGAATCCCTTCTGGATCCCCTGGGTTGGCCCTGCCTTCCCACCAGGAGCTCAATAACTACTTCAAGCCATGACTTAACACTTCCACTACAAACTTAGAAACACATAATTTTTTCCTGGTACTCTGTAAATGGATTTGATATACCAGCCTGGATAATACACAAAGCCGATGTTTTCAGAAAACAAAATGGAGGGACTTTAATTTACTCCATTTTGCAAGTTCATCAGCGTTTGAGAACAAAGCTGTAATCAATCCTTACTTGGGTAGATCTTAGATTAAAAAATTTTGGGTACAGATATCCCCTGCAGTATTCTTTCTATAAATGCTTTTCAGTAACACCAGTGAAAAGTTTGGAGAAATTGTACTAGAATGAGAAAACAGTGCTAGGAAAACACAAAATAAAGAAAAGGTAGGTATACTTAAGTATGCCACATTTCAAAAGTTGGATTATGTACTTACAATATAGCTTATGGCTGCAACTGCTACACAAAATGAATTGTTCTGTGTGTTTTGTGTGTGTGTGTCAGAATTTGTGAGCAAGGGGCTGAGAGGAGACATGAAAATGTAGCTCAAAAGAGTTTAGTCCTGATCCTCCCTAGCACATGATGAAGTGATTACTATCAGCACTGCCATAGTAAGAATGCTTCTGAATGAGTAGAAGGCAGAAAAGCAAGTTCCACAATTTCAAGTAAATCTCAGGATCCAAGGGAGCACTTTCAGACTCAGATCTTCACAAAAACACAGAATAGCATTATAATTTGGCCTAATTTGGCACTTAATTTTAGGAATGACCTACTAGTTTCCTCTAGTTTAAAATCTCAGTGGTCTGGTGGTCTTTTCTACAAAGATTAGAGATGGAACAGAAATGAAATAAAAACAAAAAAATCCTTCTGATCGTGAGTATAGCCATGGGGGAACTCAATTTTAGAAAGCCTTGAAAGGCATTAAAATGTTATAATAAGATTTTTTCCCCCTCCTCATACCACAGTAGATAACCCTCTGAATTACAAGTCTCTTTTTACATATAGTCATAAATTACACAGCTAAAATATTGATACAGCCAGACCTAGTTAATTCAAGCTGGTTTTGCTTCTCATTAAGATTTAACAGAAGCTGAAGCATTTATGGTATAATATCATTTAAAATTTGGGAAAAGGGGAGTACAGCAAGCATAAATCAGGCAAGAATATAATAGTAACTCAATTCCATCAGAAATAAAGGGAATATTCAATGTAGAGAAAATATTTTACTCTTGGACTGGGATGGTATGGAATGGAAACACATCCTGACAACTCTCTAGTGAGTTTACATGTAAGCAAGCCTTTAGCAGCCTCTTCTAATCTGCCACTTTCTCTGCCCAGAACACATCACCAGCATTTATCAAATTACCCCCCCGCATACCAGGCAACTCACCATGCAATTATGACCTAAAGGGTTACTGGTTTCCACTGCAGCCATCCATCACCGCCATGTGGGGAGCTTGGGCTCTGGGCCGTGAAATGGGCAATGTGATAAATCTAAATGTACTTTTACTGTGAAATAGAAGAGTCTTTTGAAGTAACTGCATTACAAATAAATAAATAAATAAATAAAATATATAAAAAACCACTTTACAAAGTCATCACTCTGTAGAGTAGCAATTTATGTACTGTAACTTCAGATCAATACAGGATTCAACTGCATTTAACTCAGAAGAAAAGCCAGCATGCAATAATTGCAATGATGATAACAAATGTGGTTTTGAGAAGTGTTGAAAAGAAGTGACTTTCTCCAGGCAATTGCTATCTATTTGTGCTATCAGACACTGCAGACCAGTCAACAGCAGCAAAATATCTTTTAACTAAGACATTCAATGAGGAAAAACAAGCAAAAGCTTTTTAAGAGCTCAGATCTAGTCCCCAGATATACAGCAGAAGCATTACTGCTGCTATTTACTATCAGAAAATTGCCTAATCTGATACAAAGAGAGAAGATAAAAACTTAAGAAAAAAATATCGAACTTTTTCATACCGTACAAGTTCTCAATGATAAAAAAAAATAAATTCACAAGAAAATTCATTGTTACAAAATATCACAAATGTAACATCGTACAACTGGAAAAAAAATCCAACTACATTTCTGTAACACTGTATCTCTTCACAAAATATTTGTAATTATACATAAATTACTAACAACAATAGATAAGAGAACCTGTTGTTCTACTTTGTGACCATGCATTATCACCACAACATAGCTGTAAAACTATGGGAGTGTCAAGACAAGGATGACAAAAGATTCACAATAGATTTAAGAGTAAACTGATTTCATAATAAACTGATGATAACATTCACAAGTAAAACAGTGTATTTACCCTCAGGTAAGTGGGGTAAGAAATATTTATTTGAATTAAATACATTTATTTAGAAACAGAATTAGGTAGGGTATCTTGTCTTGTTGTTTCTGAAATCTTGTAAAAGATGCCTCCTTCTGAGTTCCAGAAACAGGAATGAAAGACACAAAAAGCATCATGCACAACATTTCAGGATGAGAAAATCTGTTGACCATGCCTAAGTCGGCCTGGTAAGTCAAGTTACAAATGTGTTGTGCTTATATTCTCTCTAATATTCTCTTTGTAACAACAGATGAAATGACAGTTCAACATAGAGAGGTTTACTCTACAGTGGGAAAATAACTCTGCTTCCTTTGTGCAATGACAAAGGCAAAATTTCCCTAACCATAGATATATCCTTAAAATATCCTGTTTCCTTTTTTAACAGTAGAGAGGAAGAAAAAATTCCTCCCATATCATCAGATGACATTTAATTAGACCAATAATGAAAGATAAGACAAATACCTCCCTTTTACTGCACATCAGAACCAGAGTTCTTCAAACGTAAAAAAACAAAGAATATAACTCATGTTCAGCATAAGTTCAATTACCTTTGAAAGCAGAATTAAAATAGAGCTCTTCAACATGTTCCACAAAAGGAGCTTGTAAATGTATCTCCATCATTTCTAAGTATGGCAGCACTGCACAGCTCTAAAGAGGTTGAGATAGAGACTCAAATTTGAGCAATCTCTCCTTAAGCAAAAAGACATAATGCTGCCATGCTTCAATGCAATGAAGTCAGGAAAATTTTGTGGTGACACAGAGCTTCTCACTTGCACTGTCACATACGACAGCGTATAAACAGTAAATAAATCAAAGGTTTCCATTATTTATCATGCAGAAATTTGAAACTTCCTTATCTGAAATCAACAGCAAAGTATCTAAAATATTCACAAGTGACCTAATTTACATTGCACTGATGTAATGTATCACTACAACTGCAACTGGGTCCCGCTGGTCTAGCACAGAAGATACAAGTCTCCACGTGAGGACAGTGATGAACGGTACGCCCAGGTAAGAGCAAGGCACCGTAAGAGGAAGCCCATGAAGGCCGTTTTCCAGTTCCTTTGTTTTCAATGCAAATGGTACCATTTGTAGCAGAAGCTGAGCCTCATCAAGAAACGTGGAAACTTATTTCCCACTTCATGGTTAAGGATACGAATTTATATACATGGTAGAGAGAAGCTGTCTAAATATTAGTCACAATACCTTCCTTACTTGTGACTAAACCTGTAGCTTTAAGATGGGAAGAAATTCCAGTGGAGGCTGTGAAACAGAGAAGGTTTGGGTCTATGTTCAGATAAAGTATTCCCCAAAGCTAAGGCGTTTTTCAAAACTTGGCTTTCTCTTTGAGAGAATGCTTTGCGTCTTCTTTCAGAAGAAAGGAAAAAGTATGAATAAAACCAGGGTGTAGTATCAATTGCTTCTTCTTTCTCAGACCAGAAAATGAATAATCCTTTACTTCACAGTTGTGTATGTAAGAGAAAAAAAAGGAGATAAGTCTGCTAAATGGCAAAGACACTGATACTGAAATAAGAAGAAAAAACAATCTCAAAGATAAAAAAGCATCCCTTTGTGAAACTCTATATGAAGACTACTAATGTGGCTAGTGACAATAGTGAAAGGTCCAATAAATGGCTACATATACAAGTGACATAAATATGCAAAAATGATGTTATCACTACCAAAATAGATTGCTACTACCTAATGGTAATTAAGTGAAAAACTAGACAACATGTTTCTCAGATTTATGGGACAGACTCATTAGGGATAATAACAGGCCAAATTCAATAACAAAAAATTACATTAAAATACTGAAAATACAGCAGGCTTTAAGAAAAGAAACTTTTAATTATGTAGGATGTAGAACCCGCATGTTTCTCTTACATGTTTGTCTACTTGTCCAGGGTACTAGATGAAAGGACAAACCCCTTAGCTCAAAACTGCCTTGTCTTTTATTTTTGCCATTTATTACTGTTATTATTTTTTTAAACAAACCTTGCTTTTCAAATCAACCAATGATTAAGACAGAGAAGTGTGAACGTAGCTGATGAACAATGAGGTAGATCTGCAACAGGATTAGAAAGCACTAAAATTCCAGGAAGTTGTTGATAAGAGAAATCTCACAAACCAAAGAAGATGATGCTAAAGGTCTCCTCCTGAATGAGATGGGGAAATCAAGCTTCTGTCAACTTGAAATGTTCAGAGCAGAGGTAGTTTAAAAGGAGTGGACTTGGTGGAAGTTTGAAGTTTTGCAAATTCAGCTGAATGAAAATACAATGTACTAAGTATATTCCAGAAAGAGGAAAAAATATATATTTACATTATATATATATATATAGTTAATGTGTCTATATATATGTACGTATATACATGCATTAAAGCTAGGATATCACTTACTCTGCCTCAGCCTTTTCAGGTTTATTCTTTACCTGTTCATGTCCAAATAAATGTCTAAGTATGGTGCTACCTGCAAGTTCCTTTCTTAACACTCATCTCCTGGTCCCTGTCCAGATAGGACGTAGCCCTGTGACTGTTCTTGACAAGTATGGGGACTTGCAGACCTCCCTGTAATATAAATTTGGTAAACATCTGATGTAGTCCAAGATCGTATCTTAGTTGAAACCCACAAAATATAAGAAAAGGTAGCTTTAACCCCATAGTAAGAACTATGACTTTACACTGGCTTTGTGCCACTTCAAGTCAATGTCTGAGCCCACATGAGATATGCCCTGTTAAATCAAACTGTCAAGATTATTTGAGTCAAACAGTGAGTTTGTACTCCACTGACACTTTATTTGATATAAACATGGCATTTCTGGTTTGATACTGAAAGATCTGCACACACTTCTATATCCCTACCATCTAGACAGAAGTCCACAAGCTCAGAATCTGCTTGGGCAGGGACATTTATCTCCAGCCTTCAGTCACTTAACAGAAGGAATTTTCCTTCAGTGGTCACTACCATCCCCAAAACACTCAATTTTCTGTCTTCCAGAGACAAGGAACTGCAAATGATGAATGATACACCACTCAGTTTTCCCCAGAGGACTTAGTGTGATGAGACATGTAGAGGCACTAATAGACTGTGAAACAAGTGTGAGCTAACCTAATTGAGTAGTATTGATCCACCTGTGCCAGGAAGATTATTGTGCATGCTTACTTGCCTAGCTGCAAAGACTTCACAAAACAGATTTCAGGTGAACTGAGTGAATCAGAAAAAAAAAAAAATCAACTCTCAAACACCCTAAAATTGCATTTAGCAACTCTGTTGCAATAATACTTAACACACACTGTATAGCAGAATTTATCTTTAGAGCTTCATAAAGATTAGCTAATTAATCTTTCACTGTTGTAGTTTCACTCTACAGTTTAATTTTTCTTTACCATGGAAGCTAAAGAATTTGTCACGGAACTATGCAGTGTTTCTGGGGAGAAACCTCCATGACTTCATCCTGCTTATTAGTATCATACCACAGCTAAAAACTTTACAAATAGGTAATGTGCATATTTATAGAATGGTCTACAATCACTTTTTCTGATTACTGTTTAAAGCATGATTACAATGAGGGATTTGTGGTCAAAATTGATACCTGTGAATTACAGCTGGTGAAGTTCTAAAACATCAAGAACTGACAGTTGCCAAACTATAAGCAACTTTATATGTCTACAGTATTGCTCCCTAAAGTCTTCGCAGTGTTGTCATTAAGACTAATTTTAAGCAAAGTGCTTAACTAATACACTGTATTTGACACTTAATTTTCTCATTTTTTGCCAGTTGATGGATGAAGCTTCCTCAGTAATTCACAATAGAACGCGCGCTGTTTTGCCACGAAAGACCAGTTATCCATTTATTTATTATCCTAACTTGATACTGTAATTGAGACACAAATAAATATTTGCTCAAGACAAGGAAGAACAACTGACTCATGGCAACTTACCTCTGAAGGAACAGAAAGGTTAGTATTTATGCTCAGTGCGTCACCTCTTACTCAAATTTGTTTAATCCTGCATAGGTGGGAATCCCTTCACAGAACTTTTCTCCTTTTTGTGATCGAACAAATGCAAGACAAGGTTTGAACAGCTTAAAACTAAAATGCCATTCCCTCTGACATGAAGGCGATGTTGAAGAGAATACATGAGTAAAATATGTCAAGAGTAAAAGAATTGAATGAGGAAACTTTGCTTCAACTTTAGACTGATGTTAGAAAATCTCAGCCTTCAATTTTAGATTATTTGACTTCCTACTACATCTAACTGACAATACAGACAATACACGTTTATCTGGACTAAAAATAGAGGATAAATATGCTACCAGGCTCTGTAAAATGCTAGAACATAAAAAGCAGATTGGAATAATATAATATGCTTGTATTACTCACACATTTTAAAAATAAATCTAAGTTACTAATAGAATTTATATGACTTTTATTAATATCTTACCCTTTGATCTACAACTGGAATAAGAATTTAAGTGGAAAATAGCACACTGTAGAGTATCATGCTCTAGGGAAACTTCCTCACCTGTTTTACATTGCTATCAGACTAGTTCACTGTTTATTAACACAACAGTTATTTATTTCTTAATACCTTATTAAACAGCCCATCTTATTGCTTGGCTATATTGCACATTTTAACAACAACATACTGTGAGGTGAATTAAAGATCTCATTAAAGCACTACAAGACTCATGTTTTCCTTTGTGTGCACTTCAAAACACAATCTCAACTCTGATTATTTTCTGTTTCATACAAGTAAGGCACTAAGCTCACAAGGAAAACTTCACATTTGCCAATGCGCATTCAACTTATTTTTCTAATCTAAATATGTAAATCTAATTTGAAAAGTTTATGGTTTCAGTGTCACTGATGTGTATAATACATTTCCTTCATATTGAAGGCGATTCTCCTTTTTTTTTTCTTCTAACAGTCTACTGTATTATATTTTTGCCTGTATCTCAGGAAATAATTTCTCACAGAAACGTAACAACATATGTGAAGTGCTCAGTACATTTTTTTATGAACTTAGTTGACTAGAACAGCTTAAATGTTGCTGGATATTTGAAACAGTTAGCTACTGGTCTTTGTCATCTGTGTTTTAGTGTGTCCCATAAACCTAAAGGTTTCACAGTTTTTACACATTCAGTCTGTCTTCCACATTATACTATGTTTCCCTCTCGTTGCTGCTTCTTCCAATAAGCTGCATTACAACTTTGATATGAAAACACAACTGGTGTTGACTACTAAACCCATTTGTGGCACTGTCACACACTGTGCTGTCACAACATTCCTATTTCAGTTTTAATCAATGTGTTTTAATCCTGTCCGCTTTGTTGAAATCTCTTTTAGAACTGTAATTTTCCCTACATGGAATACATCTGTGTCCCTTTCCAGCATCTTACTGTAAGTTTGTAAATAAGTATTAAAGGAATACTTTTTTTTTTCCTCCATTCTGAATATGTAAAACAAACAGACTTTTTTATGTCTGACAATGAAACAAATTAAACAAGTCTCCCATGTGTCTGTCCCTTGAGTACTCACTTAAGCCTTCAGGAATGTCAACATTTCTATCCAAGTAGTACAATTCATGGTACAGCTAGCTGCTCAGTTAAGAAAAACTCTGATTTTCTACTGACCAAAGGAAAGCTTCAAATTTACTTAAAATTTAACCCGTTCAATTTGTGCTACTTCTGTGAAATACAGAACAGATATGAAAAATGATTCCATGAAGCTCTGTATGGTTCAAAGTCCAAAATGAATAAGCTTTTGACTAACATTTGTTACTACAGACAATGATAAATAAATAGCAATTACTTCCTTTTGAAGAGTTACATACAGATGTCTCTTTGTTTTCAAATTTTCCTCCATTGACTACAGCATTCGCAGAAGTGTTACTGCTTATTATAAGATATTCAGCTGAAGGGTTAAGATAATCAGTAGAATTATCTAAATGCCACATCTCCTTCCCCTTAGAGTAGTGATATGAACACACTATGTTCATTCCTCCTGCAATGAAAACAACAAAAAAACATCCTGAAAGCATATCATTATCATGGATTATAACATTATTACACGTTCAGGTTACATCCTGAACTTCACTTTTTAATTTGAACGTTCTTTATCACCTTGGCTATGCTTCCTGGCACTCCAACGTAATAAAGAACAACTGAGCTCAAGCTCTTCCTTTCACTCTTATATTGCTTCACTCTCTTCACAGCTTTTTCAGTTTTTACTTCTTACTTCCAGTAATTTCCTGACAGTAAACAATAAATAATTTCCCCTTAAATATGCCATTGAAAGCTGGATTTTCTAATATTTATATATAAATACACATATTGTCTTTATGCACAGAAACACTGTGATTAAATCCTCTGAAGAGTACTGACATGATGCCATCCCCAACTACTGTCATTATACTGCTCCAGCACTGATCTGCTTCAGAGTAATATTCTGCAGTATGAAGTATGAAAATGTTTTGCTGTGAAAAAATTTGTTCTTTCACAAGAGTGCTATGCAAAAAACTTTTACTTAAAAATATCCTTTTCTATTCCCCTGTCACAATCAATTTTGCTCCCATTCCTTCCTTTTCTCCTATTTTGCCTCCTGTAATTCTTCCTCTGCCTGCTTGCAAGCAGGTCTCTAACAAGCTGTTAGATGAGTAAAGAATGGGCAAGGAAGCAACTCATTTTCAAATGGTAGGCCCCGGAGAAAAATCCGTGACCCTTAATCAGGCCCAAGAATTCCTTAATTATTTCTTAGAAGAGTGCTTCAAAAGCTGACTGCTGAAGAAAGTAAAATTCCCTCTTGAGCTAGACTACTGATTCAGTACTGTAAACGTTTCCATTCATCCATGGGGCATCTCAGCACTTCTGCACAGAAAGACAGAGGCCTCCCTTACTGCAAGAAAAGAGGAAGAGGAGGAAAAAGAGGCACACAGAAGGTCACTTCCTGACCAGGATTGTTCAATGGCCTTCTCAGCTGTATGGCCAAAGTCTCTCATCTCTGAGCCCATTCTAAGAGGTCCCTCTACTGACAAAGGGTCAGGCAGAGCAGGTTACTTGCTACCTACTGTCACGATGTTCTGCCACTGCAAAAGGAGAGATTTATGGGCTTGAAAAGAACACAAGTGATATAGAACACCATTTAGAAACTCTGAGGTCAGGCCATTCAAAAGACATCACTCCTAAACTGGCATTAAAAAGAACAGCAATTGAATAAAGCAAGAAACAGCACAAAGTGAGATTGGCCCCGCTGAAGCTACATGCAACATGGAGAGAAGAACAGAAACAGAATAACTGGACACGGGAATGACAGCATAAGTTTCAATAGCAGTATGTTCAGACCCATGATCCTACACATAATCCCTCTCAGAACATTTATAGCCACAATTTAATTGAATCTTTCATCTGCATTTTATATTATTATGATTTCTTTTCATCCTGTAGTGAGTCAGTCGGATTACGAGGAATAACTTATTTTCCACTGTCTTTACTTTCATTCGTATTCTTCAGTAAATTTTAGTGTAAATTTTAGTATAATTTCTCTCACACTACTGATAAATACATCTGTCTACATTTAAAAGTCTCAGTAATTTCTTGCCTAGCTGCTTTTTATGTGAAGTTGCTATTTGAAGTAAGTGCTATATCACTGAGCGTATATAAACATTACTTTTTTTTTTTTTTTTAATTTTAGACATATGCATTGATATATTTAAGGGGGAAAAATAAATGACTGTTTGAGTCAGTTTAGGTAGTATGTGGGTTTTTTTTTTGATGAAATATCCAAAACAAAACAAAAAACCACATTATATTTAAGACACTAAATTAAAGAAACTAAAATAACAGAGTAGTGCTACTTTGGAAAATTGGGTGACTTGAAAACTATCTCTGAACCATACAGCAATTCAAGCAGGCAACTTCAGGAGAAAGATTTTCATCACCTCCTGAGCAGCATTTATATTGACAAGTCCAATTACAATGTCAGGGCTGTTTCAGCAAAACACTAGAAAGATCAGAAATTGAGGTTATGTGCAAAGGAGCAGAAGAGAAGGTCTTGTGCTCTGATGTATCTTTAAACCAATAGGAAATCAGGAACTCCAGAATGCAGCAAATTTCAATGGCCCATCAGCAAAGTGAATACTGTGAGTGCAAGATGGAGGTATATTCTTTCAGAATAATTTTTTATTCATGTTGATCCTGCATAAATTCACTAACCATTTCCTTCAGGAAATGACATGAAATTACAAATAACAAACACCCATGGCATGATTCTTGCATTAAAATGTTAATTATTACTGAAAGAAGCAACATCTCACTGAGGAACAGAAGACCTGAGGCCTTGGAGATATCTTTTCCCATGCTTTAACACCTCCGTGCCTATCATGCACGTGGAACGTCTCCAATCCAGTAAGAACAAACAAAATTAAATAAATATTGATGGCTAATAGCAGTATGCAAAAAATAACTGTTGTGGGAAACAGCAGTTTTGGAATTAGTAACTGGTAGACTATCTTACTTTCATTTGCAGTTACACTGCTGAAAAGAAGAAACGTTCAATGCATCAGCCTATTGTAGAATGCTCTTTGCTAGCTCATACAAACGGAGAAAGAAATAAAGGAACTCCAATTATCAGACTCACGGGAATACACTCAGCCGTATGAAATTTACCTTCATTTAATAAACCACTTGAAATTAAAACTGTAAGAAACAGCAATACTCAAAAGCTATGTGAAGTCCGTCCAACCTAATTGCAGCAGTGCAGGGAAGCAACGTGTACTGATCAAATGGGGACATATTTCTCTTCCCAGTCTGTGCTGACAAACCCTAATTAAGATCTCCAAAGGATCAGGACTAGACTCAAAAAGAACAAGAATGACATTTAAATTGACTTTGAATATCATTTATCTATTGTTTAGATTTACTGAAACACAGTGCCCTTTGCTTCTATCCTCTGGCATTTGTCCATTACAGTAGCATGCCAGAAGTGAATTGTTCAATTAAAATCCGGAACAAAAGGGATTGGCTCTCTCAGTTACAAAATTAATCTTTTTAAAAGATGCTTCTTGTTAATAGAGAACATCTGATCACTGTGATTCAGTGTCTGCATTTAATTCTATCAAGCATTCATACTCACTGTGCGTTTCAAGTTCAACCACAAGAACACTTTCACTGAAACCTGATTACTTTTCTTTATTAAATAAAATCTGATTCCTTGGATTCACACAAAATTTTAAGTATATAAGATCTCCAGTTGCTTCTTGAAAAAAACTAGATGCATTTGTTTAACCTAAGCCTTTGGAATTCTGCTTGTTTGATTTTAGAACCAAACATATTCTGCATAAATCCAAATATGACTTGAAAGAAAATCCTCTGTCAGACTTGTAATGATCTATAGAAAAAAATGTTCTAAAGTCACTACTTTATACTAGAATAACATTTTTTATAACCCCAGATATCAACAATACACTGTTTAATGAACAAGTACAAATGCTAATTACAAGGTATTCCAGGATTGTGAAAAAAAAAATTCTTTTATGCATCTTAGAAACCAAATAAAAAAAATCACCAATAAAAATAAGAAATAATTAAATGCCAACACTCACATCCATATGATCTCAAATTTCCTTCCCCCGCTACTCTGCCCTGATGAGGACTCATCTGAAGTACCATATGCAGTTCTGGGTTCCCCAGTACAAAAAAAAGAAAATCTCCTGGAAGGAGTCCAGCAGACAGCTACTAAGATGGTAAAAGGCCTGGAGCACCTCTCCTATGGGGAAAGGCTGAGAGACCTGGGTCTGTTCAGCCTTGAAAAAAGAAGACTCAGACGGGAATCTGATCCACATCTTCAAATATCTAAGAAGCAGGAGACAAAGGGATGAGGCTGGCCTCTTTTCAGCAGTGTGTGGCAATAGGACAGGGGAAATGGCCACAAACTGAGGCAAAGGAAGCTCTACACAAACGCGCACGGAAACTTCTTCACAGTGCAGTGATGGAGCACTGGCACAGCTGCACAGAGAGGTGCTGGAGTCTCCTTCTCTGGAGATGTTCAAGACCCACCTGGATGCCTACCTGTGCAACCTGGGCTAGGGAGCTGGTTGGGCAAGGGGGTTGGACTCGATGATCCTTGTAAGTCCCTTCTATGTCCCTCCCAGCCAGTAATGACATCATAGAAGGCAACCAGGTTGATCGAGCACAACCTTCCCCCAGTGAGCCCATGCTGACTACTCCTGGTAACTCTTTTCTTTCAGCTGCTTGGAGATGGTATGCAGAAACTTTTCCAACACCTTTCCAAGGACAGAGGTGAGGCTGACTAGCCTGTAGTTCCCCGGATCCTCCTTTTTGCCCTTTTGGAAGACCGGAGTAACACCGGCTATCCTCTACTCTTCAGGCACCTCTCCCGTTCCCCAGAACCTCTCAAAGATGATATACAGCATTTAAGCCATCACCTCTGCCAACTCCCTCAGCACATGTGGATGCACCTTAGTTTAAGCAGGACAGGCACACTGTGCAAATTTAAGATTCAAGTAGTGTATTATAACGCCAAATTATCTCTACTAGTTTGAATTCAAGAACACTGCAAAACCACCGAGTGAGCCCATCAACAGAATTAGATTTAGTCACTCAACTACTTGTTTATCCACTCTATACATTTCCAGTTATTTCAACTTTTGCAGTTACTTCTTCTCTAGGAAGCACACTGTTCAAAACAAACCCATTTTTAATTCTTTTAAATCAAATTACATTTTTACTTTTGCCAAATGTGATTTAACAGTAGTCCTAACAAAGCAATTATCCCACGTGACAACCATAACTGAGCCATGATCCTTATACATTGGCTTAATTGAGGCAATTAATAACTAATTTAATATCCTCCATCTTTTACTTCACTAATAATAGGGAATATCCATTATGATAATGTAATTATACAGGTTGGAACAAAACAGGAAATAAATGATAGTTCATTTAGGCATGACCTCACAGTAATATACCTTGGAGGTTGAACGCTATGAAACCACAGCTTGCAGCTATTTAAGATCACATCTTATTAATGGTAATGCACACTCTAAATGTCTCTCTGTAAGTTCTGTGAGATCAACCTCAGTAAATTTAACGTCACCACTCAATACGAGAACAGGTTGTACACAATTCATCCTCTCCCAAGTACTAATTAAAAAAAAAAAAAAAAAGCTTTGCCACTTTTTAATTTTTTTCAACTAATATCTTTCTACAATCTGAACTTTGGAAAAAAGATAAAATCCCTAATTACTGATCTCCTTAAACAAAAGAGAAACTTTAACAGAAAATTTATTAAGTTTTTGCATAGTGAAAATGATTGTGTTGCTAAACATTAGCTGCAGAGACAGGAGTTAAGAACAGAGGATTGAGATGCCTGAAGAGCCCTGAAATGGTCATACAGAATAGAAGTTATTATTTTACAAGATTTTGTTTCCCTAATTTAGCAGTTGTACTGCTAGGTGCACTGCAGGTTACACTGTGATAAGGGCTATAAAGTACTTAAAAAAATACCTAAATAGAAGAAAGCCTAAATTGATAAAACTGTCATCTAATGGTGACTGACACCATCAGAACCAGATGTGTGATATTCATTCCCACCAGCTCCAGAATTTCTAATTTGCATGTAGATAAGACTTTTGTGTTAAAGATAATGCACAGCACTAAATCATTAATATTTAACATACACATTTATACTGACTCTACGTAAGTTCATGAATGCAAATTCATTAACTACTTTAACTTTTGATACTAAAAGAGATTGCAAGACAGTGTTTTCCACCATCACCAACATTACTTCACTTGCAATCGCTCTTCAATGAAATCTTTTTCTGCTAAAGTGCAGAAGTACACAGGCTAATCCAGTCACATGCCAGAGGTGTCTGGAAACATACCAGGTAGTTATAAAACTCTGTATCCTAATGAGCAGAGCCTTAAGATCTTGTGACTTTCTCTAAGAAAGAAAGAAAATCAGTTAGACATATACCAATCTGTATCTAACATGTTTCTGAAAGCCACAAAAATACTGATGAATGATGGTTTGGATACGTCGAGCTAAAACAATTAGGAAAAAAAAGAAGTAATTATTTATTCAGTGTTTACCATTGCTGCTAAGTATCAAGCATTTAACAAACTGTTGACAACCACAATAAAAGCAATGCAAACTAAATGAGCAGCTCAGAAGTGCTACAGGATGAAACTCCAGAGCAGCTGTCAAACCACTCTAAAGTTTATGGGGTTCATGCCATGACCTACAGACAAACAAATACAAACAAAACCAAACAAATAAACAGAAGATGCAGGAATGGTAATTCGTATCTAATGGAAAGGGAAAAGAGGGAGAAATTAAACTAACCGACAGTGCTATAACTGCACAACACTGAATAGGGTTTAAAACACATATACATTTCCAGAGAAATGTGGCAACCATACCTGATAATGTGGGGAACTGCCTTCATACGGTGGTAATGATTACACACACTGCAATCAAGAATGCAAGATGTGACAACGGACAGACGGAAGAAGAAAAGAAGAGAAGGAATGAGAATGATATAAAAACACATGAAACAGAGATGAACAATTTGAAAACGTCATTGACATACTGAAGGATGTCCACTTAAGCCTAGCTGCCAAAACTCTAAACTAACTGTGAGTTTTTACAGCGCATACCTTTCCAGATGACACAGTTTATAACAGCAGTAGAAAGAGACTGGTCTCCTGTGGATACAATATTTCAGCTGGTGTTATGATTAATTATTAGGATATTATAGACTGCATACGTTCTGGCATCACCATAGATGGCTTGTTAGGTTTTGCTTTTGTCACTGTTGCTATCACCAAGTATCTGGACCGATATACTGGGTTATGAAAACATGGAGCAAAATGTTTCACACTTTCACAGCCACAGGAGAAGAATCTCAGTTAAGTTACCATGAGGAGAATCTCTTCATTTATCTTAAAATTCTATAGAAGAAATAGATTTATGTTCTTCCTCTATAGCCCTAAACTGATGCAGTTTAGGCAATCTTCCCCCTGCATAGGGTCTACTGCAGTTAGGGAGAGCAGGGATGGGAGGCTGAAATGGGAGAACTTGGATATTCAGATTTGTCACAAAGAGAAGGGCAGCTCTGAGCAGGAACTCAGGACACTGTTCGCTACTCCTACACATCATCTTTCAAAGGATATACAGTTAACCACCAATCTTAGTCTGACATGTTTATACAGTTTAAATTGCCCGTATTACACTAAAATATTATTTGCAAATTTTAAGTTGCTTTGGTCCCTCTTAAAGAGCAGAATCAGCTGCCAATGCTATCACTTCCAAAAACAAACCACAGAAACAGATAAAAATAAATCACAATAAGATGGGATGCTTTTAAAATTTTTATATTTTTCTACCTTTTAAATCCATTTCTTTAACAGTAAGTAGTCAAATTACTGACTGTGGAGGGAAGCAGTGGTTGCATTTTTTACTGCAACGCCCTCTTACCAATAAAATATACACAAAATGAAAGAGGCTGAAGGACAGCATTTCTAGACTTGCATTAAGATAAAGAACTACACAAAATGGGATCCTAGCACATTTCTATTACTTAGAATACGAATCCAACAGAAACTAAATAACTTCTCAGTGGTGCATAGCAATAGGTCATGGAGTAATGGCCTAAAACTTGTAAATAGGAAGTTCCACACTAACGTGGAAGAACTTCTTAATGGTAAGAGTGATGGAACACTGGCACATGTTGCCCACAGAGGTTGTGGAGTCTCCTTCTGGAGATGTTCAAGACCCATCTGGGCACCTATCTGTGCAACCCACTATAGGGTACATGCTTGAGCAGAAAGTTTGGACTCAGAGTCTTCTGGAGTTCCCTTCCAACCCCTGCAATTCTGTGATAACCTCTCTTTATGACCTCATCAGTCCTCTAGAAAAGAAAACATTAACCTAAATATTGTTTTTTATTGCTACTGCACATCCACAAAATAATACTTTGTTGAACTGGGAGTCCATTGAGTTACTATAATTATCTGTATCTCATTTGTTTATACCACGTAATATCATATACGTATATTGCATATTTGTATATTCTCTTTATATACACAGAATATATATCCATTCTCTGAGCAACACCAACCAATGATAATTAGGAAATCCATGTACAACATTTGATACGCATACTCTAAGCAAACAAACAAGTGAAAAACAAATTCAACCAAACAATTTTATTTCCTACGAACTGAGTTTATATCTACCCTATGCATTTTTTTATTTCTTTTAAGGAAACAATCTTCAAAAGCTATCTATGTGTTTTGGTTCATGTATTTTGTTAGTGTAGTTTGAACAGCCCAATTAAATGAAACTGAGAAACCAAACAGAATTAAATTTAGCATTTAATGATGAAAAATAGCATCAAATTTTCCTGTTATTTAGCTGATTTATGTGAAAAATCATTAATATTATTTTCAAATTAATTTAAATTACTTTTAAATTATTACTAATTAGATGATAAGATGAAATCCTACGTCTCAAAGAAAAATCACTATATATTGTGCAGCCTAACTGATGGCTCGAAGAAAAGAAATGCTGAAATTACAGCAAGCTGGCTCTTCTATGAAATCATTCTCCTTCAAGCACCATCACAGCTTTCAATTACAGAGAAAATATGTCTAAAAATAAAATAGAACTAAAATATAGGTGCACACGAAAATCCTATGTCTTTAAAGTCACATATAAATCAAAGAGCTGAAAGCCACTGTAAAATATGAAGTTCAAAGCATCAGCATGAAACAGCAGTTGATTCTACTGACATGGGAAGTAAAGTTACCATGTTGCACCTTCATAATGATTTCATTAAAACTGGAAAATCTATCAGCAGCTTCAGTTAGATATTCCAGCAAATTTTGATAGTATGTCAATAAACCTATGGCTAACAGACAGAAATAAAACACCTTCTAATACTAATTGGATACTGCTAACAACTGGAGGAAAAACCTAAGCAAATGGTATTTAACCAAGCTGAGACTCCATAAATACTTTTCAAAAGGCCTCATGAGGAGCAATCTCTCATCATGAATAAAATAATCATAGATGAATGAAAAAACAAAACACCAGAATCAAGATTCACACTCAGTAGCTGCTTAACACAGGCGGCCCCACTGAAACCACCCAAAGCTCTGCCCCAGCTCATTTGGCTGCACAGTATGCTACATCCAGGCACACTCGCTGACATTTTAATACAGGTACACATTCACAACTTCAGGTTCTGGCTTTCACCTTAACTAAGAGTCTAATGCTCCCCCAGCTTCTCCGTATGTTGCAAGGGGACCTCTCATATGCCCACATGTATGTGTCAATGCTCTAATTGGGCCAGAGGCTGGCACATTGTTTTGTCTGATGTTTAAATTCACTCAGGACAGTCCAAGACACTCAGTCTTAGAGCAAACAGTTGTAACTGTTGAGATGGGTAAGAAATCTCATTAGGGTGGTGAGCATATCAAATTTAAGCTATGTGCTAAATAAATATCAAATATAAAACATTTCCATGTAGAATGTATATTAAGTCCTCTGGAATGAAAGGGAGTACTTATGATTCATTATTTTATAAGATGTTTATCCAGTATCCAAAAACTGTGCATTTAATCTTCTGTCACCAAATTTTATATGGCGTTTCAAGAGAGAAAGGCTGGGAAAAGACTTGTGTTACTAAACCTTCATGTGGGTTAACTCTGCACATAGAACCAGCACAGAAAAAGAAGGGTAACGGAAAGGATTTGTGAGTTTGGCCTTGTTGAAAGTTTCAAATGCTTGGGGAAAGTGACAAGACAATTTAGCAGCAGTAGGTTCACAGGATTTGTATCCAGCCTTGAGACTGAGTTAGGCCTTTGCATTTAATTCTCAAAGCAAGGAATCAAAAAATCTAAGGCAGTAACTCTTCACATATATAACGCTCAAACACCTTTTCCAGGGACAGAATTTCAATTAATCAACCAATTTACTTCCTATCATTTTGCTGACTGGAATAATCTTCCTTTCCGAACTCATCAGTTCCTTTATTAATTTGCTTTTTGATTAAGTAGGAATGCTTTGGGCATCATGTGCAAGGTACCCCTAAGTTATGCATAGTCATAGCTCAGCAAAACACAGCAGACATTCCACTGCCGTGCAAAATGAAAGTTGGATGTCTTGGTACCATCAATAAACGGCAAGAGAAACAGGCAAACATTGTTATTTATTCATGACTTGAACAAACACCTGCATCCAGCATCTTCTACAAGGGCCTGATAGAAGTCAAAAAGTCTGCTGACATCACTCGACTACATCTGAAACGTAAAATTTGCTTAGCTGCCTTATCATGATAGTGATTAACATTTCTCTGGAGTTATTCTGGCCAAAGAATATCCCTTAATTCCTTCATGAAATCTCAAGGCTGCTACCTCAATTCACTGGTACACCAAATGCTTTTCAAGAGGCTGAATTAGTTTTACAGACTTTTATAAAGATTTCATTTCATTAGAATTAACCCCTCCAACCACTTAACACTAGTATATATATTCCTATTGAAATACAGTAATACTTTTCACCATATAAAACCTAAATTGAACAGTAACGTAATTGCAAAATGCTATCCACTATTTCATTTCCCATCAACTCAGGATAAATATGTGGAATTCAATCTACCGTTTGTCCATCCACTATAATTTAAAAGAAGAAAATTGTTAGTACAATTCAATTTGGAGCCCAGTGTACGTTAAGTGTTTTCTGCATTACATGGGATGCTAAATGCAAATCTTTTGAAGAAGTTCGTATTTTCCACTATGGCTAGACTGTCTTCTATGTTAATATGGCAAGATCTCTGAAAACACTTCAAAATTTTCAGCAGTGAAAGTCTGCCAATATTATGAAACATGCAGTTAAAACACTCTGGTAACCCTAAACCAGAGTAGTAGTTAGCTGTTGCAAACACTACTGACAACAACATGCTTGTGTCTTGTATTAAATTACTCAGGGTAAAGACCAAAGTGAAAAGAGTTTTTTCTCCAGCCTCCACAGCATATTCCGGAACCATAGCAGACTTACCTAAGAGAAACACGAACTTTCTGTAAGGGAGAATCCAGCACATAAGCCCAAATGTATGAGCTTCTGAGAGGGGACTTCACCTCAATACACTCAGCACTTTGGAGAATTGCCCCTATAAGGGCTTTTGTGTTTGTCTGTTCAGAACAAAGTGCCAATTTGGGACAGAATGATGCATCAGGGGCACAAGGGACCTCAATGGACCAATTCTGCACATATAACTTGTACAATATGTCTTGGACTACATGATCTTAGAGGTCTTTTCCAACCTTAATAATTCTATGATAACATTCAGCTTGCAGCAATTACTTCATCAGCCCTAATACTTGATCCATGTACTTAGCTAATAGAAGAGAGAAGAGATACTGCTCAGATACAACATTTCACAACTGTCTCTGAGGATATTGATCAGACAGAAAAAATATCACACTATCTTTGGAAAAAAAAAAAGTTACTCAATCTTACTGCAAGAAGTCCTAGTTATGATTTTAGTCATGAAAATTTGCCAGTAATGCTTGATGCTACTGCACTGGTAATTGACTTCACAGTAACCATATATAATACAGTTACAAACCTCAAAGGTTTATGTTCTTTTAACTATTAAAAAACAAAAAGAACAATAATAACAGAGAAAACAAAACAAAAACAAGAAAATAAAAAAGAGCTGAGAGCCTTACAGGCAAAACTGATGTTTTTTTCTTGTCAGTACACTCCAAAAGCCCATACACTATCATTAAAAAGTAATATTAACCACACAAAATTGTCATATGTATATAAAAATTGCATAATTCTTAGGACATTTCAATTTACACATGTATATTGAACATCATTCACAGAGAAGGTCAGAACATACCAATTAGTTTAATATGGAAAGCAATATGGTTTTATGTACAACAACATGCCCTGGTATTAGCTTAGTAACTTTACTGACCTAGAAGGTCACAATGGGTACATTTCCTTTTTCTTTAAATTTTATTTTCAAACTGTCACGTATATATACACATTTAGAATTTACCTACCAAGTTCAGTCTTGAGCAAAAGCAATCTGAGTTTGTAGCCCTTTGAAAGCTATCAAATGTTTTCTTACATGATAAGAGTCAAGATTATTTACTTCTTAATAGGTAGCAGGAATTTGTGAAAATGTAGATGCAAATTAAGTTCTTATTTCTTGATATCCTATTAAAAATCATCTATTACCTGCAGCAATACGTATACCGAGGCTTGTACCATTTTGCTAACTTTTCTGTTGAACTTCACAGCGAAGCAGAAGAGTTTGTGACATGAACATTTTAGAATTTGGCAACGTCCAAGAGTTTGAACTAAACACCATTTCCATCCTCAATGCTGCTGACAGTTTCACGAGCTGTGACGCACACAGAATACACTGCACACTTACAGCATGCTCAGCAGTGTTATTTTAAAAATATGACAAAGGTACAGCCCCAGCAGGATCTCACATTAAAGAAACCACAGCAATCCTGCCATACAGCTGCATCCCTTTGTTTGAGCAAGCAAAATATCACCAAGGCAAAACTAAAGCTCAAGCCCGTGCAATTTCTTCATTTCAAAAAGTGTTCATCAAGGCTAGGCTAGATGGGGTTAGGTTTGTAACCTGGTCTAGTGGAAAATGCCCCTGGCCCACGGGAGAAAGGTTGAAATTAGATGGTATTAGGGTCCATTCTAACCCAAACAATTCTAGGATTCAATTATTCTATTAAGTACCGTATTTCATTCGGTTACAATGTTCTCAAGAGATTGGCTCAATTACTAGAAATTCTTATATTTACCAAATGCCCTTCCGTAACAAGAGGACCAAAGCTTTCAGAATTAACAGTTTCTAAATGGAAGCTTGAACATAGCTTGAATTTGTGAAACTAATTTGCTAAAGAGTCAACAAGGATCTGAAGTTCAACACTTTCAGAGTTACTTGCAAACCTCACTCTTCAAGCTGACCCATGAGAAAGCCAACCAAAACAATGCCCAAACAATGCTAAGTGGGAATCTGCTCTTTATATGTCAAATTTAAAAAAAAAAAAAAAAAGAACAACCACATAATTAGACGCTAAGGTATTGAATATATAGAAGCCAAAATGCATCAACTGAGGAAATATTACATCAGCATCTTTATTTAGCATTTCCCATACATATTTTTTACTCAAAAGCAACCCTCAAAACAAGTTTCTAATGAATTAGGTTATACATAACACAATAATCTCTTCTAAATTTCCTGTTGAGAAAAATGAAATTGTGCATCTATATCAAGTAAAAACTCATATGAGAAGCAATGTAACATTCTAAAGTGACAACTCTTTCATGACAAAGTATTCATTTGGTAAGAAGTAATAACTCCTTCTGAGCATATTTTTTAGTTTTTCTACGCCAAGCAAAGATTCTCTCTTGAGCTGACTTTGCATATGTAACAAAAAATATGAACTGTCTTTGCAATGTGAGTAGGTCATTTTTATTATCTTTCTTTTCTCTATTGCCTGCTGTATCACAGATCAGAGAGCCTCAGGGATGTCTCTTCACAGTATTCAACTCTGCTTATAAGAGCAGGGATTTTTGAATTTCCTATTGAGATAAAAGTACCAAAAAAGCACTACTGCAAAGCTGTTAATCTATAAAGGTAGCAAATTAGACCATTCACAATTTTGATACAAGAACTGTTGTTAGCTTACAATGCAATACAGAGTGTTGTAAAAGCAGACACCTTAAAAAGAAAACTTCTACAAGTACACAAAACAATTGAACTCGCACAAGAACAGTCCGAGACAGAAATAGTCACAGAAAGTCCAAAAACTGCAACCCTAAGAACTGGGTGACGTTTACAGCTTTCATTGATTTTTCAAATCATCCATTTCTATGAATTAAAACCACTTCAAGTTTTACTTCACATTTGCCTAACAAATACATGATAGAAATTTGAGATTTATCCAAAACTGGAGTTGGGTTCCAAATATGGTTTAAAGCTCAGGAGGAATATATTAAAATCACAGTGGTAAGAGGCATGGGACTATACTCAATTTTGACTCAGATGTATGTACAAAAGCATAGTAAGTTTAGAAAACTCTTATGTTAATTTAGCCAAAATTCAAGAATCTTTCAGATATTTTAAAATTCTGTTAGCCAGTATCACCCAAGTCATGCCCAGAAAGCTTCCACCAGAGCTATGGCACCATCTGCCATCACCGGAAGTATAGCCAAGGTATAACATTGTACAATTATAGGTGAATGTGGCCTGCCTTCAGTTGAAACTATGTCATTAATGTGACTTCCGATTTCCACTGAACTGCAGTTCAGGAAGGCTGTGACTAGTTAGTCCAGATCTGCCCATAAACTTTGTTAACTGGATGCTCTCCCCCCTTGAACAGCAGCCCTCTGTCAGGAAGACTGACCATTTTACACCAGTTTTCTGCTAACTTACTGACATAGACAGCTTTAGTTAGCATTTGTTTATTGAAAAATTTCTTGCACCAATCCTCAGTCAGGGCTATGATGCTAAGAGTAATGGTAAGGTCACGCCTAGGCTCTCCGAAGAGAAGATGATTAAGCAGAAGAAGTTATAGATACAAGGATTTTCCACAGAATAATTTTTGTCACATTTTTGAAGAAAACATTTTTGCACTACACTACAGGGCATATAGAAGGAAAGGATTTGCTCTAGCTTATAAACAGAAACAAATTTAAATCATGGGAAGGAGCTGCAACGTAAATTATTTTCAAAATGACATTCTTTTCTCAATAGTAGTTAGAGAAATAGAAAGCAGCACAACTCTTGATAATATCTTCTCCGAGAAACAGTGAGAGTATACTCACTGGTTTATGATGCCTCCCCCTAGCTTACCCTGTTTGAAAAGACTACTTTCGTGATGCTACAGAATTTGTTACTGCAGTAACCAATACATATTACCACTTAGATGCACTTAAATCTCACTTATTTTATTCCTATTTTAAATTTCATATCCATCTATGAGATAAGACTGTTCTAAAACAAGATGGTCTAAAACAGACTAAACTACTAGCTTTTTGTTAAATAAAAAACAATTCATATACGCTTATTTACAATGCCTTTGTTTACAATATATTCCTTACTTTAGGAATAATTCCGATCTTTGTGTAATTTAGATTTCAATATAGGTAAATCTCAGTTATGTAGCTAAATTTAAATGCTAAATCATTGTACAAAACAAAGTCTACTTAGTATTACCTAAAAAAGTATTCTGTCTTTTTTTTAATTCTGAGGCTGAAATGTAAGTATTCACTGATACATTTTTGTAAGTAGCTCATGGTTATTGTTAGCACTGTTAACTGTTTCCATCTCCAACTCTATCAAACCTTGCAATGGGATTTAGAATCTATATAATAGGAGATAAACTGAAAAAAAAAAAATCTCTCTCTCATAGAGATTTTGAATTCAGCAGAAAACTTCAGTTTTTCAAAAACCATAAAAGATATTTTAAAATATTTTAAATAATATTTCTTCGATCTCAAAACAGAGACTTAAGCGTAAAATACAAGTTTCCAAAAAGAAATACAACTGAAATCAGGTGTTTTTATCTTAGTGATTGCTTTCTAGCCTCAACACAGCTACCCAAATAAAGGTAAAGCTTGACACTGCTTTTCTGCTTTGCATAAAGAAACAATGATGGATTTTGAATACAGTGTTTTCTTCAATTAGAGAAAAAGCTTCAACACCTACCAGCCTGGAAAAACAAGGAGCCGAGAATTGCAGCATCAAGTCTGTGATCTCTGATATTACTACATCACAGAGGCAGTTTTAAAGGCCTCTAGATGCCAAAAAGCTACACAAAACTTAGTTTACCAAAAATCTAAAATTGTGTATGACCAGTAAAATTTGTTGACAGCCTTAACTTCTGAAGTATTTCAAGTAACTACTATAACAGTTTCTCCCAGATGAGTGCTGTACAATTCTCTAGCATGATGGTGAAGCCCCTTACAACAGCAATAAGTCATCTCAATAGAATAAAGGGAGGAGGAAACAGTACTGCAATGAAATTCACACGTGACTCACCAGAAACAGATTTTCTATTTGAAATGCATACAAAAACTCACTCTAAAACAAATAAAAACAAATGACACCGAGTAAGTACTCCAGTAGGTTGGAGTATTAAATTAAAAAAAATTATGTACATGGAAGGACATCTTGGAGAGAAGTTAAGATGGAGGAAGAAAAGGACCAGACAGTGTATGCCTAAATTACTAAGTTGCAGTACATAATCTTGGCACCTTGGCATCTAAGGACTGAAGAATGATAAATTGTTATTTCTATTGAGAAGAAAATGTGTCACATCAGGACGTCTACAGATGCTTTCTAATGACTGTTCCAGGCACGTGATTAGAAAGAGAAGAAAATCTAGAAGATGTTAGCTACTTCAGAGGAGCTGGCTGAGTCACAGTTTGCCAATGCTACTGTGTTATTTGGTGTATAAAGGGCAAAGGATGACTGTTAAGAATGGTGGAACATCACAAGGCTGAGTGGATGGACACAGGGTTGGCAGTCTTGGAGTACGATGTGGCTCTCAGAACATCAGCTCAACACTCAGCAGTGGTCAAAATAGCTAAAAACACAAATGAAATGTTAAGAAACAGAGAAAACCCAAAGGATAGCAAGGGCTATCAAAAGCATAGAAAAGTTTCCCATACAAAGAACAAGTGAATAAACTAAGGCATTTTAGGGTAAAAAATAGATTACGACAGGATATGGGAAAAGTGGATAAGCATGAACTATTCACTTTGGATTATCAAATTAACCAACAAGAGAAGTTCATCTCGCAGCACACTGCATGTCAGAGATAAAGTCTACATAATCAGTGGCCTCAAAACCACCCAGACAAATAGTTGCTAAGCAGGGAAATAACATAGAAGTGATTTTATAACGTTCAATCCAATTAGGAGAAAATGTGAAATTGAGGTTGACTACAAATGATGTAATGAAATCTCTAATTGGTCGGATATTTCTGCAAAGCCTTCAGGTATCTTTAAAGACTGATGGAGGGATTAAACTCAGATAAATAAAAAGAAGGTTCCCAACTTCACAACACCAAGCAACAGCACCAGAACCTAAGAAAGTAAGCAAAATCTCAAAACTTCTTAGGAAGGTATCTTAAATCTGATGAAATGCCATTCAACTACAGCTATGCTTAGTGGAAAAAGATAAGAAGCTAATTTAATGCAAACTCTTGTTAATTGTGTTATATCATTGGCAACTGGTAGCATTATGAGTCCTGTGCTGTGAAGCATCATGATAAGTAAATCATCATACTTAACTGCCTTCCCTGCAGGGATTACTTAACACACTGCCTTTATCCAACAGGATAAATATGGTGCTATTGGATAACATAAATAAGAAAAAACAAACCCAACAAACCAGTCTGTGGGCCAGTGGGAAGGCACTCTCACATGGACTTAGTATTACTGCGGACTGCACAAAGCAAACTGATATTCATACATTTATTTAGAAAATTTACTGCAAAAAGCAGCCCTGAAATTGATAAAGTGATGCCATTTTTAATTATCCAAATTGTATCTGGAAGCCTAACTGAAGGAATACTCACTGCTAAAACAATCCACGACTTTAAATAACTGCAGGATGTCACCCCCACACTTTAAGTAAGATTTCTGATATGGCTACTGCGAGTGGATTTAAGCTGAAGAAATGAAACATCTCTCCTCATACGCTGAGTGAACTCTTCATTCAGTTCTATTCTTAACATAATTAGATTCCACTCTTGCATGCACACAGGAAAGTAAAGTACTCTTCTGCATACACATAGTAAGGAGGTAGTCACTTCTAGCTATTCCTATGAAAGAATTTAAGTTTCTCTGGTATTCAGAAGAGTTGGATTTTAATCAAGATAAACGAATATAAAACAACTGCTTTTCCAAAGAAAACAATTAATTTTCCATCAAACAAGTGATTCATAAAAATGTGAGTACTGAACCAAAATCTTCATTTTCCTAGACAAAACTGATGAATAATTTTACTATCCATTATAGTCCACGCTACTATTATGTAACTGTGATTTCTGCTTGTTTTTCTTTCTAGAACTGGTAGAGAAACAGAACGCTGCAAAATACTACTAAAGATGTATAGGCACATTATTCATAGGAAAAAAAGTAATAGTGGAAGCAAGATCTGTGAATTGGCTCATGTGTTAGCTGTATGGAAAGCTGCCCATGCAAGTAAGCCACGTTCATTTAAAAAAAAAAACAAAAACAACAAACAAGACTAGGTGTCTGACTCATGACATCACAATACAGGGCTGCACTCCCGTAATCTCTGAGTTTCTGTGGAATGCTAACATTGCCAAAAGCAACACTGACCAACAAAATATTTCAGTCTTGATCTTTTATCTGTCTTAGGAAGTTCACGATAAAAGACTCCTCGGTTTTCTCTGGTCTCATAATTAAAAAGAGCAGAAATGTCAGGACAGAGGATTAGCTGAATAGATGGACTACCTAATGTCTCACTGACTTCTGTGGGCTGCTTCAGGAGTTTCGCCACTATGAGATATGTTTGTATTTTAGCAGGAGGTCAAGGAGAATATTCCTGTCCCACAAATGTGAGAGTTCGCGTAACAGCGCATCTCACTAAAATCCCTTTAAAATGTATTTTGGTTGTAGCTTTTTCCTGGTGCAACACTGTTCTCTCCGTGTAGAGTTGACCAAAAGCTGTAGCAGTTTACGTACTCATACTTAAAGCTTTATTTTACTTCTAAATAATGTTATATTTTCCAGACTTTCTTTGTTTTAACATAAGCTGTCGGGAAACAGAAATGATTACACCAAAGACTTGAGAAAATGACAGAATGACAACTGATCAGTCAATAGCTTGGCAAATAACATTCCACTTCGCTCTGCAGAGAACCTGAATACCTGTGCAGTAAACACTTCCCAACCAAGACTCCTGTTAGGTCACTTCTGAGGAATCTGAAAACCTGCCCTCAACACTCCATTTTATTGTTGCTCTTTTCACCAAAACTCACTAGCATATTTTGCTATCTCTTCTATTCAAAATACTGCAAAATAAATAATATTTGTAGAAATAGTATTTGTGCACAGTGAGCTAATATTAATTAGTCTCTATAACCATTTGATAAATTCTAATATCTAAACAGAAATGAACTTCTGGAACAAAGAAGAATCACTACTTATTCTCAAACACTGTTTCTGGTTTCTTTTTTTGGTTTTGTTTTTTCTTAATATTCCCACTGTCCATAAAAAGAATGACGGCAATATTGAAACCTGAAAATTATACGATTTTACAAGAAGAGAAGCCTCAAAAGAGTAAGCTTTAGGAATTATTGTTTCTACCTGTTTCTCTACTTCACTGAAGGTGATAGGTGCTCACACCAGAGTTGTAATTACTGATACCTTTCCTTCCCTCAGGCCCATCTGAAACATCAAATTGCTCTGTGGCACTGGAAGTAAGAAAGAATAAAAATGCCAATTTCTGCATTTAAGGGAGCTCTACAAGATACGGGCTACCTTTCCACAGACTTGTAATAAAGAATCTATACACTGAGATAACTTGTGGGAACAACAAGACTATGACTAAACAGTTCCATTCTCTGTCCTGTGGCTACTAAGCTTGATTTTAAAGTGAAGCAGAAAAAATCCAGACATCTCACAAACACGTACTTATAAAACACACCCCACTGCATGTCTGACATAATAGAGCGTGCTGGACTTTTCATCACTGGATTTGTTCAAATACAGTGAATGTTGTGTACTATGCAGTAGCATCTACCTTATATTGCTGCTTAAATGAAGGCTGAAGGCAAGGGTATATAAGAAAACACATTATAAAGTTATTTCATTATGAACGCATCAACCAAGTTTATCCATAAGTTCAATTACCTGCAATTTATAGCATACACCCTTGCTAACTACTACCAACTAGTATGACTGACTTAAAACAGAGAAGAAATGTGCACATAGTTACACACGTGCTGATGTCTGAGCACGTGACTGCTATCCTGCACGACCTGGGATAAAACATGTTACTCTGGAAATTTGATAAACTGGATTCAACATAGATAACTGCAGTAATAATTTATTTTACAATTTGATAATTTATATTATAAGCTGCAAAACTCATTAAAGCATTATTTCTTTGTAATCAGGTATGTTTTATAGTAACTTATTACCATCATTAATAAGAATTTCCAATATTTTCTAAGAATTTTATTCTACCCATACTAAAAATTGTTTTGTTTTTTTTTTTTGACATGGCAAAGAAATGCTGACAATGAAAAATTGTTTTGCAAATGCAATCATTAACATATTAATTTTTGCATTTACAGTCAAGTTATATGTATTTTTTTCACATCAAATCCTTACACGTAAAATTCTCAATTTCCAGGCAAAAAGCAAACAAACAAAAAACAACACAAAAAAAACAACCACGTTGATAGTATTTCTGCACACATACAGAGTACTTGTACGTCAAGCAGTAAATACAGCTGGACTCAGGCTCTGGAGTATTTGCTGTTTTTGTTAACTGCTCTCCTAAACTGCAATAAATCCGAACGTTTACATTAAACTTCTCTGCTTAGCTTGTGCTCCTGTTTCATGTTTTGATTATTCAGCTTGAGCAACTGAAAACATATAATGTAATTTATGTTTGAGAATATCAGTATCCAGAATTTAGTTGGAATGTTGACCAATACTCCTAAATAAACTAAGGTTTCGTACTTAGAAATCTATGCTCTCATTTAAAACAAATAAATGGTTTTATGAAGAGTTGCTTCCAGAGGATGGGAAAATCAGGAAAATCATTTGTGTGTTCCTTTTCCCCTGATACTGTTTTATCTACCAGGTGACAGGGAGTAAAAGATTACAGAACAGAAAGCAAAAGGCAAAATTCTCTAGAAATAGTACTCCAAAGAACAAAACCATTGTATTTCAGAGTCCTAAAAATACCAGGTGATACCAAGATTTCTGAAAAACCTGTTCTAACTCATTCAGATTCATGGGAAAATTTGAGATGCTTCTCATTAATATGGAAGTGTATACTATATTGCAGTGTTATCTTCAGCAGGGGATGGAAGGGGAGAAGATTGTGTATTTCTCATATATGTCCATTATAGAGTGGTCTGTTTGATTTTTCTAACAGATTTTTTACAGAAATATTTCATGGAATACAGTTTTTTTGAAGAATGCCTGCTGCACATTGGAATGATACCTATATCCTCTAACAACTACAGCTTCATTAAACAGTCACGTATAGACTTTCAGCAAATGTTTGGTAAGGTAGAAAATAAAAATTTAATTTGGTCACTTACTGTTTGCCATTGTTTATTTTAATACAATATCTAATCTCCACAATTCTAGTTCTACTTTGCAGTTGAAACGTTTAGCATTACCACCACCATAAATTACTTAAAATGTAATGAAAAGCTTCACCCAAAAGGCTAGAAACAATTTGTACAGGAACATCCTAAAAGTTAAGATACTTGAAAGTTATCACAGCTTTATAATTCTCATTTCTTTGTTAGAAACAGTGTTCCATGTGCAGCCTCAAAGCAGAACAGCTACCCCTGAAATCATACTGTGCCATTATTCTTACTTTCTTCTTTCACACCCATAGTGTCCCACAGGCAATGTCTGTCACTGTGCATACTCTTAAGGTGCCTACTGCTTTGACATAGCACTTCAGTGTACAATTGAACAAGATGGTTAATTGGTATTATTTCTGAAAGTGAGAAATGGCTCAGGGCTCACTCAGCCACTGGTTCCTCCAGCACTTTACTCATCCTTCACTTGTGGTTTACGTTATTCAGTAGTTGCCACCAAATGAAGAGATTATATCCTGGCTGTAAATAACTTCTTCCTAGAAATTTAGCCTACAAGATAACAAGTTTTCATAATGTAAGTAAGAAAAATATGGGATAAAAGAAAAAAAAACAATTAGGCATGTTTTACACACACACACACACACACACACAGTCCGTATGTATGAAGCAGCAGAATTGCATCACTCATCATCGAAGGAGCAGGGCTGGATTAATCTAACTATGGTCTAAACTTGAATCATTCAAGGAGGTAAGGATTAGCCCAAGCTCTTCAGGGGTAGCAACTTGCTGGAATAGCTTGATGATAGGAGAGATGTAGGAGTCACATTACCATGATCTATCTAGAAGGAAACATTCTGTCACGGTTTTATTTGCCAATCAAGAATCTCCTTGTTGCACACACTGTCTGGGAAATCAGCACTGAAAAAAAATACTACAGAATGAGGATAATGTATCAGTATTTAAGCCCTGGCTTTATAAACAAGCATTTGCTGGCATTGAAACACGTATTAAACTTTAGATGGCACACCTATTTTTGCCATCCTATATAATAGTTTAAAAAATGCAAATTATGTATCTATATATATGTAAGCAATCACACGATAAATTAATACTGAAATAACACTGAGTACTTCTGATCCTGTAAGTGCTACCTTCAGCCTTCTGAACTGCTCCTATTGGGAAGCAGGTTTTTTTTTATAAGCACCACCTGAATAACACACAAATGACTGTAAAACTTACATGCCACTTGCTCTCCTACCTCCTGCAAAAAGCCATTAAACAAATAACGTCAAGCAACAGAAGACAGTCCATCTTCCATGTAATCTTCCCGGAGCTATGTTTCTAGATTCCAAGAAGTTTGCAATCCTCACTAAGCTTATCATCAATAGCATTTTCCACTGAAAAGCAATATACCTTAAGGACAGGTAGGCCAAGAGCGCCTCCTTTTTTTAAAGTAATACATGCACAACTTGTTGACTCCTTCCCTCCGTTACCGCAGTAAATATTTGCCAGACATTCTATATACAACACGCTAACTTTATTCAAACAGAGAATAAGTGCTAATCTCTGATTCCCTTCAAAAACTAACATTAAGTGAAGGTGTAATTTTAATGCTCAGGTTAGTATTTAAAAGAGCAAATTCCCTTGTGATATTGTCTTCCAGTTTTTCAGCATTAAAATCAATATTGTCAACAGTCAGCACTGCTCTCAGCAGATGAGGGAACACAGCAGTTTGTCAAATGCATTCACTCCAGGATCAAACGATTGCCATTGACTTTGAAGCTTCTGAGCACTAAGTAATGCTAACTGAATATTACCTAATGATGTGCAATTTTCTTTTATTAAAGTTCAAGAATCACATGTAATGTTGCTCCTCAAACATGGAGGTTTTCTTAGTATTTCTTAGAAAGCTATCTTAAAAATTATAAAGCTGCATGTAACGTTTTCCCCCTTAAATTCTACATTCCTCTTATTTCTAGCTCTTATGAGAAAGGCAAATTCTTTTTTGATAAGCTGATTCTAGGACCGTCGCCTGTGAGACACTACTGAACCTGGACTTCACTGGAAGGGAATGCTGTGAGAGGTTTGCTTTCTTTTTACATTAAATGGAATTTACAGCATTACAGTTTCAACACAGAAAATTAGTCTTGATGTTTTGTACTCTGTCAAAGGACTTGAACTCATGCCTTAAGAAATTTCTGCTTTAAATCAACATGGTTCAAGTAAAAAGCAACTAGGCATTTACCAAAATAAAGCAAGCAAGAACAAGTGAATGGTCAAAAGTATTATTACGTCCTTGAAAACTTTTATGTTTGAATAAACTAGTGTCTATTCAATTTCCAGTTTTTCACAGGGTCTAGGAGAAAAATAATAGAGCACGCCTACTAGAACCTAAAACTGAGTATCCTGAGTTCTAAACAATCTGAATGAGTCTCTCATTTGTCTCACACTCAGACATAACAGAATGAATAAAAGCTGGAAGCTAATTATTTTCCATTAGTTCAGTACAGTTGCACAAAGATAGTAGAACGACGATCTAGCCTGTAAATGTTAAAGGGAACCAGATGAGTTACAGTCAGTCAGTAAATATGTAACATTGGCCTCAATAAGCCAGAACAGCTTCACGTGCAGGAGAAAACACCCATCTAGACCAGTACAAGCAGCAGTAGATGAGCACAATAAATGATTTTTCCATGTATTACCATTCTTCATTCTTCAAAGCCCTGTACGAAAGCAAGCTTGTCTTGGAATATGACTCTTTGAGAAGAAAATTTGTCATGAGAAGACCAAGTACTCTGGCTTGGAAGTTTCTATGTCACCAAGAAAACTCTGAAAACACTAAATCCTCGGGTAAATTACTTGAACTTCACTGACAGCCAGAAATACTTCTTCCACCAAAAGCTTATGTCCACTTCACAAAAACAGCTTATCTGAAATGCTTCATGACTGCATCATATAAAATATTAGATGTCTACCACTTACAAACACACCTCATATAGTTTAAGTGTTATCTGAGACACATCTTCACTGAGGAAATGAAAGATAGTCTTTCATCTTTTCTACCTCCTTTCACCAGGTTAAAAGACCACAGGCTAATGTATTTTTAATGGCATCCTACCATCAAATGATTTATAAGGAAGCAGGAAAGCAGTTATTTCTAAATTATTTCTCATGACAACAGACATCGAAGAGCAGTCATACAAACATAGTATCACTTATCAAACACAGCCTCACCTCAGCTCAAGCACAATCACGTATTACAGTTTGAAGATGTTAAGCCTCATCTGTAACTGTACTGCTAAATCAGAGGGCATAAGAATACTCAGAAAGTATCTACCCCTCAACCGAGCCATTTAGTGGTAAAAAATGGATCTGGCCAATTGTAGTTAAATTGTAGTTAAATGAACAGCATATTAATAGTAATCCCATACACTGTTAATTGTCTATTGCAACATTACAAAAATGTAACTGTCTAATCACATTACCTATTATGGACCACAGTTGGTCTCAAGCAGGTAGGTTGCTTGAAGCCCTATGAAATATGTACCTATAAATGTCAAGCATAACAAAATGACCCCCACAAATGCAAACAATCAAGGAAAGATTATAACTAGCAAAAATGTAGAAACACTGGTAAGGTTAAAACCAGTAATATCAGAGGGAAACACTATCATTATAACGATCAGTGGAACAGAATTTCTATTTCCAGGAAAGGTAATAAACTGTAGTTTATACTTCTATACACTTAAGTCTACAATCAACTTACAATATTTAAAGCAAAATCTCAATCTCTGAAGCTACCTGATTAAAAATAAATAAATAAAAACAACAACAACAACAAAATAAGCTAGGTCTGACAAAAACCCAAACCTGTTCAAGTTTGCCTGGAGCACAAAGACATTCACTGCTTTTGATGTCAGGAGATCAAGGTGAAACCAGCATGCAAAATTACAAAAGCCTTTTCACAACCTATTTTGAAAACAAGATTGCAGCAATTCTGCCTAGTCCTACAGACTTACATTCATGTCACTGATTTCAACCGGGAGCACAGAACCACATGAGAGGTCTGATTACATGCTATACCTTTTATCAATGAGAACTTGTTTATCATGGCTGATGATCAAGGAGAGGAGTTCCCTCTTAAATCTGGCCCAAAAGTATCTTAAGTGGAAGATCGCAATGTAAAAATAATGACAAATGTGCTGATATGATATAGAGGGTTGCCAGCATTCACATGGAAAACAAACAAACAAACAAACAAAAAACCAAAACAAAAACAAACAAACAAAACAGTTTCCAGAGGTATTTTATACCAGAAAAGAATAGAAGATGATCCTAATGCCTGTCTTCACGCTCACAAGGTCTACATCCCAGGCAGCTTTCAGATCAACTGTATGAGCTTTAGAGAAACATTTTAAGCTACTTGGGCAGAACACAAATTTGCATACATCTTGGTAAATGGAGTGAGACAGCTGCAGCATGAAGTTAAACAAGCAGTCTTTTTGTAGTTTTGTTTGGTTTTTCTTGAGAATCATGGTCAGATGCCCCGCTTTCTAACCTCACCAGCTACTTCCATGAGGCAAACAATTTGACCTTGCAAAATAAAAATAGCCATGGAGCCAAAAGCACATCCACAGAATTGGAGAGAAGAGAATGAAAAGTGGCATTTTGCCTCTTCTCTTTCCTTTCACTGCAATTGAAAGGGCACAGCTCAACCTATTTCAGTTCATTGGAACACATCAAGATGAAGTATAACTTAGTTTCTCAAAACTCCTCAGAAGAACCGAAGTCTGCTGATTTCTGGAGATCAGCAAGAAGGAAAAACACAGCAAAGTGGTTCCACCTCTCGTTTTAGTCTTTGAAAAGAAAATTAGTAATTCAATTCTAATACAGAATAAGCTCATCAAAACTGACAGGCAGGGACTGCATTTCTCTGGTGTAACTCATGTTCTGAAACAATTCTTCTAATATCATTCTCATGATTACTAGAACAAGATACTAACTTCGGTTGTGGCTGTTTTTAAGTAACATCACTTCTTTTTCCCAATGCTTACTAAAACAACTCAGTCTAACAAGAAACAAACAATTGTGAAAACCTGGAAAGTTATCTGCTCAACAAACATAATTTAACATTGCACTTCTTCAAAATGTTGAAACTGATGCTGTATTTTACACTGATAATACATTTTGTCATTCTGGTTTTTTATCTTTAGTTTTTCACTACTGATACAGAATGTTTAGCACAGAACATGGAATTTCATTGAATACATTAATGTCAAGTTGTACAGAAAGGAAGTAAAAACAGCAATTATGTGTCATTCAGAAAGCACTTGGTAAGGCTAGCGGGGTGAAAGAGGGGAAGCAAATGGTCAATTACTCAGAGAATATTTTGCATTCTAATTTTTTCCTTCTTTTTCTTCTTATAAGGTCACTGGCTCAATACAGCTTCATATTCTGATCAGACCAAACTACTCAGCTTCCAATAAATTTAATGTGTATTTTGTTTCAGATTTCTCTCATTCAATTTCAAGTGAGTATTTTAGCACAAAACAGATGCTTTACTCCAAACGAACCTCTTGAGGATTTGCATAAGTATGTATTATGAATCTAAATGAAAAGCTCTGCTAGCACACTAAGAAGCACCCAAAGCAATAGTCATAAATTTCCAGTTATTTTAACTGCTGTAATAGTGCTTCCATATATTCAGAAAGGCTTATTAGAGTAAATTCACTCATTTGTAAAAGTGGTAGATGTTACTGTTGATATTTAATTTGTATTAAGTCACACATTTATGCAGTAATTCAAAAATAAATGCTATTGCGTGATGTGATCTGATACAGTAACTGATTTTGTAGCTTCTGAACATTTCTGGGGACTTCACAACAGTGCAGAAGCAACAGGTTCTTCCTACAGTTCATGCTGTAAAGCACAGATGCTCAAAGCATACCACAGTCCATGAGGTGACCATTATGGGATGTCGACTATCACCCCAACCTGAACACAACTCTCCTGGCAATAAAAAATTCATTTAATTCACTACATGATATTCAGGTGAAAAAAACAAACAAAAAATCCAACTAAACATAAACAAATCATTGTATCACAATAAACTATCATTCAAAAAAACAATTTTGACTTTAATTTGTGGACATATTCTGCAATCATATCCTACTCACAATCCATATACTGATTGCCTGATTGACAACTAATGAAAAATATTTTATATTTCAATGGCACAGTAGAGAGAGAGTATTTTAATTATTGTGTCATATAACCTTGATGACTTAACCCCAGGAACCAAGACTGCAATAACACGATGGCACAAATTACTTTAAAACGCAATTGTTAAGCATACTTGGGCTTAGGATGTCAAAGTAAATATGTTTTCTTCAGTAATAGCCTTAAAATGGCTCTGATAGCCATCAGTGCCCTTTCAGAATGGCTTAGCCATTCACTCGAAGTCTAGCCAAGAAATAAAAAGGGTGAAAGAAAAGGAAGTACCTAAACTGTAATTATTTAATACTTCATCCTTCAATGGGTAGAAAACAAAATTTAGTTTTTAATTCCTAATCTTACTTCAGTCAGAGATGCTGTATTTTCTCAAGAAAGATTAACATGATTGGCTGAAAGAGGTTAGACAATACTTCAGAATTAAGCTGAGCAGTACAAAATGGTTCAATTCAGTGTATTGTCAGAGTTACAATTGCAGAGTTTGGGGGTTAGGGTTCATATGTTCTTATTAAGATACTGCCATCATAAGCTTTTACCTTCAAAGTTTTATTAGAAAGTCAGTAGTGGAAAGGTGATCCCAGCTCTGATATGAGCTGTTTGTGACCTGAATGCGTATCCTATTAACAGCTTCCTGCATCCAAACAATTCAGTTATTTTCTAGATTACACTTAAAAGCAAGAATTAGAGCTCAGCAAGTTAGGTTTATTGGAAATAAAGGCACATAAGTTAGATAACATGAAGTTTTTTTCTTCCTCAAATATAAAAATGAAAGTAGTCTAAACTATATTAATACCAGCAGGTAAATACATGCATCTGGGAATTAACATACCTAAAATACAAAAGAACTAAAAAAGCCTAAAAAGGCTCATTATTTTCTAAACCAGCATTTTTCAAGATGCGGGCAAACCTGCACTGACCATACAAGGGTAGAATTTCTTCCCCCCCAATTGGCTATTTGATTGTTTTAACATTTTCTTCCCTCTCTGAAGTATGCACTCTTAAATTCGTGCTTATTTATTGGTTTGTACTTAAGTTAGAGATACCGCCTGCAATCAAAGAACACCTCACACTGATTTTGCACATTTAGCTCTAGACATCAAGTTCCACCTCTTATGTGTCACCAGGCATTAACGTACACCTTTCCTACAACCCAGCTCTTAGTAGGAGATGCCATTGAAGAAGCAATTGATTACTGTTTCGTTCAGTGCTACAAAACATATATAAGATTTAGCTACATGGCCGGAGCGTTCCACAGCAAACAAAGATGACACAGTCTTCTGTATTTCTTGACTTCTTGACCCAGATTGCATTGGAGCTGAGTAGCAATTTCATGCCACACTCAGGGAAATTCATTCATAATGGAACTGCACTGTCAATGAGGTAAGCAGTTAAGCACAACAGAGTCTCTGTGGTGTCACAAATTCTACAAAGCACTAAACAAAAATCACAGTAGGATAAATGGAATGTGGCTAGGGACACCACATCATCAGCTACCATCAAATCTATATAAATCATATAATATCCAGTTAATATTGTTCAGGCTAAAGATTAGGTAGGACATTCATGATTCTTCATCATGCCTTCCCAAAGGGAAACTTGCAGATTTCATCTATAGCAAAGTCGGCCACAGAAATCTGGATGTAGTAGAAGCAGTTTTGTAGAATCTCCTGGCATTTCATTTCAAATCAGCAGAGGAAAGCGTAACATTTACCCTTCACAACTGAAACAAGACCTCATACGTGCTAAAAGCCGCATCTAGATCATGACAATCAGCATAGGCAAATCCCTTGGTGAGATCACAATGTTAATTCGTATATGTTCAAATGATTTGCTTTCAGCTACTTTCAATACACTATCCATCAAAGATAAATTACAGCATAAAATTGCCTTCTGCATATTGTTTTTTCAAAGATAAAAAGGAAAAGCAATCTTTGATTAGCTAGCTACAGAATAAATATGCAATGTTTTCTTTCTTGGTTTCCCACTTCATTTAGGAGTCAGGGTAACTGCATAAATATTTATATATATAAAAAAACAACTATAAAATTACAGAATGAGGCACTGTATTCGTTTAAGTACTCTCAGTGAATCTTTGTTCCAAGACAAACTAAGCCCATTAGAAAATTACATTACTAGCTTGCTTCCTGTAGTGGTTCCTCTGACACATTACAGCTCAGTGTAAATGCAAAGGATCAGCAGCAAGGCACGCTATGCTTACAGTAATGAAATGTACACGTGCCACATTCAAGAACTCCGACTTAATACTAACACCACACGGCATTCTTCACGCTATTGTTTTACTCCACATGACTTACTGCACAAATTGCAATTAAATTTATTAAAATGAATTTCTGCTGAAGGCAAAATGAGCAGTAAAATATCCAGTTGTTATACTTGTTTCAGTATGTGACGGTTTGATAGTCCCTTAAAAAATATCTGAGATACTGACACTAACAAACATGATATTTAATATCACATTACATAAAAAATAAAATGGGACAGGGGAAGCTGGTAGCTAGGGAGGTGAAAGTTCCAGCTCCCAAGTCTCTATATTGTACTCCTCTAGAACATTGAGAAGCTCAGGAAAGTGGAGGCAAGTAGAAAAAAAGAAGAAAAAGCAAGCATGATTTTATGTTGCCAGCTTGGTCCAACTGTTCTACCTGTATCATTAGTTTGCACCACACAAGAATGTTGACAATTTACAATGAAAATCTGCAACACTTTTGGACTACCTCAGCACAGGTAATTTAAGAAGACAAAAATAAGAAAAAAGGTACCACTTATTTTACACCTCCGTCAGTGTTATGATCAAGTATAATCATTGTGTTCTCACCCTAGTGTAGGTGTTGCTTTATCTTGCCTTAATTAAATCAGCTTCCTTTACTACAAGTGACTACTAAATTGTTGAGTAAGGTCATGAATGCATCACCAAAATGAACGTGTACTTAAAATGGAAAATATTGGAAAGCTATTTCTATTCTACTCTGAAGAATAAATGTTCAAATACATCTGTTAGACATGTTAGATAACACGATTTAAATATAACTGGTGATTTATGAAAGATTACTGCTGCTGAAAGACAAACTACGGGTCCTTACATTTAAGTGACAGAAGCCTAGATACAATATGTTTTGCACAGTACAATTATATTTTATTATTTGAAATTTCCCAGCCAAGAAATGTGAATAGGACAAAAAGAACTCTTTAGCTGAGCCTTCTCTTACTGAACCCAGTATATTCATACCTCTACTTCATTAACCAGTAAAGTGGTGACAGAGTCAGTGAAGATTAAGTAATAATCAGTGTGTAATTTTGCTTACAGCCATAAACTGGCAAGCAAGAACATCATCCAGTATGGAAGAGCAGCCATATACAGAATAGTTTAAGGCTGCCGTAAAGAACCAGGAGATAGAAGATCCAGTTCATACAGAATCACCCAAAGCTCACTCTTCATGCACTCTTTCCTTTCTCAAGGTCAGCCCTGCCTTACAGAAAGAGGGCAAGAAAAGAAAATCCTCTTTGCCTTCCACCTGTGCTCCTTACAGGAAGACTTCTCTATCCTTTCTAATGAAGGCTGAGTACACTTCACACTGTTTATAATTTACTCAGGTAAATACAAGAAAGTGAAGCTGTGTTAGCAGATACCCTGCACGGGGCCAATACAGACAGTACTCAAACAAACTCAAACATGAAAAAATTTCTGCAAGTCCCTGGGAGAAAAATCACAACACATTGAAGAATTTTGGTCAATATAAGTATAGTTAATGGTGTGGAAATTCAGATGCAGCCATGGCTAAGACTTTAGACTTTAAAAAAACTAGTTGGTGAGAAGAATAGAGCAAGCTGATCCCCTAGCAGTACTGTCTTTTCTCAATAACCATGGATAAATTATTTTGAAATGACTATGAATAAATGAAATACAATTATGAGACTTTTCATATAAGGAATTACTATTAATGTTAGAGATCTAAAAGTCAGATACAGCAGGTTAATTTCAAAGGACAATCCCCCAACAAGCAAGGTATGAATGAAAGGAAGGGGAAAGGAAATGAGTAAGAATACTGACATGTTGGCAGAATATCCACCATCTGTGTCTAAAGCAAGCTTATCTAGCATCAGCCCTACTGGAATTATGTGTCAAAACACATGAAATTAGACAGCTGGATTGCTTCTTTGAACTATGTGTCCTTGTAATCCTGCCTACCATACACTTCGATTCACCTGGATGATGGTCTTTTCTCTTCAGCTGCCTGCTTCCACAGCAGCATTTGGAGTCATGCCTAGGTTTTCCTGATAATTTCGATGTATAAACCTACTTACATATAGATTAAAAATTAAAAAAAAGCATTGCAGGGGTAATGATCACAAAAATATTAAATGCTGGCGTAAGTCTGAATGTATACATGCAGTCGCTTCTCTCATCTCTATTCACACTTCTCACATTTTTTTTAACTGTGAAGAGTACAAAACTGTTTTATTAAAGGAGAGGTAGGCTCAATTACTTGCACAATACAAGTCATTTAACATATCTACTTTCTGCTTTTTCCATTCAAGTCTGGAGTAATTTCCAAAACTAATCTGGTAAGACTGTGCTAGAGCAATGACAGTGGCCACATGTACCCAAAAGCTAAACATCAATTCTTTCAACTAGGAAATTACTATTCAATCTGTCCAGCTAGTTTGTTAGTACAGAAAATAATATTCCCATTGTCAAAACACATAATTATAAAACATGTAATAAAACCCCAGTACGTACGTATTATATATGACTAAGTTTATCTTTACAATATTAATTGTTCTTTTTTCTTTGGAAGTATAAACTCTTAAAATCCATGAGATGAGATACACGTGCAAGCATCAAAGAAGTATCATATATTTTTCTTAATAAAATTCTGGAACTAGTTAACTTGATATAATGTACTATTCTAACAGCATAACTAAGGGAATTATTAGCCGTTTTAAGAGAAAATGTAAAAATTAATGTGTCTTTCCAAAAAAAGCTGGACAAGGTTTTGTAGTAAGTGCTGCTTATATTTTCTTATAACAAATGCTTGAAATGTGTTGAGATTTCCAGCATGTATTGATCTCCCAACAATAGATGACTAACGGAGTACATAAAAACCCCTTGTTCTTTTTTTCTGCTTGAGAGCTATGGCCAAATAACAATAATTAATTGACTTTCATAGAAAAGCAGTATATACTTAACAGATATTTGAAATGAGTGAGTGAAAAGCAGGGAAAGCTTATGACAAAAATGACTGAAAAAGGAGTGAACTTGACTAAACTGAGTTAATATGTTCCAATACTACATACCTTGCTATTTAAAATTGCGTGACACCAACTCTTCATTAAAAAAAACTATACTGCATCATTTGTATTTATGTTTCATATGGGCAAACTCCCCTCATCACATTAAAGAATAATTCTACTTAATGCACTGTGAAGCATATAAAACACATTGAATTTAGAAGAAAACGACAAAAATGACTAAAAGAAGAATATGAAGAGAAAATTAGAGGGAATAACAGAACAAATCTGTCTATCTTCTCTCTAGAAATATACATCTTGTAGTGTTGCATGAGGGAGAAAAACAAAAAGATGCACTTCCAAGCAAGCATCAGTAGCATGGAGAGATAAGGAATATTATTTCAACTGGTAAGTCTTTTCAGCCACAGGAAATAAAATGCCAATCAGTCTGTTTTTTCCACCACTGATAAAACGCCAAAGTAACAAGGACAACAGGTTGCAATAACTGCACATACTCAATCTTAGAGCGAGAATTAGAAAAAAACAACCTTTTATACAAGAATTTAACTGAAAGCAGTACTTTTTATCTGTTCCATGGATTTAAATCCAATTCAGAAACTGCTGATAGTTCAAAAGAATAACGAATAACTTCACTCATAAATCAGCCTATCGACATTTGCAGTTATGTCAAAGCGAAGTATTTTCATGATATCTCTAGTAATATATTCAACATAGAATTGTACACCAATAAAAGTTCTGTAGAATTTATTCAATCTTTAACGTACCCCAGTGGGGGAATGGCCTCCAAGTATTTATTTATTATTATTATTTTTTTACGACTGACCTACATATTCAGCCACTCAGTAATTTAATAGCTGTCTTCAGCAGATCTAAATTTAATTACTCCTGTAAAGATATAACTCCTGACCAAAACAATGAAAGTAACAGTTTTTAATTTATCTGTACTTGAGATAGAAGCACTATCGTCTATTACAATAATTAATCTACAACCAGTTTCCACAACTGATCGTCTCTAAAGATCACTAAGATGTACACACATAGGTAGCAAATTCTCATCGTAAAATGAAGTTATAATTCTCCTGCTGTTAAATAGCATGACTGCACATATTTCAAACTCTGCGAGCATGGCTCAATATTTGATTTAGTTTAAATTCTTCCTCTAACTGCTTTGGTTAAGTTTGTTATAGAATCTACAAGACAATTAGCACCTGACTCTATGAAAGTTTCTGATACTGAAAGAACCTTTCCGCTGCAGGTTATACATTCTTTTCAGCATATAATATCCACTGTTCGTGGTCACCATAAGGCATTCTTTGCCTCCATGTTTCCATTAGAGGATTAAGCTTTAATTTGAATATCTATAAAAACTACCACCCTGCTGTATTCATAAGTGAGTTAGAATATCAATTTTCTGAAAGCCATTTTTCTTCCTTTTCCCCAAACTTTCCTTATATAAACACTTCGTAACCACACAATCACGAGGATATTTACAATAATGCAACAACTATGCTACAGGAGAAATAATTTCCCAAAGGAGAATTTAACAATGGGCAATTAGAAAATGTGTTGTTACTATTAGAGCAGAGTAGGTGATACCCTGAAGAAAGAGAAGCTTTTCCCCATGAGGAATTTTAGGAATGGAACCAATACTGCTGTGCTCAGAAGAGGAGTACTGAATGAGAGAGATTACTCTACACACAAATCATAAAATAACACACACGTATGCAGATAATTCATTACAATTTTAACAACTTTA
Organism: Cyrtonyx montezumae; assembly: GCF_038088225.1. Classification (NCBI taxonomy): domain Eukaryota; kingdom Metazoa; phylum Chordata; class Aves; order Galliformes; family Odontophoridae; genus Cyrtonyx; species Cyrtonyx montezumae. The sequence continues at coordinate 15,463,874 of NW_027071936.1, read as the reverse complement.
AAAGAATCACTGTCAACTCTTAGACAATTCACTCATAGGAAAGAATAATGAATTACTGAGTTTACTTCTGATGGAGATCTACCAGAGACTCAATTTCACTACCCAAAGAGTCCAGTCAATAATTGTCTCTTTATTTTGAAGCCTGAATGAAAAAAAGAGAAGACCAATCTGAAGTATTTTTGTAACCCTAAAATGAAATATTACTTCAGCTGAATAATTTAACACAATAATCTTACTATTAGGTTAAAAAAGTGCACCACCCTCATGAAAAGTAAGCCTCATTTACAAAACTTGATAGCAATCAGAAATCCCTTGAAAATACACAGCTGTTTTCAGAAGCTGACAATTCTTCAGTAGATCAACTGCACTCACTGAATTTGCAAACAAAAAATAAGCTCTGAAGGAAAATATTTTCAGAGGAATGCACTTTTTGAGTTCTTTCTGTATACACCAGAAACCCCTAGAATGCAGAGTAATGCCCATGTTGCACCCGCAAAGCTGTGACTTACTGCCTGCCCCTTGTCTTACTGCCTGTGTATCAAGAAGAGTAACACTCAAGTAAATAGTAAGCTGGCACCAAGTGTTAACGGAGCTGTAGTTAAAAGCCCCTTTCTATAGATATGTCCTAAACATCTCACGCACTCCCACAGACAGTAATAAAGATCAGTCTGTAAGGGAAAAGCCTAATCTGTAATTTCAGTTCCATAAATTTTGAGATGTTGGAGCAAAAGTTGTCTTGCAAAACTTAATTTTCATGGTGGGGAAAAAAAATAAGAGCAAGTTACCAAAACAAATACATAAATAACTGCAAATAACAAGTACAAAAGTGAACAGATTCCTACAGAAATTATTTTAAAACACTTTCATAATAATAAACTATGTTTTCTCAGTGTTTTTCAGAAACTTGATAGAACTTCAAAAATCAGATAATTACTTGAGGTAGTTTGAATTAGTTGTGGTAAATCAAGACGCTCATATAAGTACGCTCTTTTTAAAATTCTGTAGTACACAAGAATTATTTTAGCAACAGTCTACCTAATTTTTATACATTCCCTCTACTTTTCATTGTTTAACTTTATGAAGAAATATAAAACAATACTGTACCTCCTTTTTTACACACTGTAATGGCAGTGAAAGCAGAAACAACAAACAGAACAGGCAAATCCTCAGCTTCTGCACTCGACTTTGCCTTGTTTAAGGTATAATCAAGTCCATGAACGCAAAGCAAGGATACAACAAACAGATTATGCCTGAGTTTGGTGAAGCTCAACCCATCAAATAATGAACTTGCATGATGAAAGACCTGGCTTTGGAAGGGTAATTTTAACAGGAAACAACAGCTGATTTAAAAAAAAATGAAATGACACCCATTATTTTTTTTTTTGCGTGCGATCAAGGATACATTAGCCAAAATAGCAACAGCGTATTTGCTTTTTCCACAATCAGAAGTCATTCAAACCAAGCATCAAGATTTAAAATATATAACAGTACAGATCACTGTAGCAGATTTTTTTTTTTTAATCTCTTCAAGTAAATATTGAAAATTCATCAGGTTGTCTAAATTCATCAGTTCTCCTAGGTACCAAACCACATCCTGAAATGTAACACCTATATTCATGAGTTCTGCACCAGCACAATCCAAATGATACTACATATTTGTATGTTTAATATTATTATTTGGAGGAGAAATCCCACTTTAACTTCAATAGTGGAATTATGAAACAAAGACAAAAGCCACATGCTGAGAGAACATTAGAATTATTACTTCCCTTCTACACCTACATGGCATGTTTTTTGGGCAGGTTCCAAATTTGCTTAAGTGAATCTCCAGTCCTCGAAGTTTTAAAATAATCTCTTCATAAAAACTTGAACTGTGCTAGTCTTAGTTTCCATGGAAACAGAAACAAAAGTAGAAGCTGCCATTAAAATAATTAGAATTCTCCCCCACAAATGAAAGACTTAAACATAATAATATATTAATAAAACTACTGTCAGAATATGTACTTTCTCATTTTGCAAAAATGGAGCGCGATCTTACAGCCACCAGAGTTAACAGGAGTAAAACTTGTGATTAGAATAGAATGAGCCTAAATAAGAAAAGAATCTCATCAAAAGCCTACTCAGTCAAATGGATAATTTTCTAATTAATTTTAAAGTTACATTTACCAGGAGACTTCCAGATGAGGCAATTTTTTACAATTATTTTACATATATTACAAATCATAATTCAAAACTGTAAAAACAAAAGATACTAAGAAAAATAAATCATATAAATATCAATACTTACTACTCCTCCTTAGTGCTTTGGGAATGAGTTGAAAGATTGAAAGTCTTTTCTGGTATCTATACTCAAAATTAAAAGCTGGACATCACCCTGGCACAAACCAAAAGTTCAGTGGGATTAAAGATCTACATAATTCATGGCCTAAACAGCTTCCATTTTTTCGGCTTCTGTTGCAACTTTCCTTCACAATTTACTGTTTTCAACATTCATTATTCTATGAACTGACCAAAATTGCATCTCAAGTGATAAAATAATGACATCTTCAAAGGTTAATTCTTCGTATTTTATTTACCCAATTATTTACATTACTATCCTAAAAAATTTTCATTGCATGTGTGTGGTCAAATCCCTTTAGTTCTCCTGAATCCCCTGCTTCTATATAGTTGACTGAACTATGCTGTCTTGGTAAATTTTATTATATAAGCACCCATTTTGTCTATCAGAACAAAGATAACAATACTACTTCAGACTTAAACTCAAGTGGCTGTTAACATTCTTACCATAAACTTAAGAGACCTATCAGTGAAACTGGCAACCCCATATGAGATTAAGACATTTAACATCTTCATTTTCTTGGATGTTTACACTGCAAAATTCTGTATGTGGCCTATGGATGAGCAGTGGGTGAGGGCTGCACCTTTCTATGAGGGTCAAAACATGCCAGTTTCCCAGCATCGCATCTACCTTCCTCAGATTCACCAGCAAGCTGATAAAGAAGCCATTGACAGCTTTTAAATAGCTCAAGAGCAGCCAACTACATAATAATACTTGTTTTATAACTCCAACGATCAATTCAAAGAATCTAAGTCTTAATTCCGATTCTACACCTTTTTTTTTAATTCATGCTTTTCTTAATAAAAACAAAACCAACAACACAAAATTAGAGCTGCATTTAAAGTAGTTATGTATTTATATTTGCCCCAAGTTTTGAGATTAGTACACTAAAATGTCATTTATCAAGAAACTAATAGCTATGCTTCCTTCAGTCTTTAGTTCAGTTCTTTTTTTACCAGGAAATTCTGCATTGTATGAAATATCCTGACTAAAGGTTAGTTTAAATCTGTTAGATGTTAGTACTTCTTTTATCATTAGATGGTATAAAATTCTTCAAATGTAATACAGCTGTTTCAAGCATCTGATCCAATTTGTTCTGTCTGCAAAGTTGATTGTCAGGTATCACATGGCTGCACTGATTTTATTTATTTATTTTTAGTTTCCGTTTTCTTTCATCAACATGTAATACAGCAAGACTTACTCTCTGTCTAGATAATCCTTTTCATTTTATTCTTCTGAGTTGTGGCTAGTATTTTTAATTCCTCAAATCACATGTCAATGCTAAAACATTTTCTTAAAAAATATTGCCCACTGTTGCCCTCAACTGGCAATTGCTCATAGGTGGAGAACGTTTTAGGTGAAACAAGGAAAATATTTGAAATAAAGCTGTCCTGATAAGAAGTGCCACAGACATAACTAAATTAAAGTTTTGTAATTTGGTTCAAAGTGCACCAGCTCAATCCAATGGTTTACCAGATAATTTAATTTAAATGTCTAATATGTGCCTTTGCAGGAGAGAAGTGCAGGAGTTCAGAACTGTGGGTTTCACACATCCTCATGTAATTGACTGACTGCAATCCACACTCTACTGAGCACCTGGGGGAGGAAGCAGAAGTGGGTGGGGGAAAAATGTTCTTAGTTCTCACTGCTCTAACTCTGCGGTCAGTAACAGGCAATAAATTACATTTACCTCCCTACACTGAGTCCATTTTGCCTGTGACAGTAACTTGTGAGTTATACATCTTTAGCTCAATACTTCAGCTGTTGTTTTTTTTTTTTTTTGTCATAGTATTTACTCCTCCTATAGCTTGAGAAGGGGAGTGAGCGAGTGGTGTGGTGCAGTTCAATTAATCATCAGTTTAATATCACAATATCCACAAAGTGACAGGACAGAATTTTAAAGTGCTCCTATCTGATGGCAACTACTGCTCTTCTGCCCCAACACTAGAATTGCATTTTGTTTTGATAAAACCGTTTTATTCAGTCGTAACAATAGCTTGTGTGTTTCACTTTCGTATTAGTATTACAGAAATGAACAAAGCTGGATCATAAAGTTATCATTATGATCATATGATGATATCTAAATTCATTTTGGACTCCCCATTCACTTGGTCTTCAGTCATTTCATCTTATTTAGTTATTAATTACAGACTTAGTTAGTTTACATTCTATATTAAAATGACAGTTTTCTCTTTTATTAAATATCCTTAACTGCAATATTGGAATTTTTTAGTTATCCTTTTGCTCTATGTCCTAGTTTGAGCTGGGACAGTTTTAATTATTTTTCCAATTCTGTCTAGTATGATGCTAAGTTTTGGCTCTGGGAGAAAAGCAATGATAACATAGCGATGTATTAGTTGTTACTGAGCAGTGGCTGCACTGCCCTAAGGATGTTTCAACTTCGTGGCTGCCCTCCCAGCAAGGAGGGATGAACAGCAATTACCTGAGGGGTCACAAGGAGCTGGGAGGGGAAAAGAACCAGGACAGCTGGCCTCAATCAGCCAAAAAGACGTTCCCCAGGACATAATATGAAAAAAGCATAAAACCACGGGGAGTTGGTCAATGGAGCAGCTGCTGCTTGGACACTGGGGAGGTGAGCAATTGCTAGTGCTTCACTTCCTTTTTTATATATACCTAGAAATATATATATATTATACAAATTATATATATATATTATATTATTTATGTATATAAATTTACAAATATATATAATTATACATAATATATTCTTATATAATATATACATATATTATCATTACTTCTATTAATTTCCTTTTCTATCTTAATAAATAGTGTTTTACCAGGAACCGCTACAGACCCTGTGCTACAAAAAAGATATCATAACACAGCACTACTGCAGATAGTACTTGATGTCTCTGACACTTTCTGATGCCCAGAAGCACGTGACTGCTCATTGTCTCTCAACATGACCACCAAACATTATGCCATCCACCACTGCCTACAAGGCAGTTAAAAGCAACAAGGAGTTACAAGTCTCCAGCAGATCAAAAGAACTTCCACAAACCTCAGTCAAATTAACATTATCTACTCTTCTGTAGTGGATTGAAATGTAATTGGCAACATCAACAACAAAAAAACCAACATAAAAGCATAGCCTACTTTCAAAATTCTACATGATAGGACACTGAGTTTGCTCAGTAATATTTCTGCTCTAGATTCACAGGCATCACCATCTTCCACTTTTGTAAATAAATAATAACGTTCAGCGCTTTTCAAAGACCAGAGAAACTGCCACCAATGGCTAGAAGATGAGTTCTGACACAATATATTTACAGCTCCATATCTTCACTGCTTTCTACTAAACATAAAAGCAGAAAATAACTGTCTGAAATAACTTTTATTCCTTTCCTAAGGTTATGGATCACCTCACTTACATGCTTCTTTTGCTCCCAATTGCTTCCCAGTAAAAGCACTGTCATATTTTACACATGCAGTTCTAATCATTTTATCTTTATTTCATAACCTGATCTTATTTCATGATCTTGTTTTCTGACCACTCCTCTGAATCTATGCGTCTGTGTATTTAATGCAACTGTTATCCACTCTTCATTTATTTTACTGTTCTGCATCTTTATTCCCTCAAACCATTACCCTGACTTTTCCAGATCTTCTGTCCTTTCCACACAATTCCTAATGTTCAAATCTCAGACACTTCATTAGGTGATATTTCACCACTCAAGCAAAGATATTGTACAAGGAAAGAAGAAGTTAATGATACTATAAGGTATACTTCTCATTGCTTATAACAAAGCATGTTAAAGCCCGTTACAACACAGGTGTGCTTCCAACGTCTTCAATAATTTTCTTAATTGTGTAAAAGAATAGTAAATTAGCCTAAATGAATGTAAAACAGAAAGCAGTTCTAATTTTCATTTCAGCAGACACATCAGATAAATAACTTCATCATTGCTTTTACAAAGGATAAAATTTACATTCAGTAAGAACATTTAGCCTCTCCACCATACCTTAAGTAACTATAAAAGGGGCACAATTGTATTTCATGAACAGTATTTTCATCTTGATATTTCACTTATTCTCCCCTTAGATATACATCTAGAAGAACAGGAATAGCTAAGATAACTGCATGAAAGAGAGGACAACGATATGCAGACCATATTTTCAGTTAGACTCACGTTCATAGACAAATATTATATGTTTCCTACAAATACACCAGAGAAGCATTGGTGATTTTATGCAAGCAACACAATTCAAGACTGCCAACAACAAAGCATTGTTCAAGCTGCACTGTATTTTATGAATAAGCCTGTAATGTTACACTGTGATGGAACTACTCTGACATTCAGTGGTGTGATGCAGTGCATAGTAATTATAATAATGCAGTGCATGGTTGTAGCTTATTATATGCATATGGAAGACACCAATGTCTTTAGGATGGACATTCAACTCAAGCTAGAAGGAGAGAGACAGAAATAGATCCAAGGAACTTAAGTCTTCATCTCAAAGTCTGATGGTATCGTGAGCATCTCAATGTTCACTGTACACACTCAACACACACACACTGTCCAAGCAGCAGAGAGATCATATGTTAGAACATAAATGCTTCCTTTTAAAATCACATCTGCGATTTCTCAGTTATTATTTTTTTTTCTTTTTTTTATAGGGGGTGAATGGGCAGAAATGCAAGGATGGGGGCAATTGAGTTGTTTTCGGTAGTTGTTTATTTTCTTTTCCAAAGAAGTAATATCTATTGTCAATACTTCGAAAGGATTTAAGGAAAAAATGAAAGAAGATTATTTTGTGAAACTCCCCAAAGTTAGGGATGAGATGTTCTTTAAATTAATTGGAACAACTATAAATCTAGTTAGTCCTAGTAACACCTGCCTTACACCACACCACGTTGGTTGATTTTTTACTTCTTAGTTTATTGAGATCCAGAATTTCTTTTTCGCACATCCGAAAGATTAATTTGAAGAATGTGAAAGAGATATTATTTTAACAATGCTATTCATTACGAAGATATAAACTGGAATATTACACTTACTCTCCTCCAGACTTTGAGTCATGATGGTATGTTATTCCCTTCTTTCAACTCTGTAGTGTATAGCACAGGCCTAGTTTTACAATGTGTTGGACAAAACACAGCAAAGAAATAAAGGAGTCAACAGAAGCTTTTAGCTACAAGCACGTTACAGGCAATATACAACACCAGTGGTTGAATATTGACCTCAGGGCATTAACTCTATATTGGCATGCCATGCTACAGCACATGAACACAGTCATCTTTACAACACAGAGCGGAATTCAAGAGACTCACATAATTGCCTGCGAGAAGGTACAGGAGCACTTCCAAAGGCTGTGCCCTGTAAATAAAACACATTTTTTTTTTCTTTTTTGGAGCAAATGATTTCAGATTAACAGCAGTAGCAAATGAAAAAAATGACAAGACGAAGGAAATGAATGCACTGAAATGAAATAGAGACTGTTTAGATAGAAGAGCTTGTTATTACTAAAGAACTGCAGCTTCTATTTCCAGATAAACAGAAATTATATTTCAAAACGTTCTATGAGTAAACCACTCATCAGTGGACACAATGAGACAAAAAGTAAAGAAAAAGAAAAAAGGAGAAAGAGAGTAAAGATAAAGCTAAAGTACCAGGATAAGACGGGCATGCTCACACTTGTCAGGAATGATTAAATCTGACAGAAAGGGCAATAAATAGAATAAATATTAGTGTGGATTCCATTACAAAAATAAGAATGCTTAATTACACCAATGTCTTAGCTGATACTGTCACCAACGGTAAAGTACATTTCAGACAGGTAGGACAGCAAGTGCAGAGCAGTTTGGCTCCTGTCCCTTCCTCCTCATCGTCTTCCCATAACTGCATGACAGGTACTCACTGGGCACAATCGATGACAGTTGACAAGAAGCAGCTTTATTAAATCCCTGATCAATAGATGCAGTGTGCTTTTTCAGCAGAGCACTATGCCTTTTGTGTCTCATGCCAGTATTTGTCACGTAGCTGTGAAATACCAACTGTGTACCACAGAGAACATATAAATCAGATGCCAAGGAAGCCATTCTAGTTTGTGTTCTGCAGGAGATCCTCTTCTGCCTGTGAACCCCTAGACGCCTCAATTCCATAAAACAAACCAGGAAAAACTAACTAGAATGGGAAAGAGATTAAGAAAATGACAAGGTAAAGAGAAACTCTAGTGTATAATATTTGAAAAGCAGCATTAAAATAAACAATGCTGTCTGATTGGACAATCCATCAGAGCTTTGCTTTGAGTTTTGTCCAGTGTTGTGCTTTTCTCCCAGTGTAAACGGGTGCTCTCATCTTTTGGACTCGGTAATCAATGTTGACTATTACAGTAATATTTAGGCTGTATTTACTGACTAAAAATAAAAACTCTAACATGAAGTTTACAAGACTTGAGTGAAGCCTGACTTCCTTGGAAGCCATTTTGATTTCTACCCATCTTCTGAATTCCATTATTCAATGCCATTGAATTCTTCAGCTAGTGCTAGTCATTTTAGGTATGCATATTTTTATTTATTTATTGGAGGTCACTATGTTTCAGGACATGTAATATTATATCTGAGCAGAGTGAAGCACACATACACCTATTGAACAAGCCCCACAGAGAAATCACCTGTAATCTAATGCTCCACATATCATGCTATTTAATGAAAATCAGAATTAAAAGGATTACTCACTATTGAAGCTGCTGTGGCTGCTTTGCTGAGACCACAGCTCACAACACATGGGTCAATAGTAAAGCTGCATATGTCTGCTTTGGCCAATTATCTCACTACACCCCATGTTGGTCATTCAGTGACGAACTCCCTCCTGCCACTCTAGGATTAATTAACAGCCATCACAATGACTAGTCAAGGCAGCAAGCAGAGGCACACTAGTTGCCTTCCTTACTTCCCAGTGCTCCCCCAAGCTTTTCTGAAAGAAAATACAGCTGTTTGAAATAGTGAGAAAGTACACGTTCATCTACAGCAAAGCCAGAAACTTTGAAAAATAGACACTGCACAAGGGTATCAGGGGTTTCCTATGTCAATAGTGTTATTCTGTTTGCTTACAGGCAGCTTTCTAGTAAAACTTAGGTATGCAGCAATTAATCCTATTACATGACTCACTTAAACTGTCTAGGAAGAATGTTTTCTGATTCTAGTTACGCCATGCATATTAAGACTATGAGTTATTTCTAGGAACTCGAATAACTATGACATTCACCACTGAAAAACTCGAACATTTATTATTATTTTAACCCTTCTAAAACTTTCAATTCATTATCTGAAGGTACTGAAATGATTTATGAAACTATGTATTAAAATAAAAAATACAAACTGAATCAGTCTGACAGTGGTTAACTGACTGCTTGCCCTTTACCCCAAAGTACTTAAATTTTTATGTGCTCAATGCATACACTGTACCATTTATCCCCAAAAAATCAAAAGCGAAGCATTTAAATAGCTGTGTTTTATAAAATCCACCAACCAAAGTGTTTTATTATTCATTGTTAATTACTGTTATCATGACTGATAAAAACTAAATAATGCATTTCAAATGACATAATATGTCTTGAAAAACAAAATACCAATGCAATTGACTGCATTACTTTTTCATTTTGAAATTTCCAGACTAAAAAGCTTTCCAGAGGGAAAATGCCTTTATCTTTTAACCAGAGCTGCTTCTCCTTTCCCCAGCTTGCTTGTTCAGAAATAAGTGTCATCGTTTGGTACAATCTAGCACAATGACAAGGATCATTTTCAAAACCAAGGCAGTAGTTTCAAAACTCTCCATGGAGAGTTCACGTTCTGCTGGCATTGTTAGCAGCTCAACGTTTTTAATCACATACAGCTTGTTCAGTTCTCTCTGTGCATTAACGAGTTTGGTTTTTTTTTTTTCATCTTAAGGGTGTTTTCGCTTCTATAATAACTTCAGAAGTATATGCTGTACTTACCAAGTTTTCCAAGTGTCATGTGTTTCCTGGAAATAAATGGACTTAAGCAAGGATAAGAGAAGGCTACTAAAAATGTGAAGGCAGTTCAGATGACTGATTACCTTGTTACCTAAATTAATAATCTATAAAAGTCAACACACTTATCTGGTGCTTCTGATTAGTTAATCATTCCCTACATTTTTGCTGCATGTTTTTAATTAAGAGGTCACTTACAGAGTAACACACATTGTTCCCACGATACAGACAACTTTCATTTCGGATTCTGCTTGGCACCATCTCCTGATATAGTGGCACATTTCAGATAGGACCAGTGTATGCTAAGCATTTACACACGTGCTAAATGTATGTACCTCATTTACATTTAAAATGTCGCTGAAGTTCTTTTAGAAGGTACACAAAACATTCTAAATGCAACATTTTCTGAAAATGAAGTATCTCCTGATGCTTACACAGAACCCCGTTTCCATTTGTGGCCACTGCCACTTTTCCTGTCATTTAACACGGAATAAGTTTAAAAACATTACTGTCACTACTGTTTAATATATTATGCTTCCAAAAAATATCAAAACAGTGTAATGAGCACATTAAGCTATGCTTCATTGCCTATTAACGGCCAGTGTAACGGAACTGAATATTATGGTTCTGTTCAAAAAGTTTCTGAAAAAATGGTTTGGAAATGAATAGCACACACATTTCATCTCTGAAAATGCAGGTAAGAAGAAAACAGACATTGATATCTGAAAATTTAGAACTCGTCAGAAAAGAAAGAATTAGTCAAGATCTGAAAGCCTTTTTACAGCAGTGGGGTGATAAGGGAAACGCAGTTTTCAGGACTGCTCTGCACAAGAACACAGTAGGAGAAAACCTACTCAGGCGTCCACTTCTTATATCTTGTAAAGAAAAAAAAAAGTTTAGATTTCACTGATGTGGGAGAGCCGGAGCTTATGCTCTAGTCTTAAAAGCTAAGTCAATTTGCATCCTCTCTATATAAATGTAAGCCAAATTCAGACATTTGTGTAGAATTAACAAACAAAACAATCATATTCATTATTTAATATTTACCATAGCATCAGCTGCCAAACTGATCACTTACTCATACTTACTATAGATTCCAAGCAGGTACCCCAGGTGAAATCGGGCCTCTTGTTCTTTACACTAAGCATTCAGTAATGCAATCAGAACATCACAGAACTCAGTTCTTCTGGAAACCACAATCAATTTCTAATCTTTTCAAGGTGAGAGTGTGATACAGATTCCATCAGAAGTCATATACCCAAAGAAACCTCCAGTGAATTCAGCCAGGGAATCTGACATTCAGTTCTCACCATCACTTTTATTTCTCACATTGAACAAAAAAAATCCTAAAACCCACGAACACCATCCAGTCTGTTTGTAACTGTAGCTACTCTGGGACAAAAGCAGCACAGAAGTTCAAATGAAAAGTAGCCACAGTGTAACCTATTCAATGAAGCAAAACATCCAACAATGTCTTGGACTGTTATTTCAGTGAAGCCTGAACTGTGATGTTGAGTTCATCTGTTACTGTCTCTATACAGCGACTGAAGTCCTCTGAGCTTACCTTCAGCAACTTGGAAGTCTGAGTACTGCAGTACATCAAGTGATCATCTACAGATCTCCCCCTGTAACATAACTACACATATTTAGCTATTCTTCTTTGTCACTTTCTATGAGGAATCTCCACAAAAATGTGTACTGACAACAGACTAAACAACACCAGAAGAAAATAAGAGATTACTCACTACCCATCAAAACAATGTATTTTTTGTTTCAATAAATGCCTTTTTCCTTACAGCACAAACCTACCTCTAACATAATTAAATATGCTATTAAAAATGAATAAACCAACTGATTATTGGAATAGAGGCTACTTTTGGTTGGCAAGATTTTCACTAGACAAAAATGCATAATACTTTGACTTACAGAAAGAATATGTAGATGTTTCTCATCACAAAAAGGAGACATAACTCAAAATATTTCAGAACAGTCTTGAGAATAAACAGCACAATCTTATGTGACAGGTTATGCTGAAGTCTTAGTTACTCCCACATAAGAAATGCTCAACTGATCTCATGAGAATTCTGAAAGGTAGTTCCTTGCCAACGCATGATGGCACATCACTACTAATATATAAGATTGCCCAGAGACAGAAACACTTGCAGGATCACTACTACTTTACCTTGTAAGGATAGAATTTGATTTTTTCATACAGAGAAAACTGAAGTGGGAAGCCACGCCCTCATACAATAGCTTTCACTCATAACAAGCAGAATTTCACCAGTTGAGTGTATCAGTGAAACAGTGTGCTGTTCTGTGTAGTGAGTCCAGAAAGGCTGACTTTTCCAGTATGTTTTAATGCTGTTGACTTGTTTTTAAGCAATTAAATTCAATACAATGACATTAGTACATCACAGTTTTGTGGTACCATATTCTAAAAAAAAATAAATACATACTTGTATGAACTCCAAAATATTCTTCCAAGTTTTAATGCAAGATACTTATTCATTATTAACTTCTTGATAATTGGATTTTACTGTGCAGCATCAACCATTCTGACACAGGCATCTAAAAAGCATTTGCACAACGTATCTGTACTTAGCTCCCCCATATTCCCACATTTCACAATAGCAATTGTGTCCCTCTTGATGTAAGTACTAACTCTTCCAACTGCATTTAAAATGCAACTTGCAATATCCATATTATTTTTCTATATCTGTGTTGTGTGTTGTTCTTCATTTCAAGCCATGGAAGGTAATTGCAATATTATTGTTCAGCTTTCCCCACAACTCCCATTTAAAAAAAATGCCATTTAAAATTTTAAGTGATGAAATCACTTATACGCAGTTCATTTAGTCTTTACAGTCATGATAAGACTTGAGGCTCTTTTTGACAAGTTGAAGAAACTGCAAGTTCAATACATAAAGACGTTGAGTTTGATAGTTTTGGAATAATAATTGACTGCAGAGATGTCAATAAAAATGGTAAACAAAGCAGTAATATTAAAGAGGAAAAACAAGGTATTAAAGGAAAACAAGAAAAAAAAGGAATTATTTCTTCAAAAAAGATAGGATTAGAAAATGATAAAAAAAAAATACTCCCTTTCACAAACCATTGTTTACATCTTAATCTCTTTTATAGCATTATCTAACTTAAATAACAATATTGAGTCTTTACAATCCCTCTCATGAAAAACTGCTTAGCACTTTTGTCTTTTCTTGTTTTCAATTTCAGAATGTGTTTTGCAAAGAAACAAAAAATAATATTTCTGTCCTACAGTGGGCTGGAATACTACACAGCCTCCAAAATATTTAAAGCAATGTTCAATAGAAGATGATAGCATGGAAATCTATTTTTTATTTACTTTTTGTTCCTATGCCAAGTGTGAACAAAATTAGAAAAAGAAATAGCCTCAAGAGCCAATACATCTCTGTACGTACAGGAAAATATGAACCTCCTCCTACAGATGTCTTTCAAACTGAAGATACAGCTCAATAAGGAAGACATATTTCCATCTCAAAGTTATCAGTAAATATTTTACTAGCAGTCTGTTGGCACATTTTCAACTCTGAATCAACATTTACATGCACTTTTCAGCAATCTGTTTCCACTTATAAATGAAAGATCCTATACTCCACGCCAGAGTCTGGATTGAAATCTCATTAGGCCAAACTACCCATGCTGCCATCAGACCTAGGTACAATGCTCAGAATAGGCAGTAACAGTCTGTGTACCTAAAGCAATAGCTACCTTTTATGACAGCAATAGGATCAGTGCTTCAAATCAATAATCCCACTAATGTTGCTGTTATAGTTAGTTTACATTTCTTAATTGGATACCTCTTTGCAACTATCTCACTAGGAACAACAACAATCTGCTCAAATTGCCTAGGTAGAAAGTTATTACGGAGAACTCTTGAATTCCAGCATGCCTCAACATCTGTTGAAATACTGTTCCTTCAGGTAAAACGCAAACAAACATATTTGTAAACATAATTAAAAACAAAACAACAACAATGAAATGGAAAAAACAGTAACGCATCACCAGAAATCTCATTCACACTGGTGATGTTATTTTACAATAATCTATCACAGTAAGATCTAAACTGTCTGATTCTTTCTGCTCTCAGGGACTTAAGAAAAACTTAAATTTAGCTTTCCCTGCATCCATACCTGTAAAAGTTTTTCTAAAGCCATCCTGCTTTGCTCATTCAAGGCTTTCACAGACTTGGTCTTTGAGGACTCTTAGTTATCATTGCCTACACCGTGTTTCATCTAGAGCAAATTAACTGTACTCACTGCAATGAGCATGCTTCTATTTTAGGGCTGTGAGCTGGAAATTGAGGTTGGAACTGCTAGATAGTCTCCGTAGACAATTTTCACCACTTGTTCTCATCAGCCTCCTGTTCTTTCAGAAGTCACCATTATTCAGACAGTCTCATCTGGGCTGATGGCACGTATCAGTAATTTTTCTATGAATTTCCATTCTTTTCTTTGCTTGCACCTATTTTATAGCTGTTACCCAGTTCTGCACAGGAATGCCCTGCTGCTGGTTGCACACATGAAAAACCCCATTAAAAACAAAGAGACAAATATTACACAGCAAGCCAGTTTGGCATATATTTTAAGGACAATTAGAAACCTATTGTATAGTAAATTGTCACACACATCAGATGCATCACAGACAATTAAACCAAAGATTTAAGGTATAAAAAAATACTTCTTGGTAATGTTACATAAAGAACTGTAGGTGTCTTACACGGTAATGGGTACCCTGCCACCTCTCAGAGCATACCAACATCGCAAGTGAGGTGGGTAACATTCCTGATGTGAATCATGACCCCCAGCACAACATTGGTGGGTGAATTCAGAAAGGTTGAGCAATACACATAAGGATTCTGAGCGAAGAGTTACAAAGGGTTGTTTTATTTTTTTGAAAACTGGTCCTATTTACCCCCTAAATAACACCCTGCTTCAATCAAAGGAAAACTTACTCATTTGTTTCACGGGGAGACAAAAAGATAAATGATTCTGTTTATGAAGTTCAATCTTTTAGCTTTCCATTTTTAACCGACACTGCTTCTGTCTACACAATTCTCTGTCTTCATATGTGCAAGTAGTTTTCAGAACGTACACTTCATCAAAACACACATATGTAATTCTATGCAAATACTATCAACTGAATATCACACAATCAGAATCATTCTGCTCAGAATAGACCTTCATCCGATCACATAGCTCCTCCTCCTTAAAGCCAGGTCAACAATGAATTGCAAAGTAATCGCTAAACTAAAATTTCAGTATAGGTAAGGTGTGAAACCATCATATCTACATCAGAAAATAATGCTGCAGTAAATGCTGTATAAAGTTACACTAAATCATCAGGGAACCACATTGCAATTTCAACTTAGAATCAGAATCTTAGGCCAGAATACACATTTACAACCACCTTCTCAGCTTGTGTTCTACTTGAGCTTATTTACATAAAAAAAAAAAAATTCTGTTCTTTAAGAAAATGGTATTAATGGTGATAAATATATACCAATGAACAGTGAGTACGTCAAACATACTCTTCTCCCAATTGCAAACTCCATCATGCAGTTTGCCATCTTAAATCAATATTTGTACAGATCTCCACACTATTTTCTGTTGCAGTACTGGTCAAATATTCCGTCAAGACAAACACCTCTTATTTTTAAGGCATGAATTAAAAGTTGGAATATTTTTGTACAGATTAACATTGATGTAATTACTGCTGTAGCTTTCAATTTGATTGTAATTGAACAAACTCCACTGCAAATCTTTCACATCCTAGACTCTTTTTTTCATACAAACTCAAATAGATTATGGAGCTCCCTATGTATTACTTGTCCACAGAAAGTCAGGTTTGCAAAATCCTAGAGCTACATGAGATGTCTAAAAGTTCATGTTTGGTTGAGTTTGTTTTTAGTGGTGTGTTCTCAACATGAAAGATAAATTAAATATCCTGCTGTCAACTCCACAATTACAACTGGAAAGAAAACAAACAATTAAGACCTTAAGAGT
Source organism: Cyrtonyx montezumae (assembly GCF_038088225.1). Taxonomy (NCBI): domain Eukaryota; kingdom Metazoa; phylum Chordata; class Aves; order Galliformes; family Odontophoridae; genus Cyrtonyx; species Cyrtonyx montezumae. The sequence continues at coordinate 15,447,515 of NW_027071936.1, read as the reverse complement.
GCAAAACCTAGGTGAAACATAGCATAAAGTGACAGCAAGGCAAAGGTACAACCAAATATGTAACAGACAACAGCTTCACAAAAATTTAGTGAAGAAAATATTACCATAGGGCACCATTAACCTCATTTTCTCTCTCTAATAAGCATGTGACCCCTATTCCTTGAATTTGCTGTGTTTCAAGATCAGCAGAAATCAAGTTGGGGAACGTGTGAAGTTTGGATCCAGCTTTTTTATCTGAAGCGGGTAAACAGGAATGTCAAGGCAATTGGAACTTACAAGTTGAAAACAACACACACACAAAATAAGGCCAACAGGAAAAAGCTGCTAAAAAAGTTAATGATTCCTACCCCTAAAACGTAATTTTATTTATATGATCACAGTTGGATCTACTTCTTTCAAAATCTGTGTTTGTTAATTGATACAATAAAATATGAGATTTAATTTAATGGATAGTCTATTATGGTACTTTGTTACTAGATCTGCTGACTTCTTTCATTTTGCATTAATTCGACATAAGGTCAGTTTAGTGACACAGCATTTGATCTTTTTTGGCAAGTAATAAATAATCTTTTCACATTATTCCTTTATCATTGCATTTCCATAGCATCTTAACTTTGGACTTACCAAAACCTTAAAACAACACAACCTTATACATGGCTGTAGGGATTCACTATGTTAGTAACCTGTATGATATTATTACCTGAGTATTTCTGTTGTTCTTGATTTAAAGTTTTCTTCAGTGGTGGTAGCTGGTACACTTCCCAGAAACAGTTTCTTTATTTCCTTTATTTTTGACTTTTCCTCAAAATTAATATGCAGACAATTTGCTGAACACTATTTTTCTACACCTCCTACACCAAAGTGCTTTCAAGTGCCTTGTAACTACATTAACATGCTCTGAATGCAACTAAACCCCTTGTCTTTATTCTTTATCAGATGCCCTGGCATGTTGTTCATGTTTATTTCCTTGAGAGCACAATGCCACATGCCTCACATAAAGGCACAACAAAACCCAGCTTGGCTCCAAACATTTCATCCATCCAAGCCTGAAGTAATGTTTTAACACAGAGCAATACAGGAGTCTTTTAACCATTTGGTGCAGTAAAATGGTTGCTATAATTAGATTTCCAGTAGTGCATATACTATAATACGTTCCAACTTTTTACTGAATAGATAGAAAAAATGTACGCTACTAAGCAGCATCATCAGTGAAACATAAAGCAAGACAAAAAAACAGAAGCAAAGGGAACTAAAATGAAAAGAAAAATCTCAAGTACAAATTCACAGGCAAAACGATTGTTTCTGTCAAGTGTCAACAACAAGGCCAAGGTCAAGAAGATCTTTGAGACATTTCACCCTACAAAACCGAATACTTTTTTCGTGTAGCAGAATAAATGGCACATACACACACACAGCCTTCCTCAGTTACACATACATAAGGGAAATATTCCACCATAAACTCTTCAACTTTTTCAGAAGCTAAGAATGACACTACTAGAGAAAAGGCAGAAAAATGTAAACATCTGTCAAGGATATCTGTCTTGAACAACCATTCTTTCTCCTTCACATGATACCTACAGCTACAAGAGGAAGGACAGATGGGAAGGCCCTGAAGGCAAACTGCATCATTCCTAAAAATAAGGATAGTCATAAGTGTAGAGGGAATAAAAAAATAAAAAAGAACATGTAGAAATTAAAAAATAAAATAAGTAAACAAATACCAATAAAGAGTTTAAGCTGTCAGTTGTTTTACAAGTCTGCTAGTCTCCAATTCTTCAAAATCCTCAAGCAAATCAAACTAGGCTGACAAAAAAAAAAAAAACAAACATGAATATTGCATATCAAATTCTACTACTCCAAGTCCAAGAAGTGACTCAGATGCTCAAAATATGAAAATCCATCAGTTTGCAAGATGTCAGTGGAGCTCCATCATTCTGTAGAGCAGATGCAAAGAGACGCTCAAAGGAAAACCTATCTTAAATGTTGCACTGTATATGGACTTTAAATTGTTGTTCAATGATCCAAACCCCAAAAAATGTTTTCAAAGGAAGATATGTCACAAGATATGTCAAGGAAAAAAGTGGAAAGATATTGGGGATCCAAAAAGAAACACATCAACTGCCCCAACATTTTTCTGTAACAATGCTCACCCAATTGGAGAAGAGACGGATGAAGCTAAGAACAAGAAAAGAACAAGTGCATGATTTTTTTGACCCTGTAGCAACCCATGCAGCCAAAAAAGAAATGAAGAATGAGAATTAAATGACTGTAACTCAGAATTTCACCTGTATCCTATTCTTTTGTGCTTTACTAACAGGTGAGGTCACCACCTCGGGCCTCGTGTGCACTCTCAGGAAGAACCTGGTTTGTTAGCAGGTAGGAGGAGGTGCACTGACTCACAGCACAGGATCAACACTTCAACACAGATCTTCATGTGCTTCATTTGAACAGTTCTGTGTTTAGCTAGTTAAAATGTGCCAAAACCAATTAGTGAATAAAGATGCTGCTACAGTAACGGCATCTCATTTTCCAATTAGTAATAATTGCTGAAACACCTGCCATAAAACAAATACATTTAGACTGGAGGTCTCTGAAACATACTTTAAAGCAAAGTTTTTAAACTGACATTTACTAGGATAATGAAAGAGGAAAGAAGTGTCAGTTCATTTTTTTTCTTTCTATAAAATGTAACGCAAATAGGTAAAGCACTTTTTTTTAAGGAGTCCAAAGAACACCTCCCAAAGTCTTAAACTAATTAACTATACTGTACTTAGAAATTCCCAGGCAAGAAAAATTCCAGATGGTAGTCAGTTACAATGAAGAATAGTACAATGAACATTATACTGAAATACCATCTGTAAGATGCAAACGTTCTGATTCTCAGAGGAAAAGACAAAGCTATGTGGTATGTATATGTATATGTATGTATCTGGTAAACAATCATGAGATCCAAACAGTCCAGAGAGACCTAGACAGACTCAAGCAGTGGGCCCAGGAGAACCTCAGGAGGTTCAACAAATCTAAGTACGAGGTCTTGCACCTGGATTGCAATACCCAATGTGAGTACAACCTGGAGAACGTAAGGACAGAGAACAGTCCTGGCAAAAGGACTTGAGGGTACTGGTGGTTTACAGGCTGGCCAGGAGCCAGCAGCGTGCCCCTGCAGCCCAAAAAGCCAAACATATCCTGGGCTGCATCCAAAGAAATGTGACCAGCAGGTCAAGGGAGGCGATCCTGCCTCTCTGTGCTGGTGAGAGCAGGTTCTGAACACCCAGATCTAGCCATAAATATTGTCTTCTCACTGCAGTGGAATTGGATTATATGACCTTTAAGAGTTCTTTCAAACTTAAACAATTATATGATTCTATGAGATCAGGCACCATTAGAACAATCATATTCTTTTCCCCCACTTCTTCTTATGATCCGATTACACAGACTAGTAAATGATCACTCTCCTAAGTACATATCCACACCCTCTGAATTTAGAATGACATGACTAACGCAATGGCCAAAACACTGATGTCTGTAAACCAATTTCTGAAATATAATTAAGTGTGGGCAACAAGCAACCAGCGAGAAAACAGGAGTAAAGGAGATGATCGTAGTATTTGCCATGCAAAACTGTGTCCAGATTTTTTTTAAGCTCCAAAACCAATATTAGCTCTATTAGATCAAACTCTTAACAGACCTTAAAAGAGGTTGCTGAGAAAATGAAGTGCGCTTTGAGCTTTTTTTCTGGGTATCTATTGAAATGATTCATTTTATAAAGGCAGATGTTTTTGTATTGGTCAGAATATTAATTTGGGCTGTACAGTATCAGCCACATGATAGTTTCCCACTTTGTAAAAGCCTAAAATTACATACAGCGTTATTCTTGAAGGGCTTCTCAGAGATCTCAATGGAAGTGAACACAGGCAATTAATCGGAAAGGCAGGTTTCAGAACAAATGGAACAAATTCCCAAGTGGTCAAATGCAGCACTGCTTTTTGAAACACCACCATCAACAACCGCAGCAAACAGATGCTATTGTTTCAGAAAGTTAAGGTAAGTTTAAACAAACATCTTAGGACATGATTCATTCATTTTTGAAGCAGCTACACCATCCATTAAATCAACAAAAATACTTCCCCCACCTAGGGTAGCTTAGATTTATAGTAAATAAGCTGCCCCTCAGTGGTCCTTCGTTATTGTTGTTTTGAAATAAATGAATAAATAGAATAACAAAGATTAATTTAGCACTTAAAATATTTGACATGGAAAGATACAGTAGCACTAACGCATACATTCGAGAATGGGGAAGCCTAAAAGTTTTTTTTAACACTCTGTTTTTCCAAATGATCCAATTAACTGCATACAAAAGTGACCTTTAAGTTACATATTCATGTATTATGCTTCAGAGTTTCTTAACATCTTAACTTAAGTAACAAATGAAATCACAGACCATGCTCAGTTATTCCTGAACTCCAGAGGGACATCTTTGGATAAAGGGACTTAAAAATTGCTATCTCATTTAACAGTTCACTTTCACATCATCTTTGAAAGGTGATGTCTCAGTGATAAAACATTTTGAGAGAAAACAGTTGCTGACAAAGACAAAAATTCTTTATGAATTACACTCAGAATGCTTAAAAATAGGATTTGCATCCTTTAGTTACTTAAACAATGTTAAGACACATAAGATCCCACAGAAGCTATTGGAAATCTTAACAGTGACAGGAAACGTCAAACCGTAACAAGGTTGAAAAAACTTGAAAAAAACTAAAAACTTTTGAGAAACTTTTAAAAATATGGAAACGAAAAAGCATACATTTCTTTCTTAACTTGTGACCTGGATGAAATGTAGAGGTTTGTATAAACAATATGATTTTATGTACACCGTGGCTTTTTAAAATTATTTCAGCATTCTGAACTAGTTCTTCACCCTGATACGACTTTGTAGACTTCTATAACTCATAAAAACACTTTGCTTAGAAAATAAGCAAAATATGTCAGTCACAAAAAAAAAAAAAAAAATCAGCCACCTAATAAAAAACACTCTATTTTTTATCTAGCAATCTGAATCCTCTAACTGTAATTATAGTTTATGATCAGTAATTCATAGGGTGCTGCCTTTGTGTAGGAAAACTGTCGTGCTTGAAATGTCAGGAGAATAACTTCAATTCACATTCTGCAGCACCTTTAAAATTAACTTCCTTCATGAGATTACTTCTCATCACAAAGGAGAAGATATATTTTTAAGATGTTCACACCACTGCATACAGATGCCTACTTGCTTTGCTTGCAAGCTCTAGTAGTATAACGGACATCAATAAACTTATTAATGCCTTAATATGGTTAAGGATATCTCTATTTTTTTTTCTTGGCCTGGACCTCTAGGTATTAGGATTAACATGTTGCACATCCCTTTTACATTATCTTGTAAGATTTAAAACAAAACATCTAGTATAATTTTTTGTATTAGTCTTTCAGGGAGACAGTTATGAGTGCTGCTCTCTGGAAATGCCCTAGCTAGCAAATTAGAGGAGGTGGAAAACATGCAATTACTTCACAAAAGGACAGATCTACATAGAATCAATGATGGGATACACTGCAGGGAATGAGCAGAGTTAAGACTGTATTGTGAATTAAGATTTAATGAATCCCCAGGCAAGTTTTATCAAAGAAATTAAAGGCAAAAGAAAAAGAAGACTGCTTGATCATGGATTAGCTAAATGAAATACTACGTATGTTAGAAATAAAATCAGTCAGAGAGTGACCTTGAACATTCAGCTACCATACTCATCAACAGGAGGTAAAATACTTACTTATTTAAATATAAGTATGTACTTATTGCCACAAAAAATACGCTGTAAGAATATTTCAAAAACACTGGTATTTTTTGCAACTTGCATTTTACAAATTCTCCTTTTAAGATTTTGCAAAGTATGCTTTTTTGTTGTCATTGTTTCATTGGCTGCTTTTTTTTTTTCAACTATTAAAAGATTAAGAAAAAAAAAGGAACAGCTTTCTAAAATGACTGGATTTATTTAAGAATATAATTCTTATTTCTTCTTTCAGTAAACGAACATTATTTCTCTTCTTTCTTTTTTTATCCCCTAGAGACAGTAGTCTAAAATTAGATGGGTACCATAATCACATTCAATACACAAACATAACTATCAAACACAATTATCTAAATGATGATATGTGTTCACTGCACAAAGTGATTTCTCCTTTGATAAATACACTAAGAGAACTGTTTTTCAGGACATGGCCAACAGTTTATGGACAGATACAGATATATTATAGGCATTAAATGATTGTTTAGTTGAAAATTCCAATCACTTGGTTGCAAAAACAGTTCCATTTCTAATTTCCAACTGATGATAATTTGGAAGGCAACTGATGGCAAATTATTTCTAGATCTGCAACTAGAGTTTTCAAACTTAAAGGTTTTGAGGACATTTTTCAACAGTTTTCATACTATATTACATATAAACTACCATAAAGAATAGTAGAGAATGTTCAGTTTCCAGCAAACGGAACTTGCTTGTGCAAAATTAAATCATACACCCAATCTCGAGTAACAGAAATGGTAATTACAAATGCAGCTAGTAAGTAGAGAAAGCACAATACACTGTCTTATGAAAGAGCTCATCGAACAACACCTACTCCACAAAGTAACAGTAACAATGGCAAGTTTATTCGGTTTAAGAGACTCAGTGTGCTTCTGTGAAATTGCAGGACAGAATGTTGTCTGTGGAAAGCAAGGACTCTCACGTAACTCGATTCCTGTGATTAGATTCATCGTGAAAAAAGGTGAGGTTAGAGGTGAGAAGAACTAGCACTTGTGCCTGTGACTTGATCGAAACCAGAGGAACTACCTAACTATGCTCAAGCCCAGGCTAGCAACAGGAGGTCAGGCTCCCCCTTTTGGTCCTCAAAAAGAATCATCAAGCTGTAACTTCTGTGACATACATGGCACTAGTAATAAACTATTTAGAATGTTAGGCCACAGAAATATTATCAGAAACCACGCATGGTGTAGTTTGAAGTTCAAGGAGGGAAATAAATTAATGTCAGACTTGCAAAAAGTGAAGTGAGGATGAATTTCGACATGCCAAAACACTGGTTCACATACATTGATGTGTTTTCGCAGTCACGTTTCTCAGATCTCCCACAAATTATTATGGAAAAGTAGATTTTTATGAAGTGCAATTAAAGTAACAGAACAGTCAGAAACTTTATGCTTCTCCTCTTTTAGTTTCCTAAAGAATTCTTTCTTTTGCATTAAACCAATACAAAATTTTACACTATAGAAGCTGATTTTCTGATGAGTGAATGCTACAGTAACCAGAGAATATTAAAGCACTGAAAATTCCTACATAGAAGTAGGATAAAAAAAAAGTTGTAAAATATTTAAAAGTTCATAATTTAGTGTAAAACACTATTGTCAGAATATATAACTCTCTGGTTTGTTTTCTTTCATTTGCAATAACTTTGAACACAAAAAAAAATTGCTTGTTTTTATTTCTTATGAGAACGTTGGGCTCAAATACTCCTAGAAAGATATGACCTAAGAACAGTAAAGAAAGAGCCTAATCCTTTCTCTAAAACAATGCTTCCTCAGCAATGAAGTTGTAGCTATGTGCCTCTTCTATTCCTAAAATATCTTTAATAACAAATGAAAAGTAATTCTAATTATTCAGGGCTAAAACAAAAAGTTTTTGAAGCGTTCTTAAAAAAAAAAATCTAAAAAAATACCAAGAGATACCTATGCATGAATACCAGCAGTAAATCACAGCCCTAATCTAAGTCATTCGTCTTTCAGCTTCATCTTCTACTTTCTCCTTCTCTTCATAACATAGCGGCTATCAGCTGCCCCTTATTCCAATAAACTTCTGGTAGGCAGACATTCTCCCTGCCAGTCAGCATAAAACTCCATTATAGACAAAGAAGGAGAAGAAAGCAATAACAAACAGCACATTAGAAATTCTGATGCCAAAAGCAAAGCTTCTATTTCCATGTGACCAACACATCATCTTCATGTAGTTCTCCAGAGGGAGGTAAAGTACTTTGTCTAACAGTTCTATCTCAGGTCAGAAAATGTGTAGACCTGCTGGACTTCAAGTATGGCTCTTACAAGAATCAGCCACTACTACTTTCATCACTTACAGTGTGTGGGAAATATGGGAAATGAAGGCTGCTACAGAATAGCTAACCATGATTACTGATTTTGTTTTCTAAAAGGTAGAAGTATAGACCTCGAATTAAGAACAACATAGCCCAATGCTAACAAGCACAAGCAACTGGGAGGAAAATCACTGTCTACTTTTTATAAGTAATCATTTTTATTGGGTATATATCACTTTATTACCTTGATGCTTGTTAAATATGGAGCTTCATAAGCAATTAACAAACCAAATACAAGAACAAATGGACATTATATAAATGCCAGTAGCAGACTTGCTTTAAAGGATAAAAACGAAATAAATACTATTCAGTAGGCTAAATCTCAGAGATTCCTAAGAGCTTATAGGTTACTAGAAGAAGTCTTTGTCTCAGAGGCATATTCTCCATGTGAGATAGTTCACAATTGCACAAATGAAGTTTTTCTAAATTCTTGAAGTGTGGAAAAAGGAATATGGCTCTTTTACTGCACAACATACTGCAGAGAAATCTAACAAACAGTTAATCACCCTTCCCTACATATCTAACGTAGAAACAACTTTTGCAATTTCTCCTAAAAACACAACTCACTAACTCATTTCCCATCAGGACTTCAATGCTGCAAGCTCCACAGAATGGTCCCAATGCATTGTCCGTGCAGTACCAAGATCTGTCTGTACAGACAGTTCTTGTATTTGCAGCCAAAACAATATCATACAAAACACAACCTATAATCAGTAATCATACTTTGATTTACAGCCCACTGTGGTTCTTCTCCCATTTCTCGCTACTTATTAGTAGATACTAAGATACTTGGCTCTTACACCCTGAAATGCCATCCATAACTCTTAAAATAACTAGCAAATCTGTCACAGCATTTCCCCCCCAGCCCCAGTGACAAAAAATTGCCGAGTGAGCGGCTTGTTCTGGGGCTGTGGACACCGTTATCTGGTCTATCAGTTCATCTTGACTGTACGACTTCTGGTGACACTGCCAGACAAAGATACCCCTCATAGAACATAGAACTGTACATGGTATGTCACCTTTCTTTTAGATGCAAGTTCATTACTTTCAAGAGTAGAAGAAGACTGTCAATAATGACTTCTTATAACAAGCTAACAGGAACACAACATGAGTACCTGTTACAGGTATGGAACAGTACAGAACTGGAAAAACTGGACTGCCTTAAGCAGCTATTAGAAGGCAAAATGGAAAAACTGATGAGCAGATTTCTCTATGCTTATATATACATATATTTTTCATGGAAACTGAAGTATAAGTCTACATTCTAAATTTCAGCAGAAAAAACAAACTCCTGTAATAAATTCCCACTTTGCAAAGAGTGGAAACCTGGAACATTGCATCATTTATATCATAGGTGTTAGTAACCACTGAAAGCTCATACCACACTTGAGAGCCAGCAGAAGAAAAAGCAAGAGATAATAACATTTTGAACTTGCTTTTACAGAATAGAAATCACAAGCTAATGTGGCTTTGTATTGGCAAATATAAAATACAAGACTTGCAAAACATCAGAAAGATTGCTTTAACTACCATACTGATCATGAAAAAGATCAGCAACACTGACACAGTATATCTCCTTGTGATAAGACAATGATGAACGTTTGCCACCTCGCAGAAGAAACATAAAAAAATATATACGTAGTGTTGATACATGACTGGCAGCATCTGAAGGCAAGATGAGGGCTTTCAGAAACAGGATTCGTAGCCTTCCACAACAGTTGTGAATATTGACTATAGCAGCTGTACTTGGATCTAGTATTTTCAAATCACTTGTAAATAGAAGAAAATTATCTTACTAAACACAATTGCTTCAACTGACAATGTATGTTAACTAAAAAGAAAAAGAAGTAGAGGGATTGTTTCCTAGCCTCCTGGATCACTGACTTTTCTAATGTGCAAGTTTCCTTAAATTCTACTCAATGAATGTACAGAAATATTCCATACTAAGGCAGAAACTTTTATTTGTCTGTATATAACATCATAGCTCATTGCAAATGACTTTGAAGAAAAAAAACATTATTGGGTTTATTGAAGATCACAATATAGAATGTGGTACGAGCTTCTCTCCATCAACATCTAGGAGCATTTTTATTTTCAATTTGACATCATTAGTGATGATAATCGTCCTAATTCCTTACCTTTGCTCTAAAACATTCCCAGACCTAATCTGCTGCTTATCATTCCAGTCACTATGATTAGGAAATTCATGTTCAACATCTTGCTCTTCTTCTCTGTCTAGACAGGTTGAAAAACACATTGCTAGGCTGGGAATTTGTGCCGTTTATCTTAAACAGGGCAAAGTGCAGCTATTTAATGCAGGTGCAGTTAAACTACCAGAGGAAACATAAAGACTCAACCAGAGTCATTAAAATTTCATTATTCAGAAAGAAAAAAAAAAAAGATTTTAATACCCAGGACTAGTGCATGTGTAGAATGAAAATCAATAATATGTTCAAAAATATATTCAAAGAAGAATAAACACTAAACATCACAGTTCCAGGAAGATGAACCAGGTGTTTTCATTAGTCTGACTTATCTACAGTTCTCTAATGAATAACTGAATAAACACATCTTACACTGTATGCCAATCAAATATCTTTGTTTGTACAAAAGTACGAGTATAAAAAGAAAGTAACAGCACATAGTGACTGGAGTTGATAATTTATTCTCAAAAAATTATTAGTGAATTATGATATTGACATTTGCTATAATCAGATGCTTAGAAAATGATCCGAGACACTGATGTGCGGTCTGCCCAGGTCCAACTTATGGCTCAAATGAAAAGTAGAATATCTGCACTTATCAAATATGGAATAAAAACAACTAGTCCAGCTTGCAAACTGTCTGTCCACAGCATACATCGAAAAAGGAGATCGACAGAGCTTAAGTCATATTTTAAAACAAAATCCTGCAATTCTTTTCTTGTCCCTTCAGTTCACAGTATTAGGTCTTACAATACTCTTTGGCAGGCTACATCAATTCTGTGATAGTTAAAGTGATGAACAGTTGACTCCCCAAGCTAAAGGTTGCTCAGATTCTGATGCACAAGTTAGATTTTCTTTTAACAATTATCTGAGAAACACCAAAGCATATCTCTTGGAGCTAAATTCAAAACATTGAATATTACAGATACAGAACATTCCTGCAGTTTTTTGTTTTGTTTTTTTCCCCACAGAGCACAACACATCACAACTCAATGTTCTTTCCTCTACTTCAAAAGGATTTTAAGTACAGTGTTCAATCAATAGAAAAAATACTCCATGAAGAACGGCAGACTGAACAATAGTAAGACAAAAGCATTTAAGAAGAATCAGAACATCAGACTGCATTAGCGCTACTCATATATAGAGAATTTAATCTGTAGCAAGAGATAGTGAAATTCAAGTCCAGCTGATAAATATATTCTTCCTTTCTGCTATACAAGATAAAGCCAAGAACATAAATATGATGTATTTCACGCTACTCTGAAAGCTAGTGTTATAAAACCCATCAAGAAGAGTAAAAGAAAGCTCTAACACCTCCTCCAAATGTATCTCACCGAATTAAACAGAACTCTTACAAGCAAATAATTCCCAGTGAAAGCAGTATATAGACAGTTGCTCTTTTCTTTCTTATTTTGCTAATTTAAGACCAGTTTACTGATGTTGAGACAGATACTCCCATAGAAATCCCAGTTCTTGAAAGCTTTAAAACAGAGCCAACCTACAGGTTATTAATCTTTGCTTCTCTATTTTTCCACTTCCTTCAGATATCCTATGAGCTATTTCATTAAAACAAATAAACAAAAGCAGAATGAAAACAGACTAGAATCGTAGATTGGAGTGCAATGTCTGAGTACGTTCTTTCTTTTCACAATGGAACCCAAGAAACTGGCTGTCTTTGGTTCCAAATGGATTTGTGTTTTCACTATAGTTGGTGTTTTTTATAAAGTTAATTCATTATTAAACAACTAAAACTTTTCAAAGCAATGCAACAACACCAGTAGCACCAAAATGATCAGCAGTAATGTTTCCAATGCCATGTCCACAACATAATGGGAATAAAGAAATCCCTTAAACTTCAGCTAAGCTCTGAAACATAACCAAATGCCGATAATTCATCAAAACTTGGCCTATCGCTTCATCTCACGTTTTCCTGTAACTTTCCAGTCACCAGCATTAATAGTTTCTCCTGTAAGCTACCTCAGCTCTTTGCTGAGCTACAAATTCCCTCTTTCCATATACCTCCAACAGACATAATGATCTCCTCTGCCCTACTTGAAGGCCTAAGATGGGCAGCTTCTCCTCATCCTTTACAAAAGTTGATTTTGATCACATTCTTACTTCCTGATTCAATCTTAGAAGTGACCTTGCTTTCTCTTCCTCATCTTTAATTTTTACATCAGCTTCTCGGATAACATTTTTCTTTTCTTCTGCCTTAATTATCCACACTCTCAATCTTGGAAGCTTTCTGCGTGGTTACAAAAGTTACAATAACAAACATTTCACTCTGACCAAAAAGCAGAGCCGGTTACCTTTCTAGATGTACAGAGATGGGTTGATTACTCTTGATGAAAGGCATTTGTCAAGTCAAACTGAACATGGAACATGGGAGAAGTACTACAGCAAAGATAGGAAGGACCTTTCCTCCTGTAGCACCATCAATTGAAGGTTTTTCCCCCCAATCTATCGTAAATAGCGATTATATACAGGTCTATATATTCCAGTTGAAAGAGACAAAGGAGAAAAAGATCTTCATAAAAAAATAGTAATAACCATAATGAATTAATCTGGACAGCAGTTGCCAGCACAGTAGTGGAAAAAAAAAAAAAAAGGAAACAAGATCACAATCACCAGCAATCAGTCTGCACCGGGAAGCGGAAAAACATAATGGTTCTCTAATCCCAGTCTGCAAAGAAACCCAAATCAAAGATTTTCTCTTACGCTCAAAATACGGTAATAACAGTATACCCTCCCTTCTGTTTCTCAAACTCTCTGACACACTCCGCGAGTCACAAGGCATCATGTCATCAAATTCCATTCTCAGAGCAAGGCATACTGAGATTTAAGGGACAGGGAAGTAAACAGTTAAGATATTCAGATAGGAAAAATGAAAAAAGCGTGAAAGGCAAAACACAAACAAACAACAACAAAGTACTTGTTTACATTTTTTTTTTTAACAACAGGCATAACTCAGGAGTTAGTCTTCAAAGAACAAATTTTCAGCTCACACAGTAATTCAGTTTTTGAACTTGCCCTGCAAAGAAGTGTTTGGGAGGACAGCTGGATAAAAGTTTCACATGACTTGCACTTGCAGCCCAGAAAGCCAAACATACTGCAGGTTGTGCCAAAAGAAGCATGATCAGCAGGACAAGTGAGGTGACTGTCACCCTCTTCCCCTGTCTAGAGTACTCAGCCCATCTACAGTAGTCCTACATTCAATTCCAAGGACCCCAGCAACAGAAGCACATGGACCTATTTGAGAGGATGCAGAGAAGGACAGAAAGATTATTAGAGGGCTGGAGATGGGGTTTTACAGCCTAGAGAACACAAGACTCTGGAGAGACCTCACTGTGCCCCTCTGGTACCTAAAGGGAGACCTACAAGAAAAATGGGGATAGGCTATCAGGACAAGGGGTAATGGTTCTAAAATGGTTTGTTTGCTTCAACCTCTTTTTGATATTAACTTGTGAGGCAAAACTCCTCCAGAGAAATCTTTACAAAAACCAGGGAGCAGATGGATAGAACTTATCTCTACTAAGGAATTATTTAAAACAAACAACTAGGAAATATAAACCAAACAGTATTTCAAACACCTAAGGTCCTACACAGAATTACACAAACGCACAAAACCCAACACTCTACTGTTTAATTTTTACAAAGAAGCTCATTAGAGCACATCCACAAGGTTTTTAATCACTACCCTATTCAGCAAAAATAATGTTTACAGAGCAGAGTACAAACCGTTTGGAAGCACTTTCACAGTCACAATGTCTAATGTCAAAACTAACAGATGCTGGGGAAATTTCATGCTTGCCTGGTTTACATACCAAAGTTTCCTGCTTTACCAGACATAAAGCACTCTCAATGTGTTAAAGACACAATAAAGTTAGTACTTTTAGGCACTGCAAGTCACAACTTACTTGGATATTTTTAAACATCGCATATTAACCCTAAACTTTCAACTTTAGTATGGGAAATGAAAACAAAATTGAGGAGCAGTATCTTCTTTTTACTATTTAGCAGTCAAGCAAACAAATGGATGTCTGATTTAGCAGTGGCGTGGTTACATAAGTATACATTTAAACACATCAAATTCAAAACTCCTGCCCTCTGGGAATCTATGCCCTAGTTTTCTTGGTAGCCTAGAGCACGTACCAAATTTGAAATGGAAATATTTCCCTAATCAGCTAAATCTGGGTCAGAATGTCAACTCAGCTTAGCCCCATGTCGGTGCCACTCATGATCTCTATAACAGCTGTGTGTGGTGTGAGGAACTCCAAACATCAACAGCAGGTCATGGCCTCCTAACAAGTATTACAAAGCATAAAAATATATGCATATTTATACCTTCCTCCAGGATTTGTGAATTTGAGTCCTTTTGGAAAGTAAGCCGTAGGACAACCAACTGCACTTGTTTCCATTGCCTTCATGACCTCCAAAACATTTTGTGATTGCTCCTACCCTATAAAAAGGCACTTGGTAATCCTCATTCCTCTTAGGATGCTGTTACTTCTGAAGCAGCTTTTGTATTATAGCTGTAGCAAACTAAAGCCAGTTAACTAATCTATCTTGACTAAACTGCCTAATGCACTTAATATTGTAACATAAAATACCACCTGTAAGGAAGGCACAGGCACAACACCTAACAGGAATTGCCCAATTGTGTAAACATTAGAGAAACGACAAGAGTTGAGCACAGGGATAAGGACATGGGTCTCACTTTGACATGTATGGAGCCACTCATACTCTTTTGCTAAAATAAAAACGCACAGACACCACTAACTCTTTCACCCCATTCATTCACATCACACACTATATATATATAAAGAGAGAGAGAGACAGAAAGATAAAACAGCAAACAATTATCTTTGACTCAGTACGCAACCTGATAGAAAAAAGTAAGGTGTAATTCATTGTATTTTCTAAACAAAAACCAACTGTGTGCTCACCTAACTACTGTCTTCAGTTACATCGATGGAGATGAAATTTAAGCCAAGTGTTTTAGATTTTACTAGGTTTACACCAATTTAGTTCACCCTGTAGTATATACATATGTAGTATATTTAGTATACCCTGCCATTCACTACGACACCTCTGCTCTTCACTAAAGAATAATATCAATGTTCATTTCAGATTATTTTCCCTACTCTGGAAAAATGTGATATACACTTGATGCGCATGAAAATGTGTGTATATACATGTATTACTTATAATACTGAAAAAGAAACAAAAAAGATTAAGCTGCACTGTGCCCAATCACTTGCCCCTTGCAGAGAGTTCCTGATTTGACGTAATGGGTTTACCTGTCGTGAGAAAGCAGATTGAGTACAATAAAACTACATTACTTGATAGTCTGGGACTGCATCACTGGGTAGTCTGGATGTAACACATCAGACTATAGAAGGCTGCACTCTCTGCATAAACATGACATTTTTTACATTATATATATTTCACTGAAACCGAGTATTGTGGGGCGACCTCTTAAAGTAACCCCTAAGATGTTACTCCTCAGTGCCCAACCTCAGTGCTATGATCAGGCAAGCAGTTTTCCTCATTAGCTACAACAAATACTGTTCCATGGGTTAAGCATTAGGGATTGTTCAAACAGGGGGACATCTGGTACACCTCTCCACAGAGACTAAACAAATCATTTCTAATCTCCCTCCACTATATCAGGGTCTGGGTTTTATCCACTGTTAATTTTGCAATTTTTCTGTGCACTCCATCATTTCCATAAAGCTCTGTAGTGAAAATAAGATTTACATTTATTCTAGTTCAGAGAAAAAAAGCAACAGTATCCAGACCATTTTTAAACTACCAAAAGACAAAAGAAAGTGTGGTTTCCTGTTTGTTTTTTGTTTTGGTTTTGTTTTTTTAAAGAGCAGATAGGTAGTAATGTTGTCATTGTTTTTAAGAATCCTTTTGTGGTATTTGGCAGAGTTAACAAATTGTGCAAAATGAATAGACTGAACAATAAACGAAGTTAAATGTGGCAACAAAAAAGTACATAATTTGAGATAATAGAAAAGGGAGAAATGAAAAATGATACTCACAGAAGTACTAGTTCCATAAGAGTTTCAAGCCATCAATTTTACTCGATGAACAAAGTAACTCTACAAGCAAGGGAATTAATTAATTCTCTTTGTACTAAAAGGAGAAAAAAAACAGAGGCAAAAGCATTGTTTTTGCATTGAGAACACAACATGTGTAAAAGGCTTTTGAGTCTTTACCCCTCCTTACCTATTTTTTGATTGTTCTACTCTCACTTTTCATCAGAATATTTTAATGTCAATGAGTATGGCAATCATTGGTCTTCCACCAAGGGGCCTTGGCAGTGAAGATACACAGGTGGAAATTTGACTGGGATCAAATCCATTACATTTTACTTAGAAGGTGATGAGATAAAAAGAAAAAAATGATCCCCTGAAAAGTGTATCGTATGGCATTTGTGCCAGGCAGGGTAAGAAAAACGACTACATTACTAAGCTACACAGACCAATCTGAGAGCCTCTCTCATTCTCATCCGCTAGCATATCTTTTTCAGGGAATAGCCTAATATAGTACAAGCAATTTAGAGGTAATTAACTGTAGAAGTGATTGAATAGATTATCACTTCGACAAAGAAATCAAATCGTTAACTATATTCAGATACATTCAGGAACTCTTCCATCATAGAGCAGCATTAGCACTACTCATCTCAGAAGGTACACTGCATTTTAAAATTCCGTATATTTCAGCCTCAGGAAAATATCATTATCATTATATTCACATTATCTTTTTGATTTGTTTACACATATGATGTTTCAGAAATAACACTGGGGGCTGGGATGGAGGTGTTTGTCCAGGATGTTGAAATGTCGCTTTTCTTTTCCTGGAATTATGCAATGGTAGAAAAAAAGAGGCTGAGGGCATTGACGAACTCTCCAGCAAATTGCTGAGCTGGGGCAAATCCATTATTCGCTCAACAAAACTCCTCATCCTTTCTGGAATACGTATTTCTCCTCCCAAACCACACAGGAATCAACCTGGACACTGATGGAAGAATGCATCAGTGAAATGTCTCGATTCAGTTCATAGGCACAACTTCATTTCTACATACAGCAAAGCTAACTAAACATCATTATGACCTAAAAGTTTTTGAGCAGAACGGTTTCAGTTCAATTTCTGTAACTGGTAATATCTTGGTTAATGAGCTACAGTAATGAGGGGTGTGAAAGACAGAAACTGTTTTCCTTTCTTTTGTCTCAAAGCTTGCTTTGTAAGGCCTTTTCTGGTGCCAAGACTCTGACTGATAACTGCCGGTTATCTAGATGGGTGTTACGGTGCCATTGTCTCTGCTTATGGTTATAAAGATAAGCAGAAATAGGTGCAAATAGTCTTTTCTGGGGGGGTACGGCTTGGAGAAGCTGACCACCACAAAAAGACAACAATGCTCCTGCATGGCAATGAAGGCAACATCCACTGCTGGCTTATCTGTTGGGCCAGACATGTCACACAAACAAAGAGAGAAGGAAAAAACACTTGAGAAATGGGGGATAAAAGGCCTTCACTGAACTAAGGATTTAAGGGAGAATTCACAAAGAAAAAAAAAATCTTTGAGGAGAACTCCCGAAGAGACTTGGGACGGACCCTGAGGCCTGCCTGCTGCCATCTCCCATCCCCTGCGGTGACCAGACAGGTTCCTGAGATCAACAGACCTACTACGAACCTCGCTGGATCCACGGTGGTGATTATATCTCTCTTGCTTTCTGCCAAGTCTCCTTGCTTTTCACCTCTTTTCTATCACCCACCTTCCCTTCCCCATATCCCTAAGCAACTAGTATTTGTAATAAACTGGTTGGGCTAACAGTTGACCCGCTGTGTCTTAATCTCAGCATCGGGTATACATATACATATAAAGAACCTCGTCTCCCTCCTTTACATTGGAGCGTGACAAGGGCTCACTTTATTTTGAATTGGAGCGGCCTGTGGAAATGCTACGATGAACTCTGTGACAGAGATACTTCATTCACTCTGTTTTACAGCTGTAAACCTGCAGCCATTTCAGTCACGCTTCAAACTGTCTTACATAAGATACTCATTTTGACTTTTAAAATGCTTACATCCTACATGGGAGTAATAAAAATTAATGGATTTATGAGGACTATACAACCTCAACTCAAAAAACAAGGTATCAATTCCCCAGAGCTTTCTAAGCACCACTGAAGTGTATGAAATTACAAGTCTAATTTCCTCTGACATAACCAGCCTGCAGCCAAGTCAAAACAGGCACTATTCATTTAAAAGGAGGTCTTTACGGTCTCACATTGAGATGTAAAAGGCATATGAAAGGCAGAGTTAAATGACATAACAATTACATGCAGGATTTTATCTCCCAGGTTGATGCAGTTATTCCTTTTCATTTATTCATTTTTATCATCTTGAGAAAATGCATGATAGATAACGATCTCAGACCAGATCTTCCAGCTTGATCTGGTCTTCCAGCTTGACATTTCATTTACAATAAGTTCATATAATGAAGAAGATCAGCACATGATCTCTAAACACAGTATATGACATTACCAGAGACTGAGACAAATATAAAGGAACTACTGCAATACTTCTGAATAGAAATCTATTCTTAGACAATTGGAGTTTTGAGTGAATTACATTACAAAGCACAGTAAACTTTATGAAATCTTTCTGTGTGATGACCTTTCAAATACTAAAACTAGTAAAAATGCAGCACTATGAATACAATAACCTAAACAAACAGGTTCTCACATTGAAACTGCAAATAACTTTTTTTCATTGATTTTTAGGATTCAGTGAAAATTTAACTTGCTAAAAATAAATAATAATTCTTAAAGGTAACTGAGCAAAAAGTTTGCTAATTTTTAATCAAAGTATTCAATTAATGCTTCACTATCTAAAAGACTGTCCTTTGATTTTAACCTAATGTCACAGAAGTACTTTTTATGCTCCACGATGCCTCAGCACTACAACCCAGAAAAAAATGGAAGGAAAAAATAAAGAGGAAGACACAGCACAAAAGAAAAAGGTTTTCTGAGGGGCAGCTACATAAAATCCATAACAAAAGTAGAGATGAAACCACAGATGAACTGCTCAGACAAAACCCAAGCTGCTACAAAAATGAAATTCCTTTGATGCCTTAACTTGTGCTGAAGAGCAGGCTGCATAATGATCGCCAGCTTAATTCTTTCCTCCCCCTGGGATGCAGGGTTACTGCAGAACAGAAAGGCATTTCATCAGTGTCAGCAGCTTGGTGGACCCCCAGCAATAGACTGTATCCTTAGGAAAGAAGGCATCTACAGAGGACCTGTAAGACAGTTTTATTTTTGTTAGCTTGTCAATAAACGCTTAAAAGAGAAAAACTACTTTATTTATGATGTGGAAAATACTCTGGTAGAGGGATATACTTGAGTTGCTGTGTGGGCAGACTTCTGATTCATAAAATGGTGTAGCTTATTGAATGGAACGAGGCAATATCACATTACAATAGAGAAATACACAGCAGACTTTTAGATACCTCAAAACAACAAAATAATACCAGCATATAACAGCAATGTTGATTTACAGAGCACCATTAAAACGAACTTCATATAATCATGGAGCTTTCTGGTATCATACATAACAATGAAGTATATTTATAGCTGGAAAAATTCATGTACTTTTTTTAAATGATCAGTCAATGTTTTATGGTTTTGGAACTTACGTGTCTCTTGTTTTACTTCAAAGAAGATATTTTGTTTCAAGTATGTCATTTTAAGACACAGAAGGCATTCAAACAATAAAGATAGCAAATATAACTTTAAACTGAAGACTAAGAAGTCTACAGAAGTGCCAGAAATGTTCTGTTATTACATTCTATTTCTACATTATTGGCCCTTCTAGATTTGCAGATGTTCATAGAAACTAACCTCTGTTGGGTATTTTCTGTTGAGGGTGCTTTCCTGGCCACATCATTTCTGTGTAAGCATTCAGGTCTGATCGCTTACAGCGTCTTGAAAGTGTGAGTAAATAGTACGATTAGAGAAGATAAACGAGCATCAATCCAATGTATCCTTACAGCTCCCATCTCTGCCTTTAGCCCTGTGTTAGACACCTATTTATCCTCTCAGAGTAACAGGGCATCCACAGAACACCCAACGCATTAAGGCAAAATAAACGAGCGTCATCTTCACAGCACTTAATGAGCTGCATCCCAACCACAGTAGTAGGTTGCATGAAGAAATTAAAACCTATTTATTGATAAACCTTTGAAGTTCTAACTGTCAATAGCCGAAACCCAGACCCCTCATTCTCTAATGCTGGACAGGAAATTTTCTATTTTCATTACTATTTTCTAAGGTAATGTCTTCCGAAGCAACAGCGATTGTACATCACAAATAGCAGATGTGACAACTACCCCTGCCCATTCTTCGGAGATCCCTAGTGGGCCTTCTACATCTACAATGATTTTAAAGATTTCTTCTACTAAAAGTCTAGCTCTACAGAGGGTGAACTCACCCTCTCTACCAATTTGCTCCAGAGCAAATTAGCCACTGCTTAACGTAACTTTTTTAATATTCCATGGCACAGATGCATGGACTGAAATGAGATTTAGATTACTTACACTGCAATAGCACTTCATTAGCAATAAAGTATATTTAAAGGAACGAGGCCATCAGAAGCTACTCATGTGATAGTATGGGCAGCAGCGGACCGTCCTGGAGTCAGGAGTGCTTTCAGGTCAAACAATAAATCACTTCGGGATAGTCTGTAACTGGCTCTTGCATCACAGATACTTGATTAGTTTACAATGAAATTTAATGAATTCTGGGCTTCTTGTAATTGTTAGAAAAACAACTGAAGAGAGACCTGCTGAGAAATGCGAAGCTGTATTTCACAAGTTGTAACATGGGAGAAAACAGCAAAGAACTTCATTTCTAAAATAAAGCTCAACACTTAAAAGGGAAAATATTAATATAGATTAATTAACTATTTGTGAGACACTGTGTGAGCAGATTACAGGAAGGGTGAGGAATGACTAGTAAAGCTAGCAAAACGCATTCATTTTCCACACTAAATCTGGAGGACGTTGAGATGTTGAGCTGAGACCAACTACCCTAGAACAGCCAACAACAATGCTTGCAAGAAAATAAAAGCATAGCATTGAAAAAAAAAAAAAAAGGCAAATACTGGATTTAGTCCAAGAGACAGGTTGAACCACCTTCTGGAACAGAGGAAATCTAAACCTTCAAAGCTAAACATTTGTTCAAATAGCGATAATATTAACAAAACATGAACTCTGATTATAACAGTTTATAACTGTTTCTAAAATAAACACCACCTTCGTATCAGCTCTCACCTGTCACGCTTTCATATCACTAAGAAAAGTGAATGCTTGTATTCTATTATCTTATAATTACTTTCACAACTTTTACCGTCAGAACGCAATGCATACACGAGGGGCTTTTAGTTTCTCCTGGAGTGGGATAGCTTGCTATACCTTTCACAACTGTTACAGAATGTTATTGCTCCATCTTTTCTCCCCATCCTCTCCCTTTCAGGGCTAAACAAAAAAATAAAGGGAAAAAAAAAATTCAGACAATAAAGGGAAAAAAAATTCAGAAAAGATTCAAGGCAAACTCGCAGAATGTAAGGCTAAATAATTTTTTGTAGAAAATAGCCAGAGAATTTGCATCATGGACATGACTCCCATTAGTGCTATAATTTTCTACTAATTCCCTTCTCAAGAATGTTTGTTGCCTGGTGATAATATATTTTTAAAGCAATCTTCCAATTTGGTTTCTTGCAGAAATATTCCTCCGGTTTTTGTTTACACTTACTTTATTTGATTATGAGGCCTTCCACGTAAATCCACAATACTAAGCCATGATGGGACTGTTTAACCCCATTTTCTCAGGATAAATTTCATCATCTTTTAAAGGTTTATATATATATATATATATATATATAAAATGAAATCTTAATGACATGCAATCCCAATGCTTTGACCTGATACAAAGTCATTTCAGGACAACGACTCCTATAGTATACAGTATGTTTGCTAAAAGCAGTACAAAAAATTCGAAAGGAAATAAAAAACTGGAGACTTCACGGTTTCAAGTGACTTTTTCTAACTACACTTGCATAGGGTTACAAATTCATGTAAAAGCCCCGTTATAAAACAAAGAGCTTTTGCTAATTTTTGCTAAGAAAGAGTAAAGAATAATCCCATAAAAATTAGAAGGGGACCAGAGAAAGATGAAAGCGTTGAGGATTTTCTTAAACAGATGCTCATTTTAGTCTTGTACAGAAGTGGGGAAAAAAAAATCAACCATAAAATTTGGACTCAACCAATCAGCTCCTACTAAAACATTTACAGAGTTTGATTCTTAATTAGTTCATCAAGTAAGTATGGGACTTAAAAAGCCAGTATCACTGGGAATCTATAGTTCTGGCAGGCAGGGGAAGAGGGTAAGCACAACCAGCAGTGCAGCAGAACCTGGAACTGAAGAGTTGATATTTTTTAGGCAGTTATTTGGATAGAATACGTGGTTTCTTAACTGAGGAACCCAGTAAGGTAATGAGCAAATATTTTGAGGGTCTGGGAAAAATAGAAGATTTCTGTATTAAACAAAGGCTTAAATTCACACAGGAAGTCCTGAAGTGTTCCTAAATCATAATTCAATTACCAATCCTAATTTCTAGCTCCTAGAGGAAATCACTGGGATTTAACATTAGCTGTGATATAAATAGATAACATAATGCATAAGCACTAGTTTATCCTATTAAGTAATTATTAGGAAGCTGAAGCACACTTCAGTGCTTCCCAAATAAGAAAACAATTTTTAGACTCAATGACTATATTCATATTCAGTATAACATAAAACACTTAAATTTGAAGAAATCACAATATTAATTTTATATATGTCTCAATTATTAAAGATATATGAGTTATAAAATCCTCAAAATGTCCATGTAACTAGAAATACATTCAAGAGGTATTAAGGGTAAGATCATCCCTAGCCAGCCTGTACTTCAGCAACAAATAGAAGTAAATTTATGATCACTGTAGAATATGCAGAAGAGCTGCTACCTCTTTTGATGTACATAACCACATACTCACCAGAATCAGTCCTTCAGGCTGGAAAGCAATACACTGAATTCTATCATCACAGCACATATATAATAATGAGGGCTTCCAAGGACTGTATTTCAACAGATCTGTATATGTTCACTACATGTGACTGTGAAAAAGAAACTTCTAAGCAGAATGTAATATTTCAAGCCTTGTACTTTACCCAAGTCATTTACTAATACATTACTCTTCCCTTATTCTACGCTACATGAATTACTTTGAATCTGCTTCAGAATACTACTAGATTTTGCAGTTTCACTAGCATCTCCTATTAAAACATTAAGTAGAAAAATAGGCTGATCATACTCAGGAGAATGACAGGAGGGGGGAAAGAGAACTAACTGAAGTTATGAGAGAAGCTGGCTGTTAACCAAGAATTACACCAGCTGAATCACTGCATTAATTGATTGGCCTGAATTTTCATTATATGTTGCCTCAAAATTATACTGCCCAATTAGGTTGGTAATCTAATATTCTAAGTACACCTTATATTTTCATAAAGTACCCAGCAGTGAATTCCAAAAACTAATTAGACAGTCAAGTTGAATCCTTGCTCACATTTTTAATAAATTGTAACACCATTTTTTGTTATTTTGCTGCTGCCTAAATTCAAATTCCCTTTAAATTCCCCTCTCCCCTCGGATTTCAGGAAACATGGTGGGAAGGTGGCATATCACTGACATAATATTTTGACAAAGTCTATGAATGATTCATTACTTCTTGGCCAATCCTTCAAAATCAGGTTTCCGAGATACTAGTCGCAAGTCTTCAGATTTTCATGGATAAAAACCTTCAAATTAGAAATGCTTTCAACTATGCAGACCTGGTAATTCTTAGCTACATAACAAAAAACGTAATGTACATCTGCAGACAATCACTGGAACTTTCTGAGATTTTATGCACTGTAGTAATAACCCACCAGTACACCTTTCCATCTCTCAAATTAATAGGTGTCTGTTAAGTACTGTCTCCGTTCAGCATCTGGCAGAAGTTAGATGCAATATGTTAGCCTGCTAGGGGTCAATATCACTACAGACGCCTTTCCAAATCCTTGCTGACGCATGGCAAGTGTCCCAAGTCTGTTGGGAACCTCTGTCACAGAACGTAAAGGTCCCTAACAGCACTAGGAATATAAAATAGATGCAACTGAATTTAAAATTAAATCTCTTGTATAAATTAAAAGCCATATTAATTAATGGATTGATGCTTGTGTTCTTCCACACTTAACAGTATACATCTCAGTTCTGGACTTGGTGGTAGGCTGAATGGAGTACAGCAGAGAAGTAAAAAAGGATAGAAACAAAAAAAAAAAAGAGAAAAAAGATGCAGTTTCTCCTTGTTTTCCTGCAACAGACCAGTCTTCTAAATACACTGCATGTAACCCTTAACTCTGATAAGGTGCTCGCTGAACATTTTGTGTATTAAAAGACAACGTGTACCAGAACAAAATCTAAGCTGAGCACATACTTGGGCCTTAAATGCTGAAGATAACCGCACTAGAGAATCCACAGGGTAAGAGAATCACACACTACTGATACCGGAGTGCCTGCAGAGTTTCAACATTGATCTTCAGGGCAGCAGATCTAACTCCAATCAGAAGAACTGATGCTCCAGTTCCAGGCACAACTTCTAGACACTTGCATGACAGAGCAGCTCAGAAATCCTGAAGTACGACAGCACACTGCATCCGGAGGTAGCTCACATTCCAAAAGAAACACAAAGAGGCCTGAGTTGAAGAGAACCTCAAAGACAATCAAGTTTCAAAGCCCCTGCCATAGGCATAGATGCCAACCACTAGACCAGTAATTCAAGAAGATAGCCAAAATGGTATCAAGCCACCAGGAACTTGCTCAGTATATTTTTACTGGAGTTAGCACAACCAAAAAGCAAATACTGGAAAAAAAAAAAGAAAAAAAGATTCTTAGAATCAAAATCTACAGAATAGGTATTCTGGTGAATAGCTGTAATGTCCAAATGAAAACTGAAGTTCCTATCTTTATGTTACTTGGTTCACTCTAATGTGGTAGTGCTTAAAATTAGAATACAATGTCTGTTAGGGCATCGGAAGAGAAGCACTTTGCTCTAAAAAGAAGTAGGTCAGGCAAGCATGTATTGGGGTGACACCTCAAGCACACAGATGAAAGGCTTAAAACTTAAGTGACAAAAAAAAAAAAAAAACAACCCAAAAACTAAGGAGTTTGTTATGCTTTACTCACATAACAGGTCCAAGCTGACAAGCTCAGATTTAAAGCATGGATCATTTTCTGACGTGCATTTTACGAAGCAATGCTACACTTTGCGCTGTCACCTGCACTACCATGGCCTCTTACCTTGTCACTCAAGCTGCACACTACTGCTAAGAAGAAAAAAGAAGCTTTTTTCAGTAATTGCAGTAATAAAAAAAAAAAAATTGCAGTAAACACCTAAGGCTAACTGAAATAATCAGCATGTGTAGTTCTATAAACCAATGATACTTTATCCAGACAGTAGTGAAGAAGAGTATTTCTGATACATTTAGAACTATCAAGACAGAGACTGCTATTTCCATTTTCCCTTTGCAATTTTCCTGCCATCAACAGATTTCCAGTCCTCCTATAAAGATGGTAAACTTCCACATATCTTTTAAAACTTAAGAATCATACAGAAAGAAGACAAAATCATTGCACAGAGCATGTTCTCTACTACGGATATGAAACACAAACAAATCAACTAAATTCCCTAATTTAAGTGTACAAGTGGTAGCATATAAGGGACTGTTTACACAAATACATTTTTACCATCTTATAAGTTCATAAGTTCATAAGTTCATAAGGTTGGAAAGGACCTATAAGATCATCTAGTCCAACCATCCTCCTATCACTATCTCTACCCAACTACTAAATTAAGTCCTTAGTAATCAGAGATTGTAGATCAGTTCTTACTGATCAACAGGCACAAAACAAACATGAGATCAGAAGAAATGTGTTGAGGAAGAGACACTAAACAGCATGCAAAAGGGTAAAAGAATCAACACTGTTTCCCGTATTGTTGAATAAATTCCAGTGTTGCTGATTCCCAAGGCATTACAGCATAATACTCAAGATTTCACATAATATTATTCCTCGTTACATAATTTCTTTGCTTTTGTACATATGGTTTTCATAGAGGTTTACATATTTGGTTATAAAAGCAGCTGTCCTTGGAGGCTGTGATTAGCAACTCTATTGCCTGGTTGTTTTTTCCACAGAGGAAAGGAAAACAACACTCAGATTTCCAAGAAAACAAGACTCAGCACTCAGCACTTTATCTGAAGTTCATTCCCACTCAAGCTTTCTGGAACTGGGCTGAACTGAGTATTACATTCAGAGCAGCGTCAGCTCCACAAAGGCTACCCAAGCCCATTCAAGTGCCTGTGTATTCAGGCAGTACTGGGTAGATACGCCCTTAAACCTGAAATACAACCCTGCAGTAATGATAGCAATAAAGTAATGTTCAGTAGTGATTGACTGCACAGATTTACTTCGTTAGATCCTGTATACTTTACTCATAAATCCAAAGATACACAGACGATTACTGATTTAGCTCATACGTCCTCTGATATAACTAGATGGTGATTCTAGATGTGACTGACTCAGGGAGCAGTCCGCAACTCTATCCTCAGCCCCGATGCTGAGGCAGTTTAATGACCCTGATCACCTCTGCTTCCCCTGCTGCACTGAGCCACTCAGAGATGGAGCAACAAAGCCCCCAGCAGCCAAGGTTAGGTCAGAGGCCACGTTTGGTTAAATGAAGGTATGCTTGGGCACCTTCTGGGACTCCTAAAAACTCTGTAGTTAGAAAATTACATAGGGTTTTTATTTGTGTATACGCATGTATATGTCTGCATAAACAGCATGCAAGGTTGCTGGCATGATGTGATTGCACATTCAGTGCAGTACTATCGTATCTTGAATTAGTTTTCTACAAAAATAGTAATAATTTCTGTTATCATCATCATCATTACTTTAACCCATAGCCTACGAGAGGTAGACGACTTAAGAATTACCAACCTTCTTTTTTTTTTGAGGACAAACACACAAACCTAGTCCCTGATGTTCTTCTAATAATGAACACATCCAAGCACAAACAAAACTGGTCTGGTCCTACTGCTTGCAACAAGGAAAGGAATAGAAGTACAGCGTTTTTTTTTTGTCTTTGCACAGGGAAACTATGCTTGAAAAAGATGCAGTCTCATAGTAAGATTAGAATTACTATGTTCCGTACTTTGGAGTATTAACTTTTCAATATCCTATTGTGTTTATGTGCAGCACATGTTTTGTGAATATCTTTTCAATTCATGCCCTTCTGCCTGTGGTTGAAGAAAGAGAATATTTTTCTCATTTTTTTTCCCAACTGCATCCTTAAAAAAATGAACAAATATAGAACTTTACTTGGAATAAACATATTAGGTGAAAGTAAGCAATATCTCATTATAAAGGAATATAAGGAAACCTAAACTATTTCTGATTTTTTAGGAATTTGAATGCAATCTGGTTACATAATAACTTAGCTGTAAAATTCCACCAAAACTAGGCTCTTTCTACAGTGCACAAAATATAAGGCATATAATAATAACAAATCAATAATTGCTACTCAAAATATATGCTGACCAAACTTCTCATGAAAATTCCTGTGGAAAATTTAATTAATAACAGACTAGCTCCACTTCAGTAGATTTTTACTATTTCTGAAGATTCGATCAAAATATGACTTTTTTTTGCTTTTTTTTAAACCAGGCAACTTTGATCCCTGGGTGAATTTCTAATTCATTTATTTCAAGGTGCTTACTACTCTTGTTTTGAAAGGAAAAAAAAGTGATAGAAAATGATTGCTGAGGAAAGCTAATTTCCTTTTTCTCTCTTCAACAAAAACAGAAGTACATGGACTTCTCCCAGTTTTGAACACCTCTTCCTATTGCTACACACTGATTATTTTACACAAAAGTCAGTTTGTGTATCTTCTGCTGTCCAATAAAAACCCTACAATCAATAGAAATGTTATAAATACACTCTTCCTTTTAAAACAAGAAATAAAGTAGCTTTTAGGGCAGGTATGGTTACTTGACAGTCCACTGCCATCAATGCATTTGCAGCAAAACCTCAAGCCTTGCTGGTCACCACATTTTTTAGAAACCATATCCACCTTTCAAGGCCTGGACTTCTATGTGCTGGGAACCTCCATTCAGTTCTAAATTTGTTCAGTTCTACTGAAAAGACAACTGATTCCTGCAACAGCTAAGACTTAACATTCAATTCACAATAAGAAAACAGCAATCAATCTGCCCCACTGCACCACTTGACAAGTCTTCTGAGTGGATGAAGTCACTTGAAGGCATTAAGTAATGGCTCTAAACTAAGAGGAGCACTTACAAGCTATCTGGATGTTGAAGGAAAACTGGACTTTAAATTCTTGCATGTCTACAATGAAAATCCTATTTTTCTGACAGGCTCAACAAATAACACTGAAGACAGCAAATAAGGCTTCAGCCTAGACATCCTAAATCTGCTCGGGGCTCAGGGTGGAAAGCATACCTGAACCATTCTGCAAACTGATATAACAGGTAGCCAGAGCTCTGCTGCCCATATATTTAATCCCAGTACTACAATTGCTTTTACTTTCACTTCTCCTGCTAAAAATTGGTCACGATTCATCTCATAGCAATCCCAACTTCCTCTATCTTGCTGGAAAGTCTTGAGCCAGCTTTCACAAAAACCATTTTACCCTAAACCAAAAGCTAAGTTGCTACCCTACTGGAAGTCCTGTTTTTTAATAGGATGCAACAGAACTGTAAATTAAGTGAAGATGATGAACATAAAGAAAACAACACCAATTCAAATTTCCAAGGCTGTACTGTTTTGAAAAGACTTTATATCCAATCCTTCCCAAAACACAGAGAAGATTCCAAGAGACTGAGCTTCTTCATGGTACGTTTTTCTCGTTCTCTGACCCACAATTTCAGTGGCATCACCATTAAGTCAACCCTATTTCAGCATCACATAGCATTTCTCCTAGTAGCTCTGTCCCACACCAGTATGAACACGGTAGGATGAAGGGAAAAGAGAGCCTCCAGGTGCAACTAGTCCATGCCACATAATGCAGACACAAAGAAGCAGCCATCCCCAGAAGTGCTGGTAGGAAAAGCACTCAAGCAGACTACCGTTCAGCTGCTGGTTGTCTCACTTAAGCTGTGCCAGATGAAAAATTCTGCAAACATCTGGCTCTAAACTGAAATGTTCTGAGAAACTTCTGCCACAAGACATATGCAAACAGTAAACAAATTAATGAAACCAGTGCAAAGCCACAGGGACCATGTTTCCTCTGCAGTGTAAGTAGTGTTTCCATTACGAAGAACAACAATAAATTAGAATACTTGCCTCCCGTATATCATCTCTCATCAGACATCATTTTCTGCACATGCATTATTCAAGCTCCAGAACACACTCAGATCCCAGTGTATTTAATTTTGAGCCTGTTAGCTACCGTTAAGGTGATTTGATCATTTCCACAACTCATTTCTCAAGAGGCTCTCATTTGGTCCTGAGTTTTATCTTCTTGTGTGTGTTTGACATCTGTATAAACAAAGAGTTTTCTCATCTGTATTTTTCTGAGAGATGTTGATAGAATTCAAAAGGGAAAAGTTTACTTGAACAAATAGATCCCCAGCGATGGACAAAAAACTGCAGTGTCGTATGTAAGAACATGCATCCATCAAAACTACAGTAGTTAAGCCTGAAGGTAAAGACACCTTAAATCTAAACCATATAAATTAAGATTTCAAAAAAAAATTAAATTATCATGAAACAGAAATCCAGTGATTAATTATACACACATACATCACATTACTACAGTAACTTTTTTGGTGATCTTAAACTGGAAAATATCTTGATTTCAAATAAATCAAAAATATTTTCTGGATTACCCTTTCAATAAGTTGAATAATATGACTACATGACACGAATAACTATCACCAAAACTGACTGATTTCTCCTTAGACAAGGAAAAAAAAATGAAACTGATAAAATTTTTCAGACTAGGAAGTATATTTTACTCATTTTCCACAAGTTTGATTTTGCCTAAAATGGTCACGTGAGTACACTCCCAATGTGAGATGACTACATACTAATAATTCATCAAAACAGAAAACGATCATAATTTTAATTAGATTTTTTTTTTTAACCTCAGACTTCCTTCATATGCACTGAATTAAATTTTATAATATTTTCGGGGGAGAGCAGAATAAAAATCCCTTAGGTCATAAAAAATGTTAAGAGATAATATTTTGGATTGAGTCTCCATGTAACCTTCTAAAATACACCTGTACTAACCCAAGCAATTAAATATTCCTCTATATACAGTTAAAGAGATCAGTATTTTAATGTCAACTCAAACACATCTGCTTTAATTATATTTAGTCATTTCTGTAAACCTCAAAAATCTTTGTCAGGTACTACAAAAAATGACATAAAGCATACCAGTTTGAGAAAAAGTGCTAAGGGGAGACCTGGATGATATTTTTCCTCTAACTTACAGTACTCACATGGAGAACAAATGATTGAAAAGACAATTTGAGTGCTAGTTGTTAAAAAAAAAGATTCCAACTAACTTCTCCTGATTTCAACCGGTGACTTCCATACTTAACCAGACACATTCCTGTCTGTGACACAATCACTGCGTTCAGAATTAAGTTCATATCAGTTAGATGGCAATTTTTTTTTAATGCCAGCAACAACAGAACAAAAAGCTATTGCATTTCATGAGGAAACTACACCCATTCCAAACAAAACCTACTGATTTATATAACATTAGAAACAGGTGTTCGCACTGGAGGTAGCATAAAGAAGTAAACCACCTACGAATACAAAACAGCGTATTAGTTTAAGTGAATCTAAGCAAGTCTGAAACATGCATAGCATCTTCTGTTTACATGGGTATAACTCAAGGAGGAAGAGGAACAATCTGTCGTTGCTAAGCAGCAGCCACCTGCTTTGTTTTAACATAAAAACTTAACGTTTCTTAACATACAAGCCTGCTTGTGTGACACTTTGCAGTAGGCATTCTAGCCTCCACATCAGCTAATCAAGCATGAATATAAACAGCCTAACCTATGTCCATCAATTCTTAATATTACCCTTCAAAATGATGCTGCAAAGTAGAACCACTACTGCCTAAAATGAGCCTTAACAATGTACATGTGATTCAGTAGAAGAGCTGGAGTAAGGGTGTGCAAGGTGTTGTTATCGCTCTTGAACATGATGATGTAATCAGCATGAAGATTGTACTTGCTTTTTATCAGAGACCTACCAGCATCTCTCACAACAAAGAACAAACTATATTAAGATTAAGATATTAGCAGGGTAATATATAAATGTACTACTCGCTACACGTGGAAAGGAAAAAACAACTTATTAAAAGAAAAGGTGAAAGAAATAAAGCAGAAGTAATTAAGACCTCAGAATTTCTGAAGGAGTTTCACGTTCACAGAGACCTCAAGGGGAAGGAGTGGTTTACACCACGGAACAGGCAGAAAGCCAACGTCAGTCTGCAACTACCTCTAAGTCTAAACATGCAAAAGAAATTCCTCTAACCTCGACTTCCTGCTTGTCAGAAAAACAGAGTTGAAAAACCTAAGTATCCACAAGATAGGATAAGAAGAGGAGACAATGGTTTCAGGATTTAAAGTGTAAGCTGAAAGTGTTCCACATTTCAAGGAAAAGCGCTATTCAAGCGTATGCTTTTGGGACAGTGAAGAGGCTAAGGTTATGATTACATGATTTCTGACAGTGAATCTTAACGTTGTTTGCATCACAACAAATGCTATGGAATTATTATCATTTTCACACTAACAAAATAAGCAAAAAGCATATAACAATGCACCCTACTAATTTGCTGTTACACAAAACCTTAGCCAAAGAAGAAGAAAAAAAAGGCTTAATAACCTGACTAGAGATATAGAACTGTAAATGATCTATTTAAAAAGAGCTCTGAGTGACACTGTTGGCTACATTTATTTTCTTTTTTGCCACACAACTTCTCCTGTAACACTACTTACACAATCACTGCTGATGCATGGCTTGGAAAAGTCAGCTAATGACTAATTAAAGGGATAGGTTGTCAAAGGTTCCTCAACAACAGTTTGACCTACCTCCCCCATTTTAATACTTCCCCTAAACAAGTTGCTGCTGTGTGATTTGTGTCACGCCATTATATCACTTAAAAGTAATTATGTACGTGACAGAAAAATCTTTCCACGGCATGCATAAAGAAAGCATAAATATTAAAAAAGCAGATGATTGCAAATGACTTGAAAGAGCAAGTGATTAAGCTTAATGCTTGAAATTTAAAAGGCAAAGCACATTCACCTACACACTTGCAGAGCTCTCAAAAGCCACAAAATCTCAGTAGATAATTTTAGTGCTATTTATGCTACAACAAGCAATACAGTACAAGAAAGAAAAAAAAAGCAAAATAATACCTGCCTCCTACAGGAGCCAAATCCTAATGGCATATGTTCATGAGTACTACATTAATATTAACAGAAGAAACAAAAGACACCTTTGAACTACCTGTATGATTCACGTTCCTTTCAGGTAAGGCTGCTATCTGAATGTATTTTAGCAACACCCGCAGTGAATTCTATATGCTAAAGCTACATGTACTTACTCTGAGAATAAGAACAAAAGCTTTCTTTTTCTTTTTAATACAGAAGATGATTTCACACATCACCTCAAATTTAGTGTTAGATTTATCTTTCCGTTGGCATTTTTTTTCCATACTTCTGTATTTAATTTAAATATCAAAGGGTATTATGTGAATCTGGATTGTATATATCATACAGTATGATAGAAGTGCAATGCTTACTAGCTTGCATTTCTCTAATTATTGGCTGTAGCTGGTCATATCCTTCACTAAAAAAAAGTGCTAGAAGTGACAGTCATTAGTCAGTCTGACAAGAGCAAAAGATGCATTTGTTTCACAAACCACAGCCCCCCCCCCCCTTCTTTTCCCCTTTTATTTATCCTTAAGGGAAAGCTAACCTCCAAGTGCAAACTCCTGACGAGTTTTCTGCACTTGAGAATTAGCTGGTTATGATAGAGGAAATACTGAACATAAATATTCAGAAGCCACACATAGGAAAGATAAGTTGGCTACACAAAAAAAGGACAGGAGAAACTCCAGTGGCACATCAGGGGTTTGGATCTGAAAATGTGATGAACTAATTCACCACAGCTTGTCAATTTTATGCAATAACAAACAATAATAGAGACCGCACTCTGATTACAGAGAGTATTTATTCAATAAGCACAGAGATCAGCATAAATGAGCATGTTTAATTGTCAATGCAAGACTGTAAAATAATAATCATTAAAATAATGCTACTTCTTTTTAAGTGTATTTTTCTTAGTTCTGGCCCCTGAACTCATGAGTATGAGCTCAGATGGCCTGGTCTGTACACGTAAAAGGGTTCAAATCAAAATCAATTTTTTCAGAGTGATTAGACTGCAGATTTAGAGATAAGTCAAAGTAAACAGATTTGATTCAATTTGCTTTGATTCAGTTTTTGCATCCTTATCATTACATTAATAATGCGCTGTTCTCTTTACTACATATTGAACTGTAGGTATCTATGCTGAAGAGCTGAAATGGTTTCATTAGCAGTATAAAGAAACAAATGTGCTATTGCATTTAAGTCAGAAAATACTCCCCTGCACATCAGATAAAGCACAGAGTTGAATTTAGCCAAGGTGATAACGCGTTTTTATCTTTGAACTTATGTTTTTGAATGGCAAGTATGAGTGGTTGCATGTCACACACTCATGTTCATGATATGCCCTGGAATGGTTCCTGACCTTTGTCAATGGTTCACAGACTGGTTCGGCTGGGCTCTGTGGTAACTAGTGCAGGGGACACACAGACCAGCACCCGGGGAAAGGGGAAAGGGAAAAAGGGTCTAAAAACAAAACAGTGGCAGTGATCTGAGGAGGAAAGCTAATTTACTAAATACAATATTAGAATACAAAATAACACAACATAATGCAATATAATTGGAATTCAAGCTAGTAAATCACATAAAAATGAGCGAGAGTGTCCGATCAACCGAAGGCCTTACGCTAACGCTGAAGGTGAGACAGCGAGTGAGCACCCACTGCTGAGTCGATCCCAAAGGAATGAGAGCATCTTATTACATGCAAACAGTTTTTATCTCTCCCTCTGAGGGAAAAATGTAAAAATACAACGCAAAGCCCTCTTTGGGGGGAACATAGTTCTTCTGTTCTGAGACAGGTATACCTGGGACTACCGCTGATCCATGGAGCTGGAGCATTAATTCCCAACGCACTACATGATGTTATGATGTGGAATACCAATGCCCAAAATCTTAAAACCATGACATTCAACCCTTATTCCACGTCACTACATCATGCTTAACATACAGAGAAGAACAATGATTAACATGCATTAAATACACACATAACGTATACACATGTATAAACACAATTACTGACTGCACTCCCCCAACATCAAATTCCCTTGTGGTACACACTGAACATCCCCATTCTTCTGCATTACCCACCAGGTGGACCCAGTTCCCTGAGAAAAAGCAGTTTCATGGAGAGGTTTGCCCTTTCTTGAAGCTGGAAGGACCCCAACTGCTTTTCCCAACATGTTCTTTACATGTACTACAGGGACCTTATCTCCCTCCAAAGTAGGTAGAGAGCTGGATTGGGCAGGACCATCATGACTGATGGATCCTCAGGTGTTGACCAACCAGGTGGCTTCTGCCAAATGCTTCTCCCAGTGCTTAAATGTTCTGTCACCCATTGCTTTCAACATTCTTTTTAACAACCCGTTGTATCTTTCAATGTTACCGTAAGCTGATGCATGATAGGGGATATGATAAACCCATTCAATGCCATGAATTTGGCCCAAATGTTTACAAGAGAGTTTTTGAAATGAGTCCCTTTATCTGACTCAATTCTTTCTGGAGTTCATTATCACCACAGGACTTGTTT
Organism: Cyrtonyx montezumae; assembly: GCF_038088225.1. Classification (NCBI taxonomy): domain Eukaryota; kingdom Metazoa; phylum Chordata; class Aves; order Galliformes; family Odontophoridae; genus Cyrtonyx; species Cyrtonyx montezumae. The sequence goes on along the minus strand of NW_027071936.1, from coordinate 15,411,990 downwards.
CTCGAGCCCTAAGATGGTGTTTCGGGCGGTAGCATGGGGTACTGCATATGTTTCAAGCCACCCAGTGGTTGCCTCCACCATGGTGAGCACATAATGTTTACCATCGCGAGTCCATGGCAAGGTGATATAATCAACCTGCCACGCCTCCCTGTATTTATACTTTGCCATGGCCCTTCCCCCAAAAGAGGTTTCATTCTCTTGGCTTGTTTAACTGTGGCACATGTATCACAGTCATGGATAACCTGTGCAATAGCATCTATATTTAAGTCCACCCCTCGGTCTCTAGCCCACTTATATGTTGCATCCCTTTCTTGGTGACCCGAGGTCTCATGGGCCCACCAAGCTATAAATAATTCACCCTTGTGTTGCCAGTCCAAGTCTACTTGAGCCACAAACTCCAAGTGGGACTTTCCTTTCCAGCAGCAATGTAGAGGATGTTCTTTACATCCTGGCCCACCCACAATGGCCCCAGGGCCACAGCATGGGCTATCTCCTGCTCAATTTGCTCAAAAGCCTGCTGCTGCTCAGGGCCCCACACAAAATTATTCTTCATCCCACATCACCTGATAGAGGGGGCTCACAACAAGAGGCTGTAGTTTGGAAGGAACATGCATTCTCCAAAAGCCCACTACACCCAAAAATGCTTGGGTCCCTGTCTTACTAGTGGGTGGAGACGAGGCAGTGATTTTGTTAATCAGATCTGTAGGGATGTAACAACGTCCATATTGCCACTTTATCCCTAGAAAATGGATTCCCTGTGTGGGTCCTTGAACTTTGTTCCACTTAATAGTGAAGCCAGCTTGCAGGAGGATTTGGAATGTTCTCTCTCCTTTCTCAAAAACCTCCTCTGCTGTATTGCTCCACAAAATATCATCAATATATTTGCAGATGCTCGGGAGCACCACCCTGTTCCAATGCAGTTTGGATCAACCCATGGCAAATGGTTGGGCTGTGCTTCCAACCCCTGGGGCAAACGGTTCCAGGTGTACAGAACGCCCCTCCAGGTGAAGGCAAACTGCGACCTGCATTCTGGGGCCAAAGGAATTGAAAAAAGGACATTGGCAATGTCAGTGGTGGCATACCACTTGGCTGCTTTTGACTCCAGTTCGTACTGGAGTAGTAGCATGTCCGGCACAGCAGCACTCAGTGGGGGTGTGACTTCATTCAGGCCACGGTAATCTACCGTCAGCCTCCACTCTCCACTGGCTTTACGCACCGGCCATATGGGGCTGTTAAAAGGTGAGTGAGTTTTGCTGCTCACTCCCTGGCTCTCTAGCTGACAGATATGGAGAGCAAGGAATCCCTGTTAGTGCGGTACTGCCGTCTGTGCACCGTTTTTGCAGCAATCGGTACCTGATGCTCCTCCACTTGTAGCAACTCCACAACAGACGGATCTTCTGATAGGCCAGGCAAAGCAGACAGCTGCTTAATGTTGTCTGCGTCCACAGCAGCTATTCCAAAGGCCCATCTATACTCCTTGGGATCCTTTAAAATACTCCCCTTCTGTGGTAATCAATACCAAGCATACATGGAGCCCCCGGGCCGGTCACAATAGGATGTTTTTGCCAGTCTTTATCAGTGAGGCTTATTTCAGCCTCAAACATGATCAACTGTTGGGAACCCCCAGTCACCCCAGAAACATAGATTATTCTGTCCCTTGGTGACTCGAGGGCATTAGAGTGCACTGTGCACCAGCATCCACCAGTGCCTTATATTTTTGTGGTTCTGATGTGCCAGGGCATCAAATCCACAGTCTAATACACTCTATTATCCCTCTCCCCACCCTGGCTGGGGGCAGGGCCCCTCTATTTGTTACTTCAGTTGTCTTTATGGCTACTGCCGTGTCCAGCAACCACTAGAGCAGTCACCTTTTTGGAGTTCACCTTGGTGGTTGATCTACTTTGCAATTCTTTTACCCGTGCTTGAGACGCAGGAGTGTTTTTTTTAAACCATTTCATATCTTCTCTATGGTCACGTAGGTAACTCCACAAGGTAATACTGACATAGTCTTACTGTTGACACTTAGTCGAGCAGCATAACATCGTCTTTTGATAGCTGAGACGTTGCTGTTTTGGGAATCCTGGCTCCCATCAGATCCATCAGTTTCATCAGAATTAAGCACATTAAGTCAGTTCGTCCATTATATCCTCTTGATTGTTTTCAATTCTGACCAGTCTTTTAGATACCTTTGCAATGGCTGAAACAAGCTTGTGGAGAAGTTAAATGTAACCCAAAGTCTACAAGTTTGTTAATCAGTTCATTTATAAGGGGTCTTCTTTCCCCTCTGCCATACATTGCTGCTGATATACTGGGATACCTTTCTGGTGCAGTCCTTGTGAATATATGCCACATATTTGGTGTGCACCTGATTCTCTCAGGATCATGGTCTTGGTCTGGTTAATCACGAATGAACGCAGAGTCATGTAACATTTCCACCACAGCATGTTCTCTCAAATAATGGATGCCCTTTTTCCATAACGGACCATTTCTTTTTCTCAGTCATCAGATCATCTCTGAAGGGGTAGTTTTCTTTCACAGCTATCAGCATCTGCTTCCATAGAGTGAAGGGTTTATTGTAGCATGTACTAATGAGTCTGTCAATGGCAGAGTCCCTGCAATGCTACCCAATTGGTGAGCTTCACTACCATTGAGCCACACACTGTTGGCCCCATTGTCCCAACAGCATAGTAACCAGGTTACAATAGGTTCATTTGGGTGGCATGTACAGACTTTTTTCAAACCTTGAATTTCATTCATTTTCAGAGGTCAAGTAGAAATGGTAACAATCTGTCCCTCAGCTCTTACTCTATCAGGACTCGTTGCCTCCTAGGTGCTGGTGGACCATGATCCTGCTGGAGGTCTCAGCCCTCCTACTCGAAATAGTAGAGCTTTGAACCACTCCTCTGGACCTCTTTTCTTCTATTACAGTGTCTGCTTCTTCTACTTTCTCCTCCTCCTCTAAGGGAGTTGAGCCTCTTTTCATTTTCCATCCCCTTACAGGGGCAACTGACATAGACTCTGGAGTCACCTGAAATTGATCAGGTTGGTTAGTTTCAATGATCATCCTCCCTAGCTTGGCTCAGAGGCTCTCGTTCAGTTAAGAGGAAATTTCATTTCAGCTCGGAGCCTGGTTTGTTGAGCCTGAACGTGGAACTGTTCATTTTCAAAACAGAGTACATGAACCGATAGGCATCTTGCTCGGACCGAAGGACATCTTGTTAAGACAAAGGGCTATTGAGTTTGGATTGGAGGGCGTCTTGCTCAGTTTGGAGGGCGTCACACTTGAACCAGAAGATGTTTCGCTCAGTCTCGAGGGTGTCCATGTTAGATTGGAAAGCATCTTGTTGAGACTGGAGGCTGTCGAGTTTGGATTGAATGGAGTAACTCGCGAACAAGAAGGTGCCTTGCTCAGTCTGGAGTGTGTCAAGTTCGGACTGAAGGGAGTAGCTCTCAAACTGGAAGGCATTTCGCTCGGACTGGAGTGTTTAGCTCAGACTGGAGAATGTCTAAATAGGACTGGAAAGTCTGTTTGTCAGTTAAAACACTCTCTTTCTGGATTTGGAGACTGTCCCTTTCGGCTCGAAGACTCTCTTGTTCTATTTCAGAGACTATGCTTCTCTGGGATAGTACTGAACAAGGCCTGGTAAGCATAAGCCAGACCCCAAATAATCTATGTCTCCTCAGATCTGTCTGAGCTACAATATCCCTGTCGCAGATATCTGCTGAAATTCTCAGGATATTTCAGGGGTTCAGGAGAAAAGTTCCATGACACCGGTGACGCCCGTTTCTCTAAAGTCTCTCCTAAGTCCCTCAGAACTCCCTGACAGTCAATATTCTCTGGCTGCGAGGAAGGATTTCTCAAAATATTATGGAAACAGATACTGATGAGGAGTACATTCAGGGACACTGACACCACAATCATAAGATGAACTTTCAGAACACACATAATGAATGCAAATGAGAAACCAGGAGACTGCTTAAAAACCTGAAGTTGTATACAATTAGCAACTCTGCCTGGAGTTGCTCCCTCTGGAACTGAATGCTTCATCGTATACAAAAGCCAGGTAAGTATTTCCATCAGTGTTTTTCATTTATCATAATGACACCAAGCTCCATGGATCAGACTGGTAAACTTAAATTAAGCCCCAGTATGGACTGAGCATTAAAAAGGAAAAAACAATGAAATGCAGTCCCTTTAAGAACAGGCCAATAACAATTAAATACTGATTTTAGGGTACTGTGAGCACGCATCTCCCACTGTGTTCATCTAGAATTTTGTAAGGTGAGATGAGATTTAGAACACAGATGCAGATGTCAACAGGTTTCACATTAATGTCTCCAATCTCAAAGTCACTCTCAGCCTGTCACAGAACTATAAGGAAAAATTACATACCTGAGATGGTCTATGTTCCCTTAAGAGTTGGGAAAAAAGGAAAGCCTAGATTCAACTGCAAGCAAAACATTAATCAACAGTTAAAGGAAAAGAAATCAGCAAATAGGCAACCATAATGTCTGTGATGTAAACGGGGGCAGTCACATGGTGACTGAGGAACAAAATGACATGCCACAGGCAATACAGTGGTAAAAACATCAAGATATTTCAAATCTTATCTTACACAGTGAAAACTTAACAACCTTGATAATGCTAGAAAAAAAATATTGGAATTTTTTTTTCCTGGTTCTCATCTGGGATGACTACAATCAAATAGCTACTGGAAATTTAATGCTGGCTTTTAATTTTTATTTTCTAATCTTCAGAAAAAATGTTTTTAATCACACATGCTAGTGTATAGGATAAAAAAAAGATTATAGGCTGAGCACATAGTTCACTACATTGTTTTGACTGGTGAACAATTCCCTAGATAAAAGCTTTTTCAAGCACTAAGTTTTAAGCTATTTGGACTGTTATTTCCCAAGCCTCAAGATCACTTTTTAAAAACCTGAAATTAAGTTAGCTAAATTTGAAAACATCATCAAAGCACAACTCCCTATGTTGAAGTTCCCCAACCAACATAGTTCAAGGACTTCAAGTTCCTCGCATTAGTCTTTCCCTGTAGCTCTCATTCCGTTCACTATCCAGGACAGGTACTTCCCAGTGTATGATCATGTCGGTACAATAAACAAACCAGACGTTTCTGTATCTCTGATGAGAAGAAACAAAGATATGAAATGAATAAAAAAGCTAATGTAACTTATTGGCGAGTACCTATAGGAAATATTACACTTGCATACACCATGAAGTTTGTAATTATCTGCAGCGAAGCCAATATACCCTGAAGTTTTTATAGCTATCCACTGGCACGTGCATTCTGCATTTTCAGGATGAAAATGAGGTGAGACATTTAGGATAATATTTGATAAAGCTGAGAACGGTCAGGACTGCAAATTAACTCACTTGATTCCTGATTTGAAAAAGAAAACTAAGAACAAAGGATAATCCAAAAGATATTCGCATGGAAAACCTGTGCATTTTTTGCTGTTATCATCCCTTTGCCTCAGTCCTCTACATGTAAAACAGATGTACAGGACTGCAGTGATAAAACCAATATACTTGAGTACTTACTACAAAAAGAGTAATGAGACTGAACCAAGGTTGCAAGAACTCTTAATTCCAACAGTTCTAACCAAATTTCAAGCTGAAATAATCTTTTACTACAGCTGCTGAAATGCAATTTCTGAGCACATTATCTTGGTAAACATAATAATATGCCATTAACCTTGGTAACCCAAGTATATTAGATAAACTTGCATATTCCAATAACGTTCCCTAATATGACCATCATTACTGGAAACTGAAATCTATGAAGAAGAATTTACTCTAGTAACTAACCAAAGAAACAGTGTACTAGGACAAAACAGCAACAATTACCTCATTTTGCAACAGATGTACATGGCATATTTCTCCTAAAATTTTCAAATCCTGAATGGATTGCTTCTGGGGCCACATAATGGAAAGGAAAGACCATCTATTTGGCAAACTATGTGTTTCAACCAAACTAGCACGCTTTCAAGACAACTTGGGAAAGGACAAAGCCAATGTACCCTGATTAGAAACTTAATGCGATTAGGTATGCATAACTACATACGATTTCCATTTCTTTGGAAAAAAGAAAAAAATCCATCTTCACATTAATACCCATCATTGCAAAATAGTTCAATTTCAATTTGCTTGTGTCTTCCAAAAGATAAAGAAAAAACCTACCAGAAATAACATTATAGATTCAGCTGCCATTTCTGCAGAAGTACAAAAAACAAGACAATTTTTAGCTGGCTCCAGCTCTCAAGCTGATTTCCAAATTGCCTTTTCTGGTAGCATCAAATGCTAATATTCCCAAAGAACTACGTAGAAGATCAGATAACACAAGAACTCAGAAACACATCACATATCACTGATTAATGACAGTGTCTGATGTTCGCAATGCAACTTTTTAACACTGCCTCTGTAGAGTGTCACCTGTCTGGGTGAAGAAGCAAGAACTGGAAATGCATTTTCTCACTGTTCTAATGAAGGAAGACAAAGATGGAACACACATTCCTCAGGCTAATCCTTCAGTCAGGAGCAACTGTTTCTAATGACAGACCAAGGTAAATGAGATATAGTCTAAGTAGGTTCATAGGTTCATAAGGTTGGAAAGGACCTACAAGATCATCTAGTCCAACCATCCTCCTATCACTGTCCCTACCCAACTACTAAATCAAATCCCTTAGCACCTCATCTAAACGCTTCTTGAACAGCGCTAGGGACGGTGCCTCAACCACCTCCCTAGGCAGGCCGTTCCAGTGCCTGACCACTCTTTCAGAAAAAAAATGTTTCCTCAGGTCTAATCTTCCCCGGCGCAACTTGTGGCCATTCCCTCTCATCCTGTCATTATTTATCAGGGAGAAGAGGCCCACCCCCTCCTCACCACAACCCCCCTTCAGGAAGCGGTAGAGTGCAATAAGGTCTCCTCTGAGCCTCCTCTTCTCCAGACTAAACAATCCCAGCTCCCTCAGCCGCTCCTCATAAGACTTGTGCTCCAGACCCCTCACCAGTTTTGTTGCCCTTCTCTGAACACGCTCCAGGGCCTCAATGTCCTTCCTGTAGTGAGAGGCCCAAAACTGAACACAGTACTCGAGGTGCGGCCGTACCAGAGCTGAGTACAGGGGGACGATCACCTCCCTGCTCCTGCTGGCTACACTATTTCTAATACAGGCCAGGATGCCGTTGGCCTTCTTGGCCACCTGGCCACGCTGCCGGCTCATGTTGAGCCGAGCATCAACCAACACCCCCAGGTCCTTTTCCTCTCTACCTTCTTCAAGCCATTCTGCCCCAAGCCTATAGCATTGCATGGCGTTATTGTGGCCAAAGTGCAGGACCCGGCACTTGGTCTTATTGAACCTCATCCCATTGAGCTCAGCCCAGCTGTTCAGCCTATCCAAATCCCTCTGAAGGGCCTCCCTACCCTCAGGCAGTTGGACACATCCTCCCAACTTGGTGTCATCTGCAAACTTACTGAGGGTACACTCAATTCCCTCATCTAGGTCATCAATAAAGAAATTAAACAAGATGGGCCCCAAAACTGACCCTTGGGGGACACCACTCGTAACGGGACGCCAGCTGGACTTAACTCCATTAACCACTACCCTCTGGGCACGGCCCTCCAGCCAGTTCTCCACCCAGAGAAGAGTGAACCTGTCCATGCCACGGGCCGCCAGTTTCCTCAGGAGAATACTGTGGGAGACCATGTCGAAGGCCTTGCTGAAGTCCAGGTAGAGTACGTCAACAGCCTTTCCCTCATCTACCTGTCTGGTCACCCAGTCATAGAAGGAGATGAGGTTGGACAAGCATGACCTGCCCTTGGTGAACCCGTGCTGGCTGGGTCTGATCCCCTTGTTGCCATGCACGTGTCGTGTGATTTCCCTCAAGATCATCTGCTCCATAACTTTCCCTGATACCGAGGTCAGGCTGACAGGCCTGTAGTTCCCCAGGTCTTCCTTACGGCCTTTCTTGAAGATGGGAGTCACATCGGCAAGCCTCCAATCTTGTGGGACCTCTCCAGATAACCAGGGATTCTGATAGATGGCAGAAAGTGGCTCGGCAATCACCTCTGCCAGCTCCCTCAGCACCCTTGGGTGGATCCCATCTGGCCCCATTGACCTGTGTCAGTTCAGGATCACAGGGGGTGCATAATGCACCCCGTCCCGGACTTCCAGGTCAGGGCAAGTACCCTGTGGACAACTGTTCTGTCTATTAAAGACAGATGTGAAGAAGGCATTGAGAACCTCAGCCTTTTCCTTATCATTTGTGGTTACATTCCCTGCCTTGTCGAGTAAAGGAGAGAAATTTTCCTTAGTTTTTCTCTTGCTGTTAATATATTTGTAAAAGGGTTTCCTGTTCTCCTTTACAGCAGTAGCCGGTCTAAGTTCAAGCTGGGCTTTAGCATTTCTACCTTTCTGCCTGCAAATCTTGGCCAGTTCTCTGTAGTCACCCCAAGTAGCCTGTCCCATCCTCCAGAGGACATAGACTCTTTTTCTCTCGGAGTCTCAACGAAAGTTCCCGGTTCATCCACACCAGTCTTTTTCTCCTCCGGCTCGACTTACGGGACTCCGGGACAGCCCGCTCCTGTGCCTTTCAGGTTTCCATCTTGAGGAGCGTCCAAGCTTCCTGGACCCCTTTACCCCTCAGGAGCGAGTCCCAAGGGACCCTTGCAACAAGCACCCTGAACAGGTCAAAGTCTGCCCTCCGGAAGTCCAAGGTAGTAGTCTTGCTAGTCACCCTCTTGACGTCACCCAGAATAGCAAACTCCACCATTTCACGGTCACTCTGGCCAAGACAATCTCCAACCTTCACATCTCCTACTAGTCCTTCCCTGTTAGTGAAAAGTAGGTCTAGCAAGGCATCTCCCCTGGTAGGCTCTTGCACCAGCTGTGTCAGGAAGCAATCATCCACACATTCTAGAAATCTCAAGGACTGCTTCCTCTGCGCAGTATTATATTTCCAGCATATGTCAGGGAAGTGGAAGTCCCCCATGAGAACGAGTGCTGGCCATCGTGCAACATCTACGAGTTGTTTATAGAACACCTCGTCTATTTCTTCATCCTGACTAGGTGGTCTATAACAGATCCCCACCACGATGTACTCCTAAAGACTATCCCCCTGATCCTTATCCATAGGGACTCTACTTTATCATTTCCAACCTCAAGCTCCTCAACATCAAAACACTCTTTGATATAGAGAGCTATGCCACCACCCTTTCTTCCCTGTCTATCCCTTCTGAAGTGCTTGTAGCCATCGATCCCAGTATTCCAGTCATGGGAGAGGTCCCACCATGTTTCTGTAATAGCCACAAGGTCATAGTTAGCCTGCCTCACAATGGCTTCAAGCTCTCCTTGTTTATTGCCCACGCTGCGTGCATTGGTATAGATGCACTTCAGCTGAGATATCTGCCTCACCCCTTTCTCCAGCACAGCCTCCTTAGGCTCTTTACTGGTGAGCCCTGTTTTATCCCCTTCCCCCGTCACAGCTAGTTTAAAGCTCTCTCAATGAGTCCAGCTAGGATTCGTTTCCCCCGTTAAGATAGGTGCGTCCCATCAACAGATAACAGGCCAGGAACGAGTAAACTGCCCCGTGGTCAAAAAACCCAAAGTGCCTGTCTCTACACCAACCTCTCAGCCAATTATTCATCACCTGTGTTCTACTAGCCCATTCTGTGTCCTTCACCGCCCCAGAAGGTATGGAAGCAAACACCACTTGTGCTCCCACCCCTTGAACTAATCGCCCTAATCCCCTGAAATCTTTTTTCATAGTTCGCAGACTTCTCTGAGATATTTCATTGCAGTCTGCCTGAACTACGAGTAACGGGTAGTAGTCAGTGGGGCGTATCAAGTCTGGGAGTCTTCTAGCAATGTCCCTGATCCGAGCCCCAGGGAGACAGCACACTTCCCTGCGGTTTGGGTCTGGTCTGCAAATGGGGCCCTCAGTTCCCTTTAGAAGGGAGCCACCCACTACCATCACCTTCCTTTCTTTCTTAGTAGCAGCAGTCTCAATGCACGGGGTTGACTACCTTGCCATTGGTGACCTCCTGCGGGAACCTTCCTGCACTTCACCCCTTATCACCTCTTCAACATCCAATGCTGCAAATCTATTGCTTAGGGGTATCTGGGGACACTGGGGAGGCAGAGGGGGAGATCGCCCACGGTACCGAGCAGGGACTCTCTGCCAGCCCTCCCTATCCCTCAGATATCCCCCTTCTGCCCTACGGGGACAGGTCAGGGAGTCCACCACCAACTGCGGGGGATATCCCCGGTGCCTTTCTCTCTGGCGCTCTAGGGAGCTACTCCACCAGTCAATCTCCCGCTCACAGTCCCTGATGGCCCTCAGTCTCTCAACCTCCTCTTTCAGTTCAACCACCACGCTAAGTAAATCTTCCACCTGCTCACACCTCGCGCAGGAGAACTGCTTAGCACCCTCATCCAGCAGTAGCAGGCTCTGGCACTCCTTGCAACCAGAGACCTGTGTAGCCACGCTTCTAGGCAGACCTTCTGTCTGGGTCGCCACAGCCTTTTTAAGGCAAGCCCTCTGTCTAGTAGAGACCATGGCACAAAAAAGAATTAAAACAAATAAATGAAAAATTGAAAGTAAACAAATAAGTAAAAAATAGTTTATAATAATATATATAGATATGAATTGTAATAACTTAAAAATAAATAATAATAATAATAATTTAAAAAATGTACATATATATAAAACCACAAACAAACAGTGGGTAGTGACACTTCGCTGCCCCTCCCTGAGCCCTTTTCAGCTGAGGGGTGAGGGCGAGGGCACTGAAACCCCGGCAACGCCTACGCGTCGTTAACGTCGTTAACGCCTCGTTAACCTCTCGGGAGAACAGCCATAGGGACTGGCAGCTCTCACTCGGCTCCGAGAGACCGGAACCTCTCGAAAACCTGCCCTGTACCTCAATCGGCCACTGCAGCTCCGGCTGCGCCGATTTCAAAGCAGTTGATCACGAGGATTGAGTGATACTTCCGGGTTCTGACCGTTTTAAATCCCCCGCCGTTGCCCTGGCAACGCCTACACCACGTCAGCCTTTCACGAGAGAGAGAGCTGCCGGGATCTGTCAGGACTAGCCGCTCTCACTCGGTTCCTGAGAGACTGGAACCTCCTGAAAACCCGCCCTGTACGTCATGTCAGCCACTGCAGCTCCGGCTGTGCCGATTTCAAAACAGTTGAGCACGAGGACTGAGATCATGCGGCCGCACGACAAAGCGCTTCAGTTCAGGGGAGCCCACAGAGCAGCCGCCAAACGCCGCGGCAGCGCCCGCTTCCGCCGGCAGCATGGCCGCAGCAGAGCGGCCAAGCACAGCCCGGCTCCCTCCCCGCGGCCCCGACACTTCAATGGGAAGCTCGCACTTGCTGAACAAGGGCTTGCCGCTAGGCATCCGACCTCCGATCATGAAGGGCCCATGCACCAACGCCCGCTGGTAGCACTGCTGGATGGCAGGGATTGTACAGTAGAAATGCCTATTCTGAAGGATGTAGCCACAGTGGCATTTTGTAATGCTCAGGCTACACAAGATATTCACGAAAAGGTACTAAATGAAGCAGTGGGTGCACTGATGTATCACACTATCACTATAACACGAGAAGACCTAGAGAAATTTAAAGCACTTCGAATAATTGTCCGAATCGGCAGTGGTTTTGATAATATTGACATCAAATCTGCTGGAGATTTAGGAATTGCCGTGTGTAATGTGCCAGCTGCCTCTGTAGAAGAAACAGCAGATTCTACCATGTGCCACATTCTGAACTTGTACAGAAGAAACACCTGGCTTCACCAAGCTTTGCGGGAAGGCACAAGAGTGCAGAGCATTGAGCAGATTCGGAAAGTGGCTTCTGGAGCTACCAGGATCAGAGGGGAGACCTTGGGCATTATTGGGTTAGGGCGTGTTGGGCAAGCAGTAGCACTACGTGCCAAAGACTTTGGCTTCAGTGTGATTTTTTATGACCCATACCTCTCAGATGGCATGGAGTATGCTCTGGGACTGCAGCGGGTGAGCACTTTGCAGGACCTGCTGCTCCACAGTGACTGTGTTACCCTGCACTGCAACTTAAATGAACACAATCATCATCTTATTAATGACTTCACCATAAAGCAGATGAGACAAGGGGCTTTCCTGGTCAACACAGCTCGAGGTGGGTTAGTAGATGAAAAAGCACTTGCACAGGCCTTGAAGAAAGGAAGGATACGAGGGGCAGCCTTAGATGTACATGAGTCAGAACCATTCAGTGTTAGTCAAGGCCCCTTGAAGGATGCACCGAACCTGATCTGTACCCCACATGCAGCCTGGTATAGTGAACAAGCTTCAGTTGAGATGCGGGAGGAAGCAGCGCGCGAGATCCGGAGGGCGATCACAGGTCGTATTCCAGACAGTCTGAAAAACTGTGTTAACAAAGATCATTTGACTGCAGCTACACATTGGGCCAGCATGGATCCTGGAGTTGTTCATCCAGAGCTTAATGGTGCTGCATACAGCAAGTATCCCCCAGGTGTTATAAGTGTGGCTCCGACTGGCATACCTACAGCAGTAGAAGGAATTGTCCCCAACCCTATGTCTTTATCACAGGGCCTCCCTGCTGTAGCCCACCCGCCCCATGCTCCTTCTCCCGGCCAAACTGTCAAACCAGAAGCTGATTGAGACCACCCGAGCGACCAATTGTAGCCTACGAAAACAGCATTCCCAACAGCAGAGATTTCAACTTCAGTGTATGGAAAAGAAAACAACAAGAACACAAAACCCCTGGATTTTGATTAAGGCAAAACCATGAACTTAAAGGAGGAGACGATTATTGGTATAGAAAGTGGTCCAATATACAGTTTAAAAATAAAAGGTGGGAGACAAAAAGACGATTTGGAAACACTTTTTCCTCCGTATAAATTGTTGTTTGTCCCTGTCCAGTGAACTGATTCACTGTTTCTGTGTCCTATGGGTTCTTTGTTAAGCAAGAGAAGTTAGTAGTTAATTATATCATGAATGTACTTGTCTGTGTACAGTTTTTAGAACATTACAAAGGGTTTGTTTGCTTAGCTATCAACAAGGAAAAACGTACGGGAGGCATTCAGCAAACCAATTTTGAGATTAAGAATCCTTTCTTTTGTATTTTAAAACATGCCCCAAAATGAAGCAGTTGGCAAACTTCTCAGGACAATGAATTTTTCCCATTTTTCTTTTTACGCCACACAGTGCATTGTTTTTTCTACCTGCTTGTCTTATTTTTTAGAATAATTTAGTAAACAAAAGAAGAGCAGTTTATCCTGATTTTGGCATGAGTTCCCTTATTTAAAAATGAAGACAACCTTGCAAAGAGATTTTGAGGAAGAAAATAAAAAATGAGGTGTTGTAACTGGTGACAAAAAGCACAATGCTCATTTATAAAGTAAATGATCTGCTCTTTGAGTAATAATTAATGCAACAGTATTCCCTAAGAAATTTCTGGTTTTGGGGACCAAAAGAAGTACTTAGCAGACTTGAAAATTTTGTCAGGGTCTTAGTGAGAATCACATCAACAAAAAATTAAGTTTAATATCCATTAAAAAAAAAAAGAGGGTTAACAATGCCCAAAATAAGAACCCAGCTTCCACAAACACTTCAGAAATTTGCTGAAGTTTAATTTGTGTGCTTTCTGGATGTTTATTTTAGACCAATACGAAATTGCACACTATAATCAGAGAAATCTCACTTTCATAGCATGGACTAAAAACACTATTTATAAACAAATCAGTGAAGTAAAAGAGCATTTTTAGAACACTCTTCTTAATTGTGCTGGGAAAGAAAACTATAGCCAAGCATGAAACTTGAATGCTTAAAAATACAGGACAACAACAACTGTCAAAACACAGTTGAAATGAATTATTATTTAGTTAGAAAAATGCTCATTTAGTTTATGTTTTAACTTCGAGTCATTATATCAGAGCACTTTCACGTATGATCTCAGGCAGTAATCCACATCTCCAAAATCAACCGTCTTGAAGAGTGAACCTGACATGATCCAGCTGCCTTGAACTTTCAAAGCTCTAGTTGTATGTACGCTATAGATGACCACAGCTCATTGCAGACAGTGTTTTCTGAGATCATGACACCGACAGCAACGTAAACGGGTACATGACCAGGAACAAAACAAAAAAAAAATATTAAAAAAAAGGCTTAAAATCTGATGGCTGTGAATCAGTTTTAGCTGACAAATATTTAAGCTTAAAAATTACATTGCTGTTACAAGAATAACTCTGTACCACTGAGTGCATGGGTGTGGAAAATCACAGTGCTTCAGAGCTGTTAACCAAGGTATAGACCTCGTGTTAATACAAGAAAAGATGAGAAGAACTAAACAGAAGTAACATTTTCTGTTTCAAGGTAGTATTCATTGCACAGAGGAACAAAAGCGTTATATACTTATGGACTCATACACCTGCCACTACTGCAGTCTCTGACACTGCTGTTGGGTGCTGAGATGTATGTATTAATAGGAAACAGCTGGTACACGATTATTTCAGTTTTGGCTCTGAAGCTGATAGTCCTAAAGCAGATTACTCTTATTTCTACAGCTTTTTACAGGTCAAAGCAATACATATGACACTCAGAGCTGTATAGAAGCACACACAATGAACTTCATTCTTGTAAATAAAAAACAAACATCCTGCACTCCCTCACATTCTCATTCTGTTTATAATAGTCTTACCATCTTCTAAAGCGCACAAGACTACTTCCACCACAAAAGCTGCAAATACCAATCCCCATTTTCCATTCTTGCATCTTTATCCTAAATAATATCCTAAAGAAGAATACTAACCAGTTCAAGTAGCTGCTCCTAAGCATGTAATTTCAATGTCATCTTGCTTTTGAGATTTCCATTGTAACGTAAAGGGACAAAACAGTGACTGTGGACGTAACACTACAGCATTTCAAATTATCTATGACATAGGATATCTCCTTGAATTATAATATAGAATAATTATGTATTAAAACCCTAAAGCAGATAAACATAGGGGAACTAAAATGGGCACAGATAGAAGCCAACTGTGCCACAGAAATTGTGCCTTTTCTGTATTTTAATTTCCCCCCGATCAGTAAAATTATCACTGTTTTAAATAGAGCACATAGAACATCAGGTAAAGGTCAATCACATTCTGCTCAGTTTCTGCAAAAAGTAATTGCTAAAACACCAGATAACCCCAAACCAATATATGTTTTAAGTTTGGTTCCTTTCACCTTTTAGAACCACACAGATACACATCCACTTGCTTTGTTGAATGGAGATAGGTATTGTTTTTACCTTTGAAATTTGGCTCTAACATCTAAAAGACATCCCTCTGGCAAACTATACACTTAGCAATAGAAGAACAACCACACTGACTTCATTAACTATTTATCTAAGGCACAGGCTACACACTACCTCAGAGATTAACTCTTGTTCCACCTCTGAAAGCAGGAAACACACAATAGTTTAAGGTAGAAATAAAACTTTGAGCACTGTAGCTAGTCATCACTGGGAATTAGACATACTCCCCTGGCAATAAAAAAATAAAAATAAAAATATTACTAAGTAAAATGAACCTGAATAGTGATTTATGATGCTTATATCCTGCCAATCACCAGAGAAAGGTGAATATAAATAATGCTTTTTTTTTTTTAATCTTTGAATGGGAGTGTATTAAATTTGCCTGTATTTATCACTTTTCCTAAAAACCCCAAGCATTCCCTGATCCTATCACTAAGAAGTAAAAAATGACGATTCAACACAATCAGTCTTCTGAAGGCTTTTTGAAGTTCAAGGATCTACTCGGCCACAACTGATATAGTAAGATCCATTTTACAAAGGCTGAACTGAGGCTAAACAGCTTCCTCCACTACAATATTTTCAGCCGTGTCACTTGCTGAAATCTTACCTTAAAACTTGCTACAGCTTGTTAGTAACTCACATAAGGAAGCATTTCAGTCACGTCTCACTAGTAGCACTGAATATTAAGAACGCTGTACTTCAAAAAAAAAAGTTGCCTCTTTAAAACCTGCATAAGCTTTCTACTGTCCTACTGACCCTGCCGATTAGACTCATTCTCCTAATGACAACAATTAAGGATGACTGTCAGTGATAAGAAAACAATTAAGCGGCTTTCCCAATAGATTCTTCTCTCCCAGGACTCTTCTTCACTTCTGCCCTCTTCTCTAATTTCTGTGGTGCTAGTCAAAATATATCTGCTTTGCTCAGTGACTTGAGATCTGAGTAACTCCTGAGATTTAGCACAAGAGCTGATACTTGAACTTAAAACTGTAATGGTGCACTTACAATCGCATAATTCAGAGAGAACCTAATTGAGGGTAATTTGGTAAGATTAATCAAATCTAAAAAAAGATAGGGGGGAGAGAAAAAAATGAAACCGGCAAGTAACTTACAAATGAGAGAGATACTCTTTACAGAACACCTTTCATTAATGCAGATTTCTAATTAACCACTGAACTCTTAGAAATGGTGGACACTTAACATTTACAAATGAATTAGTGAGGAAAAAAACCACCGACTTGGCCATGAAGTTCATATACAAGACTGTACAATTTCCCTTACATATATAGAAGCATCTGCATATAGTATACTAAGTACCAAATATCAAGCATCACCAAATCTTTGGATTGTCATCTATCATTACTCACGTCTGCATTAATCATCTCATATAAATTATCTCTGTGTTTACTTTAAGATATGCAGAATGTCTTCCAAGTAGAAACAAGCTTAGCAGCATCCCCGCTGGTTTAGCCAGAGGCAGGCTTTGTTCTGGCTCACCTGGCAGAGCCACAGTGATGCCTGTGCCTCGGGTAACATGCAAGGTTGTGAAGGATACTGTAACCCAAATAATTAAATCGTCAATTATTCCCCATACTCATCACAAACGTGTCTGGTGTATCACTTTACTTATATTACTTAACTCTGTTTTGACAAGCGTAGCACAGATTTACCCTCAATTTCCTCCACTGCACTCCTAAAACGAAACATGCCCCTATCTATCCTTGACTTATCTGAAATTCACAATATGAAAGGAAAAGTATTCAGAAACCTGTACTAGACTAAAAAGAGAGTAATGTGCACTGATTGAGCATAAAATATAATCAAAGACAATAACAAAGTGTCACATCTCACTGCACGCATGAAACACATGGAGCACACACAGAGCACACGCTCCTGCCACATTCACATAGGAAAGAGTGTGGAGAATAAAAGTGCTGCTGATCACTCAGAAAATCCCCTAGTCAGATGCGATTTTTTCCATCTTTTATCTGGATGGACTTCAGTAGAAGGGCAGCTGATCCTAGGAGCTAACACTAGGAACATCTATGGATTTTCATTGATTTCTGGTCCAAAAGAGCAGAAAGAGGATACTGCTTATACTCAAGCTGTGAAGGCTCTTTCTGTGTTTGCAAAATGGATGTTTACGCCTGTAAAAAGCACGTTTTCATATAATAACTAATGCTTTATTTAGATAATTGAAAATGAGACTCTCTTCATAACTAAAAACTCCGCACGATAGCAAGTGTTGCATTTTTCCCAAGGGAAAGAAAGTTGATGTCTCCTATAATGAATAAAGCACCCAGCTGTTCAGACTGGGGATGATTTAATTCTGTCTTGACTGTTTTTTAAAACTAAGAAATAATAGACATAAGGGGTGGCAGACTGATTCATTCGCAACAATGTTGGTTCCATAAAGCTGTGCGCTCCCCTGTCTCCAGAACACTGCTGGGAAGTCCTTTCCTCCCCACACATCCATCTCTGGCATCAAGCAGCCTTCACAGCAAGGACCCAAGCTCTGTTGAAGCCCACCTACATAACCTTCACTCAGAAGATAGCCAAAACAGAGCTGCGAGAAAATCTGTAGAGAGATTGGAAGGGTAAAATTAGAGCCAAAGGGCAAACTGCCTGCACAATAAATAAAAAAATCACACTTCCATATCGAGAAATGTTTAATATGGTCTATGAATGCAGAAGCTATTGGTAGTTAGAGCATCTCAGCAAACTGTATCCTAAATGCCCAAGTTACGGCCTTAGAAAGAAATCAGTTAATGATCAACTATGAAATTATCTGCTACAGACAGATTCTAACCTGCTGTGATTAGAATAATGTAGAAATTACACAAAAATATACTTAGTCCAAGACTTCTGTCAATATTCTACAACTCAAGTTAATCAAGCTGTTCAGCATACTATCTCAGTACTATGGCACCAACACTTTTCACCGAAGAGCTAAGTTCAAGATGATTTTTCCTTTATGCCAATATTTGCTTTATATCATCTAAGAATCTCTTAATGAAAAGAAGATAAGAAGAAAGCTTTATCTGTGTAGGCTACAGCTGAAAAGTCATTTCCCTGTGAAATAAGAGCACAAGCTACTAATCTGATGCACTGAGATAGATCTGAGCTTTCCTACCACCCACAGTCCAGAGGAATCCTCTGAAACACAGCTACAGGATACTTAGAGTAACATCCCAGTTCCTCCTGAGAGCTCACTGAATATGCAAATACTCATGATAACAATTGTTTTGTAATCACTCGTTTTGTACTGCAGAAAGCAGAAAAGAATCTTGTCTCTTTCCACTGCTCTAACTGCTCCTTTACATATGTATAAGAAATTATTTTATTTTTTATAAGAAAGGAAAACAAATCAGATGAATCCTACCAGTTTCAAGTCATAATCCTTGTTCGTGTCTCTGGTTTACTCACTTCTAAGAGATTCATTTAATTTCCTCAGACCACGGAAATTTTCCGGGGTGAAGGGAGTGTGGGAGAAAGGTTTGACAAAGGCAAGAGTAGAAGAAAACAAATCTTGCATCTGAGATCTCAATCCCTAGAGGAATTTGGACACCCACATTCCTGTTAATTTTCACAGCTTCTTAAAGAAAATATTTATTTAAGCTCTTTGGAAAAACACCATCTAATTCTCTAGATAAACTGTTTCAAGGAAGCTAACTTCTCTTAAGAGAAACCAGTGCTGTGATGAGCATGAGAGTGAACTAGGATTATGTGTTTCATCCATATTACCTGGATTCATCCACATGTTTTCTGTGCAAGCTACTCACGCTTAATCTGAATATAGACTTACATTCACTTTAATAAACTACAAATTTAAGCATTGGATATATTAAGTCATTTTCTCTAACTATACACAAAAGGCTTGTAAGAACAAAACCAGGGTCTCACAGGGATTGCATTCAGCAGTCTAACAAGGCATTCAAGTTTATGATTATGAAACAGGTAAGTTATAGTAAGATATAAATGATGCAATTTGAACAAATTACATTGGAAGATAAAACGACTAATGACATAATTCCTCCTGGATACTTAAGATATTATTGGAAATACTTTAAATGGACGCATCTTCTACTTACAGGTTTCAACACAAGGAGTATTAAAAGCATCATTTCATTTTATTAAAATTGATATGTTAACAAAT
The DNA here is from genome assembly GCF_038088225.1 of Cyrtonyx montezumae. Classification (NCBI taxonomy): domain Eukaryota; kingdom Metazoa; phylum Chordata; class Aves; order Galliformes; family Odontophoridae; genus Cyrtonyx; species Cyrtonyx montezumae. The sequence goes on along the minus strand of NW_027071936.1, from coordinate 15,392,515 downwards.
CGATGTACTATTCTCCAACTTGAAAACTTTATTTTAATCTTTCTTTAATTCACATTTTTCTTCCACAGCGTACTATGTTCAGAGTTCAATATGCTGTCTAGTTCTCCTGGCACATTAATCAATTCACTTAATACTGCCTGCTTTTATTTTCCATATATACACATATATATATATACATACACATACATCTCAGCTACTGCCAGATCCTCCACTAAGCAAACATAACTTATCTTTGCAATGACACAGCCAACAATCACCTTATAAACATTTGGTAACAGATGCTTAGGAAAAAAAGCAAATCCACCCAACAGAAAATGTCTGCAGTCTGAACTAGAGTAAACTAGTGCACCACATTACAAAATGACTGCAACAAAACCGAGGATTTAAAATTTACAATTCTACAATGTCAGACTCTGGCAAAGAGAGCAGAGTCACATCTTGTTCAGCTTAACACTTCTAGCAACTGAGGCACATCTAGATGGCAAGCTACACACCAATTAACTACACAACTCAAGTGCCTTGACTTGGTGATCTCAAGGGTAGTTTCCTAAATAATTCTGTGGTCACTAAGAATCTTCTCTTCCTTTTCTGCTTAATTAGTAGTGAAGAGTACCAGTGATACATGTGATAGTTGGAACTAAATGAAATTTTAGAAAGGTCTGTGCAAGTCATTTTGCTTTTTACTGTGCGTTGTTTCTCCTTCGTCCTCTGATCCGGAACTATGTATGAACTTTCTTGCCAGAATATTTGAATTTACCTGCACAGCTGCATTTATGCTGCCAAGATATAAACCACAGACATTGGCAGATTTTACCAATGGCAAAATGAGGGTTAGATCAGGGACAGAAAGCATCTCCTGTAGTTTATGTCTACACTGGGTTTTGACCTAAGGTGACTTGTGTAACCTAAAACACCTTGAACATGAGGCTTTGAGTAACTTGCAAAAAAACAACAACAGTACACCTTTCAATAACATTTCAGCTATGAAAACAGAATCTAAAAAGCGCCACAGGACTTATTCAAGAGGGCTTAAAACTCATTTTGAGGACTTACCTCTTTGGCTGCATCAACGTCACCATTTACTATATTCTCCTGTACATACATGTATGGATGCCACTTGAGCCACATCCGATGAAGACCACATCAGAAACTAGGTCTTCCCCACAGCTTTTGAAGTGCTTTCCCCAGAAACAGCCTCCTATCACCTTCAAGACACTTGGGTAACTTAATCAGAAAAAGAATCACAAGAAACACGTACATAGCTTAATGACAGCACTCCCATTACTGTGAAGAATGTTACAATGGCAGTTCCCGTGTTCTCGCTGCTCCAAATCTATCAATCAGTTATCTGTCTGTCACAAACTGGGATATAATTTAACTGCTCTATGTTTATGGACCACAGACTACGATACTGCCCAGCTCTTCCACTGTCATATTTTAAAGCTATAAGGACTATATAAAGAAAAAATATATACAAAATAGAAATTTTGAAATTGTTTTAAAACTGCAAAAAAAAAAAAAAAGAAAGAAATGTAGAAATTGTCACAGGGTATTTTAAGAACAACACCAGAACAGCTTCAAATAACCTAAGCTCAGGAAGCCTCATTTTTTACAAAATATCAGCGTGATTTTTTTTTTTTTTTTTTGGGGGTGGGGGGGAGATGGTGAGGTTCTAAGGCATGTTACACAACATCTAAGATGCAGTTTTAAGATATTACATATGATACTGCATTTGAAAGTCATTTGAAAACGAGAACATTGCTAATAAAACAAGTCGTACATCCAACAAATAAATGAGTGTTTCCCTTCTGCTCAATTCCAGACTGCACTGTCATTTATCATTAAACTATCACACTCAGCCTAAAGAAAAATATATCATCTCAAAGTAGAATATAGAAAATGAGACATGCAAACAACGGAAAAAGAAATCATTTGCATATCATTTTCATAAATTGACATGGTTCAATAATGAGACCCAGAAATATTAAAACATCTGACCAATGTCAAGCATAAAGCTTGTGGCAAATCTGAGAAGTTACAATCGTTATGCAAAAATCAATCCTGGGTGGGTATATTAAATTTCTCAGACTGAGTAGTATTTTAGATGTTGCTTCCTATGTTTTGCTCAAATACTTGAGTTCTCTGTTTAAAATACATCTGTTTTGGGAAGAGGCTGTTTACTGTAACTAATCACAAGTGGGGCATGTTCAGCAAAGGGTTTTATAACCCTCGTAACTGTGTGGGGAAAAAAAAAACACACTTCACTCAGCTTATCCGGAATGATACTGTTTAGCTCTCTACATAGGTAGACAGAACTGCACTTATTTGATATTCAGTGGGGAAAAGAGAAGAATGTTAACTTCTGCCAAATATTTCCAAGTGTTACAAACGTACATCAGCTCAAAAGAATATACAACACTGAGTTTATTTTATTACATCCTACACTGAATCTTCAATGGGAAAAAAAAAGGATAAAATTAAGTGCTCAAAAGTATAGGTTCATCTTGTTTCCCTTATAATGCTACTTTTTCCTATTGAAAATCCCATTGAAAAAAAAGAAAAATCTGATTTCACAGTATGAAAACAAAAATACAATGGATTGACTTTAATAATTTAGTACGCATGACACATCTTCATGATGAAAACTGCAAACTGCTGCTTGCTTACGCTTAAAATTTTTCATGATTAGACAATGACATATAGGTCCTGCCTGTAAGCAAGACCAGTTCTAATAATTCTGTGGTAGAAATATTACCTAGATGAAATGACAAGGTACTGAGATATTTGTTATTTCTCTTCCCATTTTTATCTTGAAAATGAAATCCTTTTTATCTTGCTTCACCACAACAACAATAAATAAAGGAGCAGGCAAGTTTACAGCTTACTCTACAATTCCTTCTGCAATCAGTATCAAAGATTCTGTGTGTCAGCTGCATGAACAGATAAAGCTATTTTATAAACGGTAGTGTTTAAATATACAGATATACATAAATATATAAATATATACACACACACAGACAGCTAACCTGACTGTTAGCTGGCATTTTCGCTGCCAATGTTAAAAGGCCCAACACAAGCATGGTAAAGAATGAACCAAACAAAGCAAATACCAGGTGCCCAAAACACCTGCAGAATCCAAGGGAGAATCACAGACTTGAAACAAAGGAATAATGATGATACACACAAAAAAAAAACCCTGAACAACCAAAAAGTGAAAGCATTATGTGGCTAGATTAATACTAGTTCTGATTCCACTCAGAGAAACATTAGTTCAACACTGATTCTTATCTTTATGACTGCTATATTGAATTCTTTGATGTGAAAAGATGTAATTTTTAGTTAGGAAGAGAAAAAACAGGAATGCAATTCCCAAAGAACTGCACCATTTTATAGATCAGATTTTCTTTGTTATGTTAGTATTTCAATCGCAGTCATACAAACTCATTTCTTTTAAAAGAAAAAAAAATAGTGACAATACTTTTATGCTTTTAACAGTGAAAAGCATTCCCAAGCTTCAGCTTACTTCCTTGGGGAAAAATGGGTGGCACGCAGCATTGCTTTCTGCACGTCGTTTCTACCAGAGAATATGATGAACAGCATGATGCCAGTTGTTTTGCTCAGGAATGAATCAGTACTGGCAGGTGGGTCAGACCAATACCTTAAGATCACATTATGCTATCATTCCTCTCTCTACTCTCACACCACATGCAAGCTCGCAAACCACAGCACACATGTCTGTCAGGCTAATGTTGTTATCAGCAGATTTCAAATCAAAGCAGCATTGCTCACATCAGGAAGTAACTTGGGCAGGGCTCTTCTTCCTCCCATTCCCGCCCGCATCTGTACTCTAAAGGAGCTTCCACCTGCTTCATTCCCAATCTAGCTTCTGAGATAAGCAGAGCAAAGGCATTGTCATTTTTCTTAAAGTACTAGACTGTTTTTAGTTAGTATAAAGGAATTACACATTTTGTTGATTTGTTACACTGATATGGTTAAGGCCACTAACGAATAAGGTTGTGATCTAACACGACAACACCCACAAACAAAACTACCTAGTATGAGTTGTCATTTTCTATCTCAAAGCACAAGAAAACAACTGTAAAAACTATAAAATACAATGGACCAGAAGGTAAATGTGGGTAACAGTAGAAAACAACAAATACAAAACAGTCTTCTGATGGCTCTCATATGGCAGTAAAGCACCACTGCGTCCCTCAAGACCACTAACCAGAACTACCAGGTTAGTGAGCTGCTGCTCACTAACCATCACTTAGACAAAATGAGTTTGTTTACAAAAAACTTAAGAACCAGAGAAATTTATATGATAAAGAACCGGTATCTTTAGACTATCCCTGTCAGACACTAGCACAGCAAATCTACAGTTAGATACACAAATCCTTTCATGAACAGAGAAATACCCATTAGGAACATTCACACTTTGTTCTGGTTGGCAATGGATGTTCAGCATGGTGAATGACAGAGGGTAACAGAGACAACAGCCCCAGATGTTGTCTTATTTGCAATGTTAAAAGTTAATTTACATCTGTTTACACAGCAACAGCAAACACGCATGGTAACATTCGCCAGATAATCTTCTCCCTGCAGAAGCCTGTTGCTGTAGCAACTGCATGTAAGAGCCACAGTGCCAAACGACCGAGCTGCACCTTGCACACAGCACAGAACACTTGCAGGACAACTAAGTTGAAATTACAGAACAAATCTGGCTGCACTTACGGTATTACTGAGACAGTTAAAAACACTAAGGCCTTTGTACAGACAGTAGCATCAGAAGAACTACATACAATCTATAGACTTATGATGCTTTTTTCTCCTCACTACAAAATCAAGTCCTAAACTCACCAGAGACCATCTAAGCACGGGTTGTAACCCTGAAGAGAAGCTTTCAATCCCTCTCGGACCTATATAGTCTTTTGCAGACAGATTTTAAGTAACTTGGTCATAATTATTTCACACTTCCAATGCTACATTTAAGTAGATACTAGATCTCTTTTCTAATTAACAATGAAGTAAAGGCTTGATTTCTGTATTAACAAAATAACTGGAGCAGAACTCTACTAAGTTCTGATGACTGGAATCCCTGTAATTGACAGGACAGGTAATATATCCTTATTATCCAGAGTGGATAGAATAATACTCTAAGCATTTCTCAAAGGTGGTAAACTTGGATACAGAAGGCTGACTAAAACAGAGGTCATGACTTTGAATACTGCAGCACCCCACTGCTCTCCTTCAATTTGCATATGTAGGGTTTATGCAGTTATTTTTCAACTGGGTCACTGCCAGGTTAGTCATCCCAGAGGTTATCAAGTTGGTCAACCAAAAATTCCTCTTCCTGACTGCTCCGAATCATCTCCTTGACCTTCACTTGCCTGGCAACAGTTTCTAAGATGAACTGTTCTATCAACTTCACAGGGATTGAGTTGAGACTAACTGGTTTCTTGCATACTCTTTTCCCACCCTTCTAACAAAGGAGTGACATCTGCTTTCCTCTAATCTTCCGACATCTCCCCCAAATGCCATGATCAAAAGATGATTAACAGTGACCAGGAAACATCTCTCAACATTCAGAGGTGTATCACATCAGAATTTGTGGACTTGCATGTGTCCAGTTTGCTTAAATATTCTCTAATCTAATCCTTTTCTCACAAGGTCTCCTGCTCCAATTTACAGGAGGGAGAGAACCTACTTTTGTAATACGCATACCCAACAGCGAGATTAAGAAAGCAAGGTGAAAGGTTAGCCCAACCAGTCCACTGCAAATTGTACTTGCTTAGGGACATGGGGAAGGGACAGCAGGAGCTAACTCCTGTACCAAGCTGGAGTTGTGCTGCCAAAAGCCAGATCTCCAGCCAGTAAACTCTAGAGCACTCCCTTTAAAAGGCTCCAAAGAAATGCTTTCAAATGTGAAACTGTCCACAAAGCAATGCCCACCGCCACACCCCGACATCCACCACTCGCCTCCTAACTAAGTCGTTAATTGTATAATCAGTAGGTTCACACTAAGCAACAAAACAATCTAGACTTTAAATGAAGCTGATTCAAGTCCCCATTTTTAATTATAAACAAACACTTAGAAGTAGTGGAAATGATAGGAGGTACAAAGAATAGCTGAATTTGACTTATTTTCTTGTGAAAATGAAGATGTTACTTTTCCACTTTATATTTCATCGCATCAACATCAACATTTGTACATATTAATACGTACATACGTAAATATTATCAAGTCAATAATTTTAATGACATGAAAATCCTATTTAAACAGCACAGCTCACTTTCCTCTGAATTATATTATCCAAAACTGCTTCTCAAACATGATTGCCAAATGGCTTGTTCAAATCTCCACAGAAAGGGCACTGATCATTGAGAAACAGTGTCAGATCTGTGCTGCCAAAATTATCCACGGGGGACACACTTAACCATCTCATAATGTTTCTAAACCTTTTGAAACACTTGTGTGGTCTCATAAAGATTTCCCTTGATACCCCGTAAACAAAAGGTCACATCTGCATTTATCCAGGTCCCACAGTTACTGTAGATTTATCACTGCAATATCTGAAGATATGGCATAGGAAAGCAAGTTGGAGCAATCTATTTAGTCTCAAGCAGTAGTGGCCTCTAAGCTCTCACTCTGCCTATTTCACAGTGTTTTTCCTACCTCTGAGCAGAACTGAAAACAAGGCTGCCTAAAACGTATTTTTAGGATTACCTATATCATACAGATAAAAATATTAAAGACAAACCATAAACAAGCATGAGCAACAAATTTTGAATCCTCTTCTCAGCTTGGCTGATCAGCTGTCTGGTCTAGTAAATTACTTATACAGAGATACATTTTTGGCACAGAAATGACTCTTATTATCAAGCTCTAAAGAAGTACTAACAGTTCAAACATCATAAATGAGCCTTTACATTGCATAGTACAGTTATTCTAAATCAAATACCATAGACAGTATTTGCCCTTTCTCATTTGTTTACTTTGGGTACTCAACAGAATGTTCAGTGCAGTTTATTTTCTCTGCAGTGTCAATTCTCTCTGCTGTCTGCACTGGCAGCAAGCACCAGGCAGAAGCAAAGGACCAGAAGCTATTTTTAAGTTTTTTCCCTGCCTCCCTTAATTGGCTAACTTCAGGTCCACATTTTCCCTTTAAGCTAGAAATTGCTTTATCTCTTAGTGTTAGGTTTTAGCAACAGATGGTACACTTCCCTCTGAGTTAATTCTGAACCAACATCTCAGGGTTGAGATTGCTAGAGGTGTTATCTCTCTGCAAAGATCCTGGATTTTATAATCATTAACAATCCAAAGCCTACTTTAAAGAAAAAGTTGTTGAGCTTAGTTGTACCACTACTCTCTGTCAAATGACTGCTTCAACCAATCTAAGAAAAAGATATTACCAGAATATTGAACATACAGCAGTGAAACAGCATTAAGTGAAGAGCTACTTACTATTTGCCACTGATTAAAAAAAAGGGAAAAAACAAACAAATGAACAAAAAACCACTCTCCCACATTCCCTCAGTGCATAGATTTCTGCAAGTTCTTGTCACAGTACCAATGAACTCCAGCTTCCCTCAACCTGGAACACAGAAAAATAAGTCACAGAAAAATACGGCAAAAAAATTATAACAAAGGTAGAAACTAGTGGAACAGGGAAAAGGCAATAAAGTTAAGACAATACGACAGAATTTAAAGGAGACAAACAGGAGACAGTTTTTGGCCAATAAAAGAGGGGAGAGCAATGAAGGAGTTCATCACAGTCTGAAAGGATAAGTAAAACAATTAAAGTGAGGCAATGAGAAGGGCAAAGAGCAAAAAACTGTCTTATGCAGGAAAATGCCAGTAGATCAAATGGTGAAACTAAGATCTTATGTCAGGAAATCCAATTAACTCTTGAAAGATGTTGACAATTTAGCAGACTGGCACAGTAAATACACATTTTTAATTTAACATGTTCATATTAAAATGCCAGTATTAGCACCATGGGCTGTAAATCTATTAAAATACAGAACAAAAGGGAAAGAGAAAGGAAATAAGGTTGGCTCTCAGTGCTCTTCATTCTTTGCACGAAGAGCAAAACTCAACTGTAATCTTTCCAGGGGTGGTAAAAGATTAGAAGAGAAGTAATGGCACAAATATAACTTCATAGGGTTCATCTATGGCTACCTTAGTCAAAGGCTAAATAAAACATTACACTGAAAATTTGAATGATATGATGCTCAGCTGCTCTTGCTTCTTCCTGTTGCAGAAATAAATGCTACTGAATCATTGAGTTAAAGAGTTTTAACTGGAATGAGCCCTGCTGTTCCAACCTCAGACGAAAAACTCCATATTTAGGCATCAACAAGTGAGGAACCTTATTGTTGGTTTGTGTTTTTTTCCTTCCCCGCAAGAGATGCTTCAAAAGCTTAATTTGCACAGATCTTAACCAGAAGCTTTTGAATTTTCCCCAGCATCATTCTTGTTTGCCCTTAAGCTACTGTCCTTTGAGAGTATTGACCTTTATCCTTATTTATGTCCAATACCTTCACAGACTACCATAACATTACATAGCAATTACTCTTTCAAGAAGCCCCAAATTCGTCGGCAAGTAAGACAGCTCACTACATTGCTTAAAATTATAATCCAACCACTTATTCCCATTAATTAGATCTGCAGAGCAAATGGGAACTATTAAAGCAGGTATGGCATGATGAATAACTTTTCCATTAAACATTACTCTCTGATTTCCTCTACAATTTTGAACCAAGATCTCACCATGTTATCATTAGTCACTTCAGCAGGTATCCTCTTCATCTCTCTTTTTCTTTCTCTCCCCTATTCAAGTACCCTGTAGTTCACTTAGCAGATAAAATTTTGACCTTCTTCTACAACACACAATTCAGAAGAAATTCTCAAAAGAGGATAAACAAGTTCAGAGCTCTCTTCTTCAGTGTTAGGACTCCCACTCACTGCCCTACTTAATGGGATACGTTCAACAGAAAATACAATCTTTATGAAATCATAAAATATTTGTAGTGTCCACTGAATGAAGCAAACGATAACATTAGACTTCTATTTCAAATCTAATTTTCAAGAACAGCTTTTTTCAGAAGAGCACAGTTTTGTTTATGGGCTATGTTAATCAACAGCAGACATGGATTTTAACAGCCTGCGTTCAAATAATTTCATCTACCTTCAGAAATACAGGAGCAGGAATAGAGCAATACAAGAGCACAAACAAACATCGGCCAAGATGACCTCAGTCTTCCAGAAAATATCTTAAATTACTAAGTTAATTTCCTTTATTTGTGAAAAACAATCTTTTTTTTTCTTTACATTAAGGCCTGTTTATTTTAGTGCCAGGTAATCAGCAATCTGGAGACATATATATTCCAAATTATCTTATTTTTTTCCTTGTAGTCTGAGAATATTTAAGAACTAGCATGGCTAAAGCCCACCGAATCATCAAGTTTATTTCTTGTTTTGGACTTGGATAAAAGCTTGCTGGCATGCAGCCCAGATAAAAAGCATAAAACTTAAATAGATAACCTCCTCAGCTCCTGGTGGCAGGTCTCTCATGTATGATGATCGCTCCTTTCTATGTGTTGGATTTTTGTTTCTAAACTTACCTGAATGAGTTCTGGATATGTAGGCAGAGAAGAAGGCTAACTTAGATAATCTGCAGTGCCTAAAGACAATTTCAGCCACATTAATATGTGCAACAAACTCATTCGTTCTACACGTAGTTCTGGCTTAAATGGAGTTCCTTCCAGCATTCATTCTATTGGTGTTCTCAGAATTTAACTTGAACATAATCCTCACAATGCTTAGAAAGTCTAAAATTTATTTTCTCCAACTCATACACTTGAAATGCCACTTGGATTTTAATTTCTCAGATGAAACCACTTGATCTCTTCATTATTCGACCAAGAAGGTGAAATCTACAGTGTTAACAAGAACAAATTAAGGATAAAAAAACCAAACAACAGTGATGTGACATTTAAACAAGGAAAAATACCTTCAAGAATGACTTCAGACCCTTTTGATAGCCTTTACAAGTTGTAGCAAAGGATTGCCCAGAACGGACAAGTTCCACTTCACCTTTCAAGTAACCAGGCCTTGCTTCTGAAAACGTTTAGGTACTTCCTTCACAGTACAGTCATGCTCAGTAAGTGCTCAGAAGAGCCTTTGAGAACGCATGTGGTTGTGAACAATCTATTGGGGTAAGCAATCACATTTTGTTGGGTGTGAGAAGTGGGAGGGATGTCTGAAAGGAATCCACAACAGACAGGGTGCAGAACAAAGAAAAAGGTTTCCATAATAAGATAGCAAAAAGAAAGATGTCTTAACCTAAGCCCTATGAATTCATAACCAAAAGTTCAGCTGTTAAAACATTCACCGAGGACATAAGAAAGCAGCATGATTTTCACACTTGCCTCAAGGGATTTGATTCTCCCAACAGGGTGCTCTAATTAGCAAACCCTTCCCTACGATGCAGTAGAAAAATCTCTCCAATTGAAGCTATTTTACTTCACAGGGAACAAGAACGCTGCTGCAACGGAATACAATTAAATGGATAATATTAATGAATAAATGCAAATGAACCTAGTGTGTTTAATGAGAATGTATACATTACCTGTTCAACGAAATGGAAAGGGTCTCATCTTGGAGCCCTTCTAACAGATATGAAATTAGGCATGTACACACATGAATGTACAAACAAGACCCCAAGGAAACTGTAACAAAAGGGTATTAATTAAAATATCTCTTAAGAAATAAGCCAACACCTTGTACATAATGATGAAAACTTTTCAACATTATCCTACGTACTAGCATTTATACTCTTCTCCTCTGCTAAGGTATGGCACTCAAATATTGAAAATTCTTTTTAGTTTGACCTCTAAAGAACCACCTTCAAACCTCAATTCCTTTAATTGCTATTTGACACGGTGGAAACCAACCTGGCTTGCCAAGGAGGCCAGGTGAATCCCCAAGGTTTAGTGTTCTGTTTCATTTCTGTACTCAGTTACAAACTGTGAGACCATTTGGCAGCAGCAGTCTATAAGCGTTCAAATAATTAGTTTTAGTTAGGATAGGAGGAGATAGCAGGAAGAACTTAATACAAAGGACTGTAACGAAAAAAAAAGCAACCCTAAAATCTCACACTTCAACGTGCCCCACTTCAATATACTTGAGAAGACCTTTGTCTGCTAAGCATGCACCTCTATCTACCCTTATATTCCAATTAAAAGCAGGACAAGATAAAGCTTTCAGAACTGGAACGTGTACAGAGGAAAACAAAGAATCTCAATACAAACTGGCACAAAAGAGAATTGAGGGGAGAGTAACCTTAGTGTTCAGCTTCACATTTGTGCTTATTTTCTGTTTAGTTTTCTGGTATTCATAAACATTTAAGACAAAAGGCAGCTTTTCTGAAATCAAGAATTTTTCTGGTGACCCTGCTAGAGGCAAGATTTTATCTAGTATCTTTGTCTTCTGGTGCCAAACAAAGTGGTCTTTAATGATACAAGCCACTTAACTGGTTATATGTCAACGTCAGATGCAAAACCAGGAGGACTGGGGATGACAGGGACAGAAAATGCAGTACATGTCCTGAATGTCTCAAATTCCTGCAGGACTGGGGAGTGACTAGAGGCTGTCAGTCCTACGACTCCACAGACATAATAAGGGGTATATATATAAATATATATAAATCAACTCTACAAATCTGCCTGTTCTTGAGAACCAGATCTTCTTCACTGATCTGCCTTCTAACATTATTCTAATTCCAGAGACAGATTTAGCATTACTCTGAACACACTTGGAGAATATTCCTGTCTTATACAACTGATATTCAGCCGAACTACAGCTTCTTTCTGCTCCTGGACAACCCTGGTCTACTACCAAATCTTTATTTCAATTTTCAAAGCAATTCAGAACAAATCCCTTTCTCTGCTCTCACCGCTGTTTTTACTTTCTTTTTCAATCTCCAGCAAGTTATAAGCATCATCAGTTACATTAAAAAAAAACACAAGTATTCACCAAAATGATATAGAAATAAAAAATTGTTCAGGTACTTGCTTATTTAAATGAAAAATAAAACTAGCGAGTTGGAATTTACTGCACTGACTCATCACCAAGTTGGAAATTCCTGAGTGGGGGTTCTCACAGTAACCTTTCTACTTTAAGTAGAATGTAATGGAAAAAGAAAAAAAGGAAAGGGCAAATGGTCGAAAGAGACACTTTCCTGATACTCTCAAGTAATTCAGCATTTGGTTGCCTCAGCTTATTCATCTCTCACTGGTATATCAAAATGCAGTAACACACTTCAGAAGAGGACGTGTTAGTTCTTGCTGGTGCTGCATACAGCTTAGATGCAGTAACACTGGAGGCTAAGAGCATGTTCCATGCTTGTAAGAAAATATCAACATTCACCAAATACACGAAATCTCACAAGAAATCCATATGCAACTCAGAAATTCAAAATGACATGTCCAAGAATTACAGTGATATCTCCTTCAATAAGGAACTTTGTTTTTAATTAAAAACTGCTGGCATCTCATTTCAGTTATGGTACAAGACAAAGGTTTTGCCAATGCTAATATGACAAGTATCTACAATACATAATGATCTAAGATTACTAAAAAATAAAGAGATTTCCCAAAGGCCTCAATTTCTAAGTCCTACAGAGACTTGCTCTGCACTTAAGGAACCAGTAACATCATAAAAAAAAGTCAATGCATAGCAATCTCCCCAAAACTCCATGTTTGTTGTGACCCATTACATTCAGTAATGAACTCTCAAAAAGAACATATCAACCTGACTCTATTACACAAATGATATGATTATAATTTTCCTACTACACTAAAAACAGCGCATTTCAAGTCAATAAGCACTGCATTTATTAAAGAAAACCCTGTCATCATTCCTTCCCCAAGATTCTTGTGGACAAATAAATTAAATAAACAGAATTAGATTACTACCATATTATGTATGTAGCAGCAAATAAAATAATCCACTTAGAAGAAATGCACAAAAAAATAATATTGTGGTAGAAATGCTTTTCAGTATAAATTGTTGGCTGCTACTTTATCAACAGATGGCAATCTACCCATGACAAATGCATCTTCCCTACATCTCATGTTTGTATCTCTTTATTCTACCATCTATTTACTACTCTGCATGTCAGGACAGATAGAATGCAGAAACACAGGAGAAAAAAAAAAGTATTTATCAGGAGTGTCTTATGTTCAAAAATGTGAATAATTTTTTCACAACAAACTCAAACGAGCGCTCAGAAATTTATGATAACATGACATACTTTCTATAGTGGGTATCTCAATTCAAAGTGTACCAGTAACGCTGACAAACAGCTCTGCATACCCATGCATACACAAGACTATCCAGCAGCCATTTTTTTTGAGCCTCAGTCAAGTTTAATGACAACTTACCAAATTAAGACTCAATTTACCAACAAAATATTTACATAAAGGTCAGGATTATCTACATAATAATTAGCTTTGTAAAATAATTTCAGGAGAGTTGGTCCTGGGATAGCTTAAATACATGTAAAAAACAGTGGAGGAGGATTTAGTCCATTTGAAAATGTTTGTCCAAGTCTTTCTCATACAACACCTGAATTAATAGCTGTAACACCTTCCATATATTTCAGAGTAACTAACAACTACTACAGTATTACACCTTTTGCAGGTGATGTATTAGAAATTAATGCTTGTTATTCAATCACTGACTAATTGAGATTATTTACCATGTTTAACTACCATACTGTGTGGTAGTAAAATTCTGGTTCTTGTAAATGCACTAGTATATCTTATTAAACACATGATTATTGAAATAAATTTAAATACAGGTTGTATTGGGGGAATCATAATTGAGCATTTTTATTAAAATTCTTGTTAGAATCAGACAGTTATCAGCAATCAAAATGAGACACCCTCTGCCAATTGCTTATGGTGAAAAAAGTATGAGTCCATGAAAATCAGATTAAGGGGAATAGAGTCTGCCTCAGCAGACCTCTCCAAGGAGGTGACAGCCATATACAGTGACAGTGGTGAGCAATGAGCCTACTGCTGCTCCTCAATACTGTTAAAGCCAAAAGGCTGCCACTCCTCTTACCCCTCATTGAGTAGGGGAAATAGGGAAAAGTCTCCTGATAATTACCCCTGCTGCCTTTTCAAGGCCTGTGAGGCTATCAGCCCCACAACAACTCTGTACAACAGCTTTATTTGCTTCACAGCAATATCATCAGTCAGTTTTTCTGATTTATTTTTTTGTTTATTTGGCAGTTGGAGAGAGTGAAGCAAAATACCTAACAGCTCTTACCATATTTTGAAAGCTTTCAGAACGTTAAAATCATAATTACATACTTCTGAAATACTGGAATCGGAAGCAGTATTAACCACTTTGGGCCCATATCAGTAACAAGAAGTAAAAACCCAAATGTAGAACTTCATGCCACTATTATTTTGATATCAAACCATCTCATTTTTTTTGCTTCAGCGTGATTGCAACAGCAGATATGGTCACAGAGTGATTCTATCTTACTTGAGAGATGGTGGTTTCCCTGTGGTACTGGAAAACGAGAGGGGTTACCAAGTCAGAGTTACCTGAGCTTACACTACAGCTCCACAAAGAGGTCTCAAGCAAACAGCTGCACACCATTGCATTTAGGCAGGAACTTCCACATCTCTAACATGAAAACCCGAAAGCAAAGTATTCTTTGGTTAAATTCTGTGATGGGTCAAAGGTGAAATTTTGTCAGCTTAATGGCGCTTGCTTAGTAGCAGTACTGGGAGAGTTTGGTTTTGGTAGATTCTGCTCTACACAAGTAAGAGAAAACAAGCAATGCGAATAATGGCAGTGCATACCACTCTATTCCAGAGACCATATATATGCACTTGGCATTGCAGATGCTATTTACACATGCATTTTGATTTAAATGTACTACGTTTCCCATGCATCCCAGTCTTGAAATCTGACAGTTAAATGAAAATTCCACGTTCTGCATCATACACAACAACAAAATCCACAATACACATCAAATCATTTCATCATTTATAAAACCTCCAAAGGGGCTGAAAACCCACAACACAACAGCCATAGCCTCTTTTCCAAAGTTAATGAAGTTACAATATCATAGCAATGGTGTAAAGTAAAGCAGTAAGGTACTCCTTGGTTTCCCTCTAAAAATACAGTATTTCAGGAAAACTAGGCTTCTACAAACGAAGCTGGAATCAAAAAGAAGGTTCATCACATCCGCTGGCCTATAGAAGAGTGGGTAAAAGACTGCAGCAGCACACACATTAGCACTGTGTAAGTTCTGCACTAGAAACAAACAGCCTACTTTGCATGCTAAAAATCAAAGCACAGGATAGATGCAAATGATCTGGAATTTATGCAGTTGAAAGACAAAAGAAAAAGTCTTGAAGAAGTTTCATAATCACACCCTTATCAACTGACACACACAATTTTATGAGAAGTGTATGTGTAGGTGTGCCTGGTTTCCAAAGAGAAAATAATGCAAGCCATTAAATATATTCTAGGAGAACTATACTACACAGTGTGCATAGAGCAGGTAATTTTAAAACAAGACAGTAATAAAGTAAGCTTAGATTCAAATAAGGTAATCCAATTTCTCCTCTCCTACATACATGATAAAATCCCAAAGTAGAGCTAGGAATACGCACGCTAGACTGGCACTGCATTATAACGAGGCATTAAATTATCAATTATATTATAGCATTCACTCTGTCATGAGCATTTAAAAAATACGTACCAGTGTACGACAGCTTTTCTACATACGAAGCTTATTAAAAGCCAGTTAGAACTCAGCTGTGTATTTGCTACAAAATTAGGGAATAAAAGGCATTTAAAATTATTTATCTGTTCTAGGAAGCATACAAAGGTTGACTTGGGAAGGAAAAAAAATCCACCTCTTACATACTTAAAAGTACTACACTACATGCTTTTTTCATGAACATAACGCATTTTTTTAATCACAAGTACATTCTAAACATTTATATTTTAAAGTAACTCGATGTCTTCACTTTTACAAATTTAAATCTGTTGTTGGAAGTGAGCAGATGCAGCATATTTAAAAAAAACAAAAAAAACAACAACAGTCTCCACTATGTTCTGAAGCAAATAATCTAACCTTTAGCTACACAGCAGCTGGGATTTACTTATCTAAATAAAAATCTGATGCTGGCAGCATCAGTTCTGCTTCATTTGTGATAGACCCTCAGATTTTTTCTATGTGAAAACAAATGGTAAGAGAACACCTGGTAGCTGTCATGTCAAAATAATGTATTTCAGCCTATGGCACCCTCCATACCTGGGGACTTGTTGTATAATGACATGAGAACTTCTCAGCTCTAGCCTTCTACCCCAACAGATCTGCAGTAGTCTGTTGTTCATAATTTTATGTAAATACTAGGCACCACTCCCCCACTACCAAACTACTCTGGGATTTCCGTCCCATGTCAAATGCAATAAAGAAATCATTCTATCAAGGCAGATGTTTGTAACTCTTGTTTTGTCTCGCCTTTCAATGTTTGTGTTTACGAAGTTTCCAGAAAATATTTTAGAACATATGCATACCTACAATTTCTTGCCTAAAATAAATCATAAACACTTTTTCCACCCGTTAAAAAAAAAAAGGACATTTGCAAACAGTGAATTTCAGAGAAATACCCCAGAACCTAGACTGCCATGAAGGTCATTCAAGGGTTTGACAACACGCCTCATGACGGTCTTCATTTCCTGGAGTCTTAACTCTGGGACTTTACTCTTCATCCCTCTTCTTTTTCTTTCCTTTCCTCCCTCCCACCCTGCCCACAAGGTACCTTTACCCGGGTGACCTACAGAGTTAGAGTAGTCCAAGCACTCACCAATTTTATCTGAGAACAGAACAATTACTGTTGGTCATGGTAAATATGTCTGAGTACCACTGCTTCACCTCTTCATAAATTACAAGCAGTGCTCTTACACCTCAGCTTCTCAACTCCCTTCAATACTTTCTAAAACTGATCATAACACAGCGAGAGCATTAACATTATAAATTTATCTGCTTCCCTCCTCTACATACAATTTTCTTAATCCAAAATACTGCATGCAAAACAGGTGAAATACTTCTGACTTATTCCTGCATCCCTTGACAAGAAAACTATAACTGTGCTCAAATCCTCTCTTCAGGTACTACAACAACCTTCACCTGACTCACTAGCAAAAAGTAAAAGAAGAAATGAACATGTAAGTGCGCTCTTGTACCAGAACTGATTTTAAAATGTCCTCCACCAAACCACAAGGCAACTACCCTATTAATTTTTCTTCCATAACTATTGAAACAAAACATCTTCCACTGAGAAAATCAAAAGAATCAAGTACCTGGTTTCAATTCTTCACCACTGGAGGATCTCACGCTTCAGTCTAAATTTTGGCTTATACCTGTACAGAGAAAAATAAGGCTAACTCTAAGAGAATAAGGTAAAATTGTTCCCTTCATCAGCAGTACTACACAATTAATCACTTCTCTCAAGCACTAAGTGTTGCAAAATCTGAGACATTACTTTCTTGTTCAGACACAACCTCGATGAACTTTATTTCCTCTCATTAATAAATGAACATCAGGAATATCACTCAGTATGAGGTACTAACAAACAGGATTTGCAAACTTTGACATACTTTCTCTTTAGCATTTGTTCCTGGTCTAAGTACAACTCACAGGAGCACACGGATGGCTAAATCTTGTGTTTTATAAATTGCTCCACTGCTTATACCTCAAGGCTATGTGTTTTCAGATTAAAGCCAACACAGAAGAAGTAAAGTGTTCCTTCCCTTCTCCACAGCATCACAAACATGTGGTAAAATGAATGACCACTTTCTTTCTTAGCATGGTGCTCTGATTAATAGTTAAATATTAAACACTGTCCAGAATTCCTGTGGCGTGACTGTTATGAGATGTTGTTTGGTTATGTTACATCTGCAATTTCATTTAAAACAAAAAAAAGTAAAGAAATATACAGAGGGCAGCATTCAACACTAAAAACAGTCACGGCTCATGAATGGATTCATGATCTGACAAGAAATTTATCTGCCCTTATGAAGACTGAAAAGCACAGATGGGCTTACCCTCTTCTGAACAATTAGAATAAAGGGCAAAAGACAATTTTTTCTTTAATCTGAAATAATGTGCCACAATCATTATTTAGCTAGGCACAATAAAGCTTGTATTTTTATTAGGAAAAAGAAAGAATACCAAACTTAAGGGACATAGTCATACCACACAACCATTCAAGAGAAGTTTACGTGTACATCAGCAAAGGAATTCAAAGCAAGTGCAGAAGGTACTGGAATTACAGTAACACGTCCTTCATTTCACAGGGAGCCACACGAGCGTATTTCTTCAAGCTCTCAGTGTGGATCAGTGTTTTTTAAGTAGCAATCTGACTCACTGCCAGCTTCATCAGTAATTTATAACCTTTTTTTTTTTAGAAAGGATCAGTTTCCTCCACTAGATTGAGTGAATTGCATATAATTTCCTTGAACATTCATTACTCTCTTCTGAAAGACTATTTTGATTATAAGACGAGAAGTAGAGAACACCTCACGATGCGCAGGCTAGATGTAAGAATTAATTAGAAATAATGACTTTTGTACCCTCTTCATCTGTCACTGACTTTAGGTGACTCTTTTATCTCCCACTATTTACCTATCTGTAACAATGTCTACCTATTTCATATTCACAAATCTGCTTTCACTTTACTCCTAGATAAAATCCCTTCCATGGCAACATTTTGCATCACAGTATTTGGGGACAACTCTCCCCGTCTTACAGGCAATTTCCTACATAGGGTATATAAAATTCTCAGAGTGATAAAACATGTTAAAAATACTGTTTGGAAAAAATAACATTTCTTTAACTAAAATGAAAAACTAAATAAGCAAATAAATATTTTTAATCTTTTCTCAAGTTCTATGTATCCTCAAAGTTGTCTTTCTTAAGAATAGGTTTAGGCAAGGATTCATCAAGTCCCTAATATAAATACTTCATTGTTCTTCGTAACTGAGGTACCATGGCTACAAATGTCAGAGAGCAATAACCACCTCGGCTTTCTCACACCTTCCTTTACTTCGGTGCATCACGCATCAGTTCACTGACATGCCATGGAATCTACCATGTTAATATAGCATTAATTAGGCAAAATAAAACATTTAGTTAATGAGATCACACAGTACATGGACATTACATTTCAAACCTCACATTATGATGAATAGAAGGCAACAATAGAGAAGATTGCAAAATTTGTACATAGTTCACACCACCGCATTCAAGGAGATCAGTTTCACGATGTATCAGCCCAGGAAGAGCTGCTCTTTTTGTCACCCCATGGTAATATGTCTTGAAGGGTAAGAATAATGTTTTCTAGCTTACAACTATACCATGTGAATTAATTTTAAACAGGTCTCAAATGAAGGAATTGCCCATTTTATTGCCTACACATCTATTTTCAACTTTGGGTAAAGTAGTTCTTTTGCAAACAGTGTTTGTAATACAGACAACATGCAAATGCTTATGGACAGCATTTCTTTCAGATAAATCTCCCTCCCAAAAGCATGGATGCAAGCACACAACCACTCTCAATAGAAGCAAGCTGAAAACAGGAAATACATCAAGCAAATCTGAGCAAGGTGAACAAGCTTGAAACCTCATATTGCAAACTCCTTCCTAATAAAAAAAAAAAAGGAACTTCCTTCACAACCCATCAAGTGAAGGACAATTATATATATCTTCACATTCTCCTTCCATCAACAGAGCAACACAGTTCTATACCCAAACTCCCAACTCTTCAATTCTTTTCTCTGTTCAGTTTTAATTATCACTCCCATTCTCACAATATGGAAAATTTACTCCTTCTCCACCTTAACTGCTTATACATAGTTTTCCCATGTTTATAGTTCAAGCTTAAATATCATACATATTCTGGAACCCAAAAACCACAGTAAGTACTGGATAAAGTTTTCATCTTCTAGATATGAAACAAAATAAACCTCAAGAAAATGAAGAGAAAAAAAGCTATTTTAATACAGTTTATCAATAATTTCCAAATAAAGGACTAGCAAATATGTAAATATTTATCTATAGCATTTTTTTTTCCTTCTACAATACTAGTAAATTAAACCTTGCCCTGAGTTACTGCAGCGTTGGATCTTTAAGATTTTCCTACTGCTTAAGCTAGTAACTGCTTCTATCACATTAATAAAGTGTGTTGAAGACTCTCAGATACCTAAGCAGTTTGCTGTGATACTTTAAAAGCATTCCCCCTAGGCCAAACTCCATCTTTCCAGAGCCAATAACATTCTCAGATGTTTTGGGAAAAAACACACATCACATTCACCACAATCAGAACCTTCTGCCTTTGTTCTCTCTGTGCATATAAACAATCAGATACATTTTTGCATGCATGAATGAAAAAGACTTTACTATATCATTAAATGTTTAAATGAACAAGTAAATGCTACCTGTTAACATCACTTGCTTAGTAGTTTGTTTTTTAATTAAGATACTCCATAGCGACAGAAGAATTTATAGTTGACCCCCAATACCTCTCTAATGGTTACACTGCATTTAATTCTGCTTTTTCCTTTGACATTCAGTTACAAAGGCGGAAAAAACAAAATGAAACAGAGATCACTATCCCACAGCATGCTGAAGGAGTGCCACTTCCTTGAATTTTTATGCTTGACCTGAAAGCAGGTTTAAAAACCCATTAGAAGGACACTTTTGGACATGTAATGATACCTTTTTACTTTAAAAGACGTCTGTTCACAAGATATGTCTGTATCTTGCACTCTCTGTTAACACAAACCCTTACTAACCCAGTGGAAGGTGACACCAAGAACTGCCACAAGTCCTGGGCGCTGTGGATACAGCATGGCAACAAAAATAAGCCACCCTTCCTCAAGGAAATGATGTGACAAGGAAAACAGAAACCACAACAGCACGAGGAAGGGGCCCTGAGTAGGAATCAAGTCCATACAGGCTGGACTCCGACTATAAGCCAAACATAGGTACTAAAATATTTTTCAGTGAACTAAAATAACATCTTCTATACTTATTATCACCCAATAAACTACATTTTTTATTACACATACCTAGCAGCTAAATGGTGTGCAAAAAAAAATGGCTTCTCACTTAAAATATGAGAACGTGAATCTGTTTAATGGCCTTTAAAACTTTATGATAGGGATTAGCCCGGAAAGTACTTATAAAGTTTTTAAATTTTGACCAAGTCCAATGCTACAGAGGCAAAATTAAAAATTTTCAACAGCTTTTATATTTGCTTTTTTTTTAAAAAAAAAAAGGTTTGAAGTTTTTAAAGGCCATATACAACATTTATAGCACTGTAAACACACATTATCATTCTAGCAATGTTTTGCACATAGGGACTGCAAGTCCTCCTGGACAGTAAGGCCAGGAGGAAATGGTGGTTCTATAGCAAGCACATAAACAGCTATTACTGTCTCAATAAATTAAAGACAATACTTGCTACTTTAGAATACAGACAGTAAGAACGGCCTTTGTAATTCATGAAATTTCTGCACTGAAATATTCCAAATAACTCAGAAGTTAGACAGATGTGTAAGCGCAGTACAGTCAAAGCTACGTAATTCATCTCCAACTGCACTTTGAGGACAGGAGTTTTCAGCCTGAAATGCAAAGAAAAATGTGGTGCATTGAAAGAAAGCAACAGTACAAAAATCTTTTCCCCCGCTTGGATATTTCTCCTTGAAAAATAGACAAATAAAGCAAATAAGTGATGACTATGTTAAAAAGTACTATTTGGTAGGTGAGAATTTGCTCAGTCGCAGTTTCCACAGTAATAAATAGGAGGCACTACTTTTCAAGCCTCTAAAGAACAAAGATTCAGACACTAAGAAAGAGATGAAGAAAAAATATAAAAAAAACCAAGTAAATATAAGACCTATGTACACATATCATGCTGGGCAAAAGGGACCTAAATGTTCTCATTTCTTACATTTACTCAATTCTGATGCAAGAAATACGCAACAAATTCTGTGAACTTCACTGGGGCAGACGTGCACCAAAAAACATGACATGGAAAGAAAACATGCACATGAATGAGGGTCTTTAGTTTCAAGGGTTTTCTTAAGGAAACAGAAGCAGGTTATAATGGGTAAACAGGCTCTTAAAGAAACGGCAGAAAAAAAAAGAAAACGACTAAAAAATGTACTGATAGTCATTTTATTTGACAAAATAACAGACCACTTTGCTAGAACAATAATTAATTGAATGTATTTTCTTTATGCTTAAAATTGAAAATACAGTATTTTAGGCTATTAAGTCACCTTATTACTTGAAAGTTTGAACTAATGAAATGATGAAATTCATCCTTGGCTCAGGAAGTTTCAAGAAAAATCCTGCTGCTGCTTGTGCTATCCTCAAGTACAATTCCAGAGGTACTTCGTTTTGGAAATGAACTGCGCTCATATATGGAGAAACAGACAGACAATCCAGAGACCCAAGACCAACAAATACGAACCAAAATTTCTCATACTGTCAGACCAAGTTAAATATTTAGTTGTGCTCTTTACAAAGTTAATGGAATTACGTAAACGGATTACTGTAAGATACCAGACAATTATGATACTAATTTCCCAAGATTTACAGTTTGTATCTATTTTTGTTTGTTTTAAAGCAGTAGTAAATATTTTGTTTGCCTTTATTTGGTTTTAATGTTTCTGTCTGTTTTATGGTGGAACTCTGGTTTTATAGGGCATTACCATCCTGCGTTTCAGGAATAGCATCCAGATCTTCACCAGTCCCCCACAGTGCCTCATATAAAGCTGCATATTTTATCCCATCTTACTTGCCATTCATGCCCACCCACATGAGACACATTACTCACATCCAAAGATTATAGCATTGCTATGCTGATGATACCTAGATTTATTTCTCCATTAAACATTAATGATGCGGTATCCTGGAATAAATTTTGAGTGCATTTTTAGATGTGCTAACCTGAAGACAGCCATGAAATACATCTATTTTTTCTGCAAGACAAATTTGATACTGCCAAAATGTAATTGATACTATTTTAGCCTGTCCCTTCCAAACATTTAACCACTCCCAAGAATTCCTGTAATTTTCAGATAATCAAGGATACAATATTGTAAACTAGCATGAAAAAAAAAAAGTAACTGAAAACGCTTGAAAGGAATTAATACAACTGTAGCAAAGGTAAGAAAATGAGCTTTGTATACTTGTTGAAACTTACACTGATGCTGTCACACTAACCAGTCCCTTTAATAAACACTAACGAAAGATGGCAATACCTTTTCTAAACAGTTCTATTTTTAATCACAGGAAAATAAAGAACTGCTTTTACAATTAAATTGAAACCTAAGGCTCAGTCAGCCACCCAGAGAACTATACAGTACATTTCTTATCAATCCTCTATACTGAGCACAGCAAGGGAGACACAAAACACACAAAATAGCTCAAGTTCTGGTTTTGAATATTTTAATTTCTTGCACCGCCAATGGGGGACACTTATTAGGATAACTGCTGTTACCTATCACTTCTGCACATCTCTCAATTTAACAACTTCCTACCTCAGCAAAAGGCTTTGCTTGCAGGCTCGTTTTCATCACGTAGTTCATGTAAACAGTAAAAATTTGAAGAAGTAGAGATCATTGCAAAGGCAACAGGAAAACTTGAAGAAAAGCAAAGAATAGGAAATGGGCAGGGTTACTGCCTAACAGTTCTTTGGCATTTTCTTTATGCAGAGATCAGCTTCAGAGTTAGTAGTTGTCCATTTTCTTTGGTATAATCTTTCAAGCAAAAGCTAAACTAATTATGCAGGCTGTTACACTATGACAGGTACTACAACAAAACTATTACTGAAATACACACTTGTTTTTTCTGATAATAAACCACGCTTCCCTTGGAAAAAAACCCTGTGTCTGTCACAACGAAGTCTTCCTGAAAGGAAGAATCTAGTACGAGGTAAGTGAAGGCTTTAGAGCTTGTATTCGACTGGAGTAATTGTAGCACAGCCTAGTGAAGAAAGCTATGGTCTGTGCTGGGTAAGTTTGGAGACAATGAAACCTCCTAGATATCAAGATTTCCCTCTCCCCCCCCAAAAAAAGCCACATGCCTCACTTGCAAAATTAGAGTCAATGGGCTGATGTCTTCATAAACTAACCAAGAAACTTGTCTATCTTCAGCCAGAAAATGTTTAATTGATACACAATACTATTTTGGTGATACTTAACAGAAAGAAAACTGGAAACACGTAAATCAAATTCAAGAGTAGATCAGAATACAATAGCGCAATCAAACTGTCTGATCATCTATAACGAAGGACAGAAGGACTCCCTAGTTACAAGTGAATTCTGTCACTTCCAGTTATGTTTCACTTCTCTGTTTAAGTATCATGCTTCGGATGCTCAACATTGCTACGGAACAGTAGGTTACAGCAGCCCACGGGGAAAAAAAGACATGTTACCTACCAGATATGATGACTTTCAAAACATAGTAAGACTGATGGGGTAGTTGCTTTCCAGCTGGCCCATATTTTGCAGTGTATTAATCAGAAGAATACCTACTACAGTCAAAGTCAATCCTGTCATAACATGCTGAAGCAGAACAAAACACGTCATAGTTTGGTATCACAATCACATGCACCTTGGATAAATCAGCAAAATACAATCAGAAAAGTACAACAGTATTATACAATATATTAAATTTTAACACGTTTCTAACAGTGACTCATACTAAACCAAGAGATAGCTTTCACAGGTGCCAGTGCAGCTTGCTAGAACATAAGATGCTTCTGCACATGCACTGCTCCTCATCTGCTTTGCTTTTCAAGTTCATTCATCAGTGAACATTTCCTAATACGAGCATCCAAAACCACTCAGGTAGTAATCAGCCAGAACTAGTTCTATTTTTAGAAACTTATTTGAATATCACCTATTTGAATTGTTAATGACAAACTCATTAGCTAACAGCTTCTGTACTACATTCATCTTTATTTACATGTTGACATGACGCCATCACACTCCTCTTACACTAAACACAAAAACCAATAATGCAGCATCACAAAGTTGAAGTATTTGATATGAAAGACAGTACTGTTACCTACTGAAGAATAATTCCTGATATTAATAATCCAAAGCACTTCAGAAAATGGCAAATGAGGAAAGTGAGGAGAAGAAGAGCATACACGAGATCATATAGAATTGTCACTGCTGGTGTAATGTCAGAAAACAGTTTTTACACTAACAATTGCAGAAGCCTCACTGCTAAGTTATGCGGCAAGAAAAATGCAAGTTAAAGCAAGAAGTGCCAGAATAACCCTCAAAGCACTAAGTAACAGCACAGCTACAAATACAGAATAAGATAGCAGTGACGCTGAAGAAGCAAAAACACCAATATTGAAGATATTACCAATTCACTGTTCCATTCAGGGTCATAGAATTTATTACAGCATTTTATCTTCAACAATGACCCAATTAATAAGTAGAACTACTTCCGCACTTTTCCAAAACCTATAAACTGATCAGGGTAGTAATTCTCTGCAGTAAAATAAAACTTTTCATATGCATGGTGTTTTGGTAATAGGACTTACAAACCAGGCATGGACTATTTCTGTTTGTATATGCTAATACAGACCTCAGTATCATTTCAAGATGAAGAGAAATGCTCCTTATAAAACTTAACTTCAACTACAGTATTTCTGTACAGTTTCTCCTCTTCACGTTGTGCCAGCACCTTATTGTTCGTTTGTTGGCAGTAAGTAATGAATGTTTTAGTTAAGCTTCATTAACGCTTTTAATGTACGTATTTCTTAACAACACCACGCTTTCATAACTACTGTACCAGATGTGTCCAGAAACAGTGAGAAAATCTTCCTGAAGGAATTTTCATCATCTATTACACCACCATGCGGGTGGTCAACCACTAAAACATCCCTCATTCAAGTTCAGTTGGATCCCTTGTTGTCAATTGACACTGTAGCACAGATCTGTAGGACTGTTTGCAGGAAGGTATTCGGTAGCATGAGAAGTTCTCTCTGAGCACACGGAGTGGGCCATCGTGCTTCCCTAAGACCTGGCACATCTGAGAGCATTCTGCCTATCAGGAATCACCCAAAACCAAGTTACTCCTGTGCAAATCTGAGCAGACAGAAGGAGGTGCCAACCCCTTCACACTCAGTAGTACTCACGTGCTCAGGTGTGCTAATTCAAGACACTGATCTGACCTAACAGTGAATATTAACACTTTTCTTCTGGGCTAGTGAGACGAGTAAACTTGATAGAACATCAGACAAGCTCCACAGAGAAAAGGTATGACCTGTATTTAACAACCTTGTTTGAGAAAAAGAACAAAGTAGTATCCACAACCACTATATGGGTGGTCTCCTGGAGTCAGGACATGAAGGTAATAATAAGCAGCTTTGAGAACTAGTGGACACAATCTTATACATTGCAACTCCACAGCACAGGTCATTTGGCAAGCAAACAACAGTGGAACAGTTAATAAAATATATTGTACCAAGGTACCAGACCAGATGCAAGTCTCTTAACAGCTAAAATATTTGTGTGAAAATGTATTTCACTGAACAACTCAAATATTGGCATTCAACTCAAAAACTAAACAATACCATTTGTAATTTGTGCTTAAAACCAGCCAGGTAGAACCTGTGCCTACTCTCTACTGTAGGGGCCCTTGCAGCCCTGCAGTTTGACATTACTGAAAGTGACTCATCCCACAGCAGGGATGAGTACACAAAATAAGTCTGTAGTGGGAGATAACTGCTATTTTCACAGTAAAAATTAACAGATCTGGCTAGAGGCAATTCGGACTTGTGAGCCACTAAACTTATTACTTATCATTGAAATCCATCTCCACCTGAACGTGAATCATGCAAATGCAGAACTTGGATGCTAATGTTTCAATACACATATTTCTTTTCTCCACCTCTTCCTCAACACATTTAATATTCAGTGTCAACGCAGTTGAAGCTCAATTTGCACTGGACATAGACAATAAGTTTATGTACCTTCAGCTGGTCATCTGCAAAAACAATCAAATTTCTATTCTTTCCAAAAGTCACAGAAGCAGAAATAAGTACTTTTCCCCTTGAACCTAGAGGTCTTCCAATTTATAAAGATAACACAGTACATGAAATGAAGGTACTCGTTTGCTTTGAGCACAAGGGATGGATCGTCTCAAAAAGAGCATCCTGTCACTTTTTGTTACACGAAGGTAACAGGAGAAGGTTTCATCAGGTACCTACCTGTACTTAACAAATTTTGAATACAGTCCTTGAACAGAAACCTTCAACACATCACACAATTTCATTAACAAGTCCGTATCATCTCAGTAAGTCACCTCTTTAGTCAGACTGTGCTGTCATCTTATTTCGTACACCACTAAGAACAAAGAAAAATACTTAAGAGGAATGAGGCGTGCACATGATGAGGTGATCCAAATTTTACATCTGACACTACTAAAATTTAAACAGCTACAAAGTTGTTAGGAAAAAAAAACCTCACACTGCAAATGCGATGTTTTCCACATACTTTCCAACTTCCCTCTTTCATCACAATGACTAGGACACGGTATCATACACCGGCACAAGAAAGGCTAAGAATGAATATGTCCACAGAAGACTTTATAAGCATTTAGAGAAGTTGTTCATATTTTGGGCCACGCTGGCTTCTATGTTAGTAACACAAAAAGAAATCTGATGAACCAATTCCCATCTGCAAAACCTGAAAACCAAATACTGTCACTGCACAGGCATAAAAGTGATTGCATGTTGTACCAATTAATATTAATGCTTTCTTCCCATAATTATTAAACTATCATCCCTTAAGACCTAGTAACAGTTGACTGAATAGCTGTCAACAGAAGAGAGATAAAGCATTTGGAGCAAACATGCTATATAAACATCTTACTCCTATACTCATGGGCTTACAGGATATTAGACTACGGCTGGAGCTCAAAGATGCTTCTGTCGTGCATAGGGAATGAAGTTAAGGATGGGTGCTTCTAAAAATATTAAGATAAATATGTATAACTTAAATATTGATTAGTAGATACATTATCTGTTGGCAGCCTTACACTAATAGCATTAAGTTTTCCTAGCAGACATTAAACTGCTTTAAGATTTCCCTTTCAGTAGCTTCATGGTTTTAGCACAACAGCACATAAAGTAACTGAAACTGTTTTTAATGACCACCTGAAGCAGTTAACAAAATTAATACCATTGCTTTATTCTTAAAAGCAAGATTATTAACTAACCATATTGTGCAACTCAGAGATCGATTATTCAAGGAATTAACTGGGCAGGAAGGAAAGAATATATCCACACGTGCAAAAAATATAATAGCATCTTAAAACTTAAAATGTCAGAAGATGAATTCAGATTCTGAATTCATTTTAAGATGTGTATTTTGGATCTTTACCAAAAACAGCCCGTTAATTTCTCTGTTCACAGAGCACTAAGTAATGAGCGCAAAATCTGTTTGCAAACATAAATACAATGAAGCAGTTCTTAATTAGTATATGCAAATCTAAGTTCAGAACATTGCTTATTATCTACGTTTAAAATTATGACTTCTATTTATACAAATTTAGAGATTATATTCTGTGTAATTAGGTGTAAATTTTAAAGATATGCATTAATCTCAATTTGCTTTTGCAAATTGGATTAATTGGCACACAAGTAAAGATTAATTGTGAACCACACTTGCTCAAGTAACAGTCTAAATGAAATCAATCACTTTTTTGTGCATGCGGAGGGGTGAAAGAAAGGAAACAACATACTTCAATACCATTTTTGAAACGTCTCGAGTAAAGTAAAGCACAAACCATGCTTCTGCAAAACACACTACAACACATGTAGGCTTGCGATGGATGCACGTGCTCTGTGGGAGTGCTAATGATCTGCACTAATCAGGATCCCCAAGATTAATGTGCTAATACATGAAACAACTGAGAAAACGAGCCAAGATATACTTTTCCCTGCCTCATAATCCACACCATGACTTTTTACGTATTGCACTTTGCTATACTAAGTTGGAGGTGATGAGAAACTAATCAGTTATACCACAAAGGCAATAAACAGCCAAACAGAGCAAGATAACTAGCTTCTGAAGGAAGCTATAAGGAATAACAAACTACAAAAACACCTATCTAACTCATTTTACATTCTTTGACTGACCAATATAATATGTGGACATAAAACTCCACAGAAGGCTAACAAGACATAATTCAAGCAATTTCTGAACTCACAGAGTTTAATTAAAAGAAGCAATTTCTGTCCACCTAGCACTTGTAAATAGTTTTTAGTACACTCATGATACATAGGCAGTGATATAATGTCCTACAATGAAAAAGTTATGCTATCCTATTTATACCATACAAATGAATGAACAACACATGCCATTCCAGATCTTATTATGGAAAAAAAAACTGATAGGTCCTAACTCTGAAACCTTTAACAGCAGCCTACTTGCACCTTTCAATGGCAAAACAGACTTCTATGCTCACAGTGTGGAAAACCTCTCCCAGACAAATTCAATGGAAAATACTTTCTAAGACACAACTTCAGACATTCATAGTAAGTGACATGGCAATAGATAATAACTAGCAAAATTTGTTTTTAAGCATATTTTATGTACAAAACATTCACATTGGAAAATGACCATTTCACTAAAGGAAAATATGGGGAAAAAACAAGAACAAGCAAAAATCCCATAAACCAACAATCAACAACTGAAACTATTTCTAATTAATCTAAAAAAAACCCCAACAACCTATCAAGACCTCACACTGACATCATCCATGTCTGAAATATCTGCCAAGGCATTAAAAATTCAACAGTTACCTTGATTGGCAACTACAAAATATATTTAGGACCCTGGAGAACATTAACTGCTGCTGGAACTTAAACACTTGTTTGTATTTGGAAAAGTGCAGCACAAAACCTAATATATTAGGCACCTCCTATTCAGTGATACATGTTTTAACAAAATCTTCATCACTAATATGGATTTGTGCACCCACATGACTAGTCAACAAAAAAAAGGCAGCAATGATTGAGTTCAGAAATCAGTTTCATTATTTTCATATATTCTGTTCAAGAATTCTTTTCATGTTGTTGAAGGGTGGTCAGATGTACAACACTCATTTCGTGCAACCTTTGACTTGACTGGAGGAAGTTAAACTCCAAATGAGCACACTGTGTGCGACATTAAGCTACTGAAGTTAATGTCTGCTGCAACAAGTAACAACCCTTCTGAGAAGACAGCATTATTAAAACATATGGTAATAAGCACCTCGGATATTTTACATTCGAATTATATTAGCATTTATGAATCTTCAGTACTACATGCTGTAATTTGAGTTGTTTCATTTACAGAACGTTATGAAATAATAGTCCTTGCCTAGATACTATCATGATGTAACAAGAGGTGGCATTTACCCTCTTCTTCTAACTAGAGGCATCATAAATAAATTAGAAAAAGGAGAGTTCATAAGCACAGCTATTACTTAACCTAAAAAAGATAAGCTGTTACTAGACAGTTCCTACGTCACAAATGTAGCTTCCTCTGAAACTAAGCAGATATCAGAACAACTATCCAACATCATCGGAGTGCTTCTTTTACAATGCTATAAATACCATTTGATCAACAACACTGGAAAGCACCAATTCACTTATGAGACAAACAAATTTAAGTAACTGAAGACTGCATGAGCTATTTAGTTTTTTTCCCTCCTAACACAAGGATTTTTAAATAAAAGTTGAACATAATAGAATCACAGAACCCTAAGATTTGAAAGAGATCTTTAATAATTATCTAATCCATCTCCCCTGCAATGAGCAGGGACATGATGTACAGTGAGATCAAGTTGCAATGGTCTTTTACTTGTGTATTTTTTCCTAACTGGAAATTCTATTTTAAACCACAAAGTTATAATTCTTGACTTCACTGATACCATTTGAACTCATACTCTTAAGTAACTGCTTCTGCATTTCCAACATTGTTATACTCTCCGTCCCAGCATCGAATTTCATTGATAGGAAAGATTAAATGCACATACAGAACATGCTGCATGTTGGGAAGACAATTTTTCAAATCAAGCACCAAAGACACATGGAAACAGATATACTGACAGCAGAAATACCTCAGTTCTTTAAAAAGAAATATTAGAAATAAAGGAAGAAAAAGGAGACTGGAGAAGCAGAGAATTGTAAGCAGGCAAACAAGGCACATCTACAAGAATAGGGAGTGATAGCATTCTAAGAGCGCTTCAAGAAGAAACAGAATAAATATGGGGAAACAAACTTGAAACATTTTAGAGCCATAAAACCTGCTCCTCTTCCTCATATCATCCTCCCTCCATCCTTCATTAAAGGAATTAAAGTTTCTGGCACGCACAAGACCTTTTCAAAAAATTTTTTTTAACTCCTAACGACCAATCCAGAACTGGTAGAAGTTTAAGAGAGAACAACTGTCACGTGTAGTGGGATATTTCCCTACCAGTTGTTTTAGACATCCTATCTTATACATGGATTTAGGTAAGTATAGGTTTACAAAATAACATTATAGATTCCTGTTCTGGTTTTATTCACTAGTCCTGGCAGTGTGCCTAAAAAAAAAACCAACAAAACAAAACATCAAATTGTAACTTTGAAAGGAAACCTTAATACTAAGAAAATGCTAAGACATTTCGCGTTCTAATGGCTTGTCATAATGCCTTCAGGATAGTTCCGTGCAACCCTGAACATGGAGGCTGAATTAGGGTGCTCAAATTTACTTGATTTTCAATCAAAACAGAGGTTGCTCTGGCTATAGATACTGAACTGTATGCTGTAAATATTTTTGCAGAAGCTTTCTCTGACTCTAATGGCTAAGAAAATCTAATGCAGCTGCATGCCTCCCCTGGGTGTGAACTCCCTAGACAACAAAATGGTTTTACAAACCTTAAGTTACTGACCTTTCAAAAAGACTTATGTGAAACCATGAAAGCCATGAAAAATCTTCAGTGCATACTTCTATTGTCTTTCAGTAACATACTTGAACTAAAAGAGTAAGCTGTGTATTTTAGAAGCACATGGCCAAAAGTTACTGAACAGTTTTAATATCCACACAGAAATACAGGTACTAATAATAGATTATGAAAACTAAAGCAGAGCACTAAATCATTTGCACGCAAAGGATAAGAAGAAAGCAAAGTTGCTGATTCCAATACAAAAGAGATGCCAAGCTGAAATTAGTGTCTCTATGAGAAAAAAAGCTGCCCAATACCATGAAAATATTACATCTTCCTTCTAACAGTAACTCCCCTAGAGTCCTAAAATTCAGTTCTAAGAAATGTATGCATGTCCGCGTGCAATAACAAGGACAGTGAAATGTATACTCAAGTGCACAAGGCAGCATTACAAAAGAACACACTATCAGTGACTTCTCTGTACACTCTGGTTTACTGTCCTAAGGTCTTCCATCAGTATATGACACAACAAACATAAAAAGCATTCTGTTTAGCTAAAACAGTAGCAATATCTACCAAAAACTTAATACATTATCAAATACAAGGTACTGCAAAAGACTACTGAAAAGTAAGCCTAGTGGTGGAGTAAAAACGTTTCCGTAGATGCCTTAAAGAATTTGTAGTGTTATAAATTAAATTCTGCACATACAAGGTGAACTGAAAGGAGCTGTTCCACAGTCAGTCCAGGGCCTATGTTGACATCACACTGCAAATACCTCTTGACACTCACCAACTAAAAACTGCTATTAATGGTTTTAAGAATACTTAAGTAAGAGAATTTGTTACCTGATATGGAAAAAAAAACACCTTCTAAACATTTAAAAAGATACCTAAACTGACCCTACAATCCACAGAACTCAAAATAGCCGTATTTTCTTTTTACAGGTTTTCATCACTCTTAACTATGGGAAAACCATCCCTTAATACTCCTGAGGAATTATACCAATATGGAGAGTTTGCATTTAATGTCTTCTCCCTCTTCCCTTCCACTTAAAAATAAAAACTAAGAATACCAAGGTAAAAGTGCTACTTGATCTTTTTTGTTACTGTTTAGATTTTAGAAGCATGCTTCATAGGTGATAAAAATGATGTTTTATAGAAACGAAAAAGTAGGAACCAAATGGGACCGTAATGTGGAGAAAGAATAAAAATAATACAGTGGGATAAAAGAAAATGAGCAAAGCAAAGGAACAACTGCAAGGGAAAATAACGAGCCAGAACAAAAATCTCACGACTAACAGAATTTGCAAGAATTCTCAACAGCAATAGGAAATTGCAGACATGGCCACAGGAAACTAGAGAAAGACTAAGAGCTAGGTTTTAGGAGCAGAGTCAGCCAACTCATTCCTTTCCTCCTTGCTTAAATGAGTACAGAAAGCTTTTTGATTTAAGCATTTGGTATTTTCTTTTGGCAATATATCTAACGTGTCTGTAATGGCCAATTAATCTGCTTCGACATACTTATAATGGCAGTGAACTACTGAAAAAGGCCATAATAAAAAAACCCCAAACGCTGGATACTGGTGTCATTATCACTATAGGTAATGTGAACAGCATTAAACTTCTATCAGTAACAGAAATTAATTCAACTAAAAACACAGCAAAAAATATAATCAAATATTTTACTAATTGACACAAATGTGGACATAGAATCTCAGAGAGAAACTCGTTCCAAACAGGTCTATTGGCAATTATCAGTCTTCAGATTTTAAAATGCCTTACGTAAACGGGTGATTCACCAGAGACATCATGCCAGAATTGTTTTCATTTACATTCCTATAAGTGGGCAGTATTCAATAAGAGCATTGAGCAATGAAGACCTTCAGAACCTAGCTCGATTTCTCTTCGTGGATATTTGCTGCAAAAGAAAATATTAAAAAAATAGAAAATACTATTGATATATTCTGCTTGGTTTATAAAGGCTTTGCTTTCCTCTTTGTTCTCATTTTGTATTTCACTTCAATTTCCACAATGTCTTGCCAGCCAAATAAGTCAAATAATTTTCTCAGAGCCCAACAATGAAGAAATACTTAGAGACTTCGCTATTCAGGTTAGTGATGAATTCACACCTGTTATCAGGAAAAAGCAATACCGTTATAAAAAGCAAGTTGAAATTATACTCTTATCAGTACAAGAAATACTGTATGTATACAAATTACATTCAGTTTTCTGTTAGACACCGTTACTAGTATTTTGCAAAGTAACCATTCCTCACAGACTAAATTGCTAAGGCTCAACAGATATCTCTGAAATAGCTGCCTTAGAATTTTTTGCCCCAAGCTGGAAACTAGACTTGGCCTGCTGTTTAGCTGCTACTTAGTTTATGTCAAGCTTACACATTTTTAAGCGTTACACAGATTTAACTGAGAAAGCCATGAAAACTTATCACAAAAAATTAAAAATATACCACAGGGTCAAAGAACACATGGTCATACTGCAGAACATATTTTCCAGAATATTAAATCACACAGTAGTAGGGGTTGGAAGGGAAATTCAAGTCCAACCCCCCCTGCCCAAGCAGCTCCCTAGCCCAGGTTGCACAGGTAGGCGTCCACGTGGGTCTGGAACGTCTCCAGAGAAGGAGACTCCAGCACCTCTGTGTGCAGCTGTGCCACTGCTCCGTCACTGCACTGTGAAGAAGCTCCCACACACGTTTGTGTGGAACTTCCTATGCTTCAGGTTGTGGCCACTTCCCCTCGCCCTATCATCACACACTGCAAAGAAGAATCCAACCTCGTCCTTTTACCTCCCATTCCCTACATATTCATATACACGGATCAGATCCCCTCTGAATCTTCTTTTTTCAAGGCTGAACAGACCCATGTCTCTCAGCCTTTCCTTACAAGAGGTGTCCCATGCCCTTTATCATCTTTGCAGCCCTCCAATGGACTCTTTCCAGGAGATCCCTGTCTCTTATGTACTGGGAGCCCAGAACTGGTCACAATACCCCAGATGAGGCCTCACAAAGGGCATTTTTTTCTTCATTTAGGAGCACTCAAAACTAACTTGATGGTACTGCTGCTGTTAACCATCTTTATAAAATGAAATAATAGCTTTGTGTTGGGTACTTACATGAGTGAATTAAATCTATATTGGGTAATGATGTATGCATTCACTCAGCATGTCGGCCACCCTCCTCTTAATGCTCCCCACAGTTCCATTGGCCTTCTTGGTTACCAGGGTGGCCACACAGCCAGCCTGTCATCCACGAAGAAACCCAGGTCCCTCTCCTCAGAGCTCCTCTCTCACAGATCATTCCCCAGCCTATACGGGTGCATGCGGTTATTCCTCCCTAGGTGTAAGACTCTACACCTGCTCATTTTAAACTCTGCTTTCTCCCCAACTCTCCAGCCTTTCCAGGTCTCACTGACTGGCAGCAATGCCTACCAGCACATCAGCCATTCCTCCCAGCTTGGAATCATCAGCAGACTTTCTGAGGGTTGCTGGAAATGCACTAAGTCAAGAAATCCTGTTAAAGCAAAGATCTCAGTGATAGCAGCAATATTATTAATTATAACAATAATAGGGGCACGCCCCCTACTGACAAGAGAGAGAATGCACAAGTTGGTGAAATTCACTCAATTATGCTCCCCTGGCATTTGCTCATGGGTGAAGCAATCACCAATGATTCACCACTGGTGAAGCCTCAGGCTCACAATCATCTGAACACAGCTGTTATGACACATTTACACATAAGGTCCATTTCCAGCTCCGGTTCCAAGCTGTCGTTGTTTTGAGTAACTTGTACTTTTATGGAGTGAAATGTCAGAGACCACCACAGTCACTGAAAAAGCAAAGTCACAAATTCTATATAAAGAACAGGAAGACTCAAAACAACTTACTGCACAGCCCTGCCTTGAGTTGACATTACACTCTCAACAGTTGCAGAGTTCTGTTAAAAATATTACCTGTGCTTTCATCTCATTATATATATATAGATTTGCAATTCAGAGAGCTTTCTGCATAGCAACCACACGCTTACTTTGTCCACTACAAATACCTGACCTCGTTTCTTTTTTTATATAAACACTAAGTATAACAAAACAACATAAGTATGTATGAAACAGTCTTCATTAGACAATTAATTCTGGTTACCACCTGTTTCTCCATTAAGAAGCTTCTGGCAATTAAAAAGAAAAAAAAACCTTGAGACAGCAAGAATATGACCAAATACTGAACAAATTCTGAACCGTCAACTGTCCACTGCAAGTCTCACTTTTTGCTTCTTTTTCTGGAATTATGTGAGGGTTTTTTTCAGGGTTTTTGGGTCCCATCAAAGTACACAGAGTATTAAAGTCAACTCCACTGGAGCCAGAAAAGTTCCACTTTCATACTGAAAGGATCTTCTCGTAAACCTGCACTCTAATCAGGGAAAACTGTCTGGCTTCATTTTTTCTTTCAATTTGGCCTCATAATCATCATTTCTCCTCTATCATTTAATAAACTGGAAGAATAAATACAGATGTACTTAGACACACATACGTATTAAATGTACACTTTAAATGTACATGGGAAAGTTCCCATCTTTGATGTGCAAACTCATACTTTTTAACATCTTTAGGTACAATGATAGTACTAGCTCTCCACAACCATCATTCCTCCTTAAGCAGTCACGCTTTGCCCTTGTTCACTTAAAACCATAATGTTTTGTTAGTGAAGACATTGGATTTCATCCCCAAATATTAGTATGCATACATCATTACCCAATATAGATCTAATTCACTCACTTAAGTACCCAAACACAAAGCTATTATTTAATTTTATAAAGATGGTTAACATCAGCAGCACCATCAAGTTAGTTTTGAGCGCTCCAAAATGAATTAAAAAAATGAAGAAAAATTTCCCTGGAAGTCATGAACTTAATAGTAGATGTAAGGTGTAACATCCTATATACAATTGCTGCGTAGCAACTTCAGCATCACTTGTACACATATGCAGAATACATTTTCCTAAGTATTTTATGCAGTGCTTTTGCTGGTAACCAGATTTTTTTCTCCTTTCATGGTGAGCATCCAGACTTGGTTTTCAATATTATGCCTTTTCATGCATTACAAATGAAAAGCTACATTGTTCCTCTAATCTCATTTGTAATCCTTTCCCTTCACATTTCTTCTTGCTATTTTATCATCAATGCTAATGTTCTGTTGACAGTTAAGTAGTAGAAGTTCCATTACTAAAAATTAATAAATGAATTAAACACTAAACAAACACTGCCCTGAGTAGAAGGCAATAGTACCCACCTAAGGTGCAGTTCTCACCACATTTCTAGTGAGAAAACACTAGTAATAATTCAGTTATAGAAAATATATTTTCTGTTTCCATTATCTGTGTTAAACAGTATTGCTAGCTTCATCCTTCTAAATTCCTTCAGTTTTAAAAGTAAAGCATACTAAAAATACAAAAAGTATTTAGAAAGACCAAACCGTATATACATACCTGGAAGGACAGCATTTAACACTGGATAAATTTAACTCCAGAACTCAGTCACAGACGTCCTAACTATTTAATAAGTAACTAATATGTACCACCACTATGTCAAGAATCAGCCTCATCCTCAATGACTATGCTTCTTACACGACCTGTTGCCCATGTTTGTTTTTATCGACCTAAATGTCTTTCAAAGTACAGCAGAATAACTTCACACCACCGACATAGTTGTTCACATTTCCATGCTGAAATTGCTTCAAAAATTCAGCGTTTTTGTTTTAAGAACAAATCAAACAAATCAAAATTACCACAAAAAACAAAAGAAAAACCTCCACACACACTGACAAATGAAAGAACATCCAGCTAGTTTAAGAAGGATGCAACTTTGTGCATTTATTCTGCACCAAGATTCTGGAGAGCAGTCTGTCCCCCTCCCTACCTATTTTAATCTCTCTATGTTACAGATTCCTTCTCCATCTCTTAACATCTACCACAGAAGATTTTAACATGGTGTTAATTTTTTTCTTGGAAAGTAATACAAGAAAAATGCACTGGCACATCTATTAATTCAACTTCCACGTTTATCCCTCTTGTACAAATTCAAGCAGCACTTCATTCAGTCATTTGGACAGCCCTGTAGAAAAGCGCAGAAACCAAACCTAAGTTATTTAATATCTTTTGTAAACCATTAATTAGAAAAATAACATTCTAGTTTAAATAAAGAACTCCTTCGCTTGTTAAGCGTCAACACTCAGCATGAGAAACAAATATTTGACCAACACCATATCACAACATGGAATTCCAGTAAACTAGCAGTACTCAGTAACAGGACACAGGCTTCAGGCAAGAAGAGCTGTTTTTCTCGGGTGTTCCTCAAGTTGCTTTCTGAAGTATTGTCCTTATTACTAGGTATTCAGGGAAAAAAAAACAAAAAAACAAATCCTATTGTAAGTAAGAACTTCAGCATTGGTTTATGTTCTCATACTAAAGTAACTGTCCTGTCAACAATTCTTTGAGCCTCGCAATAAGCATTAGATCTGAATGCTACTACTGTAGTGATGTCTACTGTCAAATAACTGTAAAGAGAAAATCCACTCAGGATTTTCAAGGAAACCCACAAAGGAAGAGATGTTGAAAAAATAGCTGTCCATTTGAAATAATTCACAGATCAAGCAGCCTGCATGCTTAATAAACTCAGTTGACATGCTGATGGGGTCTTCCTGAAGTCTAAATACCACTTACCACAATTTTTGTCCATGCTATTAGAAAGCTTTGGAAGCAAAACAACAACCCAGAGCAATTCCTTATTGGTTCATATTATCAAGGCAAGGAAAAAGAAAGAAGCAGAAAAGTGTGTTGGAAATAGGCAATTAAAAGCCAAACCCACGCTCCCAAGTCCCAAAGTCACAGGACTTTATTCAGTTTTTCACTGAGCAACAGCCATAGCAACTCTGCAGTAGAGTGGCAGTTTCTGAAATACACTAGACATCTGAGTATTTCACGTACTGTTTCATGAGGACTTAGGAGAAACAGGTAAACTGATTATTTAAGAAGTGAAACCAGTTTTTCTTCTCATCTGAGCTCTAGAATTGTCTTATTTTTCTTCAACTTTTCTTCTTTGCCTGACTTGCACAGTAAGTTTTTTTTTCATAGCTCTCTTAATTCTCAAAACCTATTTCTTTAAGCAGCATACAGGTCTCTGTGCCAACGCATCACAATGAAAAATGCTTTCTCTATCCTCTTCCAAATAGCATTATCCTACACAGACTGAAAATATTAGCATAATAAAAATGGTGATGAAAAAAGGAAGTATGACAGAGAGCATAAGCCAGGCAATTCTATGCCGAAAGGCTTTAAAAAGGATTCTCAAGTACCCAGGAAAAGAAGGAAGAAAGGTAGCAGATGATGTTCATTATGGAAAGTCAAGTTCAAAAAGGATAAATGCACTGGTCACTTAGTTTTTCTTATGTAAATTACTTAGTTGCTACTTCACTGTGTTTTCAATTACCTTTGGTAAATATAATGACAACTGTACAATTTCACACACAAATATGTCTCAGGAAGCTTAACTGAAAGAATGCTGGAGTTGGTTGTTACGAACAAAAGAAAAAGATAGGAAGGAAGACCAGTAAATCGCAGCACCATGTTAAGTGGTACAGTAATCAGCCACAACAATGCAACATCAACTGTAAAAAATCCACTCACTTTCAACTGTTAAGAGAATTTTTAGATGATTGCTTTTATTCTCAGTTTGGATCCATTTCAGAATATCCTGTGAAACGTTAAATTTAAATTAGAATAAAATGGCTTCTGCTCGAAATTAAATCCATGAATAGTAAACAGTTGCTCAGGTTAAGTGAACCCACTAGAAGCTATGCGACTTCATCAAAATGGCACAGTACAAAGATTCCAAGTAACATCTTATCTTTGCAGAACAATTTATTTGTAGGAAACTTGTAAGCATGCTGCTGTCACAATCACTTCCTCATCTTACCTCATAAAGGTGGGTGTAGAGTATATCCCCAGGTGAAGGAAGTCAATAAGAGGAAAAGGAACACTGAAGCAACTAAGAATGGTGGCAGGGTTTGCAGTGAACCTTCCATTTTGCTTCAGATTTCTTGCTTAATCAAGACATGATCCAGCGACTATTTTTTTCCTGACAGTTTGGCACAGTCACATTCATCAAACATGATATATTTACTTGGCTCACAAGCGTCAGCGGTCTTAGCAACACCTCTTGGAAGTCGAAATACATAAAAAGGTAGGCTCCTAATGCATTCAAAAATCACAGTGCATGTTGTTAGGATTAGCTATCCCATTCCATGATAACATCAGGCAAATTATAACATCGTGAAAGACAATGAAACACCCTGCAGAAACGTCTCTTGGACCTCACATAAAAATTACAAAAATAAATATTCATCAAGTAGAACATACTCTGGAAGGCATCGATGCTGTATTCACAAATGGTGCAAACTTTTTACTACTGGAAGACAGCAAATAAAAGGTTTCAAAATTACGAGGTTTTTTTTTAAGGTTTCCAGATCTCAAAGATGGATTTTCCAATCTCAGAGACAATCATCACTGAAGTATTCCCTTACTTGTTGTGAACCACCAATAGATTAAAATGCACGCAATAAGAACAACTGAATTTTATTTCAGATAATAGCTTCACGATAACTTACTATTTATTTACCTAAATATTAATGAAAATATTGCAGCCAAAAGTCAGGTTTGACAGCTGACGATGCAAATACTACGCAGTAGATTTTACCAATAATGGTAGCTCGTAACTCATTTAATATACATTAGCATTTAATTAAATCCATAAATGAAGAGTGTCCAAATGTTTTTTAATTTAATAATGATGGAACCAATTTGAGGCTGATAGGTTTGCAAACTAAGCCTTCTGAACATGGAGAACTCCACAGGGCCTTTAAAAGAGAAAAAAGAAAAAAAGAAAAAAATGAAAAAAATGGAATGAAATCTTAAAAGATACATGGTTTGATGGTAATACAGAGTCATATAAAAAATGTTCATTTCGGCAGATATGCAGGCAGTATCTAATAATAAAGCTTCTTTCACACTAATCAACAACGTAATGGAATTAAGTGACTACATACAAAAATGGAAATACAGCTCCTCAGCTTGTACATAATGGTTCTAGTAATTTATTACAGGTGCCATCTTTGTACAGGAAAAAGGTCACCAGAATGAGACAGATCATGCTAATAGAGGGAAACTACATACAGAATACACACAACAAGAAGATATTTCCTCACTGTGAGGAAATCAAGTAGATCAAGCTGCACTGAGAAGCACTCCAAATAGACGCATTTGCATATGAAAAACACAAGTTGCTTAAACTACCTTGTTTTATAATACAGTAGTTACCACAGCTAATTCTTCAACTTTGCTTATCTGTCCTTTCTTCAAATTGAGTCTATATTCATTTATTTATATAAGTGATAACATGTGTGTGAGTGTGTGTATATATGTTTATCTGTATTATGGAAATATGCTCCAAATTACAAAATCTATGCTGGAAAACTTCTATTAAGTTGAAACTTATTTAATAAATAGTCAATTCATTTACTTTTTCATAATACACTGAATTTTGAAATCTACTTTCTGTTAGTAAATTACCTTTTATTTTGATAACTCATTTGCAAAGGAACCAAACCAAAAAGATTTCAGTGCTGTTAAGATTCCCAAACCCATCTGTAGCATTACAGTCAAGATAAACACAGGGACTCAGTGGCATGCATGAACAGAATTAGTGAAGTATCATTCCAAGACAAAAATATATTTTAAAAACTCAAGCAAAAGTTAATGAAATGTAATATCTGTTAGTAGCACATGTAAAAGCAGATGCATGCTAAAAGTATGCTATTATTTCTAGGGACAACTGCTTATTTAGTTAATAGTTACAGGTGTGATAAACTGCCTCGCGGCACCTTCACAGTAGAAACAATGCAACTGTGGCGTGATGAAAACAGAATAAAATTCTGTTCAGTCACGCTCACTAAAAAGTATTACATGAAGGAAAAAAAAGACAAAATGTCCAGAAAGACAGAATCATACACTTAAGTGAAGAACTTGCAGAGTACTCCACAAAGAAGGCAGTGACCATACTAAAGCAGACAAAGATGTAAATTAAATAATTAGTATGAATGAACTGTAATAACTAAATCTCCACCTTATGCCCTTTCTTCCATACCCTGAGATAGCTCAAAATAAGAACAGAATGAATACTGACCACACTTACTGTCACTAATGCCTTATATTTGACTGGAATTTGAAACCAAGATAACAGCATTACTGCCGACATGAAGACAGAATAAGCTTATGACATGACATAGAAATACAGAGTGAGTAGGAAGATGAGCAAGTAGAAAGGTAAGAAAAACACATTGCAATTAGAGACTGACTTATAGAAAGATTATATTTTAAAAGATGTGGACACTGCAGTATTAAACTGATTTTGGTCCACAAAGAAACTCCACTGTTGTATAAAAGCTGTATTTTACTACAATTATTTAAACTGGCAGCTAGTAGCCAAGTAGCACTCTACAAATCAAAACTGAAGACTATTCATACTAATTGAGCACCACTACAGAACATAAAATAAAGTGATTAATTGAAGCCTGTCTCATTTCCCCATTGCAACTCCCAGCTTCTTTCCCAGAACCCAGTTTACTTTCTAAGCTCATTTATGTTGCAAACTTTACAAAAATCAAACAGCAAATACCTAGTGTTTTAGTGGTTAGTAAAACACAGCAGGGTGTTATTGGTGGCAAAAGGCATTCTAACAAACTGAATCATACTGCAGACTTAAACGTATTTCATTAAACTAGAAAGCTTTTGTTAGTTAGCATTTTCTTCCCCCACCTTCCTAAAGCAGAGGACATAATGTACTGCAGTCCCTTACAGTAAAACCATGAGCCCTGGCTGCCAGGGGGGAGAAGGAGGACTGGGAGGAAGCAGAAACAGAGCATCCTGTTCTACAACTGTTATTCCCTCCTCTGTAAACACAGAGGTTCCACAGACAGCAGCGGCGAAGACTTGAGAGTGAAAAGCACAAGGTTATGTAGAAAAACATACAAATCTATCTCATAAATATATTAGCATGGACACACTAATTTTTAATCTGCATGGTAGTACAGGTGTTTGGAGTCTGTCCCTAGATAAGAATCACCCAACATTGTTGTAAACACAACACTGGTAGCCAACAAGGAAAGATAATTATGGCATGCAGCTACATAAATCAAACAGTTAAGCTGATCAGGAACAATAACACAAATATCAGTCTATAGAAGTCCTAGCAAAACAATGTGATCAGTAAAAAGGAGAGGGCAGACATTAAATGAGGAACGAGTAAAGTAGGAGAACAAAAACACAGAACAGCAGTTCAGAGTTCTGAAATCAACCTTATCAGCAACAAAGAAAACAGAGAGAGCACACTGTAGAAATCATACTAACTTCCGGACCAGGTAGAAGAAAATTTTGGACAAACTTCACATCCAAAGACTAAGCAACACTGAATTGGAAGCCTTTCAGTACGAGAATTATACTGTGATTGTTTGATTCTGCTTTCAAGACACATTCTAACAAAAGCTCAGCTGCAATGGCACATGCTTACGCACTTGCATGTTTCCAGCATGAATCAGAGGACGACCTACCTTAGCTGGAGTTGTATCACTTAACCTTACGATCAGAAACAACGCAAGTTCTATCTACTTATCTCCTATTCTATTAACTTGGTTGACACATGAATTCTTCATATCTCAATATAATAAGGCTGTGGAGAAACAGGAAGGTGAAGGAGGTAAAAATCGGCAGTGGTTATTTAAGACATCCCTCGCTTATCAGCCTCTTGCACATATGGCTCATTCGGCAAGACCCCAAACATCTTTTAAACCATTCTTAGTAAGCGTAACTGAAGACTGTAATTCTAGGTGGAGATACCTTGACTTTGAGAAGAAAACAAGCAGCTTTCTAAGAAACCTGCATTACTTTCCAATGTCTTCTCTCAGTATGCATGGCAGTTGGCCTGCCAATCGACTTTCAGAGTAGTCAAGTAGTAAAGCCATCATGTTAATCACACCAGGACACTTCACATCTTTGAAGGCTTTTGGCTCCCTCATAAAGTTTTGACATTTCAACTTCCAAGTTGTAAATCCTATCAGATTGTCTTTGTAAAGAAAACAGATGAAGCATAAAGATTCATTTGAATAAGAAACCTTGCGTGTAACATCACTGCTACCTACTTGCACTTCTACATGCTTGCTAATAGCACACAAACAATTTAAATGAGAAAGACCTCAGTACAGTGCTTGGATGAAAACAAATGTATCAGAAGTATCATCCAAATACTTAGAGGGATTGCAGAAGATGATTACCAGGTCAAACTCTGCAGATCAACTTGAAAGCCAGAATCTGGCTCTAATTAAGATATATATCCAGTAAGCTAAAAATTCAGTCTATTCATTTCCACTCTGGTAACCTCTCAAATACTACCAAAAACATTCAAAGGGAACACTGTCTTGACTTTTTCAGAGTAGCTTAACAGACAGAATAACATTTCCTTCCTTTAAACAACGCATTTCTTTATTCTTTACCCAGCCATTCCTAGAGATAGACTAGTTTCTCTCTCTGCATTTTGGTTACTGTACACCCTAAGGATTCACTCTTCCTTTAACTCAAAGGAAGTACTTAAACTTTTGATGTCAAAAGGTACATAAATTCCACTGTTTAACTGTCTTTTTTAACTACAGAACACATAATCCAGAAGTGAAACAATGCATAGTTTTCATTTGCAGCTTAACAGTTTTCAACTC
Source organism: Cyrtonyx montezumae (assembly GCF_038088225.1). Lineage (NCBI taxonomy): Eukaryota > Metazoa > Chordata > Aves > Galliformes > Odontophoridae > Cyrtonyx > Cyrtonyx montezumae. The sequence goes on along the minus strand of NW_027071936.1, from coordinate 15,347,637 downwards.
TGCCGTCTCTTCTCTTTTCATTTTAGAGTATATTGTCCCAAAAGACACCAAAAATGGCAACACAAACAAACAATATACCTTCATTTTGCTTAAGTATACTTATTTTTCTCTACAAAATATCTGACAACAAAGTATATTATTGACATTAATTAAACATAACTGCATCAGATGGAAAGGCCAAAGACAATTATAAATGTTGCAGACTATGAAAAAGTATAATGAAATAATTTTTATCAGGCATCATAAAAAATTAGAAGGAAAAATAGTAAGTAAACATTCTTCTGTTTAAAGGATATAAGTAAGACTACTCAGAATCATATACCACAGGAAAAAAATATGAATTAAGAGAAAAATTTAGTTTGTACAGGGATAGAAATTATACAAAAGACAGCAAAACCAACTCCTCCTACAGACACTAGCTTGAGGACTGCAGAAAAACTATAGTCTGTAGAGTATATTTCAGCTGAAATTTCAGATAAGTAGTTCTATGCAAGTTTCTGATGAAGCATTTACCCACCTATTCCTAGCTTGTAAAGGTATACGAAGGATTAAAGTAGGTGTCTTTTATTTTTTTGCTTGACAGCAGCATGACAGAATTACATTTTCTGCTTAACCATTCAAGTAGAGACCTTAATTAATTAACATATGTCATTAACAGAATGTGACCAAAGTGGTGAAAACCTCATCTTGCATACTCTGGTAGATGGACTATTTAACTTCACATTAGCACATACACATTTTTGCAGTTACCTATACTTACACAAATCCTGGATAAAACGATGTACTGATATCACTCGCCAGGGTTACATTTCACTTATGAGAAAACTCATATAACAGAAAAGATTATCAATTTAATTGCTATGGGGCTAAAACAGAAACACAGCTTAACTAGTTGTTACCTGTAATAGCCATCCTTTGAAGAGAAGCTACATCAACAAAGGAATGAGCAAAGATCTTTAACATTAACAGTAGGAAAAGAGTAAACACTATTTACTTGCACATTCTTTAATCTTGCACAGCTTGAATTCCCTTCATGATTATCAAAGTAACAACATATTATTCCTTCAGATTGGTTCAACTTTCTCTGTAAACTATTCCTTGTAACACAATTTTTCAAAGTAAAAGTGTAGTTGAATGTGCTGCTTCATAAAATATTTAAAACTTCCTTTTGCTCTTGCAGTATTGTACCCTATATAAGTAAACATATGATCTCAATCATTATATGGTAGAGGCATTTTACCAAGAAGGCTGAAAGAACACAGTTAAAAGCATGGATAACAGCAGCATGAAACATCACATAATTGGTTTGGGTCAGGGTAAGAAACACAACCAAATGTGTACAACACAACTGTCTAAACAAGCACAAAGTTTCTCTCATTTTTTTTTTAGAAGACTTAACAGCTACGCTCTAGGTAATAGCATACTTATTATGAATAATTAGTCCCATCATAAAGAAAAATAGCATAGTACTGATAAATAAAAAGGTTTAAGTACTTTTGAATATTATAGGATTTTCATTATCAGTAAATACACCTCAGAGTTTCTGCATGCTGATAAGCACCGTTACTAACTTACACACACCATAGAACACACAGGCTTACATTTTGCAAATGATGAACAAGAACTCAATAGAGATAGGTACATCAAATAAAATACTGATACATTTAACTTGCATAAAAATAATTGAAGGAAAACAAAAAAACTGTAAGCATTAAAAGGCATAGACAAAAATTACTTTCCCCCCCAAAGTGCCTTGCTAAAGATTATAATAAAAATAGTACTACTGGTTTGAATTAAAAAATAAAGTCCTAAAAATTAAATAGTTGACTTCAATACCTTTTTTCACTGAAGACTTTTATTTTTATATTCACAAGACTATCTGAAATACCAGAAAAACAAAACTTGAATGCTCCATTGAAAGAAAACGTGCTGAAACGAAGGTTTCAAAACCTGCTTGGATTATCATGTTTCTCTTACAAATGACAGAATAGAAACAGCGTCCAAAGCATTAAATATTGTGGCATACTTACTCTCAGATTATTTAATAAGGCTCACACAAGGAAGCAAACCTATCTCTACAATTCAACTCAACTCCACTTACCAGGATAAATTTTGACTGACGCTCTTCAGGAGCTTTAGCAATACTTGGTTTAAGTGTACTTACTCCATTATCTTCCAAAATGCAAATATTGTTCAGATAGCATATGGTGATTATAAATGAAAATGTCATTAATTTGTTAATAAACATGTAAATAACCATCAATACTGAAGAAAATTATAAACTACTAATGAATACCCTACACATTCATTTATGCTAATTATGAGCTCTTCGCACAGCATAAAATTGATGGAGTATTGGTACGCTAGCAGGTAGTTGCAATTACATTCACATGCTTAAGAAACCATCTGAGAATCAATTAACTGCAAAGGATGAACAGTGTTCCAGTAAATTCCATTAAATCAATGCACAGACACTGCAGTAGCAGAAGCAAACATCCTGATAGAACTTTGAACATCCAAAAAGATGATTAAAAAAAAGTACTGCTCAATACAGCTACTTACATCATGGCCAAAAAGTTCTGTCTGTGTGGATTTATCTGCCTGGGAAACAAGAGCCTTCTGCAAACACTGAGCCTTTTCCTGTAAAACAAATCACATAGCATAGGTCAGTCATCTCACTGGGCTTTACAGCTACAAATAACCAAGTAAGTACAAAACTCATGCACAGCCGGCTGTTCAGAAACGAATTTTACTACGACACTACTCCCCCAGAAGGGTTTACTTCCTATTATTTCCATGTATCAACTTGATCTTAAATAGATCTATGTGGGAGATTTGGGCCCACAAAAACAATTCTTACTGCAGTGATAGGAAAGAACTTATTTCACAGCAGATGCAATCCTTGATGTACAAAGATGCAAGCACCACTAAAAAAGACAGTACAACATCCCTCTGCTCAATACGCACTCTTCAACAAAGACTACACAGTTCCTGTTCCCAGTTTCTGCTTCTCACACTTCCCACCTCAGTTATTTTTCCAAGTCCTGCATAGAAACCCTGGGACAGACTAAAGAGAATAAATCTGGCCAGTTTGAGAAAACCACACTTAACAATAAAGCGTCTTGGGACTCAATTTGAAATTGTTCACTTACTTTGAAACAATCCTCATCACATCCTTACATAAACATAGACGTATTTTTTTCCCTGATAGAAAATGATGAGATCATTCAACTGCAAAGAAATGGGATAAAGCAGCAGAAGGTATATAGGAGGGTGAGGCTCATACAGGGGTTCTCTTGTACACCGATTTCTGTCTTCTACCAAATCAGTTATTTTTCAGCTACATACATACAAAATTCTTATCTTTGATGAAAATTTCTCATAAACAATAAAACTGGAGTATGTTATTATATTGCCGACAGATATGTATTACAGCAAAACAGAATTTACATAAACGGAACTTTAGGCTAATAGAATCTTAACCTGAATGAAACACTATTTATGTTTACTGCAGTAAAACCAAACTTTAGAAATCCCAACCACTATCTGGATTGTTTTCTTCCCTAAGTACCTATCCCGCATATTTTTAAAGAAATGTTATTAATTTCAAGGCAAGATGCACACCATTAAACGGAGTGAATTTTCACCAAAAGCTCTTAAACGGCAGAACAGTGATACCAACACAGCCCTTTACCAGCATTTCAGCTTTTCAGCTAAGAAAAAGCAAGCAAGCAAACTAGCAATGCAGTGCTTCCAAATTTGCTGATAATTTCCTCATATCCAACAGAGAAATTCCACCTTCTAGAGGTTTGAATTTACTAGTTCATTGCCAACAGCATTTTTAGAAAGCTGACCATGTTAGATAGGTAGTTTCTCATTTAGACAATAAACCTTTACTGTTAAAAAGTTCTGAATTTTCAGTTACCAACACAAAGGTGGAATACTCCTGCAAAACAATCATATGAAATCCAGTACTAAACTCTGCACATGACCAAATTTAACATTCACATTCCAAGGGGAAACAAATACACAGTTTCAAAGAACTAGGAAAACAGAAATAGCCATGAACAGAACTTTCAATAAGGTAATCCATTAACTGGAAAGCCAGTATAGTTGGAATAAGCTAATCTCGTTCTTCTGTGAGCACTCATTTAACTGTCTATGAACACTTAGAACATTTTCAACTTAATACTCCAAGTTCTGACTGCACATTATCTTCTTAACAAGGAGCAAAGTTAAAGGTTATAACACAGACAATAGCCAATATCTACACTTTATTACACAAAAAACAAACCTTTCATTCATGTTGATGGGAATCATTTTTAGAAGTATTGAAACAAAGAATATACTGCACACCATCTTATTTCTAGTGATGCGACAAACACCTACAAATAATTTAAAAACATACTTCCATGCAGTAATGTAGAAAACCTCCAGTCTGCCACAAAACAGCATCCTATCACAAAAGACAGTGTATATTTAATAGTCATTCAACTTGATTTTAGTTATGCTTCGCTAACTCTTAGTACATTTCCAGAATTCCCATTGCCAGCGTATAATAGCTGCTCCAATAGGCATGCCTTTGTTTATGAAATACAGAGATTGTAATACCAAAGGTATCAGATAAATATACTGTAAGATGTTATTTATGATATAAAAGCACTTCTTAAAATGATGAGCTGGTAATTTAAATATAATTTCATGCCTTACTGACTATATCAATAGACAGACTTCATAATGAGCTAATTTGATGAAATGCTGGAAAAAAAGCTTGCTACACTGCAGCGTGAAGCTATAGCATATAGAATAACTGATGAAGCAAATCACAACATTTTAATGTACCTATTTCTACAGAAGCATAGCAGATCTTCACGCAGTAAATACACAGCAATCCTACCCTGCCTCTACAAAGTATTCACAAGCTTTATTTGGCTAATTAATATGCAGAAATACTTCACAATATTTGCTAGACATGTACAGCACTGGCTTCTTTAGGCCACAGATTTGCCATTCAAGGCACAGTATTTTAGGTACAGACCACAAAGATCATCTGCAGAGAGGTCACAATCTAGAGAGAATAAACATTGCAGGAGAGAATTCTCATCTTTGCCCAAAAACTTTCTATTCAAAACCTTACTAAAAACAGTAACGTGCCATTCAGCCATGAAATCATTTTCAATTTGCAATTTGTAAGTGTGTTTTCTAGCAATCAGTACGACATGGCAAAGTCCCCACTGTTACTTCAGTCTTCACTATTAGAACAGACATCATAAGAGCAGTGCTGTGAGGGGAATGGCCTATGGTGCTACACAAAAGGCAGCGCTTTTTGTTAAAGCCACCAATACAAACGGGAAAGAGACATCAGAATGCTCAGGTGCTAGAAAAGTGCTTTTGGAATTAAAAACTTGTCCTATCTGACTGATTTGCTGTGATTCAGAACAAAAGATCATCTTCACAAGCCAGATAGCTTGCTTTAGCACTAACTCATGATAAAGAAATATACTGTAAAGAAATATTTCCTTACAGTATTTAATTAAAGAAATATTTCTTTACAGTAGCCTTAAACTTGCATTATTCACATAGATATTTACTACTATGACATTAACAGCTTTCATGTTCTGAATATTCCCTGAGATCTTCTAGCCACTGAAACAACGTGGTCCTTCAGAAGCAGCTTCCAAGTCAAGCTGAATCATCAGCAACTTTTCCCATATCCACTAACTACGCATACTGCACCCTGTAACCTTCTCTCTAGTTATCAAAATGCTTACCAAAGTTGCTTCACAAGCCTCTTTTGAAAGGTAGTCATTCTGAGGAAGCCAAATCACAGTACTTCTTGTCTCCTTTATGCAGTATTTCACAGAACAGCAGAACATTAAGTAGCCCTAAACTCTTGCTTTCTGTCCTTCTACTGAAGGACTTCAGAAAGCAGAAGATAGCAGATGGGTCCCTCCTCATCCTTCTTCTCTTAAAGAAGGAACAGAAGATAGCCCTTTGACTCTCTTATGTTGCGCGCTCTAGTCCCTGTGCTCCATGATGGTCCAAAGGAAGGAACCTCTCTAAAGACTGAAAGGGATCCAATCATTCATTTTGAACAACCCATTGGATCAGGTTACCAAACTACTTCCAGAACAATTTTTCAAATAGAGCACTAACATTTTTTTCCCCCTTCCTATTCATTGTTACTCCTTTTTACGACAGCCTGAAGAATACACTTAAACAGGCAGAAAAAAACTCTCATACACTAGATTGACCCTCATTAGTAAAAAACAAACCAACACAAGAGCAGCTGCTGGCACTTCTGAAGGCACACAGCAACTCACAGCAACACTGCTGGCAATATTCATCACAAAGATCACACTCATGACCATGCGCTCATATACTTATTCTATTATTGTACTTATTTGCCATAAGCTCCTGAGAGGTGCTGTAATAGGAAAACAGCAGGCACGAGCTGATTGCAAGTGTATTACGTACAAAAAAGTACATATAAACAAAGACAAAACAAAAGCACTGCTTGAATCACAAAAGAATACCTAGGTGCTGACCAAAACAAATTTACTTCCTGAAAGACAAGAAACGAGGAAGACTATCACAGCCAGAGTGATGGTTCAGAGTGTAATGTGTATGCAGACAAGAAAACCAACACGCTTTTTCTAAAGATAGGTTCTCAAAACACACATGATTTTAAAAGCATCAGCAAAATCTTGAGAACTTCTGGACTCGTTACATTGATGTGCTAAAAACATCAAAAGAAAAAAACCAGCCCTAATACCTGCATTAAAATCTGCAAACAATTTAAACTATTCACCCTCCCTAGAAGAGAACTGCAATGGCCAGCCTCCTGGTGGGCATCACTCATCCCACAAAACTAGCATTCCACCTTTCACCTGCCCACATCCTGTCCCTGCCAAGGCATTTTATCAACCAGTTACCTTACTTAATACTATGCTGCCCATGGAGCTTTTCAAGGGGAACTTTCGGACTGACAAATGTGCTTTGTTTCACAATGACATAACACTTCAAGTAAAACAGCAAATCGAAAGGATAGAAGTTCCAGAGAAACGGCTTGAGCGTGTCTGGGAATCATTACCTGCTTTTCAAAAACATGCCCTCTCTACCTCCCCCAAACATACTTTACAAATTCAAAATTTAATGACTGGCTAAGCAAACCAGCAAGAAACATCTACTATGACTGCACAGAACTGGTCTGAAAGAAGAAAATTATTTTGTACACAGGCCATCTATCTTAAGACTCCCCATTTCCCCAGATGCTCACGTGCCACCAACAGACATGCAAACCAACGCAGCCACAGGGGGCCAAAAGACTCACACGGTTAAGGGACATTCCTCTGTAACACAAATCCATTCCTGAACATAGCAATTCCCTGTCTCTGCTGCTCTTCCCGAAGTCCAGAGGAACAGCTGGAACCACAGAAACACCAAGTTTCATACCCCGAGGAACTCTCACAACTTGGAAGAATTAATGAATAATGCATCACTGGCCATCTTAGATATCCTGAAGAGTGAGAACTGTTATCAACTCACCAAGTACCTCCTTTTAGTATGACATAACAGGGGCAACAGGAAACAAAAATGCCATGGAAAAAACAGACAAATTACTTTAACATTTGTACATAAAATTACCTTTGACAGGAATAAAGCTGTATTTCTATTATTACAGTTTCAACTTAGTTCTTTTTTTCAGTTGTGTGCTACATACAAGGAATTAGTTGAAGAGACAAGCTCCTCATTGACTATGTTTTCTTGTCCCTGTTCCATAGTAGAAGATTATCAGTACCCAACCATACTGCAAAACTTCCATGACCACAAAAACTACCCAGGTATATTTTTGTGCTGCACTTTCAACAAATCAGCTTAAAAGAATAAGTACAAAAATACAACTGTTTACAATTAAAACTGTTGTATTCAAACTCCTTCATACTCACTCAGCCTCCCCCTCATAGTTTGTACGGATGATTTTACTGCTTTACTCCATTTGTGTTTACTCCCAGTACACAGCCAATCAGCCTACTATTCTAAGCATTAGGAGCGCAGTCCGATTTACAATTCACGTGCAATTTATTCCCTTGCTTTAGGCTTTAACCCACTGTGAAGAGCGACTCATATTTGTCACAAAACCTGGGGAGAACAGCTTTCTTCAAACGACTGAAAAACGCAAAGCTTTTTAATTCTGATGTGCTATGAGATTAAACTTAATCAACAGCAGGAGGAAGGCAGTGAGAGCAAAGTGATAATGTGCAGCACAAAGAAGTCCTCCCCAACATCTATTCTATCGAATTTATCAACTACAAAATGAAACAGAAATCATACCATGATAGCTATTTCCACTGAAACTGATACATACTTGGTCCTTCAAACCTCTAAGCAGAGATTTTTAAGCACAGTGCTCATCAAACATCTCTGGCACTCTCCTGCCTCCTTCCCCTCTATGCATGTAGGGATACTAGTGTGATATGATTAATGTCAGCGCCACTCACTCCACACATAGGTTTAATGGCACATGCATTAGTCAAGAGTGCAAGAATCATTAACTCAGCACATTATAAACTGCAACTGCTGTACATCGAAGGCTCCTGGCATTATTTAATCCTCACACAGCTAAGTGTTTACAGATCTAACAGATCGCTGCCCTGAGTAAAGAGATTCAGGACTACAGTGTTAAAATGTACTCTATAAACATATCAAAGCATAATTTTCAATCGATTCCATTGATCGGACCACAGGAAAAAAATTCAGCAAGTGTTGGTCAAAAGAATTAAAAAACCACAAATTACATTCTTCCCAACATCACAGAAATCAAAGAAATTATGTACTATTCACAGGGATAAATAAAGCCCCACTCTGATTAACAGATAAAAAAACATTGATCCATACATCACCGTAAATATATCCAATAATACCAAAAACAAACCTCAGTTCCTAGTTTTTGAGTAGTTTGCTTTCTACTTCTACACAAACTCAATACTCTATTTGTGCATTTCAGCTTGCACAGAACTTCCTTGACACAAAATCTGGCTTTATCATTGCTTTATAACTGCATTTTGTCCTGCACTCACACACAAACCATTAACTACGCATGTTTCTACGCATGCTCTGAAAATGATCACGCTCCTCTTACTCTTGCTAGTATTTTTTTTATTTACTATTAGTAATAACAACTTATCAAAGCAACAGAGGTGCTATTCCTCCCCAAACACACTACTCTGCCCTTGTCTTTGTTGATCTGCAAGTTTCCCTCGGCCCAACTCTCTCAAAAACATCTTTCTGAAACACAGCACAACACTCTGAAATACAAGCTGCTCCTCTTAGGCTCCTATCATCAACAAAACTGTTAATATGGCACAGTATCTTTTTAACCAGATGACTGATAAATTAACTCAATATAATACTCAGTATTAATTCTCAAGCCCTAGGAAATACCATAAACTACAGGCCTCCAACTAGACTGTGCTACCAAACACAACTCTCTCTCACTACCATACTGTAAAATGCTGACAATGCTGTATTCTCTATCAAAGTAGCAAGATCCTAGGCTACAACAATTAACAACATACTTAAATACAACCAACAGACACAAAAATAAAGAATCTACTTACCCTCAAAAAAACCTCAGAGAGGAAAAGACCTCCAAATAAATACTTCAGCCTCCACCTGCCAACAATTAACTGAGGTCTGGGAAGGGGTGGATCCTGACTCCACCCCTTCTGATCACTTAGGTACATGGCATGCACCTGAGCTCCCCTGGGTTGGCCCTGCCTTCCTACCAGGTGCTCATTCAGTGTCTCAACCATTTCCACTATGCATGCCAAAGCAGAATAGTTTATATCAAGCAACAAGATTTCAGTTTCTGTTCCCACAATATGAAAATAATCCAAAGCAGCCTGTATTTACAATAGTGTCTATCAGATTTTGAAACAGTAATATGACAGAACCAGATGGAAGAGAAGCTTATCTAATCTGCTTCTACTTCTTTCTTCCTCCAATCGTTTATTTGATTAATCATGAAGTGTGACTTCATGAAATCTCTAAGTGTATGAATTCTACAGCAAATTACTGGCTTGGTGGAACTTAGTTGTCCATTCATAGCATGAAAGTTTTGATTTCAGTTGATTAATACTTTCATCAGCATATAAAAAATTTCTTCTTTAAACCTCTACAGAAGAAGATACTGAGGATGTTTAAACTGAACAAAGAAAGTAGCCATGGCAGTCTCGTCTTTGTTATGATGCATATGCACAAAGAAACAACAGCACCAAGAGTATAAAACGTTTGCCTTACTATTTTTTAAGTATTATATGACATGGAAGAAGGAGCACTCAGACGAGATTTCCCATGTTTAATTCTTTAAAAAAAAATTTCTCACCATTTAAGCCAATAGTGACTAGATTTGTATTTCACACCAAAGTGTATTACCAGTAAGATACACTGCACTGGTCCCCAGATTCCTGCTGTAATGGGACAACGCAGACAACTTATAATCATGACCTCAAGCAGCTGTAACATAAAATTACTGCTCAAAGAGGGGAAATAACTCAAAATATGATTTTTAAAATACACAGTAATTACATTATGTAATTCTAAAGAGACATCCTGACACTTACAGCACTTAAATTGCTTTTTCATGCGAAATAATCTCTAATTTTGTCTTATCAAACAAGAACTGAAAAAGAGATAAAGGCAGATCTTAGCCACTTGAGAGATGCCTTTTTCCCAGCAGCTCCATCACACAGAGGTACAAGTGGTGCTACTGAAGAAGCATGGCTTGCTTTAGCTGGTGTAGTGGTAGCTCTTGCTTAGATATAGGTACTGCACAACTTACAATACATATCTAATTTTGTTGGGAAGAAAAAGGTGCCCACACAATTTCTTACTGATGGCAATAGATAATCACACACAGATATGGCAAAGTTAAACTTCTGAAATAAAATTCTCAGTACAGCTGAGATCTCTTTTTTAATTTGCACTCAGTGTGACTGATGTCTTGCATTCCTTCTTTTCCACACCCATTTTTTCCTAGTGAACCTATTTCAACCATTTTGTGTTTGTTTCCCTGCCAGGTAACAACTGAGAACATTCCTTCTTTCTCCACCTGTGAGAGAGATTCTGCTCTTCCCTTTAAACTTTGGCTTCCAACGCAAGTGGCCCTTAATGTGAAGTCCTTTTTCTTTCCAAGATTTCCAACTTTAGTGGCTGACACAACAAACAGGTTGTAAAAATGGAACTCAGTTGACTATAAGAACTATCCCTAAACTGAAACTTCTATAACTTAGAAGGTCGTAACACATAAAAATGCAAACATACAGCATCCTGGTTATCCTCTTTACCATGTTAGTTGGTTGGGAAAAGTTGTTTTCTCCACTGCAGAAAAATAAGGTGACTGCAAAAGTTTGCTCTACATCATAATGTTAATGCACATCTAGACTTTTAAGTCAAGATCATTAGTTCTCCAGAGCGAAGGGTGATCTACCTCATTTGCTGCTTGATCTTCCAACTGCTGTTCAATGGAGAAAACTTCAGTTCTTCCATGTGGCAGAAAAACAGACAGCTGCATTTCAACTAACAGCCAAACCACAGCGAGATCTTCCTGTATGCAGGACTCCACAAAACTACTGCAGCAGAAATGCTGAGTCATGGCCTAAAACAGTGAAGGAGCACCTGGTGGGAAAGCAGGGCCAACCCAGGAAAGCTCAGGTGCATGCAGCGAACCTGAGTGTCTGAAAGAGGTGGAGCCAGGATCTACCCTTTCCCAGACCACAATCAAGGGTGGGCAGAGGGAAACAAAAAGTTCTCACTGTCAATCTTCACCTATGTGAAGCCTTGCAAAGGTAAACAGCATTTTTTCCTCCTATTTCTCAGTAATGCCTGTTTCCATGTTTGCAACTGCTGTATTTAGGTTTATTCTCACATGCTGCAGACTATGCTTGTAGCACTCCACTACTGTTACTGTACTTTCCACTACACTATCGCACTACAACCACCAAAAATACAGAAATTGGTTTTAATTGCAAAAGCACCACTGGAGAAGGCAGTAGCATGCACATAGCTGTACTCTGCAAGATGACTGTAGTTTTGCAACAGATTTGCAACCTAATCACAGGAAGTTTTTTTCTTTTTTTTTTGTTCACTAATTACTCAGCTACTGTGAGCCAGCAAGAGCTGCCCTCCACAGTTCAAGTGCTCCTAGGCAAGTGCAGTGAAATTAAATATATAAATAAAACACAAGTTCTTTGTTGCACTATGTCTTATTGATAGATGTGAGAAATTTGGATCAATTAGCTGCTGAGCTCAAATAACCATTAAAGTTTATGTAAAAATGACTATCACAATTGTTTTAACTGTTATCTATTGTAGCTTAATTACAACTTCTGCACCCCATGAGATTTCCAGACATTTTAGTAATAAACACTCAGGGGGAAAGAACGTGTTCCGTATCACAGTCAGTGATTTGATGCTTTCTTTCCAGTCAAATCTTTAATTTGGATATAAGAGATTCAAGCTGAAAAGGGAGAGGGGGACTCATGCTATAGTGCATCTCCCTCCCACATCCTTTTACTTGGTTTTTTAACTCATTTTGCTGATCAAAAAGACAGTCATCAGAAATTCAGTGTTCTCTACTACTGCTTCTTAGCAAATTTCCTCTTAGCAGAGGACGCAGTTTATATTCTGCTATCTGTTACCTCTGCTCTTGTGCTTCAACTGACTGTGTTACAGAGGTGGTTACTACCTGTTCCCAAAAGTTAACGAGTGCAGTATCAGGATGCTACTTTGCAAAGACAGGTAATTCTGATTACCCCAACTGTACTGTATTAATACAGTCTTCTAGGTTATCCAGATTATTACTTCACTCCTTGTCCAGCATGGAAGATTCAATATCACCTTTAAGACTTCTTTTTGCAGGTGTGAACTATGAGCAGAAATCTCACTGCACTTCAGTCATGAGCACAAATGACAGAGTACTTCACTGCAATGCCAAATAATGTGCAGAGAACCTATAGAAGAAATATTAACATTCCCTTATGTGCACGAACAAATAATATTACTTAAGCAACTCAAAATACTACAAAATTATCTGCCTAAACTTCGTAATTTATTCTGAAACAATTCATTACTAATGTGGTTAACAGAAACATTTTCTTTAAAATATCCAGGCACCTGTGGAAAATCAAGCAAAGTAGCTGACATGAATGTTCCAGAAAATGTCTAAGAGAAGACATAATTAAATGGATTTCATTAATACTGTCAGAAGACTGGTCTTGTGCATGATAGGATTTTTCTATTACTAAAGATAACTGCTGTTAAATCCTGTTTGCCTTTTAATCTGAAACTACGCTGCAAATATTTTCCTAAGTTGTGCTTCCCCTTGGCAATGGACAAAATTCAGTTAGACTGTTCTTACCAGTTAATTTGTCCTAGGACTCATAGGAAAGTACTTAATGTGTTATCCACTGAGTTATCAAGGTAAAATATGACTTTTTCATTCATTCCCAGGGCCTTCATTCCTCCAGCACCGATGTCTGGCAGGAAGGTGAAAAATTCTATGGATTAAACACGCTCTTCCAAGGACAGATTGCAATCTCAACACATTCAGCTCAGAAAGAAATAAATCTTGGCTGAAAAGAAGAAACAAAATGCTAATTGTGTAACGAACAGTGACTGAACTAAAAGCAATAAACTGTCAATGGCAGATTAATGACTCCATCTTTTACTGATGGGGATGGGGAGGGAAGAGGCAGGAAAAAGGGGCACGACTGTGGAAGTACCACCACTGCCAGCAGGAACACAGGTATCTCTGTGACAGCAATCCCAAAAGAAGTGCTTCATTTTTTAACCTTCATTTTCCTTGAAGGTTTTGAACCTGCATTTCCTTAATTTTCATACATAATACTGTAAGTTAAATATTACTTCCTAATTCTATCCCACAACAAAAGCAGATCTAAGTTTCCACTTCTTAACGTAAAAACTTGCTTCTTAAAGCCATGTGATAACTTGAATGTTTTAAATTTCAGAAATAATAGTCTGAAAATAAAACAGCACACAGCTACACCAGTACTTCTAAAGCACTTCGTTTACCAGATGAAACATTAGTAAAATTTTATTTAATAGATATAAGTTAATTTTATGAACAACACATTTAAAATGCTGTAACCAATGATATGTAGTAAAGACAGTTACATTCTGACTGTACTTTTAAAAGCCACATGGTTTTCTCTGTAAGGAGTCAGAAGTCTTAACTTCAACTAGGGGAAGAAGAATCTAGCACTTGGTCTCCAAAATGTAGCTGCATGATAAATTAATGCCCTTAAACCAACCAAAACAGAGGAGAAATGGGAGTTAAGTAATTTACTTTCTATACCATCAGATTACAATAACATTTACATATTTGCAGCAGCACATATCATCGCCAACTGAATTAAACATTAAATCTGAATGAGAAACAATCACTGCTGTCAGCTTGTCAAGTAAAATCAAATTAAATGAAAACCTAAAGCACCAGTACAGAAGTAGAAGAATTCAAAACGCAACACGTACACAAGAAATTTACTCGAAAGAAATGAAGAACGCTTTTGGAAATAACATCAATTCTGTATCACTGAGGTGTAAGAACAGGCACTTTGTGGAAGAAGGTTAATTCGAATGAACGTAAGCCTGTTTAAAATTATTTATGTGAATATTTACCATGTATTTTTACAGATATCTAACACTTCCTTTACAGACTAAATAGCATTAAGTAATTACTTAATGAACAGAGCTTTTATTTCTCATTAATGCAGCAACTTTCAACTACATTCTCCATAATTAAAATGGTAGAAAATGTTAAATGCAGTACTGGCTTAAATTTGTAATTCCTATCATGACAATGTACAGAGTCTATAGAAAAAATAAAATGTTAAATAATGAATTAGCACCACACTTAAATCTTCAGCACCAGAATGCGAATCCAGAAATCAAACAAAATAATTATAACGTCACTGGATTTTCAGGTGTAAGAAAGAAGAAAACAATACTTATTTTCACATAGGTGACCAAGTAATTCAAAGATTATTTTACTAACGCCACACCAGTACTATTATGATACATTTGCATGTATCCATACTAATATGGTACATACATTTGCATGTACTTGCAATAAAGAAAGGCCTTCTTTTGGTCATGGATCTTAATTTCTCAAAAATTATTCCTACTACAAAGGAGTACTCATTGTTAATCACATGACTTCAAAATTTTCTTCAGATTATTATAGAAGCATTATTAAAAAAATAATCATTTTTTTCTTTTAAAATCAAACAATTTTGCAATGGCAAAGAAACGGGCTAATGGAAATAGAGGGTAGGATTAGCAAAGGAAAAAGCAGTTTACAAGTTATAATAATAAAAACTAAAATGAACAACTAGAATAAGTATCTGTAAATATCACAAACCATAAAAGATGGTAAATGAGCAGATAAAGTTGCTGAATAACTGAACATGCAATCATAACATCTTAGAATCATTTAGATCAGAAAAGATCTAAGATCAAGACCCAGTGCTGTTAAATCACTATCTCATATCCCTATTCACTATGTCTACATATCTTTAAAAAAAAAAAAGAAGAGAAGGAGGGAAAAAAAAAATGCACCGTCGGTGGCCACGCAGAGAGGGGGGGGAGAAAAGGGAAATAACAGATAGGTCTACAAAACAAAACAAAAAAAACCACAACTGTACGATTTGAGGAGGAACAGAAACTTCACTAAATCCAACAAAATCGAACAACAGGGAGAGAGAAAAGCTTCAAAACCAAACCTGAGAGCTTATGTTAGAAAACCTGCAGGGGAGGAACACGTGACGAATCTGCACAGCAACAGAGAGAGCACAGGCTCAGAGCCAGCGGCGGGAGCGGAGCTCCGCCCCTCTGCCGCTTCCCGCCAAAACATTAACTCTTTCGCTCCCAGCATGAAGTTCTAGTGTGGAATACCGGCACCAAAACCACCACATTCCACCCGTTATTCCGAATCATCACGTCATGCTTAACATGTATCTATATACAAACAAAACAGTAATTAATAAGCATTACATACAAACATATCACTATACAAACACATACATGGAATCACTCACTGCACACCCCAAGCATCAAATTCCCTTATGTCCCACTGGACATCCCCATTTTTCTCCATCACCCACCAAGTGGACCTGGGTCCCTGCAAGGAAACACTTCCACGGAGGGGTCTGCCCCTTCCCAGAGGCTGGAAGGTCACACACGCTTTCCCCAACATGCTCCTTATGTGTACCACAGGGACCTTATCTCCCTTCTATGGTCTGCAGGGAGCTGGATTGTGTAGGGCCAACTGATCAATCCTCCAGTACAGACCAACCAGGTGGCTTCTGCCCAGTGCTTAAATGTCCCACCCACCCATCACTTTCAATGTGGTTTTAAAAACCCATTTTATTGCTTGATCTTACCAGCAGCTGGTGTGTGGTAGGGGATATGATAAATCCACTCAATGTCATGTTCTTTGTCTCCAATATCCACAAGTGAATTTTTGAAATGAGTCCCATTATCGGACTCAGTTCTTTCTGGGGTTCCACATTGCCACAGGATTTGCTTCTCTGAAACAAAGATGGTGTTTCGGACGGTAGCATGGGGTGCTGCATATGTTTCAAGCTACCCAATGGTCGCCTCCACCATGGTAAGCACAGAACGCTTAAACACGGTGAGTTTGTGGCAAGGTGATATAATCAACCTGCCATGCCTCCTCATATTTATACTTTGCCATTGCCCTTCCTGCCAGAGAGGTTTCATCCTCTTGGCTTGTTTAATTGTGGCACAAGTACAACAGTCATGGATAACCTGTGCAATAGCATCCATAGTTAAGTCCACCCCTCGGTCTCTAGCCCATTTATACGTTGCATCTCTTCCTTGATGGCTCGAGATCTCATGGGCCCACCGAGCTCGAAGTAATTCACTCCTATGTTGCCAGTCCAAGTCGAGTTGAGCCACCTTAACTCTGTCAGCTCGATCTACCTGATGGTTATTATATTGGTCTTCTGTTGCCCAGCTCTTAGGAACACGAGCATCTACATGGCACACCTTTACAACCATATCCTTTATTCAGGCAGCAATGTCTTTCCACAGTTCAGCGGCCCAAATAGGTTTACCCCTCTGTTGCCAACCATTTTGTTCTACTACTGTAACCACCCCTATAAATCATTTGCCACCATCCACGAGTCCATATAAAGATAAAGCACTGGCCACCTCTGCCGTTCAGCAATATCTAAGACCAGCTGGACAACCTCTACCTCTGCAAACTGATTCAATTCTCCTTTTCCTTCAGTGGCCTCTGCAACTCGTCCTGTGGGGCTCAACACAGCAGATTTCCATCTGCAGTACTTACTCACAGTGTGACACGACCCACCTGTGAACAGGGCATCTCTGTTCACCTTGTGGTAGTTCATTACATGGTGGGGCCTCTTCAGCACGCAATAACTTTTCTGCTGGTGATGTTCCAATCATCTCCAGGATTTCTGGACAGCTGAGGTTCCCCACCCAAGCTCACTGTGTAATCAGCGCAATTCACTTACTCCAGGTAGCATCAGTAGCATGATGGGTGGAGAGAACCTTTCCTTTAAACATCCAGTTCAGAAGTGCTGCTCAGGTGGCAACTAATGGTGCAGTTTTGTTTTTTTTCTTTCCACCCTCTCTCATTTTTTTTTCTTTCTATTTGTGTCCCTATCACAGATAACACCATGACAATTACTGGTGGAGAATGAGGGCATCAAAACCACAAAACTACTACAGGGCCCAGCCACTCATTCAGTTTCTTAGCCAAAATGACCTTCAATCTTAACATCACCTGCATGTTCTTCCCTGCTAGATGCCTTCCCTACTTGGCTCACTCACCAGAAGCGTCAAAGCTTTCTTCCACACACACTAGAAACCTGCTGAAATATTTCCTCTCTGCTATACTACATTCCCAGCAGACATCCAGTAAGTTGAAGTCCCTCACAAGAACAAGGGGAAGCAATTTTGAAATTACACTCAGCTGCTTATTCAGTATTTCATCTACTTTTTCATCCTGAATTGGCGTTCTGACTTCATATACACGCATAAGAATCAGTAATTCTGACACACCAGTACCAACTCCCACATATTTCTCCAACAAACAATACAATAATCAAACAAAACTATACAGAAAAGCAAAGCGAACCTACAGATTTTGACCAGCATGCCTTTATTTTAAAGATTCCACAAAGTTTAATTCTCCACACTATCATAGGCAGAAATCAAATAAAACTCATAAAGCACATTGTATGGAAACTGCTAAATCACAACCTAAAACACAGACTGGTTACCTGAAGTGAGAGCACCAGAACAGCCATGGGCCCACAGGTGAAGGTGATATACCTGTGTGATTGGAGGGGGTGGAGCCTGGCTCCACCTCTCCCAAACCCCATTTAAGGGCTGACCACCACCAGGGAAAGTTCTCTTCTCAGAGATCCCTCCTATGGGGAGTCCCCTGCAAGCCTTGACATCCTGAAGATGAGCCATTTTCTCTTTTGTATTATTTGTATCCTATCTATATAAAAATGCTCAAAATATATCATCATCTATATTATTTCTTTGTGAAGTACCATCCTTAGAAGTTATTTACCCCACACACATATAAATCAGAATTACCTACTGCTCAACTGAGTTCAACTCACTGGACCACATATTTCAGCTCCATGTTTAGGTCTGAATACCAAGCACAATTACAAATAAGTGATCATCTACAAGAATTTGGGATAATAAATCTACACAGAATTCCATAACCCATGTTCAAACTCAATGTACAACACTATGCCTGAATAGGTAGGTATAAATGGTAGCTGCTTTGAATTTCAGGTCTTCTCAAATACAAAATGATCCCCTTATCCCAGACAACTAGAAACAGATGAAAACTAGATGCCTAGATTTCATCTGTTTGACTAAGGAACCCCCAGATATAAATGAGCTAGTAGCCATACTGACTAAAACATTCTTAAAAAGCAAGAATTTTTAACAGGTCAATTATAGATATAGATTATTAAAAGGTAAGTATTTCATGCAATTTATACCTTCAAAAGAATTTGAAAGACTTGCTCACCCAGGTCTTCAGGTTTTAATTTCCTTCTGAAGATTTAAGACAGCTATACTATTTTGAACTTCTACTGTGTACCATATTGTTTTAAGTAAAAATGGTTCAAGATATTTTGCTAACGCGTACTATCCTGTCAAATTCTGTTCCACTAAGCTAAGCTCTACAAAATAAAATTAATATCTATACATTTTAAAAAAATTAGCAAACCACTAGGCTCCATGTGACCTTCACTCTTCCTTTGCAATTTGCAATATGGTTCATTTTAGTCAAGCTGTTGAAACATTTGTGCTATAATGCATTAAATTAAAGCAACCAGCTGTGATGTTTAATTTAAGCTAAAAGTTTATGATCTACAAATACATAATACTTTAGGGACTAACTGATATTTCATGTTACTAAACGAAATGCAGTTAGAAAACATGTAACAAAACGGTTACAGACTTCCCCACATTTTACTTCGTACATATTTATTCATTTAAACTCTGGTCTTTAAAGAGCCCAAGCATTCAGACAAAATGAATATTACAGAGAATAAAAGAACTAGTTCTCCCCTTTATTGAATACATATATCTGAAGCCTTGTGGTCTAATGTGTTTTTAGATTACTCCTATATTTTATCCTTCATTATGTGCAATGGAGTTTCTCCATTTCTGAGAAAGCCAGAAATAAGTATAGTTTTGTTCTTTGTCATTATGCAGCATTTTTAGCAGATGTTTTGTCCAAACAGATACGGTACATAGAGTTGAATAATAACTGGAAGAAAAAGCAAACAAAAAAAGTCCTTTAAAACTACCAAAAAAATCTTATAAGAAATTTCCCTCCAGCAGTGATTGAACCACTACTGATGAGGGCAGTGTATAATAACAGAAAAAAATAATAATATATAATTGATAAAGGAATGTTGGAATGTTATGGGAGATTTAATAAAGAAAATACTACAAAATGGGCTAGAAATCAGATTTAACACAGAAAATAATTAATGTAATGAAGTTGAAATTTAAGGTTACGGGTCTAGAAAGGAACGACCTGTAAAGAAATCAGAGTAGTGATATTGATATCAAGTTTGATATATTAAATAGCTGAATATTTATTTATCATCAGTCTGCTGTTTTTAAAAAGAGTATGTTATAGATTCGATTGTTTGAGACACAAAGGATCCATAAAACAAATATTCCAGCTAGGAAGATCCATCAATGACTCCTATTTATGTGCCTGCAGTAAATTAGAAAGCTGATTTTCACTGACACCGAGACACTCCGATATGCTAGGATAACTCTCTCAATTTTCTTAGTTACAATTCAATTTAGCAAGCTTCTGTGAGAGCCAAAACACACAGAACAGCATCAGCAAAAGAGAAGATAAGATCTTTCAGTTTACTGCAATGTTCTGGTCACAAGTGATATCATAGGCTGGGAGGTTCCAATAACAGCCTGTGCCTTAAACAGCAAAGCTTCAGTATAGAGCTACACTGGAGCCCTCATCAACTTTCTTAGCGCAGAACCTAGATGAAGGCAGTAAGCTATAGAAAATGTAATTTTTAAGGATTAATTATTTATAATTTATATAATTTATAATGGTAATTTATAATTTAAATAAGGATTTGGTAGGCTTACGCTCATTCTGTTAGTGCAGCTTCTCTTACTGAAAAGCAGAATAAATCCTACCTCAAAAAAAAAAAAAATCCCTCACAGATCTTGCTTGTAGAAGCAAGATTATGCTTCCACTACTTTTAATGTTGGATTTCTTTTGACCAACAAATTTCTCTTTATTTTGACAAATATTGTAAAGCTCTCCAACTTTAACAATCTGAAACTCCCACAAACTTGAAATAGATAAATAAAATAGATTCTCATTTTTATTTCACTAGCATCATTTCATCTCTACCCTCCTTTACTATCTTATTTCAATCCTTCATTATTGCTGTTGGCAATTTCATCAAAGGTTCACGGAATTGAGAAAGCTATTTTGTTTGAAAGCTGATTACTAATATCTTTGTGATTAAAAACTCAAATCTAGTCAAGGATGAAAGCAAGTACAGAATCCGTTGCTTTTAACTACATTGTCTTTGATACCCTTGTATGTCATCTAAGGAGATATATTGATGTCTAAAAACAGGAGATCACTTGATAAAACAAATGTATGGTTTCTACAATTCTAATTTTTTTTTTCAGGCTTAGGGGAAAAAAAAAAAAACAGAAAAAAATCAGAAACACTAAATATCAGCCTAAGAGAGTTTCTAGTATTCTAAATAATTGTTTAAATGATCTTTGAGGTGAAATCCTCATTCTGCGTACTTCGTTTGATTTCCAATAACAAAATGACAAAGTGAAATTCTTTTAAACACCCTGAATAAAAGTTTATGTAAACCATATGTTAACATAAACAAATTGCGTAATTTCAAGCACACAGTATAATTGCACATTAAGTAATAGGAATTGTGAAAAAGTAAAGTACTATGTGAAGGGAAGATTTTCTTCAACTTTCTTAGCGCAGCTCATCAGCATTTCTTCAACTTTCTTAGCACAGCTCATCAGCATTTGCAACTGATTACAGTCTTTCATACATCCAGACACTATTTAAAACCCAAAGGAAAAAGGAAAAAAAACCACAGGAATTACAAAATATAGATCTATGGTAATTACACTTAGATAAAAAATACTTGACAGAATTCCTTCTTTGCCTGCCAAATACTCAAGACAGGATTTTGTTACTCTAGCAACAGTGAATTAGACTGAATGCCTGTGAAAATCCAGTCCAACTAACCATTATTGTCCTTTACCACAAAACTGTCCTTAATTTTTTTTTTTAGTGCTACAAATACACTGCCCCTCTTTGAATTAGAAGAAAACAGCCACTGAAAGAATTTAAGTTCTATAAACAGCCTGTATTGTCTACTATTTTCAGACGCGTTCCTTGCAACAAGGAAATTTCTATTAACACACAGAAAAACAGTAAAATTATTAAGCAAAGAATAAATCTAAAATCATGGTGGTACTTTTGTACTAGTTAACAGCCCCCTCTAAAATCCCATTTGCAGTCTAAGGACTCAGGAACATTGATGATAAAAGACCTTCAAGACTAAGACCTCAGCAGCTTTTCAAGTACAAACTAAGCTACCTGTTCCTCATCTATTCGGTGTTTAAGTTAGGAAAGCATATTCTTAACTGAAGTAGACAGACCCACACGTTGTCCTTTATGGCCTTTGCTATGACTGGATTTACACTGATTAAAAATAAGCTAACTGGTAAGTTAGTCATTAGTGTTGGTAGAACTTATACCATCAAGAGCACAGCCTGCCCCTGCTGACAGAATTGGCACTTTGGCACATTATATTTACACAGAACATGATGTAAGAACGGTTACTTTCACGTCTGCGTATAAAGTTTCCTGCTCTAAGTATGTCAGCTGCAATCAGCAAGATCCACCTTTCAGAGTTACCCTTGAGAGATCTCTGCTAATGTACAGTGCAACAAAAGCTCTGCTGCAAACACCATTCTGCTCTAAAAGGAAACTCTGCTGGCATAAGTACTTCTGAAAGCCAGTGCATGGATCCATATTAGGAATTCTAGTACATAAAATTAAGTTTAATGATTTTGTAGAGAAAACAAACTATAGGAACACAACCAAGTTTCAAAGCAACAATACTCTCTCAAGTACACAAGTTTGAATTTCACTGGACTAATTCACAGATCTACAGGAGCCGATCTGCACAATGCATGATGACAAAGGTAGTCTCATGTGCTTGTTATTCTTTAGATCTACATTTCAACTTTCAGCGCTTGATCAAAAAACATGTTAGTAATCTACAGGTGTGAATACATTCTGTTTATGTTTCTTAATAAGGAAATGTTCCATTCAAAGATTTCAAAGTATTCTGCTTTCTACTCTAATCAAGAAAAATAAATTTGTTTGTAATCTTAAAACAAATATTTGTGGAATTATCTTAAAAATAAGACTAATGTTTTACACATTACTTCAAACACTGGAACAGCATGAGGATAGTAACAAGTGGCTAAACAGAAAACCTCCCTTAATGGGAAAACAACTTTCAATCTTACTAACAGATTTTGCAGTAATGCAGTACTACTGTACACATTTAACATCAACTATCTATAAAGATTTCCCACATAATGCTAGTTGAAAATTCATATATATCCTGCTTTTGTGATAGTACTTAGTCAGTTATTACATACCACACAGTTTTTTCAACCTTTCCATAAAATACAGTCTATTCACAGTTTTATCCAAGTTGTTTAGTTTCAGTAAAGGGCTGTTTGAAAAAAAAAAACTTCAAAGGACATTATCGAGAAAAGCACCATCTGCTAATAATGCTTCTGTAACCATATTTCTAGTTTGTGAGCAGACAATTAATAATCCTGTATAGCACTGAAAAAAAAAATCCTATAACAATCCAGAATCCATTTAAGATTTTATCTGTTACACTTGCCAGTCTTAAGCAAATTCTGAGACAGAACTACACTCTTTAGCTACTCATTCATCCCTGGTCTGCCATATAAAAGCACTTCAACTTCATTAATTTCCCTTTGCCGTTTGTAAAAGAACACCTTTTCAACTTGTGCTAAAAAACCCTATCATAGGTAAGAATAAAAGCTAGAAAATTTTGTATTTCTTACAAAGTACTGTATTTTCAGCATAATCAACCTCATATTATTTATCTATTTTCAAAGTAAACAGTTTAAAAAAAAAAAGGAAATATTGAGAAAATACACCATTAAGGAAAAAGTAAGCAACACACAGGACATAAAGAAAACAGTTTCAGTTTTCCTCAGTCTTTTTTAAAAGAAATAGTTCACAACTACACAAACCCAGCAGCACATTTTCAATGTGAAAAATAGAAGTTTCTTAGCAACAGAACAGTCTGAAGATTGGAACTACTTTATTTGATTTTATAAAGGCTGATATGGATTTTTATAATAGTAATCCAAAGAAAAGAACATCGTAATTACTTCAGTGCTTCTAAAGCACATGCAAAATGGAAACAACTGGGTTGTGAAGCTTATTCTAAAACCCATCAACTTCCTAAGATGATCAGTAAGGACTACATGGAAAAGCGAATCTAGCTCTTTCAGTGGTATGCACAGCATTTAGTAATGAACTGAACAACTGTGTCCAAAGACATGAGTGATTTCACTTCATAACTGAAGATTTCTAAAGTTTGAGAAATGTTCAGCTTCATCCTTGAGCACAACTTCTCATTTCAGAGCTGTGAATAACACATTAAGAGAAATATCCTCCACACAGCTCTTTAGTTGTCTGCATATTCAGTACAAGATACCTAAATGGAACAAACTGATGCCTAATTTCTACCAGCTCTTAGTAAATACAAAGCCTGTTAGAGGCTATTCAAGCTTATATTTGTTACTTATTTCTGCTTAATTTTTTAAAACATACATATTCCAAAATTTATGCTGATGAGCAACTCATCCTACACACAGCATCACTTTTGGAATTGGTCATTATTCAGTATAAGAAATCAGATTTTGGCTCTGAACTTTTGAGAAATGTAAACATTATAAAGATACAGAAGATAAAAGGATATTTGAAGGCAGTGGAGTTTAAATGGGAGTAGAGCCCAATCATCATCTCAAAATACAGCATAAACCTTTTTGACAGCAAATTTGTCCTCTTTGTACCTGTAATTACATGGGACAAAGCTGACCTAATCAAACAGAAATTTTGTCATCAATTTCTAGAAGGAAATGGTATCTACTTGCTTCAAATTGCAGAACTGCAGAGGTTTTTAATATGATGAATCATTCAGAGATAATCAAAGAGAATTGCATCAATTCCTTGCTAGCTCATTGATTAGTGAAATTTTATGTTATCACCTTGCCTTTTAGGTCTCATTCTGTCTTTAGACCTACACCAATGAAATCACAATACCATAAATGCTAGAATAATACGACTAGCAGGATTTTTATGAACTGAATAGATGCTGCAAGAAAGGATTTAATCTACCAGATTATTACAGCCAGTGAAAAACAGCAAAACATGGAATTCATTTCAGTCATCTATTTAGGAAAGAAGAAAACTTCTAAATGACCACAGACCACTTGATAGCCTTCATTTCTTCAATATCAAAAGAATATTTCAGTGCTTTGTAAAACCATAAATCATATGTTAAAGTTAAGCAAACAATCAACTTCACCTTAAGAAATACAACCATTATGAGACTACGCATCTGCTTTTCTAAGAAGCATCTGACTACATCCAATGCATACTGCAGCTCCAAGATGAGGGGAATACATCATCTTTTAATCTTTTGACAGGAACCATAGCACCTTCATGTTTAAGCGTAAAGAGAAGCTCATTTCCATTTCATTCCATGGCCTGTATGCAAGACATTTAGCCCACAAAACAAGTAATCAAAACCTCAACCAGTCTAGAAATGCATTCACATAGATGTTTAAGTTCAGAGTGGTTTCCGAAATGAAAATTACCAATTAAATAAAATTGCCAATGAAGTGAAAACTTACACTTTGGTTCATACCACTTAACAGTTTCTTTAGATGTGTAAGGAGCTGAGTTCATAAGTGGATGAAAATTTACTTTTGAGGAATATACTCTTTAAGAGGGCCTAATCCAGAGAATGAGACTTTGGAGTAAAGTCCCATGACAACGCACAGGGCACATAACTGGATCAGAAGAACCAACTGCCATAAACTTCAGATCTATTCCTACTGATGCTGACAAATCTGTACTGGATAGTACTCCAGATAAAAGCAATACAGTCAACATATCCAGCTACAAATCACTGTTCTAACATATATGCTGATTAGAACCTTGTCCATCATAACAAATCTTGGTATCTTTACATAGTTTTTCATTTGTCAGCTTTTTAAGAAGTTTGTAAGAAGACAAAAATACAGTGATATTGAAGTTACTTCCAAAATTATCAAAGAGCTTGAAACAACTAACGTTTTTCCTTGGCTTTGATTTTTAATTTAACACAATTTCATTCCTGAAACAAGGCAAGTCTGAATCTAGGTATTTTTCGACTTTGAGACCTTCAGGATAATTGTAACATGAAATTAACGGTGTGTCAATTCAGTCATAAAAGTGAAATCAAAAGTGCTTCAAACCACTAGACCTGAATTGCTGACCTGGAGGAGCTCTTATGAATTTTCATCAGCTCAGATTCAAAACCCAGACATGTTCTAAAAGCTCATTTAAGAAAAAAATATTGCCTATTGTATAGCGGAGATAGCCTTACAGAAGAGGCTCAGTACACCATCAGTGTACTGATGTGTACACTCTAGTGCTATTTGAGCAAATATATGCTCTTTGAAAAACCCTTGCAGCAACAACAAAAATAATTTGTTCCAAGTATTATCTACTACATGAAGAGTAGTGCTCAATTTTTTAGGATCTTAAGTATCCTGGCAATAGAGAAATAAAACTTTTCACTTTCACTTGTAGAAGTCATGAGTAGAAAAGCATCAAACCCTTATAGGACTGCAAACAAAAAGTCTGGGACTGCTGAGTTTTCAGTCCTGATGATGAAGAAAATAAAATGAAAAAATATTTAGCCTTTTTTTTTGACAGGAAAATTGTGGTCTATCAAATTCATAAATAACACAGTTTTGACAGGCTGAGCCTGCTTTGAATGACCACAGAAAATGAAAGATACAAAAGAGCATAAACTCCTTTATTCTTTCATTCCTGTTCATCTCTCCCAGTGACTATGTGGATATATAATATACACATAAGTATTATCACACCATCAAGAGAGTCTGCAAAAAAGAGCATTCAATTAATCTTTTCAGAAACAAATCTCCCACTGTATTTAGGCCTTTACAAACTTATCTGTGAAAACACAATCATAGAAAGGCCTGGGTTGAAAAGGACCTCAAAGATCAACTAGCTTCAACCCTCCTGCCTTGGGCAGGGTTGACAATCACTAGAGCAGGCTGCCCGGAGCCACATCAAGCCTTGCCTTGAATGCCTCCAGGGATGGGGCATCCGCAACCTCTCTGGACAACCCATTCCAACGCATCACCACCCTCTGGGTGAAAACGTTTCTCCTAACATTTAACCTAAATCTCCATTGTTATAGTTTAAAACGATTCCCCCTTGTCCTATCACTCTCCTGTCACATACTCTGACCAGATAAAACCTTTCTTTAGGGGCAACTTAAACATAACCTTTAAACTGATGCAAGTGCCTAAAACTCATTCGAAGTCATTTCCTACCTATGTTTCACCAAAGTTAAATGTATTTTAATGCATTTCTGATTCCTCTAGGTGACAAAAATATTAAAGGATTCACAGCAGTTGCAGTGAAAAGGATAGTAATAATGACCTCCAACAAATGACTTTATGAATAGAAATATTCCGTAGGATTCAAGAACATATTTTTTTCTTCCCTAAGGGACATCTATCATTGCGATTTTGTGACTGCCCTTTCATAGCTGCTCTTGTGTTCTTCAGCTACCACAAACCAAAAAAGAAAAACTAAATAGTCAAAATAATCTTAATTCTTTATTTCATTTTTATACCATTAACATTGTTGCTCTGTTTGGTTTTTCAAATTTTGACTCAAAGGAGCTGTGAATGTGTGATGGCCCACCCCATTGTTAAACTTTAGTTTTCTTCACTTGTTCTTTTGCTTATTTGTGGAAGGAAGCACACCATTAATCAAAGGGACACATGCAACTTAGGTAACACTGACCTTTGTCACACTCTTCTATTTCCA
This sequence comes from Cyrtonyx montezumae, assembly GCF_038088225.1. Lineage (NCBI taxonomy): Eukaryota > Metazoa > Chordata > Aves > Galliformes > Odontophoridae > Cyrtonyx > Cyrtonyx montezumae. Next base: position 15,319,802 of record NW_027071936.1, on the reverse strand, counting down.
ACGCAGTACACAAATCCTCTTTTAATCAAAAGGTACAATCTGATCTAACAAATGACAAAGTAAGCTGCCAACAATCTTTACATGTCAGGTAATACACGAGTATATCAATACATCAAAAGCACATTATTAAGAATATGAAGCACTCTGTTATTCTACAAAATGGATACTTACACTCTTCCCCTCTAGGCATTTCATGACAAGACTTGCTGTAAATCAGCACATCAAATAGTCAACTTCTGTCTGTCAGCTAAAGAACTAGCACTTACTGACAGATAAATCTCAAAGAGAAGAAATGAGAGCTTTCCTTTTATCATGGGTAATGTCAGCTCTGATTTCAGTTTTAAATATCTACAGACTCACCCTAAACAATTTATAGGTTTTGCTTTGCCATGCAGTGGCTATTTCTTAACGGTGATTTGAAAAGAATTAAGAAGTTCCAAGGAGTGAAGATGCACAAACTAATGAACACCATGCAAGTTAGCATGCAGTAAGGAACATTTGTTCTTTGACAATGAGACACTTAGATTTTTTGGTTACAAAAGAGATTAATTGTGATACAAAAGTTCTCAAGTGGATTTTGTTTTAATTGCTTGTTCTTTAATAGACTTCTTTCCTCAGCTAAAAAACATAGGGCATTAATAAAGCCTACCATGAAGTGAAAATGCTTGCAGCACATTGAAGGTACTTCACTACCCTGTGTGAAGTTCAGAAGACAGCTACTCCGAGGCAAGCACAATTGCATGCGAAAAATACTGCATCATTACTTGAAGTCCTGTATTGGAATGAGTGAGTATGAGGCACCGGCAATAAGACACAAATGGGATGCTGTCAACTTGTTTTCTATATCACATTTAATTCAAGGCATCCAAAATGGAGAATCAAGTTCAACATGATACACAGCTTACAACAGAAATTATTAAATGTTAGTTTTCTGGAACTGCAAAGAAATATGCGCACGACCGTCAACGCAATTCTGTCATAATAAATATACGTGAAAATCCAAAGCAGTCAACATCTCACAAGAAGGAAGGATGCTTATTTTCATTTATTTCAGCATAAAAATAGATGAGCTGAGAAAGATGTCTCCTTGATCATTTTCAATTGCATTAACTAGTCATAAAAATAAAACTGTCTTTCCTTATCTTCTGAAAATCATAGCTCTATTTATAGCACAACACAGGAACTACTAGACATCCTGAAGCACAAATGGCTATGGAATGCTAAAGAGATGTCAGTATCACAGTCTTAGAGCTAAACATTAACCTGGAGCGTTGGTATCCTAAGTGACTAACAGCTACTAATACAAAAATATTATTCAGTAATGCATCCCACGTGGTCCTTTATCCTTATCATGGCCTCAGTTTAAATTTTAAAACATCTTCAATAATAGGTTCCTAAATAATAGTTGGACATCAGATAAAATCAGAACACATGCTAGGAAACTGATAACCAGCTGGATATTTGGGTAACATCCATATGAAGGATCACAATAAGAGCAGCACTTCTTAAAATATCATAACAGATAATAAAATCCTATGATTAGTGCTCAGACTCCCAAATCAGAAACTGAACAAAGAAAGAACAGTTTCTACCCTGACAGCTTGTAATATATGCAAAGCAATATAATGAAGTCAGAACAAAGAAACAGTAACTGTTATATTCTTCAGTGACCTGAATGAATAGACAGAATGCATCCTAAACCATTTTGCATGTGACATTATATTTGACTGCAGTTTTCCCCCTCGGAGAATATCAGCGTGTGGCTAGAAGAGTCCCTGAACAACCTAGTCTACCTTTGAAGTTAATCCAAGGTCCCACTGAACTCAAATACCCCTTATTTTAAGTTTCTTTCTTGTTTTAGAAGTCTCTAATATCATAGTCTTTTCCAATCTGTAAATGTCAAGAAATGAACCAATACCCATCTGCATGCTAAGCTATTATTTAGTTTATCAGACCACAAACTTACTTACATAGTTCCTCCCAAATGCAAAGAGTATAATGAAACAGGATTGCATCAGTGCAAACAAAGGCTGCTAAAATAAATGAAAGTTATCTTCTAATCACTAATAGGTAGGAAACACACACACACACACAAAAAAAAAAAGACAATGGAAGAATATAAAAACAGAATGTCTCAGTAAATCTTTGAAGCAGTACAAGTTGCATATAAGAAAAGTAGCAACATGACAAATATACAGATAAGAATTTTGAGGATATGTGCCAGCAGGAAAGTCCATAATTCACTATTGTTTTGTAGAACTGATGCATATCACCTAAATAGAAATACAATTATTATTATTTTTTTAATATACAATTACTGATTAAGGAAACGCTACTTGATCCTTAGTGGTGTCACTTAATAGTTCCTTCTTCTAATCAAATGCAAACATTGATATATTTGGAAATTTGCCCGATTGGCCACATGTTTATCTGCATATGTCTTTGGGCATATTTTTGAAATACAATTGCCAGAACCTATGCTAAATCATACAGAACACTAGAAACTGTATAGCACAGCTTTCCAGTAGCTTGTGGGGTGTCAAGTGAGAAAACAGCAAATCACTTAGTCTTTAAAATTGATTAGAGTCTGCTGGAATACAAGAACTAGTAAGTTACCTTGAGTTTCTCATTACTATGTTCTATTACTGGGCAATTGATGGGTAATATAAATCTATTTTTTTTTAATCTCAGTAGGCTTTGGATAGGGACTGACATTTATCTGAACACAGTAAGCACACAAATAGTGCATGGGAAGAGGAAAAATAGCGAAAACTTGCAATGCTGAGATTTCACCTCGCCACATTGGCAGAATTGCACTGGCAGCTTGTACCAAGAGCTCTCAGGCAATGAGTTCACTGCTACACTTGAGTCTGTCTCCTCTTCCCTTGCTGAATTTTGTGTGTTCTTCATCGGACCATTCTCTCTGCTTCACCAAACTCCATTCAAGGGACCGCATGCATGTGACTCATTTTAATAACTCATGAACAATGAAAATGACAAAAAATATCTAACAAGAAAAAACAAAGCTCAAGTGGAACTGAAACAGACAAGCAAACAAACAAACAAACACAGTCTTAAGATACCCAGTTCTGCAGATGTTTTGCCACTGAGTCTAGAAATTTTGAAGACATAACCTTGACACTGCCACTCTACAGGTTCCTCCCTCTGTGCAGATAGAAGTATAATGTGCATAAACATGACATGCAGGTTCCTGATTCCCTACAAGTTGTGCATATTTTGCACTCCTCACCATGACCTTACCCATTAGGATTGCCTGCAGCTTGCTCTCCTTGGTTTTGTGATTTTGCACAGAAAAAAAAATAAGACTGGCTTTGCTAATAAAAACACAAATGAAAAAATGACCTCTGCTGCGTTACTACTTAAATCTTGCACACTAAGCAGAATGGTCCATTTTAAGATTCAAAAATCAAAAGAAATAGACAAGTTACCAACACTGATTTGACAAATAAGGATCAAACAGCACTGAAGAAAATATCTCAATAAGCTGCTGTAGGATAGAAAAAGCACTGGATGAACCACGTCATCCCAGGGATTCTGATCCAAAAGGAGATAAAAAGCAAACATATTTGTCCCTTAGGAAGTGAATGCCATTTCCATAAATTAAGTAAGATGTAAGGAAATAAATTGCACAAAATGCCAGAAACTGAACCGATCTGACTTATTCACACTGACTAGTGAGGAAGATCTTGAACAGCAAGTTGTATAAGCTGAGTACATCTGTACTGATCTTAGAAGGTAGATCTAGAGACAACCTAAAAAATCCTCGGTCCTCTTTAAATAGCCCTTCCTTCAGAATCTATCATCCAGCTTTTTGCAAGTAATCTGATTAATATGCAGCTTGGCTGAACAATGAGCTCTCCTGCTGCTTTAGATCATCCTTTAATTGCATCACTTTTTATTTTTCCAGCCTATTATCCTCAACTCCTCCACAAGCACACCAAACATGCTGAAACAAGTTCACAAAAATGCATCTTTTTTTTTTTTTTTTTTTTACTCTTCTCTACATCATAATTAGCACAACAGATACACTTGCTCTTTCCAAAATTGTAATACAGCACCCTATTGCCCAAGAAGCCTTTTATGGTGAAACACTCATCTGCAAGCTGCATCACAAATATAAAACTGAGAAAGTCTGGTTTTATAAAGCCCAGTACTGATAATCAGTGAATTCTGATAAATAATACAGCCTGCAAACTCTATTACTCTTCTGGTAAATCATGAGAGCTCCCTATGAGAAAAACAATATCATCTGTAAGTCAAATTGAGAAATGTAAGATAAATGTCTTGCATTATTGCCAGAAAACTCCAAAATATGTTAAGTACATTTCAAATACATTGAATAATTCATAAACAATAGCTCTTAGTAAAATACATATATCCACACTAAATTCTGAGCTGAACAGAGACTAGTAAGCAACAGTATATTGCTTTTTTACTTTATTAGCCCTACAGAGCAACCTAATGAGATGATTTTCAAAATGTTAATACCTTAGAACAGCGAATTATTATTAACTAGTAACTTCTACTTTCAATTTAAATGCAGTATGTGACTAAAAGTCAGTAATTGTTCTTTGATTTTCTGAAGATGGACCACGTGTTACCATTGTTTCTTTTAAATCTGAGTAGAGAGGAGTACTACAACTCATCAAATCTTTTAACATGCTTTCTTCCTGAAGGATCACTAAGTGTTTGTACCACTATCTCAACAATATCCCCAGCTTAAACGTAGTTTAATAAGCAGATAATTTATGATAGCTTTCCAAAGAATACATCCACTTCTTGTTGTATCGGGACAGTGGTGGAATCTCTTGAAAGTCAAAGACATTACAGGTGCACAGTGGTCAGAATATTGAGCTTGACAATAATAGCAGTCTCCACACAAAAACAAGGAACGGGCATCAAGTCCATCTCCAACAGTGGATAAAACGTACTAAGGACACCAAAAGAAATGCAGACTGTGCATAGCTTACTGTAGAAAGGAAGTGGGGACAACATTTCAAAAGGCAAAGAAATAGAATGGCAAAAGCAAGACCCAAAATTGCAAAGATGGAGCAGTTCAACAGATGGATGGAAGAAAGATACTTTGTGCTGACCAACGGCTGCTGCTTACTGCCAAATCTCTACTATTAACCAGAAAATATGATTTTATCTGAATTACGTGAAATAGCACCACATCCCTCTTTCGATAAAAACAATAGCACAGAACATCACAGGAATTGATTAGCTGCTCAAAGCTGAATCAGTGACACTTCATTCCATTAATTCATTCATCTCAAGGATGGAAAAACTGCATGGGGAAATTTAATCTCATCCCCCTACCTATTCCTTCCTAGTCTCTGGACCAAAACAACCCAAAGCGGTTAGGAAAAGGACGTTTCCCACCCAAACAATGAAAAACAGACCAGAAATATACGACCAATTTTATAGCTAATACTTCACATGGATTCAATTACATATACACAGTAGTAACATTCTCTGTGAAGGTTACAGATGAAGATCACACACAGCATTACTGCTCTAACACTACTTAAAACTGCAGCAGAATGTGCCACAAAGAACACAGAACACATGAAGAAAGGTTTCCGCCTTTGGAAGCATGATGACATAAAGAAGTATTTTCACAGTGAGAAAGTTGCCAATCTTCGAAACAAAGGTTAAATGAGACCTCTTAAATTTCCTGCATCTGAAATAACATAGAAGAACATTTTCTTTCTATTAAAAGCGAAATGAGACTGCGAAACAGAAAACTTCTTCCTGAAAAATTCTCATTACGGACAAAGACGCCTCATTTAGGGGCATAAAAAGATGTCAAATTTTAAAATGTTGGAATACATCATGAGTAAAAGAAAAAATATTCAGCTGAATTTTACAAAATTTTACATGTGGACAAAAACAGTATAGCGCCCTTACAGGACTTCCCTAGAACATAGACAAAAATGAATTTTTTATTAAAGCACCAAGGACTCTTCATTTCTGATGTTTTCTATGCCAGTATTTACGTTTAGACATTTCTATGAATACAAGCAAGGAAATCTGTGAAGTACTACCTATAAATTTTAGAAGACAATTTATAATTGAAAGAGAAGCAAAACATTTTTTTTTATTATGTCTCTAATGAATTTGCACGGACAGCCACTCTTACATCTTCAAAAGCAAAAATACTTCCTCAAACAGAAAATTAATTATTGGAAGCAGTAGCAATTGATTCATTAAGCAGTGCTGTGCAGCACTAAAGATAAAGCATTTATTAATCTGAAACTCATCCATATCAGACGACTGCAGTAAAAATGAGTCACACAGATGCCTTTAGCAACATACAGAAACTGTTAATATACAAATTAATCTGGTGATCTTAAGAAGCAAAACAAGCTTTCTAGCTTGTGTGTATTTGTTTTTAAGCAACATTCCTTCTATTTTCACTCTTTATAAATATATACAACTGAATAGTATGTCACTACATGATACCAACAGAAAGTTATATCTTGTGGTTACATTAATGTAAACCAAACTAAGTAATGTTCTGAGAACGTATCAGCAAAAATATTTTAAGCAAATATCCACATTTGGCAGCTCAGGAAACAAAATGTTAGTTATTACGTAGTGGAAAGGAACTTCCAAGAAGCACAATGCATAGTAGAGACAGCACACAAGTGTGGCACTACATGGTGCTTGTTGTCTGTCTTTCACATTGATTAAGGAAAAAAACCAAAAGAAGTCAAGGGAGTTAAGTAACCAAACTATACAAAAATCACACTTGCGCTTTTGCTGCCTTCTTCACGTCCTTTATTCCTGCATTTATAACAGTATAGATTTTCCTTGACCTCAATTGCCCGTGTACAAATCTAGTCTTGCACCACCACAGCTACTCTGGTGAGCTACTCTGGTGAGCTACTCTACTCTCGCTTGGCTCCACAGGTAAGGTACAGCTGCTCAGTTCCACAGAGCTTCAAGAATACCGGGCTGTGAAACAACCATGGCAAAAGATAAACGCTACGCAGGATACATAACCTAATAATCACCATCCATTTAAAGTGAAATTTGAACCTGGAAAAAGCAAAAGACAGAAAGTCTAAAGTATGTAACATTGTCCTTTCAGGTCATGCAACAGTGATGAAGTGCAACACAGAAAGTTTTCCTTTCTACCATGTTTCCAAAATGCTGCCATTTCTATTTGTCCTAAATTTCATCTGTAGCTATATATCTTGATATACCCTGATATTTTCCTTGGAGTTAAAAGCTGATTAATGAAAATTGGTCAAAAAAATAAAGTGTAAGAGTGAAACTAAGACCTACACAAACCCAAAGCTAAAGTTTGCAGAAATACTAGAGTCAAGTCAGTTCATATTTGCCTCCTTTTACTTAAAGACCTGCCAGTAAAATGCTACTGTCTCAAAATGGTCATTCTGTGAATGACACTTCTGCTGAAGCCAAGCACACGTGGTGCATTATTACTAAAGAAACGTAAGCTTCTTCAGCATTGTGTGTTGGAGACTTGAAAAATTCCTGCATTTCAGATTTACTCTTTTCTGTCATTTTTATGAAACACTGGGAGAACAGCACTTCAGCCAGACTGGGAAGATGCTATTCTACATTGATGACATAATCATTTATCCATGCCAAGCACCACAGTATGACAATGGCTTTCTGATAAGGACTTAAACTAATATGCAGAATCATCTTCTCAAGTGCCAAGGAATATTAAAGATCCTATCTTACTGGCAGCTTCTCATGAAGGGACTGACATAGAGGAGGAACCAGAGGCTAATCCCCATTGTGTGCCATAGGATATTGCCACTTCCACACTCTATGTCTGTCTTGTGGGACTCATTCAGAGAGTAATTACAATAGAGATAAGCCTTTTCTGAAACATACGCAATTAATTCTTCTGTAAAAAGCAGGAAAGAGACCTGACACTTTAATAATGTTTAAATACACCTAATCTATTCATTTTCTGCTCCTAATATTTCCTAAATATGTTGAAGAAAAGATCTCTAAGTACTTACAACTGTCTACTCTTATGTAAATTATCCATAAGTATGTAATAGCCCATCATAAAACAACCAACATGAAATAAAGCTATAAACCCATAGAACACAGAGCAAGCGGGTAACCAATGTAAGGATTAATCTAGAATGTTTTGTAATTATTATTATTATTACTCGTAAAAATAAAGGCAAATCTTTCCAAATAAGAACCTCCTAATCCCATACAAATTTGACAACTGTATTTTGAAGTTTTGAAAATAGGTAAGCCAGAGAAGTTCTTTTTGCTAACAATTCCAAAAACTGTTTTCATCACGAATTTATTAATTACTTGTCCCAAACCTCACGCGCAGCATTTCAAAACAACTTGTAATTCCAGGACTGTACCTTCCAACTCATCTATAATGGCACAAGTATATTCCAAGGTGATTTTTGCACTTAGATGAAGTACCTTTCATAAACTCTTCATAAACAGGACTCAAGTGCATTTCAGGCTTTGTCACACTTCAAATCTTGATAACTCGAAATAATCATCCTTCAAAACTACAGACAACAAACTATTACCCATGACTGAAATCAGATTAAAAAAAGACCAAGCTCACCATCAATCTGAACTCCTGAAATAAATTTTGTATACTTTAAGAAAAAAACTAAATAAAACAACCACACACATAAAAACAAAACCCAAAAACAACAAAAAAAACATCTACATTATTTAACAAGTTTTGAAGAAAATAGAACTCTTTGCAAAAATAAAAGAAAAAATGTCAGTTATTTTTTGATAAGCTGATTCTGAGGCATCTAGAATTAAAGCATTAACTTCTGCAGCTTAGGATAAAAAAGCTCAGTTAGCTAGCACTAGCTAGACCCGGTGAACTCAAGAAAGAGATGCGGTTTTTGTTTTTTACATTTGATTGAGAAGTAACAACCACAGAAAATTAATAGAGGCAACTCCACAGCAGAAAAACACCCTCCAAGAGCCGAGCCAACAGGGGCATTCATCACCTTACTTAACTTTGCCTCCAGATCTACTCAGAATTCAGCCAAGCTGCCACACTACATTTTTTATTTCAATGGGACAACATGTACAACTCAAGTTACACAAGGACATCAAAGTTGAAAGGATAATGATGTTCACAGTCATTTTTCAGTGTTAATGCTTCTGTATCAATGACAGCATCAGAAAAAATGTTACTGTAAGCAGCAGTATTTTTGCCACTATAACATGGAAATATTTTCTGCTTACAGTAGTTCTAAGTGCTCAAATCACACTGGATAAAAGAGTGATTTTAAAAATATATACACATAGCTGAGTAGCGGACAATTGATCATTTTAAGTTTCATACATCTCCCACGTCCAATGAAAAAACAGACTTGGATTTCATTTTAGTGAATCATCATGCTTTAGTTCAGTAGCAGTAATGAGGTACACTGAGTCCTCTCAAAATTCAATTGTAAATGACTAAATGTGGTCTCAAAGCTTCTATCTCTATTCCCTCTCTCTGTTTTATTTTATATGTAATTCTAAAATATCAAAACTGAAGTCAGTTAATCATGGATTAAATACATGATACTCACTTTTAATCACGGAAATTCTTATTCCATGACCCAGGAAGATGTACTTTTCTGCCTATTATGTAATAGAAGAACTAAAGTCTCTACGGGTCTTTTTCATGCAATTGACTTACACACAAACCAACTCTGACAGCAACTAACAGCAAATGAGCTACAGCTCACTGTATCAATACATGATAATCTTACACTGACAAAGTTGTCAGCCAGTTAATAACACATGTTTCAAGAAAGGCTGATATAAAATTAATGCTCTGAGACTGTGCAGAAGCTTGATGTTCCCTGTGTCCCATTTTGTCATTTAATTTTAGATAATAATTAGATAATATATCATTTTTAATGTAGCCAAATACGAAACAAAGAATATTGATGACCTGTACTTATTTTGCAGATGTTAATATAACAAAGGAATCTTTCATCCCTGTGCAGCATTACATTTCTCCATGCAACTTCAGACTTAGTTGCTTCCGCAAATAGAAAAACATCATTATTATTTCTTAATATATGAAAGATGCAGTGTAACTTTGCCATGGTCACTGGGTTAGTGCTTCTGATTACTCATCTAAGCCGGACACTATCCATTCAGTTTTGCAGGCTGCCCTTCTAACTACAGTTGGACCTGAATTCATTCTGCCCAAGTTTTGCACTAGCGATGAGTTGTGAGACAGAAAGGTACAAAACCCCTGGGCTAGATGAGAAAATTTAGCTCTGATTAGAGAAATAACACCACCTCCTGCAGGGTGTTAACACAAAATACTTGGAGCACATTTCCAAGTTCCTCGGTGGCAACGTATGTGTTGAACACCTTGAATATGGTGGAATATTCAATATCAGTGAATATGCTTTTTTTTTGGAGTGAGCTCCCTGGTTCTGAGAGATGAGAAGGCAAACTTCCCCATCCTCTAGTTAAGAATAATAAAGACAAGTTTTAATCACGTTTTGTTAAAAACAGTTTTTTAAGATTAATTTAACTCAGTCTCAAAAGTACAATAAAATGCATTATATATGTTTAGCGTTTTTAATTGCTATATCACTTTACCTCACTCAGCTGCTGGAGGGTATTCTATCTTTTATTGAAGAGGTAGTACTTGAGACTTGTCAGCTCATGCAAGGAATAATTCAGTAAGCCTGGGAATACTTACTACCTCATTTAAATTAAAATCGTCATCTATTTAAGAGGGAAAACAATATTTCATTTTTCATTGGACAATCTTGTAGACATGAAAAACAGTTCAGGGACAAGTATTTACAGTTCACCAGGAAATGTACACAGCCTTTCAAGACTTCTAGCATATGCATACAGTGACATGCTGCTACTTTGCCACTGATTAACGTCTCTTTGAAAGTGTAAGACAACTGTCAACACAATCTTTTGAAGGAAATTTCTACTAGCAGTGCCTCTAGATAGTAGCCAGTTCAGAGGCTGACAAGTCTCAAGAAATGCACAGTCAGTGTTTCCCAGTTAACATAGCCCGAGGCTAATCACTCTGTAGTGGGAGTGAAACTACACTTCTTGTGTTTTTGTATTGGTGAATGACTATCAGGCAAACAAACTTTTTTTTTTGAAGTAGCTTTCTCTTGCTTACCAGCTCCTCACGAAGTTGGGATACGAGTTCATCTCTCTCCTTCAGCTGCAGCTTCAGCAGTGAGCATTCGTCTTTTACTCCATCCTATAAAAACACCAAAATACATGTTACAACAGGTTTTGTGCCTTCACTGTGGTCTTGACTTGAAAAAGCTGTTTCACGTAGTGTGAGATTATTGTGTTAAAGTAATGAAACTCAATTCTCCTTTGTCAAGTGTTGTAGTTTCAATAACACATTCTAAAGTTGCAGCATATACAGATTAACGCATCCAAAGATACTACACAGAAATGTCAAAAGCTTCCTGCAAATAAGTCCATTTTATTATTTTCCCATTCTTCTAAGCATTTTTTTTTAATAGAAAATCCTAACAGGTCACTTTTTTCAAGTTAATTATGTCTATGAAATGTCATATTTTTTCTCATACAAAAGAACATTAGAAAAACAGCAGTTTAAAATCATTATTGTAGAGCTCTTGATCTTGATACTGCAAAATAAAAAAAAAAGAACAGATACTTAGTGGAAAATAAGGCACTCATCTCATACATACTTTTTTTTTTTTTTTTATTCCCACACTAATCACAACAGCAGCAATTCTAGTATTAAATGAATAAACAAAACAGGTACTGGTTATCATTTAGTGACATAACCGTTGACTGTATCTCAGTATGCTGTGCATAAAAACAAACCTAGTAGCTAAGCTGTTGCCAAACACGGATCCGTGTAAATGCAGATCCAGACAGTTCTGTGAATTCTAATCATCTTTGGAGAAGAAATTCCAACCAGTATGTTGTTTCTTGTGCCAAAGAACAATCAAGGGGAAAACAAAAACGGAGGTACTGAGCTAATAAGACTAAAAACCCAACAAACTAACAACACAATAAAGTAAAAATTTGTCTTACAACTATAAATGAAGAACAGAATCTTTACATTCTTCTAGGACTGAAATATATTTACAAAGCTAGAGATATAATGATTTGGAGCACTGCTATTTCAAAAACAAAAATAAAGCAAACCACAAAATAAAGAATATTTAGGAGAATATAGTTATACATGTGCACAACAGTTTAGCCCTTAGTTTAAAAAATTGGACAGTGAATCACTAGCTAATGGATGACAACAAATATAAAAGCATGGGATTTGCTTAGGCCATAAAGAACTCAGGGGGGTTCAAAAGCACAAAACCAGCATGATACTCGTGAACTCTGGCAGTACTAATGTGCTTGCAAAATTAAATAAATATACAAATGAGACAAACGTAGAGACTGAAGTCCATTTTCCTCAGTAAAGTGTTCAGTTACAATAATGACCTTTCAAAGTAATTACATTGCTTATCTTCTGTGATGGACTAATTGGAAGAAGAAATAAAATACTCACATATAAAACTCAAGATATTTACAACTACACTGGCCCTTAACAACACCCTATTTTTGGCTGACAGATAATGATCCTATTGAAATATTATTTCAGTTCTATACACAGATCTGCTGAAATATTCAAATTAAGGATTCACACTACCATTGTTTAAGAAAAAAAATTCACTGGTAATTTTCCTTGTGACACAGTTATAACAGCATTTTGCATGGTCTACTGATACAATGTCAAGGAATGCTAGCTGAAAATAAAATACTAATAAATCCCAGAATCTTGTGCCCACAGCACAAGATAGGTAATCAGCATGTATTTAGTTAGCACAAATGTTTGCTTATCAAAAGTAATATATTGAGAACTTCACTGTAAATTTATCAAAAATAAGTACTTAGGAGAAAAAAAAGCTTTAAAATAATGTCATATTAGCTACAGCACCTCTACATCCAGTTGCACTATTCTGAGGGTTTTTTTTCAGCATATTTCCACATTACTTTTTGTTATCTCCTGATTATTCCCTTTTTAACTTGAAAAATGGGTTGACAGGTTATACACTTAGAGGAAGAGAAATGGGGTCACACAACCAAGCAAGGAAAGTCTATTTCAAAAAAAAGCTTTTATGAAGCATGCACAAGGAAAGACAGTAATAAAGCATGTACTAGTGTACGGTGAGTAAGAAAGATTTTTGAGATTACCTTTATCATGGAATACGGTATTGAAGGCAATTCAGGCCTCTGTAGAACCAGTGAAAACATGAAGAATCATTTGCCTCCCACAGCTTTCAAAAATCCTAGTGCATCTCTTCAGGCAAAATTGCAGTCATGCACCCAGTTGGACACTCCTTACCCACACAGGGGAGTGACCCTTCTGTAAGGATTACTGTGTGATGAAGGCATGCATAGAAATCATAGAATGCCTTGGGCTGGAAAGGATCTTAAACCCCATATCTGGGGTTGCCTCCCACCAGATCAGGCTGCTCATGGTCCCATCTATAGTGGCCTAGAATCCGCATCTACTCTGGGCAGCCTGTGCCACTGCCTCAACACCCCCTGCATAAAGAAAGAAATTCCTCTGAACAATTAATCTGAATCTCCCTTCTTTTGTTTAAAACTGTTTCTTCTTGTCCTATCACTAAGCATCTACTATCCATATTCCTCATCATAATTTGCTCATACAATATAGACTGTAATTGTTGATATAACTTGCAGAAAAATATCTAGGGTTAAATTTTCCCCTTTTCTTACTGTGTAACAGTAGAACTGATTATACTGGCCAATGGGACACCATTTTTATAAATCAATACTGTACATTTTATCAGCTTCTAGGGAGACTCTGCAGTATACTCTAGTATACTCTAGTATAAATACATCCTACAATTATATAATTTATAATGTAATCCCTTTCTGAGGGACTCACTGTGCTGGGATACTTGAGACTAAGATGCTAACTCCCATGCCCTTCATGCACTTGCCAGCTAAAGAGAAAAGATGATTTATTTTTTCTACCCCTTGCTTAAATAATTTTCATCGTTAAACTAGCAGGTAAAAAGAAATGCACTTGACTCCATTTTAATGCCTGGCATATTTGAGGACAGAGTTGCAGGGAATAGAATAAGAGTAGAGAGGAGATCTGATTAATGTTTATAAATAACTAAAGGGAGGTGGGAAGCAAATGGATGAGGCCAGGCTCTTCTTGATAGCGTGTAGTGATAGGACAAGGAGCAATGGCCTAAAACTCAAATAAAATAACTATATGGCCATAGTGTATGTTTCAACACCTTCAGCCCCTGCTGCTGCTGCATTGTACAATAAAATTCTAGCCCATTTGAGAAGATTAAAGCACCTCACATGGCTATCTGGATATTATTAGTCCCAATATCACATGGATTTATAGAGAACAGCTGTTGGCAGTATAAAAATAAACTATTTCTGAGAAACTGGCTTGAAATATACTTGAGTTTAAGTACATTATGTTGTCAAGAACACACAACAAACGCAGAAATGGTAACAAAGGAGTTGTGTCAATATTAGCTATCAATATGGAACAAGCTCAACGGTAAAAAAAAAAAATACGATGTCGGGTTAGTGATCCCAATATTTAGTGGGGTTAGGTAAACTAATATACATGGCTTCTTGAAACCTGAAGGGAAGACATCCACTGATACAGAAAACACCACTTAATCCTGCTACGTACTCAGTTGCTCAATCACAAATAGCTTAACTGTGGAGCCATTGCTACCAAAAAGGTCACTCCATCTGCCACTCAAGCATTTCAAGAAGGACTGTCTGTACATAGAGTATTGCCTGCAATTTGCTACATATATGCACAACAATATGCACACAAATGTTATCCAAAAGCACACAGTAAAAGAGAAGCACTAGAAATTCCCAGATTTTTATGTCATTGCTTACTAAATAATTACTAACAAAAACTCTTCAGCATATGGGGCTTACAAGTAGCTGAGAGCTCTTGTTGAACACAGTCTAGAATTAGGATTTGGTAATACTAATTTGCTGCGCGGTATTTCTGTAGGCATCACTTGTTCTAAAAATCTAAGACAAAAAAATAATAACAAAATCGTGCTTGGTGTTTCTACATCTCTCTTATATTTAGAGGACATTACTGCTATAATAAAAATTGAAAGTAGAAAGAAGAAAGACAACATCACCCAAGAATAAAAGAGAAAAACGTAGAGCAGCCTGCAGAAACACTTGGGTACTTCCAATAGCTCATACACTGGCCTGAATGTATTAGTTACACAAAATGCAATGAAATCAAGTGTTTGTTATCAAAGCAATAAATACAGTTATTGCAGAAATCAACTGTTGAGAGCTAGGAAAGGAGAGCACTCCAAAAACACATCCTGTGTACAGACCAGCACTGTTCAATGAAGGATGGAATGGGAGATACTAACCAAAGGAGTTATCACAACAGCAGACTTCAGAAAGGATAGACCAGGAAAGGACAGTGTGCCGGCAGCAGAAACTGCCATTAATGTATTCTCAGTCTACACTGTAATTAAAGAGTTGGGGAAAAACAAACAAACAAACAAAAAAACCTTCTCCAATTACCACAAAACATAACGTATTTTTTAAATACACTTCGAATATTCTGGGGCTATACTACACAGGTTTTTCACGTACAATGTGAATCACATACTCTTAATGTTTAGAAAAACAAGGTTGTTTATAATACTGGTGTCATGGTTTTATGATTTTTTATTATTGGTATTCCAGATCGTAATATGATGTAGTGCACAGGGAGTTAAAGAGTTTATGTTCCAGTAGCGGGGACTACTGATATTTCCAGAGTAAGGGATATTCAAGCATCTCTGTCATACGAGGAACGGCCAGATAAACTGGGTCACTACAGCAGGGAGAAAAGAAGACTAAGGGGGGAACCGATTAATATTTATATGTATCTAAAGGGAGGTGGGAGACAAATGTGTAAGGCCAGGCTCTTGGCAGTGTTTAGTGGTAAGACAAGGAACAATGGCCTAAAACTCAAACATACAAAGTTCCATACAAATACGTGGAAGAACTTCTTCACAGTAAAGGGACAGAGCATTGGAATAGGCAGACCAGAGAGGTTGTAGAATCTCCTTCCACGGAGACGTTCAAGACCCATCTGGATGACTACCTGTGCGACCTGCTGTAGTACCTCCTTTAACAGGGTGGGGTTGGACTCTATCCCTTGAGTTTCCTTTCAATTGCTTTTGGAGTGGCTTGAATATAACCACAGAGCCAAAGAGAATAAATAACGGATTTGCATGTAAGTATAGTTGAGTTTTAGTGCTAACCAGAACCAATTGACCACAGATTTTAAAATTGGGTAGATAACATTTACCATTTCTATTCATTATATCAACATCCTTATATTCTCACGAAAAGAGTTTATACCTAGATATTTTAATCAAGAACTCTAGTCCAATAAGAAAATGGATGCTATGAAAACAGTTACCATTCCAAATATTGAATCCTATATTCTGTGCAAGTGTTCTTAAGTTGGATACACTAAAGTTTCAAAGATATTTTATTCAGTTTAGTAAATTTTGTACTACATAATAAGCTTCCAGGAATATTTCATTAAAAAAAAAAAAAAGAAAAGCATTTGTGGAAAGTGTTCATTGTATTTTCTTCAGTTACACTCTCTTAAATGGTTTAAAAAAATTACCCAGGATTTAGCTAATATTCACTATGGATTTACTGTTGTTATTGTACCTAATTATGATCTTCAAATTATCATATTTTTGTCTCTTCAAAGTAACAGCCTTGCATGTATTTTCAATCACAGTTTATGATACCAATTGGTATATCTCAGTGCTAGTATTTGCCTATTTTAGTTTAATTCTGTCCATCTGGGAATCCGCTAAACATAATAGCAAAACTGTTTATCATCAGATCAGGTCACAAGATGACAAACTGTACTGCATGTGTGAAGACAGCTGCAGCTTGTTATGCGTAAGTGCCAAAAACATAATCATTTGCATTTTGGAAAGTTACTTTATACCTCTTCATACTTAGGAACAAACAGGCCTATTGTGCTCGGTGTAATTACAAAGAGCTATAAACAAAACTAACCAAGTATACTGGAAAATAAATTTACCGCAATTTTACTTTACACCAAAATGAATACGCTGCCAAAATAGCACCATAAAATTAGAAGATTATAAAACTCATCTGAAAAATGTGCTGAATTTCAGATGCTAAGCAGATTGTTTCCAGCTTTCAGCAATGCAGAGATCAGCGATTATTTAGGGTGTAGTTTCTTAAGAATATAATCCTGAAGTATGACTCAAAACTAACAACTTTAAAATTGAATTACTGGTCCAGAAAGCTAAAGAAATAAAGAAAATTCTGGTTACTTGAACATGAACAGGACTTTTATGATGGCAGCGTGGAGGTCTAGACTATATACAGGATTCTTCAGCATGTCTTTAGTAATTCCCTTTACAACACCTGTAAAAGGAAAAAACACCAAGTATTTTTTTAAGATCTCATCCAAAATTTGCAGAGAAGCACCATGATTTGTTTCCAGACGGAGATCCCAGTTGTGTAAACACACAGCAAGTCAACACACATCACTTTAATCAATAGGAAGAACATCTACTCATTTGAGATTACTCATTTAAGTAGGCTGCTAGATATTGCAGTTTTCCTTGTCAGAATTTCTTCTCCCCTCTAGTAATTTTCTTAAATAACTGCTTTGTATTGTTTATGTTAAAATTATTAAGACTGGCATTGCTCAGACAACAAGACTGCATTTTTTTTTGTGGCAGATGTATTTCAAAATGAAATCACAGGTCCATCTTTCAGGTGACCCCCCTCATCTATTTACACCACAGTGCATTTAGCTGCGATATTTATGTACACACAACAGTATCCATTTTCAACGTTATTTTCCCTACGTTCACTCTAGTTCTATGCACTGTATTAATTTACATCTGTCGTATCAATGCCTTTCTATCCCACTAAGACAGACAAGGAAATTGTCAGGCTGTAATCCTTCACACGTGTAAAGCACACTGACTTGGTTTCTTTAGCTCATTTTTTATGTTGGCACCCTGAGTCAAAGTAGTTAGTCCTGGATGGAGTCTTGATAACTTCCAGCAGGCCATGGCCATCTCCTGCTTCACCCTTCACATGGCTCCATCAACAGATGCTCAAAGACAGCATAAGGATAAGGGTAAATTCATTTCAAAGCAGGACACAGCAACTCAGAGAGGTCCCCAGAAGCCGCTCAGGCACAACACCATCAGTCTGACTGTGGAGTGTCTTTCTCTCATCCAGGAAGAACAAAACCAAGAGCATTTGGAAGGTCATGTCAAAAACAGCTGTCACAGTGTAAGTCATCTTTTAATGCACGTGCAGCATTTAAATGACATTTCTATAAGAACAGCTATACATTTCAATTTAGGAGAAGCACAGAAGTGGAGGGGTTGGAAGGTACCTGTGGATGTCATCTAGTCCAACACCCTGCTAAAGCAGGTTCCTTACTTCTTGATCAAGAAATCAAATGGAGTCTGAGGTTCATAGGAGCTGACTCCAATTTGATAAATAAAACAGTGACTGAACACTCAGAAAGCCTTCTGTAATTCTACACCATGTTCTACTTCCATTCAATTACACATAATATGTCAAAAATATTTCAAGGAAACAATTTTGGGAACTTCAGATGCTTATGAAGACAGAGTAAACAAACAATGTTTCCCTCACAGTGATCCAATTGTCAGTGAATAGTGAATTACACACTGAGCAAATTACTGTGTTTAGTCATGCTGGGGTTTTATGTTCTGTTTTTTTCTTTCATTTCAATTTTGCTATCTGCATCAGTGAAAAGTAAGCAGTAAGGTGTTTAAAGGAACGTTGCTTGATTAATAAACTGCAAGACATTAAATCAAATAAAGATACCAGGTCAAGGCCAAGATGCATCTAACCAGCAGAAATCAAATACAGCGGCCAGGAGTGGAAATATATAACAGCATGTAATTGTATTTTTCCTTATGTAACCACTCCATATACTCTCTTTTATGGCTCTTCGTAAGCCTGAATTTACATAGGCAGTCTCACGCTTCCTGTGATGATATTTTCTAAGCATATACATAAAAAGAAAACAGATAAATAATCAAATTCCCCAAACTTGATGCTTAAAAATGTTTTTTTGTTTTTTTTTTTCCCCTCAAAAGAGATGTGAGTAGTTTCTATTCAGGTTCCCCCCATTTTTGTAAGTCTTTACACTAACTGCATAACTTCTGCCATCTTTCTCAAGCTCAGAAACCTGTCTATATAATCACTCTTCTTAATATAGGCCATCCCGTATCTCTGATCAAAATCTGTGATCTATCTTTTCTAGTTGTACTATATGATTCATTAGACCTAGGTAAACCAAAAGTCATTTTGCAATCAAGCAACAGGTTGATGACCCACTCCCACAGCTGCATTTTCTACTGTGTTTTGTAATTCCTCTAAAATAGTAATTGAGTAATTCTTAAGGTTATACATAGATAATACTGAGTTCCACTATTTCTACAGAAAAGGGGAAAAAAATCAATCATGCATTTCTTCATGCACCTAGAATCAAAGTTATAAACAGAATTTATTCAACCTCAAAATAAACTTTAAAATGAACAGTTTGGAAACAATGCCTTTGTATTTAATTCACCAAATTCTCTGCAAGTACCATTAAGAATAAATCCTCAATTGTAGATACTTTTCCATGAGCCCTAAACAACACTTATATATATGCACTCAAAAGTAATGAAAATAAGTAAATTTCAATTTTTGTGTCCTTATCAGAAGGATAATTGCATGTCTTTATTACTTAATAAACTATCAAAATAATTATTAAAGCCATTTATGCTACTAATTATTTTGATAATCTTAATGACATATCTTGCTTTTATTTTCCTCTTCATGTGGTTACATCTCCACCAGCTTCTTTTATTTTCTGAAAGAGAACTTTCAGGGCAAGGGTGGAAATAATTATGAAAGATACTACGAATAACTGCATTTCTAAAAGAGAACACAATGTTCCATGCTGATGTTCAAGGCAGGAGGTCACAGGGGAAAAAAAATTAACTAATTGTAACACTCAGTCCGACTACTTCACAAAATACACCATCAATAACTTATCAACCTCTAATGAAAATCTATTTTTCACTTGAGAGTAACACTTGCTCGGTTAAGGCGACATGTTCTGGGAGTTTCTTTGTAGCTACAGCATCAGTTCTGCATACAAGCAGAATAAAAGTTTAAATAAAAACAAAATCCAGCTATCAGAGGAATGCTTTACTGCCATAGGATAACTACATAAATAAGAAGTACTGAGACAATGCAGTGCTAACTAGAAATTCCTACTGAGTTTGGCTAGTACAGACAACAGTAATGTTAATAGTCATAGCATTGGTTGACATAGTTAACTCACTCATACAGCTCTACTGCTCCTTTTGATACTATATATGGATATAAATCACTATCCTAAACAATTAGAAATAAACTACTTTGGATAAATTAAAAAATGTAGAGAAAGTTTCATTTCTCCTAACGTTTAGCTGCCTCTACATAGTGCATTTAAAATCTGAATATTTTAAGAACACTTGAATGGAAGACTCATAAAATCAACCTAAAATACGTTAGTTTCCTAAAAATGAACTGAAAATGCATTTAGGAACACTCTGTATATTTGGTAAAGGAAGTCCAAAAAATTTTCCTACGTATGAAACAAACGAAGAACTCCATTAATGCCAAGATACCACAAGAAAGAGTAATGGCCAAGAAGCAAAAAAAATCCTGCCTGTTTCTTTTAAATGAGTGGTACATTAGCTTACTTGTTAAAATGAAATAAAATCCAGGTTTTATAACAACATAGCTGTTCATTTTATAGTGTTAATTTCATTTTAAAAAGTCTTTCAAGAAAAATTAATCAGTTTTGAATATTCTAAAATCAGCAAAATTTTTTCATACGCTGCAGCTAAAAGAAGAAAAGCCAGTAGCACTGCCAGAGTGGCTGAGGTCACATCTGAGGAAGTCGATACTTGAAAATGTGTGCTTCCTCACACTCATGCCAGGGACATGAACCAAGATCACCTGCATTTAAGGTGGATGTCCTGACCACAGCCTCATTGAGATTCTCAAGCAGCCTGTGCTTCTTCTTTCTACAGAAAAGACAGGCAAAGCCTCAGTTTGCATAGGAATTATTCCAGTTTCTTCATTAGAAACAACAAGAAAATAGCGATGAATCTGGCCAGAGGAAATTTACAGTTGAGTATCACTGCTGCCTGTGCTTCGAAACAGCATATTTGCACTGCTTCCTTTATTTACTCTGAAAACACACACTTTGCAAACTTCTTTTATTAACATATACACAATGACTGTAAGTAAACAAA
Source organism: Cyrtonyx montezumae (assembly GCF_038088225.1). Lineage (NCBI taxonomy): Eukaryota > Metazoa > Chordata > Aves > Galliformes > Odontophoridae > Cyrtonyx > Cyrtonyx montezumae. The sequence continues at coordinate 15,298,392 of NW_027071936.1, read as the reverse complement.
AGATTAATGTGCATGTTAATAACATTGTAATTCAACCCTCTGAAAGTTGAATTAAAAGGATCCGACTCCTAAAAGCAATACTACACTTCAAGAAATACGCTACGATTATCTATTACTAGACTTGATACTTCACAGATGAGGAAAACTGCATGAGAAAACCTATGAAAATCAGGTGGTTCTTTGACATGGGTACTCACATGAATCATCTCATTTTTCCACTCACAGAACTTACCATTTAATTGTCTAACATTCATCATTATAGAATTGGGAAGTGTAACCTTGCCACTTCATTTCCACACGTTTTGAGTTAAGAAAATGTCAAGAAACTCTTCCAAAATTAACTTGATGCTATTTTCTTTAGGCAGTTTCCCTGAGATCCAGTTGCTAAAACATAATTTCTAAGGCACATTTTCAAGTGAATTGTGTGAGTCACAGAGGCATTAATTATCCTGTCATTTAAAGCCCAATATTACACTTTTTCAAGTTCCTACATGACTCTTCCTTTGTCATCATTACAATGTCTATGCTATTCTATTTACTTCTCACAATTCCGATTATTAAAAAGCATATTCTACTTAGAGTTGACCTCCTTCTTCTGGTTTTTGTCAAACAAACTAAAATAAATGCTTCCTCAGAGTCCATTTCTTCTGGGGAAAATTTCTATCCCAACATATTCACAGAGAAGCCTAGCCAATAGATGTGGTGAGTGAAAATGGGTAGATTAATGAGCTCATTATAATTCATTAAAGAGTGATGTGGGGATGACTGCCCACTTTAATTAGTTTTATTACTGTAGGAAATTGTTTCACATGCCAAACTCATCTTCAAGCATGTCTGGAAAACATTAGAATAGTAATCAGGCTTGAGACAAGAACCTTTCAGTACTCTAGAAGGCTAAAGACTCATGATGACAAGTACGGTATTAGAAGGATGGACATGAAAGGGGCTAGGATAAAATAACTTATCATGCCTGATAATTCAGTGATAAACAGCACAATAGCAATCTTAAGTGAAAAAAAATTAACAGACTAGCTGTGTTGCTGCGGCACATTGTGTACTCTCCCTGTAATCATGACATTATCTGACAGTAATAGATTTAGAAGGATTAATAGGTCAGGTTTACCCAGATAATACATTTTAGTGAAAATTAACTATGACTCAAATATTCTAATGAAAATGTTAATTGGTAACTGGAATTTCTACTGAAATACACAGGCCCTTCTTCCCAGTCATTCCCAAAATTAGCAAATGTGTTTTCACACACTGCTTGATAACTGAAGATGTAAAAATCTAGCAGTTTACATGGCATGTGTTGTACATCCTTATTAAAAAAAAAGGGGAACAAATCAATTTTTCAATATGTCTCAGGGAATAATTTTTTAAAGGATGCTACAACAACATTATGTAACAAATGTCAATAATAAAACATTAAGCAAAGAGAATGAAGCTGTTCAGAGAGACTGAACATTAGTATTCAGCGTTACCCAGACTCATATCTCCCTTAACAAAAAAAAACCCCACAAAAACAACTAAACTAAAACACAAAAATCCTCTTTACTCCTCACCCCATCAAACCCAAACACTTATTCTGATAGCTGAAAAGGCTCTGAGTTAAAAGGCAAGATTATACTCTTGCTATAACATAACAATAAAATCAAATCAAATACATCTTACTCCAGGGCAACCATAACTTTTTAACATATTGAATGGCTCTTCAAACAAACAAACTAGCTTCTACATTAATTTTATGTTATCAAGGGTAATTATAAGTTCAGAAAAAAATCAATTCAAAGTAGCAAAATAGAGTCGCTCTGACATGTCTTTTTTACACTACTGCCTCATTTAAGATTTGATTCTTAACTCCAGTTCCACTACACGGCTCGCAGAAAACAGCAAATAAGCCTGAAATACTGAAAGTGAGAACAAGGTGAGATGACAGTAATGTGGCACTCTCCAAAATGTGCAGAATGATCAGTCTGCATGAATTAGCTAAGCTGCATCTAGCAGCTTACTACTCTACTCCTATATGAGTAAACAATTACGATGCTCAGCAAATTTTACATGAACAAATGAATTTTGTGTACCTTGTAATGATGAAATGACTATATCTGCAGCTCCCATAAATCCAAAATGAACAATCATGAGATGACTGTGCCCATATCTGCTCAAACCTTCCCATCCACACTGGAAGGGAGTATGCTTCGCTCTTACCACTCTTTTCACTGTTTCACAGATTAAGCAGCAAAAAACACTCCTTACCTAAAATGAAAATTTTCTGTTTTTCTAGGTATTCCAGTTCAATTGCTAAGGATTTCCCTTCTCCTCAAATAGATCATAATGCAAAATGGAAAAAAATGTGTTAATACTGTGCAAATACTTACTGGGAATTTTTGCTGTTATTAACATCTGCAAAAACGCCCCTAATAATTCTTCAATCCATATTACTAACTGATAATAGACCCTGGAATCTTATTGGTAAGTACTTTCTGTTTAGGTAATATTGCCCCACACGTAGATAATTCGAAAGCTTTTAGGGCTTTTAGGGCTTAGGATCAGCATAGCTTTGGAAACACCTGCAGTTCTTAGTTATGCCTCACACAGGAGGAACGTGAGCCTAAGGGGTATCATGCGCTGTGACAGTGACGCAGTAACAGGCAAAAGTTTTGGGGTCTTTTGTTCTTTTTGGCAACAAATAGAAAATAAGAACTTCCAGTTTTTATCCTGAGATTTTTCTTTGTCTTTTACATCAAACTATCTTTTCTGTAAGATCTTAACAACAACCTAAGACAGATACTGTAAGGATTATTTCAGTACCAAAAGTCACACTGCAAGGAGTACCTTTACAGTAACAGCAAAGAGACCTATGGAAAACAACACAGAAATGGTGGCTCTGTTTCTTTTTGATATCTCCCCATCTGCAAAACTTACATGCAAGATATTTACGACAGAAATAGGAAGAATCAATAAATAAATCAAACAATCAGATTTCACAGCCTCAAGCCAGGCTTAATAGCATCATACTCAACCTAAAACCAACAAGTCTGCTTGCTGAGGGGAAGGCTGCAAAGCTCTTATAAAGGAGTAAGGAACAAGTGACCCCTATTTTCTCACAAAAATCAAGACAAAATAAACAGATGAGCGATTTTGTGTCATAAGAAAAAAAAACAACAATCTGTAACCAGTGATTACACTCTGATTGCTTTTATGTTATATGAATAGAACAGGTGCATTTATAGCTATTCCCTTACAATTCTTATTTAAACAAAAATCTAACTACTCAAAAAATACAGGGCATGATAATACTGAACAATATATTCAAAACTGAACTTATAAGAAAGTTTAGAGCAAAACAACATAATTAAAATATGTATGAAGAGTTAAAGAATGTATAATTAGATAAGTATGTACTACGCCTTCCAATGGAAAAAAAAAAAAAGTGGACCCCAGACAATATTCCTTTATTTGGTGAGACTCTTACAGATTGAACAATACTCATCTAATTTTCCATTTCTTTTCACACAGGGTTACTATTACTTTACCTGGTTTGATTAGAAGTTTAGTAAATTATTATGACATACACAATACTGACACACTTGTGAAGGGAATAATTTGAAAATACCAGCTAATCCAATTAGCAAAGCTTTAAATGATACTACATGTCATAACTGAATATCTATGTATGTATGTAATATATTGTGTCTCTCACTTTTCTCAGTGGCCTTTCTAGGCTCTGGTGGTGCTGAGGAGGGCCCCTCGCCCTGGATCTTCCTCTTCTTTCTCTGCTTCTTCTTCTTCTTTCCCTTCTAGGTGTGAGGACACCCGTGTCCATTTCTGGCCTTCCACAGGGGCAACCAACAATGATACCGGTGCTTCCTGTGATTGGTCAGGTCTAACTTCGAGGTTTCCATTTTTGTTTCGGACCTCGGTTTGGAAACCATTTCTCTCCAGAATATCAATTATAGCTGAATAAGCACAAGTCAAACTCCAAACAATCTGTTCCTTCTCAGACCTTCCTGAGTCACGTGGCTACTTACCTAAACACTCACTGAATTTCTCATAATCCCAACAGGTGCTCAAGATCAAAATCGCGTAACACTGGGGATTCCCAAGCTTCTAATTTCTTTCCTAATTTTTCCCACCTTACATTCAACACTCTCTGGTTTTGAGGAAGGCTTCCTCCACGCGATACAAAATCCTATTGTAAGGAATACATTCAGGAAAATGGATAACACAGTTGCCAGGCTGGCATCCTGAACATAGGTAAAGACCTGAAAGGAGTACCTGGAAACAAATCCAAGTGCCATATAATGTCACGTTAGCCAGAGTGTTTAGGCAGGAGGCAGGTAAACCCCATCAGCACACTAAAGTAGCTGTATGTTGATATGACTCTGGTGCTGATGAGGAGCTTAAAAAGACGCCAGCATGCTCTAAGGTACATGAAAACCCTTAGTCCACTCAGCACCAGTTTTACAATGGAGTACAGATACTGCACTGCCTGCATTCTCCAACAATAATTGTCACGGTGTTATCTGTGACAGTGACGCAAGGGAAACCGAGAAGGGAGAGAGAAATGAAAGAAAAAAAGGCTGCACCATCAGTGGCCACGCGGCCTCCTGAGCAGAGCCACGCTCCGGGGGAGGAAGGGGAAACAGAGGGAATAGATGGGACTACAAAACACAAGGGCACGATCTGAGAAGGAACGGTAACTTTACTAAATCTAATAAAATTGAACAATTGAGAGAGAGACAAAGTTTCCAAACCAAAAACTGGGAGCTTGCTTTAGGGAGGAACTGCAGGGGAAGCACACGTGCTGAATCTCCAGGGCAGCTGAGAGAGAGCGGGCCTGGCATCAAGTGCAGAGCTCCACCCCTCTGATGCTTCCAACAGCAATAACTCCTTAACTGCCTGCATGATGTTCTGATGTGGATACCAGCATCAACACCACAAAACCACAATATAGATATATCACATGTCCACAGTTTGGCCACGGAAAGAATACAGTCGTACCTCTACCACTCAATGTGAGCTAACACTAACAAAAAAGCTGTTGCAGAAGAACTTGGCCACATACACAATAATGTTTTTTTTTTTATTCCTTAAAATAAAAGTAGTAGAATACTTCTGATATTCAGAGCTATACTGTTATAGACATACAAAAACATACAAGCTACACTTAGAAACTAAACAATTTTGGTTCCTTCAGTTTTGGAGTACCTGACATGAAAATCCAAATGGGTTTCCAGTTCCCAGAAAACCCTCTTAAAAACCACTCATAATGTGAGTAATCTGGGGTTAGCGAAAGGTATGACAGCTTTTACTGTGTTTGGACCAATTGCATTAATAAAACATAATATAATTAAAAAAAAAACAAAACCCCAACATTTGAATAAACACAGTTCACTAGATGCAGAGTCTTTCAGTATGTTATTGGCACTTCATTCATGGTAGCCTATTTAATTATATTTTCTCAAACATGTTCTTTGAAAACTATATTAGACGATAGGTTACCATTCTGTTGTCTTCTCACGAAAACTTGAAATATATTTTCCATCAGTTTAATGTGACAAGTTAAATTGCTCAGTTACCCAAGTACCACCTCTGACCCACATCAATATATGCATCAAATTAAGCCTTTGAGATTTACACTTCAAAAGATGTGCATGACATCGGCCATTTAGTTTTGCTTAAAGGAAAAGTGTTCCTTCTTGCATATTCTTACTGCTTCATATTCTTTCTACATACATTTCTTTAAAAGGGTGAAGGAGAACAACCAGCAACAGTTCAGTCTACGAAGAGCAGCCAGACAGGACCTAAACTAAGGAAATCAACAAAAATCAGCAAAATAAGCCTGAAACATTGAAGATCACTTATTTACATATCTTAAATAAAAAACAGATTATGGACCCTGACTTTGCTGGCATTTACACCTCAAACAACTCTTCGCACTGATTAAACTCACGTGTGCACATCTAGTAATGTGGTTTTGTACTTAAAAGTTTGTCTTCTTGCTCAATTCAAATTACATACAATGACCACCTTATGTTGGTCATTTGAAGAATGAAAAGCAAGTTACTTGCTTCTTCGTTATATTTCTCAATTGGAGACTAAAGTAAAATCCAAAGGAATATGATAGTTCCCAGGGCTAACACCAGCTGACTGACATCAAGTACTGATGCACTTTCCAAGAGTATATCTGCTGTTGTCAATGGCCTCAAACATTTGTCATACAAAGATCCAACTGAAATTTTGACTTAAGTATTCTCTGTCAGCTGCTGCTATATTTATGGACCACTGGCATTAAGTATGCCCTATAAATGTCAGAAGCTATTTCCTGAAAATACAAAATAGCTGATTTCTGCATTAAATGAACAGAATTAAAATTAGTAGAACAAGTCATCTGAGTGTGAGACTGCTATGGAAATGTACATGGTCTCATCTCATTCCCCCCATTCTCTCCTCAGGAAATTTAGGCATGTGAAATAAGATTTTCACAAGTATGAGTACATAATGACACAAAAAAATGATAATAGTCCCAGAGATTCTGTCCTTCAGTGCCTTTCAAACTGTAGATGAGGAGCTTAATTATGGCTATAAACTTGGGACAGAGATGACTTCCATTTCTATATACATGATTAAAAACCTGCCTTAATGATGTCCGGATCTTTAAAGATGGTATTAAGCACTCCATTTCACGGGTTAAAACTTCAAAGCAAACTTCACCATTTAGTGTCATTGTCCACTGAATGACTCATTTCCACAGCAAGCTTCCATCATATTAAAACATGCCTCCAATAAATACTTCTGTATGCTAAAGACATTGCTTGGTGTCTTTTGACTTCCATACAAATCGAAAGAACTCACAGAACAGACTATGAAATTTAAGCTACATATCTATAGTGCACAACAAAGAGGCCAATTATACCCAACACAGCTTCATACCTCGAAACAAACTGCAAAATACTAAAAAACTTAGTCATTTTGCTAAGCTTAAGTAATACAGAACCAAGTAAAGGTCACGGACTTCATCTTCACTTTATTGTAAATATGATGGTTTTCAAGATTAGACAGGTTTGCCTGTAAAGTTAACAGAAGCACACACAGTATCAGTTACGTAACAGCACAGTTCTCTTCCCATCTATGCTGAAGCAAGTCCTGCCCAAGAGAACACTGCTGCATGTATAATCAATCATAAAGCAAAATAATTACTCTAGCAGAAATTCATCTTAACTCCCATTAAAGACAGTTGCCACTACATTCCAAGAACCAAACTCTCATCTTCTGAATATCCCTTCAGCTGTAAGGTGTTGGAAGATTTGCTCTACATATTTTCCCAAGAGCTGTTTGTGACTTCAGAGTCACTGGGAGTCTGAACTAGCAAAGACAGGCTTTGTACTGACTACGGCGCTATGAAAATTAATGGCACTATGCAAACTAGTAAGCCTATGTTGAACACCTATGGGAGTGAGCAATAATTTTTTATACCCTGCAGAAGGATAAGCACAGACATCAGAGAGCAGAAAAAGTTGAACTGAATTTGCAGAGATGTCAAATAGAATGAAAACAGTAGAGCAGAACTCCATTCGAGAAGAGGCATGGATTTCCTCAAATCAGTAGAAAGAAGAAACTTCAGACAGAAACGCAATCATATACGGTATCATGAAGATCAATCTGGGCACACCTTTTGCCTTCTGAAAGAACGTGTGTTCTGTTAGGCACCTTATTGCCCTGTTGCTTTGGAATTAGTTTTCTTCTTACTCTTATAATTTCTGGAATGCACACAAATACGTACACTAAAGGATGAATTTATTTAATTCTTCAGAAAACACCAGATGAATTACTTGCCGTGTAACCCAAATTTCTGCCAAACCACACAAAACCAAGAAAATCATGATACAAATATGCCACTGGAAAATGCTTTATGAATGCTATTAGCCTCTGCAATCCAAAAAAAAAGCAATGTACGTTAAGTATGAATGAGAGTAGACAGAATCAACCTCTTAATGACCAAAATAGAAAGCAAATTCTAATTTAATAGCAGAAGAACCACTTAATGAGCATTTACTGCTGTGAATAAGAAAGAAACAAGTTTTTTCCACTGAGTTGATACTCCCACTGCTGAGAAAGGTGCTCATGTACATTTGAAGAAAATATAACCAAAATTGAACAAGAAAATATAAATCAAGTTTATTCACAGGAAGCATTACCTATCATTTACAATACAAATTTATGCATTTGAAGACAGACTCAAAGCATAAAACACTCTCCAGTGGCTGTTACTGAAATTCTACGATTCCTCCAAAAAAATGTACTTAAGCAGATCTTTACTGAATACAGCTGACAAACAATGCATCAAAGTAAGGACTGTCCTTTTGATTCACAAGTATCCCCAATTTCATCTACGGACTCTTACCTCTGCTATCTGATTTTATTCCATTCTAAGGGCAATGAAGTTAGATGCAGAGGTCAACGCTATATTACTTTGAACACCACGTCCAATTACTTCGTTGTGGGTGTCTCCAAAGGGAGGTTGCTTCCTGATGTAGGAGAACAGTGTGTGAATCCTTTCTCAGTACAACTGCTTTTCTGCACTAGAGAATAAATCCTTAAGCAGCTCCATGAATAGTTGCTTAATTTTACCTGTATATTAACCTCAGTCACAGTTCAGGCAGTATCATAACCAAAGATATCCAAAGCTCACCAGCAAAAGTCGATATACTATAGATCAATATAGCTATCAGGGAAAAGAGGAAGTAGAAACAACTGACTAACAGAAAAGGGTAAATAAGAGCTTTCCAATCACAGAGCTTGTCTTTCTGCACACAAATGAACCAAACTTCTTTATCCAATAATTTCCACATAGTATTTAACTCAAAATGTATGCTTATTAAAAATAAAAATAAAAATAAAAATAAAAACAAAACAAAAAAAAAAAAACAACATACAAGGACCTCAGGTCTCAGTGCTGAAACTAGGCTGAGAAAAAAAGGGCTCAGCTTATTTCGAGGGACAATTTCTTTCCTGCTAATCAGACCTGGTTTTCAAGAAAGCTTGATAAAATGCCTGGATTTCTGTATGCAGTGAAACACATAACCCCATGCCCTGCAATCATAAAAAGTGAGGAGATGATGTGAAAGAAGTAGCAATTCACAAAGCAATAAAAGAATGAATTAAGGCAGGAATGAATGTGATAGAGTATGTAAGGAAAGCTGTGAAAGAAAACTTAAATTGGAGTAAACCATCCAAAAAAATTGGAAGAAAAATTAACAGGTTTTGATAGAAAATAAAACTCTTGGAATAAAAGAGATTAAATGTCACAGAAAATCTCAACTCAATTTGGTCAGGCAATTCATAATAAACCAAAAAGATAATGTAAATAATGTCATATTATGTATAAATAGAATATAATTTTCTCATACAAGAACCTAAAATGAATACTTTAGCAGATGTTTGAACATTTAACAAGCAAGAAAGCAATTTGCTGAAAGACTGGGTGCAGTATTAATTTTTTTATTTTTGCTTTCGAAAGAGGCAATCCTGTAGAAATCATCTAGAAATTATAATGGAATATAATTCCTAAGGAATGAAGTCAGGGTTACACCTGAAGCGACGGTGGTTCAAAAATTCTTAGCGTTCAATAATTTTTGAAGAGGCAAACACAGCAAAAAGTGGCTGTACTATTGGGAAAAAGATTCAAATCAGTGAGAAGTCAGCAAGGGAAAACAAAGTTGGATGTTACAGGCCATTTGAGCTGAGACTTGAAGGGGGGGGGGGGAAGAAAAAAAAAAAAAAAAGATGAACTGGACCTTGAGCCTTGAGTAGATGGTGTGTCTGCTCAGGCACATAAGGTAAGGATCATTTCCCCGGGGGGAAACTGAGAATTACAGATATACAGAATAATGGGCCCTAGCAAATGAAGCAAACATGAAAAGGTGAGGAGGCCAAAGCTCTGGATGCAGAATGAAAAGCGTGGCGTTTGACTGAAGGGCAGATTTGCCTAACGCCTCATTCTTCTTTTTCTTTTCCCCAGACAATACTATGATCACTGTACATCATTTCTGCATCATACTCAGTCCCTAGACTCAGATGAAAGCCTACACATGGTTGGCAGGGAACTTCTTCACCTATGCCTCTTCAGTTCAACTCATGCCTTAAAATAGCCATGCATTGCACTCATTCTCAGATAGAAATGATGGATCGTTTCATATCAGCCTCTTAGTAAAGATATCATAAATGTTTTATAACTTTATATTGTACCTATTTCAGCATAATTAGAATGATAAACATAATGAATGTGATTTTACGGAGAGAGATGTATATCTTGAGACAGATTTGACAGAAAATAATAAAAATTTAAGCTTCATATAAAAATTGGAAGTAAATGCCAGATGGTATTATTATTTTTTTTTACTGACAAACATACAGTCTATGCTTTATGTCACTATAATCTTCATGACTGAAAGTAAATTAAGACACTGTCTTTACTTCCTTTTCAAGCAGGTGAAGCAATTGCAAGAATTATCTGGTTTCTTTTTAACAAAGAATGCCTGAAGTGGCATGAGTTAACCATAAAATACATAGATGCCAACGGAACCAAGAAAAAAGATTACAGCTCACTTTATTCCCTTCACAAGCTTTCCACTGCTCAAAGCCAACCCACAATCAGGATAGTATGGCTTACTCTCACTCCCATATTCAGCTACCTCATTATGTCAGTAGACAAAAATCATAGCTTCTCTCCTACCATTCAAAATTATTCAATGTGTTAAACTGCAAGGCGTTGCTTTCCATTCTCTGTCCACCCATTGCTCACGATCATCTTGATTAAACATCCAGGTACTTTAAAAACCATGGGATAATTGACAAACTACATTTTTAACTTCAAATATCTATTAAAAACATTTTCTATTTAGGGCAATCAATAATTTGTATCTATAATTCACTGATGGAAAAATGTAAGAGAAAAACTAATTCTGCAAACTAATGTTTTTAACTTTTACAAAGCAAATACATCATTTAGAGGAAACAAAGATGAGGTGATAATGTCTTTAGGGAAGTTTTTATTGAGACTTAAGGGGAGGATGGTGATTATCTTCACTGCATTTTTGGGCTTGAAGAGATCCCCATTAACTGCCATCAAACTCAAATAATACATTCCAGATCTGAGAACCACGGAAATATGAAGTCCAGCAGGAGTTTGCTGGGGAGAGAGAGAAGAGCCACAAAAATAACACTGCCATCCAAAGCAGAAGCTCCAGGGAGCGCAATTCAAAGGAGCACAGCTACAACAAACTTACAAGCAACTAAGAGCAAAGAACAGGGAGGTGGAGGAAGACAATAGTGGCCTTCTCTTTCAAAAGAGGACTATCTAGGTAGCTAATAATTACAAAAACAAACAAACAAAAAAACAACAACAAAAAAAAAACCAGAACACATTATTAGTGCTCTTTACAGAAATAAAAGTGATATCAATCCAGGCCAGATAATGGTATGTTGGAGATACTTAGCTTTGCATTGAGGGTTTCAAGAGCTAAAATGGCAGAGTGGAGGTAGGTACAGTTTCTTGGTTCCCATCCAACAAAAATGGCAGTGACTTCTACTGTAGTGAAAAAGGATAAGAGATTACAAATGTCTGGAACTGACTCCAAAAGGTGGAAACCAATGATGTTTCTGGTATTTCAGCGTGGATTATAGGAGAGAAAATGCAGTTTTCACATTCTAATGCTTGAGGTACCCTTTGCCATAGGGTGAGTCTGACTGAGGGACACACTGAGGGTAAAGTGGGTTCCTTAAGTCTTTGAGGGAAGGTCTACAAATTGAGTAAAGTGATGTGCCACGGCGAAGGAAGCTCTGGATTACCATCTACTCTATGATCAAAAAGAAAATATGAGGACTAATCAATAAAAGCTGTAAGTGGGTTTCAATTATTTAGGCTACAGCTAAAAATGCTTTGAAAAAAGCAGATAAAAAGCAATTTAATACACCTGCATAACAAAGCATTTTACATATTATATATAATTCCCACATTCCCCAAAGCATTAATGCATACAACATTAGCTAACAAAGTCATAATAAAAACAAGTGAAATAGGAAGATGCCAGTACAACATAGGTGAAAAATTGTCACAGGAGATGATTTGTAGAGATAGAGTTTTCAAAAAAAGTTTGAAAAAAATCTGAAGTTTTCTTATTCAATGTTACCTAACAAATTAGGACCAAATGAAGACAAACTATGCTCATAGGGAAAGACAAATCAAGCACTTCCTGAATCTAATTTTTGACTTTAGAAACCATTAGGAATGAAATATGATTTGTCAGATCCTTTATCTGTTTAACTATATACCCTGAGTGTGAACTACATGTTATGCATCACAGAAATTAATACCTTATCTAAAAAACCTATTAATCATGTAAGATTTCCCAATTTTGAAAAAAGCATGCATCTTATTTGAAATATAATGTTGCAGCTCTACTTCTATCAGAAAGGTTAAACAAATTTGTCTGGCACATACAAAAAGGGTGCTCTTGATATTTACCAAATATCTATTTGGGGATCATTGGTCTGTGTTTTCTTTTAGCAGCCATTCACTACTGCACACTCACTTGGCAGAATCACAATATCTGAACAGCCTAGCTGTCATGCAATTGCTATTCATTTTGAAAAATCAAGTTCGTCAAAACAATTCTTTTATCTATCTGAAGGCATGAAAGCACTTGAGCTCTTGTATTTGTATATATATAGATAAATACAGTTTGTACCAAAGATACACATGCTTATTTTTTTCATCTAGCTACAAACATTGACAGTAAAGATGGCAGATAAACCACATTTTCTTATCAGTTTGGCATGAAATTTGGTATGATGAAGGAATGCTAGATAAGGAAGTGATTACTATTGCTACAACACAACCAGAATATTTTCATAACAAAAGCAGACGATTTTTAGTTACAAAATTGTTTGAGAAATAGAAATTCTATTTTTATGCATTATACCCCAGAGATTAGGAACCTTCCCAAAGAAAAGGCCATTGTTCAGTACAGTTGTTTTCATTTTCAAGGACATGCTTGTATTCTACTTCTCCAGCAAAAAACAATGATCAACCCAAGTACACATGCAAAAATAGGAACACACTTAAATTGAAGTTATGTTGTAAGACCATATAAGGAAGTTCAAGTTGCATGTTTGCAACTATGCATTAATTCAAAAAGGGTAGCATGCCAAAGACTCTTCAAAAGACTTTATGCAGAAAACTTCTTATTTCAAGAAAAACTTCAGAAGCATAGAAGCCATCTTTCATGAAAACTGAAAAGTACTTGATTAATACATCAGGGAAAACTACAGTAAAATCACTATTCTGATGGAAACATCAAGGTTCTATGCCAATTCCTAGCAGCCCCTTTATTTCAGTTCATAAATTTATTCAGTAAAATGCTGAACACGATTTACAAACTGTGGTGGCTACCCTGTGCAAATTAGTAAATATATATTTATGTATGAATATAAATAAATGACATGTTTCAAGCACTAAGCACTTCAGAGAACTTCAGCTAAGAACAATTGGTTGTTATGTAACAAGATATATCCACTACATCTGGAAAAGCTATCCTTGAAAAATACAAACAAAATTCTTGTTCCAGAAAATTCAGCAAACTATATGCCTTCATATTAGATATTCAGTAAATGGGCTGGAGGAAAAAAAAAAGAAAAAAAGAAAAAAGAAAACCCAGCCATTTATTAAACTTCTGACAATAAAGATAATAGATGGGCCTACAAAAAACAACAGCACGACTTGAGGAGGAACGGTAACTTTATCAACCTACTAAATATCAAACAATTGAAAAAGTTTCCAAACCAAATCTGAGAGCTTACATCAGAAAACCTGCACGGGAAGCACGTGTGCTGAACCTCCTCAGCAGCCAAGAGAGCAAGCGTGCCCAGAGAGCGAGGCTGGCATCCTGTCTGGAGCTCCAACCCTCTGCCACTCCCCAACACACAGCATTAACTCATTAACTCCCTGCATGATGTTCTGATGTGGAATACTGGCATCGAAACCACAAAATGACAAACATGGGGAAAAGACAGATAGCAACAGGACACGTCAATGAGAACAGAGAACTCAGAGCAGTCACTTGCTCAAAACTCTGCCTAGAAGGACCTTCCTTACAAGAGCACAGGCTCCAGCTGAAACAAGCCCACCAGCAGCCTCCTATTAGCTAAAAGGACAAACAATTCTAGCACAAGCCAGAGCAACCCATTCTACTACCATGCAAGAAGCAATGTCAACCAGCAGTTTCCAACCAGCAGAGCCAGTCTTGCCTATCGACGCAACAGCAACATGTACAATTGCAATATAAGGGCAACAAGTTTCTCCAAATCTAGTCTGTGCTGCCTGAAAGGCTCTTAGCCCAGCACTGCCCCCTTTCCATCACTATAAAACAGAGCCAGATAAAGGGAATTTGGCAAGTGAAAGCCAGCTGGTTTCCAATGTAGCCTCGATTTTGCATCAGAAAAGCAATCTTGTTCCTGAGTCAACCGCACACATGTTAAACTAAAGCTGTAAAGCAGCTAGGCCTTGCTAACTCCATTAAGATCCACCAACAAGTCAGAGAAGCAGCAAACTATCAGTTTTTCTTCCCCTATTACTGTTCAGACTTTCCTGAAGGTGCAGGATGACTCATCAGCTTGTGTCACTGATTCTGGTAGACTCCGACACTCTTGGCCATGTGGCTTTCTAGCTACTTATTATCTTCCTGCCTTTTTCAGAAACATGTTTGACTTGTGAAGTGCATATTGACATCATAACTGTAAGCTTCCCATTAAAACACATTTGAGGTTTCTTTATTTTTTACTTCAACTTGCTCATTGCTTTACTAAAATTTAATTTTGTCTGATTAACTGAAACACTGTTATCACGCTCTAATAGCTACAGAAATCTCATGGATATATTTAGAAGCAAGAAATTGCCGTTGCTGTAACAGAATTAGAATGTGGATCTAGCTGTACTCACAGGCAGTTTTCATCTTACTGTCCGGTCATGTTAGATTCCTGTTTTTCAAGTAGGAATCATAAGTCATCTTCCTCTAATGTTCAAGAGAATGGTCAGCTTTAAGCTTTGTCTCTATTGAAAACATCCAAAATAAGACAACGTCCTAATAAGGGCTTTGAGTTTTTAAAATGAAGTAATCAGAAAGATGAGACCGTAGGTCATCTTTACCATCACATTCTTACTTCTTTACCCCACTGTGTCAGTCTGCCAAGTGTTTCTAACCTCTCATCCACTTAGACCAAACAAAAACAGAAGAATGAAAACAGCATTTTTCCTAATGACATTTTTATTCTTATTTCATTATCTGTTCAAAAGGTAAGTGTTGGTTTCTTCTGTGTGATATGGAGTAAGGTGAAGAGATATGAAAAGAGGAAAACTGATAATGAAATGTTGTTCAGGACAGAACACGTGAAAGAACTTTTAGTAGTCATTAAAGGCTACGTGTAAACTTAGAGACTTCATGTACTTAAAGATTGGAAAACATTTCAGAAATCTTCTGTTATTTATGGCAGCACTCTTGATTCAAACATTGGGGGACAATGCTACTCACAGGGGAACCTAATTTTCATTGAATCTGTCAAACAGGCATGTCATCATACACATGAGATTAAAAAAAAGAACTAGAGCAAGATAGTCCTAACATGTTTCTTGTAATGCAGGTTGTCAATCCTTCAAAGCTTTGTTATATTCATGAGAAAGATTAATTAAGACATAGCTGTATTGAGCAAGACATCCCCATCCCTTTTATGTATGCTAGATCTAATCTTACCAGTTTGATGGAACACCCTCAGAACTGCCAAAAAGTTGTAATTATGTCATAACATTCACAACAGTGAGTCAGATGGTAGCATGGACTGCTAGATGTGGATTAATAGTGTTATTCCCAATTATCACTCAGATGCTTTTTGGTAAGCAGCCTGCAGTATAACGTTCACAGCCCTATTATGTATTTTAGCATCTAGAACATTTGCAAGTATTAATATTTTGCACATCTACCATGGCTGCCTGCTGAGAGTGTGAAAGGCACTTCAAAAGATTAGTAAAATTAGTCTCACAATGCCACTAAAAAGAATAAGTGTACTGTAGAAGTTCTGCAGATAGAATTCAGAACACCTACATGATATCCACTAAGAAAAATATACAGCTTCCAAGACAGGAGAGTCTGTATCCTCCAATATCCACCTTCCCACCTCAAATCCAAGGCCATCTTTCCCTATAAATGAAGTAGTGAAATAACACAAGGCAACAAACACTCCCAATTTAAATTCATCATTTTAACCTTCATAGCAAAGTCCCACCGCTGCAGTCTGTTCCCTTTCACACACCAAAAAAACTAACTCACAATGAAAAACTCAAGGTTACTTTTGAAAAATGTAATCACAGGTAAAAATAGTGCTTCACTTAAGAGTCACCTGTTAAGAACCTTCGATCAATATCTGCTTTATTTTCTTTCCCCTCCCTTTTCTTTATTACCCTTTTCCCTTAAGGAACAAAGGAAAAAGGAAGGATGAGTAAGACGGCTGCCACCAGGAGGTACAGAGATGCAGCTCTGAATAAGAGCAAGTGTAACTAAGAAAAAAGAAAAAAAAAAAACACTTAGGAACTGACAGCACATTTACGGTACATATTTCTGTGAGAAATGCATACCTGAATCACCTGCTGGTACCTATTTATATCAGGGCAAAATCAGCTCTAAAGTGAGCTTGCTAGCAAACTTGGTAGTAAAACAAAGTTACATTAGTTCTGTAAAAAGTCTGCCTTCAAACTCACTCACACGTCGCAAAAGTCTCTGTTAGGAATGTTCTAGAGAAAACTAGTGAAGCCTCCTTGCCTGGTGCAGACCTGCTGGCGCTCCCGAAGGCAGCAGTCAGCAAGATCCATCTCCAGAATGGGCCTTTCTCAGTAGAAGTACAGAATAATAACCAAACAGAATAACAACAGAACAATAAGAAGTGCCCTGCCTCCAGCCAGGTGGAAGAGAGAGACAGCCAGGTTCATTGGGCTGTGTGGATTCAATGGCCTGGCACAGGAGAACAGCAGGAGTTTAAGGCTCTAGTACACACCGATGCACTCCCAGTTCCATCAAGTTATAAAGGGGCAGAACCCATCTGTATTCCTGGAGCGACAGGGTGATCCCAAGAGCTAACTTTATTGGAGGCTGAAGCAAGCCTAACTGGGAATGACTAGCAAAAGCAGCGCATTGCAAATGATCCAGAGCCTCTGTCCATCCTTGTATAGATTATCTCTCGAGAACCCAGAAGGATTGATGGGTTTTCAGTATAGCTGCCTCAGAGATGGAGAACACTAAGCAGCTGTCTACCTTGCCTGATCTCTCAGAGGAAGCTTCTGTCATGGGATTGCTATGAGTAGAAGAACAGCAGGTGCTGATCACTACCACAGCAGTGCACCAGTGGCAAAACTGCATCAACTGGGACTCCCAGATTCCGATTCATCAGCTGGCTCACGAAACTGAAGAGCCAAGGAAGAATCAACAGGGAGAAAGTTTATTTATAAGAATTTTGGTAGAAACACTTCTGTTTGCTTACTAAGAAAATGATCAGTCATCTCACACAATACTCTCTTTTACACTATACCATTAGATTTGATTTATTAGTGACAGCAGCACAAAGTTGGACTCTATTTTACTCCTGATGCCCATTATCCATTCTCAAGTAAATCTTCCAGGATTTCTTATTTACTAAAGTCATATTGCCTGAGAATCTGTGTACTCATTTCTGGCATCTTTGATCTCTTCTGGTTCTAATTCCACCTCAGCTGAGCATTTACATGCTCTCGACCAATCCAAAACATTGCCACATACAGAATTATTGAAAGCTGTTACATTCAGAGACTGTCACCCAAGCCTGTTAACACAAGAAAAACGTTTTCACTAAAAACACAGGTTACTGCCAGTAACTGTACATCACGCACAAGTTCCCTTGAGACTACAGTTCAATAAGTAATTTATCAGAATGAGTACATCCTGCACCACAAAGTCTTGTCCTTTTTGGTACCCTAGCTTTTTTTTTCCCCTCCACTTGTATGCAGGCACATAGAGTCAAATCAAAATAAGGCATGAAGGCAGAATAGAAGTGAAACTGGACACGTGACAACTTCTCCCAATACCCTGAGATTATAGCTAAATTCAAGGAGAGACTAAACCACAGCTAGAGAAGGACTAACTTCTAAAGTGGGGGACCCTGAGATGTGCATTTTTCTCACTGTTTCTGACAGTTAAGCAAACTGTCCCTACTTCAGAGGCCCCCACTGCAATTTCCATTTTGTTACTTCACTTCTGAAACTTTTTTTTTAATAAATTGAAGAATGATTATCTAGATGTTAACAAAATTAGGGCAGCTCACACTTACTGGTTTATGACCTTGAGAAATCCACTCAGTAACTTCATGCCTACGTAGAAGCGCACAGCCCTGCCACTCTGCACTACATATATATATATACATGGTTACAGTGACTTTTTAAATACTCTTAAGAACTTCACACATGCAATAAAGATTGACAAGCATATGATTCATTCTGCAGGTCATCTGGTCCATGTGTTCTACTTTCTCCTCAAAATAAATAAATAATTACTCTTTTTTAATGAAGCAGGGTCATTTTGGATTACCAAATCCTATTCTAGAGTATAACATTAAATATAATATGTACCGAGAAGATTGTATCATTCCACGATCTTCAAATTTACTTAACATTTCACATTGTTTTTTACACCACTCAAAAATACAAAATTGATAAATGCCAGATACATTTCCAAGTAAAGATAGCATAGGTCATCTACAAAACCACAGATCATTGCTCATGTACCAGGCATTCACTGATGAACAGAGCTCAGAGAATCTTACAGCAAGGAACATCACAAAATATTCTTAGACCTCTTAAGTGCACAGTTTAAAAAAATAACAAGTGACTTCAAGGCTAATAATATTTAATTAAATTCTAATAATTATTGAAATAGAAGTTCTCCAACTATATGGTAGGAACATACTTTCCATTTGAGTCAGGTACGCAAGAAATACGTTGCTCTAAAATCCTGTATCTTTAATTTCCCTGAAAAATTCTGCTCCAGAGGCAATTCATAAAATACAAACTTCTTCCAGACCTGTACCAAGGAAAGTAAGTTAGCGATTTATACTGAAAAGGACTGTACAGCATATAAAGACAAATCAGAAAAGAACTTTTATCTAATGCCTGTTGAGTATCACACTAGCTAATATCACTTGACCATGACATTTCTCCTAACAACTATATAATCTGTCCATGCTTTGCTTGGCTTATATACTTGCTCTTGCAATGATCCAACCTGGCATATAAAAGCAAATACTTGCAAAAAATAAAAATAAAAAACATACCAGACATGCTTTCTATATTTATGTGTGTATATATATAGATACACATATGCATACATATTAAGATGAGGTATGAAATAATTTATAATATATCCTTTTAAATTGAATTTTTAAATTTCAGTAGGCATACTCAGCTTACTGATTATATTGAGACTATAGTTGTTATAAATCCATATATTATTTGTTCAAGTACGTCATTCTTACAAATTTTTACATTTTACTTGGGCTGTATCATAGTTGTACACCTGAGTAACTAACAAGGCTTCAGATTTCTATTTGGTGCTTTTGAGTTCTACTACAGCTGCAGCTTAAATGTCATTAACTTCTGTAAAGCATTTCTCTGAAGCACGTTGTGTCACTTACGTGTTCCTTATTTGCCATTGTACCTGCAAACACTAATTTTCATGCCTAGAGTGGTTTAATAACAGAAACAACTATCACAATTCATCAGCAGAATTCAGCAAGTTCCTCTTTGCTGAACAACAGTAGGACAAGTGGAGTTAAACCGCCCTTGTAGGAGATTCCTAGAAGAATGCTGGGACTAAGATTACACAGTGGCCAAAAGAAACAAATTCTCAAATTTAATAATCTCTACTAAAAAAAGAACAACAACAAAAAACAGCAAACAAACAACACAATTCTCCCAAGCTCTTAATTTTAAAACTCGAGTTACCAGAAGAAGTGGAAAGGAATAATAGCCATTCAATGAGATTCTGGTATGACATAGTAAAAATCACCTATGTCATAGAAATATGAATGACTTATTTGTGCAGTGGCACAGAACAAATTCTCTTCTCTTTTCATATTATCAGTTTTTTATTTCACATCTCATACAGTATGTGTAATTTTATTTTAAAAAAGGATTAACATCAACTGTCACACCACAGACTGGATCTGAATACTTTTTTTAGGTAAAATATTTATAGATGAGAGAATTGCTGGTGTCAGTAGTAAGACATTTCTATGTACAATAATTTTGATCTGTACAAGTTGATATCACAGCAACAAAACAGTTAAGAGGGTGAAATGATGAGCATGCTGTTATTTAGGACTAGATAGGAAAAAAACAGATGGAAAGATCATCTGATAAACTCAACTCATACAGGGCAAAGAAAAGATGGTTTATGTTGATTTAACCCAACAATAGGCAAGTAACACTGAGCATCTTGGTTGTAAACATTTTGGCTATGCTGACAAACACTAGGTTGGATTGAAAAGTATAATACCCCATTTTCACAGTATGTCAAGTTAGGTTTTTTACCACTATAAAACCTCTATACCAAGGACTGGAGGGATATTTTACTTGATTCATTTCAACAAGAAGTAATTCCCAACCCAAAGGATTCATTGACTTAAGATGATTAAACAAAGTTCACAGAGCAGCTAGGGTTGGAAGGGACATTAAAGCCCACCCAGTTCCAACCACTCTGCCTTGGGAAAGGTTGTCAAGCACCAGATCAGGCAGCCCACAGTCTTACCCAACCTGACCTTGAACATGTTTCTGAGAAAGACTGTCCAGAGAAGCTGTGGATGTCCTGTGCCGATCATTCATCATTTTCTGAGTGAAAAATTTCCTCCTCAGCTTCCAAACTAAATCTCCTCTCATAGCTTAAAAATGTTCTTCATTGTCCTATCACTATTTGCTCACGTAAGAAATAAGTCTCCCTCCCATTCATAAGCTCCATTAAGTTATCTAAGTTGATCTTCCAAAAACTACATCTAAACAGAAAATAAAACAAATATAAAAAAATAAAAATAAAAACAGTGCTGTTAACAGGGCTGTATGGCTGAGCAGTATGCAGAGGAGACTATGCAGCTGTATATCTGCAAAGACATTTTTACAGCTGAACCCTTTGATGAATTTCCCTGGCAGCACATTGTCATGTAGAAAAGTCAGGTTAAAAGTATCTCTTCTACATTAATCTACTTTCAATATAACTTAACGCAGGTACAAAGCAGAACATCAGTCACACTGATTAGGATGTCATTTTAATTAATACTTCAGACGCTGGTTCAAACTGTAGGTCAGCGATGCCCCAAAGTGCACATTTAAGCTTTGAGAGGGATCAAGGGAAGCATCATTCCTCCATTACAAAGGACAGAATGGATTAGCCCATCTGATCTGGCCCATCCTTCTGCCTGCACCTCTATCCACCTTTTCGTCCCTCCCTCCATCCAACCACCTTGCAGCAGACAACCTTTCAGACTACTGACTGCCCAGAAATGCTGAAACCTCAGGGGCTCAGACATACTTTGGCTGTTGCTGTGTGAAATGACAGGCTCAGAGGTCTGGGAATTATTTCACTGAGCAGAATCCCTGTACCAAGCTCTCCTAACACATAAAACAAGCACTTGAATTGCTTCTCATATTCTGTTTGACTTGAATTACATCATTCTTCCTTGACTACTTGATTTTTGCCATTAGGCTTGCACTGACATTAAATGCTACCTTTGTTTGCACTCCTCTCTCTCTTACTTTTTCCCTCCATAAGCACCTGACAAAGCGATAAGCTGCTCTCCAGTTCACAATATCATGTTTAGTAATACTTATTCACCCTGTCAACACAGCCTGAAGGAATGAAGCTGCTGCTACTGGACAAACAGCAACCTTTTCACACGCATCACAAAAGAACATTTGATGCACATGAAATCATAACCACAAGTCAGTTTAACTAAATCTGCTCCCTGGTGAGCCATGCACTTGCTAAGACTTAGTTTTGCCTATTTGGATCATAGAATCATGCTCTACCAACTGAGGAGTATAAAGGAATATAGTTCTATGTTAACCATATCATGAAGATCGCCTGTGTTGTTGCCTTGAAGGATTTATGGAAGTATTCTAACCATTCTTGAAAGCAAGCAAGCAATTATAATTTCCATTAAGAAATAATTAAAAAAAAAGGATAAGAGCATTACAGAAAGGACTGAGTAGAATTGGACTGTTATGCCTCTGAACTAATATATACTTTTAAGAGACTAAAATATTTTAGCTAATGCCCGCTAGTTATATTCCCTCACTCCAATTTTTTAAGTCCTTTGTATACAGACTCTCACAAATACACAATCCACAGTGGAAGCTAGTTAAACTCATTTCCATATGACATGGGAAGAAGTGTGTGAAGAAAAAAATAATATATAATGATATAAACAAATATTAACCACTCCGTATTTCCCATCAGATAGTGGGCTGTCATCTTGAAAAACACTTTTTCAAGTTATTTATCCCTTCCCTATAAACAAAGAATTTGCAGCACTAGACAAAGAAATGACGCATCACATAGTACTAATCATGTGGTTCGTGAATGCAATACTGAATCAAAACTCTTAGTATAGTAAATCTTTAAATGTTGTTCTACTTGAAGGGAAATTATAATTTCCTACTTGTTTGTGAATGGAGATCTATCTGCATATCCAGCTTGGCAAGCACAGGAACTGCAGAACCCTTGTTTTGAGCAGGGTAAGATACAGGCCAATAGAGAATAAATAAAACTGGAACGTGAAAGCAAGAACTGCAGAAACGGTTTACCACTCTGAGACCAGGACAGCAGACAACAGCAGAAATACAGTGGAAGCTATTTCACTGAAAGACAGGTAACAACACCTAGAGGAATTGTATAGGAGTGCTCTGAGGATTAGTGTTTTCAGGATCCTCAGCACCTCAGAAGAAATTAATATTTATGATGATTGGTTCCCTCAAATTTAGACTCAGGGATATTCACATGATATGTGATTAGCATTTATATAATTGCACTACTGGTAAATAAAAAAAACAATAGCTTCATAACTTTTTTTTTCCAATAATTTCTCTGAAAACTTTCTGTCTAAGAGACAATAAAAAACATTAAAAATAAAAATGTTTTACTTCGTGGGAAGATAACTCATCTTTTTTTTTCTTGTCATAACAAGGAATTATAATTTTGCAAGCAAATTTGCATTCATCCTCATGCATCACTGAGAGAAATTATGGAAATCAGATGGAAGCTAACAATATTGACCGTACTAAAGTTGTATGCTATTAATTCAAAACATTCATAAGTACAGCAATAAATATACAATGTACGAACTTGTAGTTGTAAGAGTGTCCTCAAGAATACAACACAGCACAACACAAAAGCATGAAGATACTAAAAAAACCACAAGTAAAATCCCAGTCATTTGTAGTTACAACACAGAGTTAAAAAGTTATACTACTTACCATTAGATGTAGGCAAACAATATGGCTTGTGATCTGATCAGAAAAATAACAACAAACTTGACTGAATCTACAACACGTCATCCATCACATCTCAGTACCTGACTTGCTCTACCAGGAAGCAACTGAAGGAAAACCAGGGAATAGCTTGTTTCATAAGTAGCACAAGGTGTTTCCCTTTCAGCAATTTAACCTTGCCTTTAATTCACTGATTAATACTAACAAAATTCATCCCACTGCCCATAATGGCTGTTGCTATTATAAACGTATCTCTCTTTTTGAACTCTAAGAGAGCATGTTAAAAATCAGTCCAATTTGGTAAGATTTTCTAAATGACAACCTTGTATTTCCTCCAGTAAATAATTATGTTTGAAAAACTGTGACTGGGTCATTATCATTACTAACTAAGATCCTGGGAAAGCTGTTTATATCTGTTTTAATAGAACAGTCAAAGAAGGCTTTATCAGATTTTTTTCATTCCAAACTTACTTGACATGTTAGTTTGCGTCTGTTTCAGTGGTTTTCTGAATGGAAAATGCAATCACTGGCCAGAAAGAAAAAAAAAGAGAGAGACCATCTGCTACCGTGAAAAGACTCATGTGACATGTAGGAATTCCATTTTCAAGTTCGCATGTTTATTTCATTTTAGGAAAAAAATATCTGTCATTCCAACACATACTGGCAACTGAGTTATTAAATATATTCCCCTACTGATGGGAGCCCTCAATTTTAATTATATTAGAGGAAGTATATGAAAATACATCATTTCAATGATGAAAGTATAACTCCGAAAGATTCCATCTTGGAATGGTCAGCATAGGCTATCATTTTCACCTCTGATCAATGGGATTTGAGTGTTCATCCATCCATGGACCAAAATCAAATTATTGCAATTGACGAGAACAAAGCCATTGATTTAAGAAGAATTTCACTCCAAACCACTTGAAGTAATACTGCTCACTGAAGAAGTTAATCATATATGGTGAAGCACTGAAAAAGGCTAGCCACGGCAGTAGTCACAGCCCCAAGCTCCTTAAGTTTGGATAATGCTCTCAGACATAGAGTTGGAATTTGTGAGATCCTGTGTGGACACAGGAACCTTATGGCTGTCTTCCAGCTCAAGGTACTCTTTCATATCTCCTGAACACAAGTATGGTTCTCCAGACTTATCTATGCCTATCAGTCCCTAGCCTGGCAAAATTAAGTGGACTTATTATCTGTACTGAGATGATTAGTGTGAAGAACTTCAAGAGCTCTGACTGGAGATAGCAGATTTCTCCCTTGGGGCTTCAAAGAACCATTTACACAGTCTTAGTGATACGTTCTCAGTAACCTGTAATGGTACGAATCTTACAACTTTGTATTTATTTATTATCTTTTTACTCAGTTTGAAAAACCCTGTAGGTATAACCAACTTCATTGTATTGCACGTCTGTCCGAGGGAAGGAACCAGAATCAACCTAATATTTAACCTCGTCATAGTAAATATATCAGAAACATTTAGCCAGAAGAAAAGTAATGATGATCTTTCCTCACGCATGTGGTTGAAGCATATCTTATATTTTTCATACCTTCCATTGCTGCTCACTGAAGGCAGAAAGACAGGAACAGGTTGGAAAAAGAAGGACAAGAACTCAGGTCTCGAATCTATGACTGAGAGTCACCAAAATCTAACTTGTACTGGTTCATAGTTCATAATGATTATAGGACTCATTCCATGTTTTGATTACAAAAAGAAACAATACATTAAAATATGGTCTATTCAAAGAAGTGCAAGTAAATACTTAAAATACTGAAATCTCCATTTAAAGAAGAAAGGTTAAAGGAGTCTGTGTTAACTAGCATAAGCAGTCCTATAAAGTAAAAAAATGAACTCATTGTCAACTTCACTGATTAGGACAAGACCTTACACTCCAGCCAGGCATGTTAAGTCATGCTCTGAAAGATAAATTGCTTTAAATAAGTGGGAATATCATGGTGACTGTCATATTGATTATTCCAAACATCTGCACTAAGACTTACTTTGCTAACTGACCAGATGGTAAATGTCTTAATAAAGTTGTGAGCACAAATATCATGAGCTGCCAGAGGCGTGACCAGTAGTAACTACAAAGATCAGGGTCACAAAGCCTTAATAGCTGTGAAATAAATGGACAAAATATTAGAACAGGCCTAATTTAGCATCAATCTATACCTCTCACCAGACCTATAGCAGCAATAACACTGCTAAGTATTGTTAGTTTTTACTACTTGTGTTAGCACTTCAATTTCTTACTCAGACAATTAGCATTAGTTTTAATTACAGAAATCAGAACACTGCAAGACAGCAAACATAGAAGGAAATTCTCAGCTCCCTCACAGCAGAAAGGAAACTAAGTAATTCTTTTCTTATGTTTAATTCCAATTAGTAAAGCAGAGTTGAGATTAAATATGGAGTTCAAATGCAATTAAGCGCTGCTATAATAATTACTACAGTTAGTATTTACAATGTGGTTGTGGCTAATAACCAATGAGACTATTACTCATTATAACAGACAACATTTAATTAAGTAATATAAGATATCTTATGGACTACATGGCTGTCTTCATAAAAGTGCCCGCCACTATTCTTAAGAATAATTTTTAAAATAATGAAATGCTATTACAAAAAAGCATAGTACAATGAGTAGAAGAAAGGAAAAGGTTGCAAAAAGTGGAATGCATTGCTCTGTAAGCAAACATTTCAGAAACATCCCCCTCCACTGATTTTCAAAACAAAAAGCAACATTTTTAATTAGAGATTATGGCTACAGATATTCATAGTCATAATCAAAAGCCTATCACATTTGAGCAAGCTGCAGTTTTGTTGTTAAAATGTAGAATAACCATCAAGTTAAGGTATGACAAATGCCATTCTGCTCTGTTGCATTGCAGATCCTCAATTCTGAAATGTTTCAACTGTGACATCACTTTTTTTCTCCGAGATAAGACTCCAGTTCTTCAGCAGATATTACAAAGAAACAGAAAGATAAATTTCTGTTCAAAGGAAAATATTTCCCTACCAAAAAGGTTAAGTACAAAATCACCATCTACAAAAAGATGTTCTTTTTTGATAGGATAAAGTTCTCCAACAATATACTAAAAGATCTTGCTTTTTATTATTATTTTTTAAATAGTTTCAACCACACAAAACACCAGAGAACTAAAAGATGAAATCTGACATAAAAATAACCCTGTCTGAAAAGACAGACCTTTAAGTGTTTCATCAAAATTGGTTTAGAAAAGCTTTTCAGAAGTGCACTGTGAGCATGCATGTCTGAACAAGATTTTTCTATAAGGTTTTAAAAAGCATAGCTATGGAAGGCTGCTCTGAATGCAACGTGTCTCTAACTCAACAGGGAGAAGAAAATCAGAAGCCACAAAAAGAACTGGTTGTACTTCTAGCTACTGTGCAAAGTTGATCTTTGCTCAAGCAAATCCAGATACCATTACTGTATCACTCAGCAAGTGTTAAGAAGTGAATGTTGCTAAAAGGCATTAAAGTGAGAGTTTTATAGTTTCCACCTTCTCAACAGTTTAGGTTTACATACTGCTGGGATTGGCTACCCTTAATTCTCACTCAAATGCTTTCTATTTCTTTTGTTCCTCTTTAGGAGGATCTTAATAAATAGAACATAATACTTCTCTAAGAACAGTATATATAATGAATATAGGTGGAACATCTGATACTATACAGGAAAAAACTTACCTACAAATATTTCAGAGTATGGGCTCACCTGATTTGGATCTTTCTGGCAGAGCTACACGTAGTAGCACACAATGTAATGTGAAAATGGTAGCAGAGTTCCCTGCCTCTACAACTGAGTTACAATGTGCAAGCACTCCCATGGGAATCGTGCTTCCCACTTACCTTAGATTCAATTCAAAATACTACAACGGTTTTCAAAGAGGCTAAGTTCTCACATTTATAGAGCACATATCCTGAAGGATATCTCCTTTGGTAAAGCTGGATGTTCAATTTCTTGGTATTAAATCAGGAATCGTTGAGACTGGAGCTTGATTTCATTTTACAGTCTAGTACAGAAGCTCATTAGTTTAGATATCTTCAACTACTCTAAAGATATGCAAAGTTGATATTACCCTACTTTGTTACACCTCTGTTTCCAGAATCACAGAGTAGATTATTTTTCAGACTTTTCATTTCATACGGCAAGGAGGTGGGAAGGGTTATTATAATGCCAAGGGAAATGCATCATTCCATCACCAAAAGCCAATATTACAGACTGACAGGTTGGCACGTAAAACCAATCATTCGCATCATTTCTGGAACAACATTGCTCTCTCTTGGAATAAGTCAGAAATGAATAACAAACTGTTACATTTAATCCTATTTTTAATTATACTTAAGAGAATTGGCTGTTAGACATATTTGAATGCAATTCATTTAAATTCCATAGCAAAACATATCCCATTTTGACATCTGACTGAAAATAAGATGAAATAAAGGTCCCCGTGTTTTCTTTCTTTACTCCTCACCCTCATTAGTTTTTTCTACAATTTTCTAACGTAAAATAGAAATTCTACATACAATAGAAATGGCTTTTAATATGAAAGAACACCTTAAATTTATTGAAGCAACTATTCCACTTCAAATAAGCCATTCGTATACCATTTTAAGCTGTGCAAGCATGATTTCCATTAAATCTAAAAAAAAAAAAAACCCATTGTGGTGTGTTTGTCAGAGATTTCTTGATGCAAACAGATCAGTGCACTTACTTCAGCTGAAGACATCACTACTTCATGCCAGATTTTCATACCTATTACAGCTTTATCTGAGCTGAGCAGCCCCATACTCACTCCAAGACATATCTTACTGTTTCCCCAGGCAGAGGGAAAAACATAAGCAACAAGATTTGCCTCACAATTTTCAGAACATTTCAATGTGCATTTCACATGACTTCTCGAGAGAAAGAAAATGTATGCACTCCATTATCTTGGCACAATACTGCTCCATTTCAGCCAAATCGGACTGAAAGCTAAGGGTCTGTTTTCACATTCAATACCAGAAAAGGAGCATAAATCAGTAGATAGTTGACCATGAAGATGTACGTGTACGTCCACCAATGAAACCACTGAGCAAGCTGCACCATTACAGCAACAGGAATCTGATGGCTAAATAGTGTTTATAAACACTGAGATACAAATCTTCTGCATACACAACCCTCCCCCACCCCCCACCAAAAAAAAAAAAAAACAAAGAAAATGAGGGAAAACAATGAAAAGAGAAATAGGAAGATGAATTGGCAGTGAAACTAGAAGATTTTAATGGAACAGTGAAGGTGAGACAAGTTGCAAGAAAACATAAAACCTAATTGATTTTAATGGAGCGGGGCTAGTTGAGGGAGGCTGCTATTTCCTGCATTGGTGGAATATTCAGAACAGACTCAAATCAAAGATTACGAAACTTCATTCAGTCAACTTCCTCTACTTTAATCTGGTGCCACACATTTGAGACAATGACTATGAAAAAAAAGATTCCCCTCCTCCTTGACTCAGCCAACAATTGGCAATGGTACCCCTCAGCCTCCAGCAACAGAACTGCTCTGAACACCTGGGCAACCTCAGAGGCTCTCATACAGAGAAATAAGACATACACACATGCATATATTATAAAAAAAACAGTAGCAGATGATATACATAAAAACATCGCCCTCTTTTTCTTAAGTAATAGTTTATAGCTCCAGACTCTCCTGTTACTGAAATAATAGCTCTCCCAAAACTTACAATGTCTTATTCTAGTTACTTCTTAAAATCTGCACAGTATTATGATATATAAGACCATCTGCTGACATCACAGTAATTTAAAGAAAAGGAAGCGGTAGTAACAGCACTTCACTGTACATCAGATTGCACAATAAGCCAAAATACACATACAATATTTAAAGAAAAAATGAATGAATTAACTATACCTTAAAAAATAATGGCTCTTCGGGAAGAGGGCTGACAGGGAGTGAGGCAGTGCTGCTAGCTGGACTCATGTCCGTACTCTGAAAGAAAACAAACAAGTTTTAGAGAT
Source organism: Cyrtonyx montezumae (assembly GCF_038088225.1). Taxonomy (NCBI): domain Eukaryota; kingdom Metazoa; phylum Chordata; class Aves; order Galliformes; family Odontophoridae; genus Cyrtonyx; species Cyrtonyx montezumae. The sequence goes on along the minus strand of NW_027071936.1, from coordinate 15,268,738 downwards.
GTCTTTATATTTTTTGGGAAAAAAGAACTCAAAAGTAATATTTAAAACTCAACACACTAAAATTGACAAAGCAATTGTCATCAACACAATACTGATCATTAATTAGTAAAAGAAAGTATTTCACAGTAAGTATTCGATTTTTGTTTTTAATTTTGAAAATAATCCTAATTTCAAGACATACAAGTACATGCAACAATACTGCATCTACAAAGAATAATGAAAGACAATAAATGAGAACACAAAACCTCACACAACAAATAATAATATATAATTTATTTATTTTATGGTCAAATACTAAAGTTAGAAGACAAAATTAATATGAAAATATATTGCAGAAAAGCAACTGGATTAGGGCCAGAAAGGTCCCTTTCCCATGAGTCAGTATATCTTACAACTGAGCACTAGCAGATGAAAATAAAGAGCAAACAGCAAGATTAATCATGTAGTCAGAAAATGGATCCAGGCAAAATGACTGACTGATGCAAAGATCCAGTCTTCTTTAGATGGCTGAAATAGTTATCATTTGAACAGGTAAGACATGTAAAAGAGGAGTATGGAAACCCTTTTTAATTTGCAACGGTAATAATGACTGAAGAACAACATCCAAATTTTAGAAAATACAAAAATTACAGAAGATTTTTCTGAAAAATACGAGAATACACAATACTTTTAGGGAAACAAGTCCACAAGAGCCATAATTTAATCAATTTAGCTTATGCAATTGTAGTATATTTTATTCAGCCAAGTGGGGAAAGAAAAAAAAATTAAACACAGTTACAAGATCCCTAGCTCATAACTGATATTGGACAGAATTCAGAATTGATAGCTATTTGAGAAAATAATTGAGTTGAAATAGATATTTATCAGTTATATCATATCTGAAAGAAAAGACAACAGCTGCTTCTTGCATAAAAGGTATGTAAGCTACAGAGAAAAGAGGGTGACATGGTAATTATTCATAAAGGAGAAAGAGAGAAACAGGCAGTTTATAAGCCATGCAACAGAGAGAGGCTGCTGGGGAATAAGAGAAACTATATCTTGTCAGAAAGCCAATATCTTTATCAAATCCACTACTTTGTTTTCAGTAAAGTTACAAATATTAACACTTACGCTCCCGTCATCAGTCATAAAGGAAAATGACTGAGACTACTTGCAAAAGAGAAGGGAAGAAGAGCCCTTTTAGATTAAATCCAAAGTGCAGACAAAACTAGAGACCTCCACTTTGAAAATGTTCTGTCTCAAAGGTAGACAGTTTGACTTGTAATTTATACAGAATTGGGAAAAAAAATAAGTAGCTGAACCAAATCACGCATCCAAATTTTCAATTACAAGTGAATGGGAAGACAGTCCAATTTTTTAGACACTGAAACTGTCTTGGTATGGAAATTGGCAAGGCAGATTGGCCCCTGTGCCCTGCATGATCTGCAAATTCTTCAGCAGTAGCTGGAACTGAAGAAAGACCAAACAACCTTGACGATGTTGAGGTTGTTTTGACAACATCCCCAAATTGAACACAGCAGAACATAGATCCTTCTGCAGAATGGGCACGAGCCAGACCCAGGTCTGGACATCACACTATCACTGCGCCATGCCTGGACTAACACAGCTGTCACAAGGCAGGGGACATTATTACGGGCATCATGACAGAATGGCTTCTGGACTGGCTTGAATCTCGCCAGACTGGAGGCACTGGCACAAGAGACTAGGTCTGACTGCAATTATTCATGCATACACATACTCAGCAGCCCCTCTAGCAACTCTAGCAATTTTTCTTCAACAAAAGCAGCAGAAAAGCTTCTCTGCCAGTGTAAATTAATTAAATTCAGTGTCACTAACACAGTTAGTCATAGCAAAGAATTGAGAAAGACAGTACCACACTTCAACCACTTAAAGCGACAGAACACATCTCACCTAAGCTTACTGGCCATGTTTTAGCAACATTTTGCAGTCTAAAGTTCCCCATACAGAAGCAAATATGACTGTGAGGAATTCATTCGACTGACACTTTTTATTTGCCAACCTCTAAGCCTATGCTGTTCTCATTAAAGTAGATTGCCTGCCTTAAATTTGATAGATTTTAGTTATAAATCAGGAAGATGTTATAGCATCAGGCCATAATCACATCTTTTAAGTCATCATAGACGTTAAACATTATCTGCATCATAATCATACTTATAAGACCAAACAAATAAAATAAAGGTATTTCCTAATTTTGCATAACTTGGCAAGAGTAACATTCTTCATTTACACTTTTAATGCATTGTTCTTCCATAAGAGAGTTGAGCAGATTGAGCCTTTTCCCTGTGTTGATGTACCCTCACGAGCACAGAATGTTACATAGCTTTTAACATCTGAACTCCATCTTCTGCATGAAAGATCACAGAATCATAGGGGTTGGAAGGGACCTCAAGAGGTCATCGAGTCCAGCCCCCCTGCCAAAGCAGGTTCCCTACACCAGGTCGCACAGGTAGGCGTCCAGGCGGGTCTTGAGTAACTCCAGAGAAGGAGACTCCACAACCTCCCTGTGCAGCTGTGCCAGTGCTCCTTCACCCTCACCGTAAAGAAGTTCTTGCGCACATTCTGCAGCACAGGAGGTTCTGCACGTTTCTGTCCGTTCCCCCTTGTCCTGTCTCCACACACTGCTGGAAAGAGTCAGGCCTCGCCACTTTGTCACTCACACTTCAGATATTTATAAACCTGGATCGGGTCCCCTCTCAGTCTTCTTTTCTCAAGGCTAAAGAGACCCAGTTCACTTAGCCTTTCTTCATAAGGGAAACCCTCCAGGCCCTTCACCATCTTTGTGGCCCTGTGCTGAACTCTTCGCAGGAGATCTGTCTTTTTTGTACAGGGCAGCCCAGAACTGGACACAGTACTCCAGATGAGGCCTCACCAGGGCAGAGTAGAGTGGGAGGATCACCTCCCTTGACCTGCAGGCCACACTTTTTAATGCACCCCAGAATGCCATTGGCCCTCCTGGCCACAAGAGCACACTGCTGGCTCATGGTCAACCCACCAGGACACCCAGGTCCCTCTCTCCAGAGCTCCTCTCCAGCAGCTCATTCCCCAGCCTGTACTGGACATCTGCGTATCAAGCAATTCAACTTCTTCTCAGTACAACCATTCAAAAGATACTGTCTTGTGCACATTAAAAAAAAAAAAAAAAGATGGAGTTGTTTTATTTTTTGTTTTTTCATTTAGAGCAGGGTCTTAGAATCAAGCAAATGGACATCCGAATTTTGGCACTAACTCTTCTACAATTTCAATCATTAGCACTCAGATTTTTCCTTGATTTCTAGAGCTGATCAGCCTAAATATGTATTAACTTCACTGCCAAATGAACAGACAATAGAATCACTTCTAGGCTGCGATGAGGCAAACGAAGGAAGAAAATAAGTTTCAAAGAACAAATATTTCCCATATGTAGGCTCTGCTTGGTGACTGATCATCAGAAACCTCCTGTGGACAGCATCTCACCATTTCTGCTAGATGAAAAAGAAGGAGGGTCTTTCTGGATCTGCTTTAAAGTAGAGGTAAACTTGGCATTGTTTAGTTCTATTCCATTTGTTCTCATCTATCTGAAAATGTAATCCTGTATATCAACATAAATTGGCTAATGGCAAATTAGAGAATGTAGTTAGGTTTTTCATGCAATACGGTAGAAGAACATACAAACACACAGTGTTAAAGTCATACTCCTTTAAAATCAATGGTCTTCTTTGAGCCTTGACTGTTTTTTAAATTAAAACAGATCCACCTCATCTCATAAACTGGGACTTCTCCCACTACACAGCCCTGTATTTAATCTGATCTTCTCTAGCAAGAAGCTTATGTATCAACCTTAGTTAATTGTATCATAAAATTTACGCATATCACTCACAGACAGAAGCCAATTTAATTTGCTACAACTACTTTTCAACAAGGGTAAACACCGCAGTGATAGCTGGCAGACATTAACTTCTCTGGAGATAAGTATCACAATGTATTGATCTAAGAAGTTAATACTGACAGAAAAAAGAAAACTTCCAGTGGATATTACAGCTGGAGAGCAAATAAATCCTTATAATAACAAAGGAAAAGACAACCTGTGTACTTTATAACTCTTAGTAAGGAGTAGTAGATTAATGGTGAAGTTACTTCCGGGGTGATAGCTTCAGTTGTATCATGAATTATGCCACAAATTTATACCCTAGAAGCTGAGTACAACACAGAACTGAGATGAGTACAATCAGTAAGCTCAGCAATGACACAGATATGACATGATATACTGAAGGTAATCAAAGGCCAATAAATTGATTCATTAATGGATCTGCACAATACCTGTATGAAATAGGGTGCTTAAATACTGTTATCCCATTCCATCAAAAACAGCGAAAAAAGAACATGAAGCAATTTGCTTAGAGCTAGAAAAGGCTGTTAAAAACTAAGGTAGGAATCAGGATTTACAAATCAGAGTGCTGTAGTTCTTCATCCAGAGCATGGACTACTTCCCCCTAGGCTTTGAGACTACTGTGGTATCTCTAGATTCCAAGTTATTTAACATCATTCAGGGATGTTACTGATACATACACTTAACACAAATAAAATTACTATAAATAAAATCAAAATCAGTGTCAGTAAGAAAAAACATCAGGCACGTGAAATGAGCTTTTAACTTTCATCCCCCTCCATGGGGGATTAATTTTCCCACAGGCTTCCCATCTCACTCGGTGACAAAGAATGGAAGTGCTTGCTTAAAAATGGTTAGGTCTAGTTGCTATCATATTTGAATACCATCTGGGTGGCTGCTTGCAATTGTATTTTAATTGTCTTTTGTAAGTAGATATAGTCAATTATTCTTACCGATTACTAATACTTCCAGTTATCAACTGAGATATCTGACTGTTGTTTTCAGATACTTGGCCGGCACGTTGCCCAACATTGTAGATGGCTGCTCCCATAACTTTGAAGGATGTGTGGGGTCTTGTGTCTGTCCTGTGTTATCTTTGTCCCCATTGCAAGGGAGAACCATAAATTACAGTCAATACCACTTTTCTCAACTTGTTTTTATACCAGTAAGTGAAGCATAGATGGACAAACAAGTTTTTAGCGGTTCAGCCATCTACTTAACAAAAAGTTAAGTAACCACCTGAGCTGTGAAATGCCAAGCATCACCTCACATAAAGATAAAATGCTGAAATGCCACTTAACAGAATTTATATATCTAACACTGTTTATTTTAGAAGACCCCTAGTTCCCAGGAAAATTAGGCAAAAACATTAAACATGATATTCTGTACACTTACCAAAGAGTTTAGACTCGGATTAAATTTTCACATTAACTAACTTACATTCAATTTACTCAAAATATTTCACTCAGTTATCTCCATGTTTCCTATATTAAATACACAACTATGAGGATACCAAAGCAATGGGAAAACAGTTGTTATTACCTGCTTCTCAGCTGCTAAAGAAGAGGAAATGGAAATACCTAACATTAATATTATCTGGTTGCCAGCACAGGGAGAACATCTTAAACAAGTAAAAATTATGAACCAAATAGAAAGCTGAAGTAAGCCCCTAAAACAGGGTCAAATGTTGGAGATTTCTGGCTTAGCATTGAGTACACACAAGGAAAAAAGCCTCTGTTTTTAGGCACATCACATTTTTACATGATAATAACAAAAATAAATATCACGACATAATTAATAGATTTATATATTTTAAAAAATACACTCTCATTTGTTCTCTTCATTTCCATCTTAATTATTCATTGTTCATCCTTTGAATTTTGTCTTCCTTGCTTTCCTCCACAGAGATATTCCTAATAAACTCAGACATGAGCTTCCTCATATGGATTACTTCAAGGCACCTAAAGCTTAGAAGAATGGTCCAATTCTGTGTCATTAGTTCATAGGGGAAAAATCCATTTACTTTCCTACAGATAAAATTTGCTCCTAGTTAATAACTAAAAACCCCACTGACTTCTAACTGCAAAGTAAAACGCAATTTTGAAAGTAATGTGGATGATGATTTTAGGGTTAACGTCTCTTTGTGATGTGTTCTGCAGGACCATCAATGACTGTCACTGCAGAAATTGTGATTGTTACTACAGCATATCACATTAAAAGTGACTCAAGTTATACCCTTATCTGAACAAAAAACAGTGGGCTGTTTTCGTAGACAGAAACATACTGTTGACGAGACAGTGGAGAACTAATTTCCTTGAGCAAAATTCTACTCCCTCCCAATTTTTATTGTTTCTTTCATACTTCATTGACTATACTACCCAGCCTTGACACTTCGTTATGGTATATCTTTCCTAATAATATCATATAACAAGGTTTTTTTGCTCTTTCAGCAGTGAATTGTGAAAACCAAGCACTCTCCAGGGATTTTTATCTTCAGGCTGCCTATTTCAACTCCTTTCTTTCTTTGCAGGAGATCCTTCAGGTTCAAATAGAAATATGTTTTCTCAAACTGCATTCAATTCTGCAGCAAATATGAAGGTTGTTTAATACATGAGTTTCAGCGATGCTTTTTATCACTCTACTCCTAGAGACATTTTCTCTCCAAAACCTGAATTACAGCACTAAGAATCGATACTCCCATATTACAGCTGTAGTCTGAATATGGTAGGAACTGTCTGCATCCTCTAAAAGAAGGCTGTATCAGCAAAATACCCGAGTCTGGGGCTCTGTCAAGTTCCTACTACTTCTCGGCATACCGATTTCCCATTTTTCTACTTTCCCGTATACAAGGTTTATAAAAGAAGTAACCGATTAATTTAACTGGGAAGGATCAAAACCAGTAACAGAAACATCCCTTTCTGTTCCTCTATTCATACCTGTTCTGCATTATTAATAAGTCATATCATATCGAGACAGCGATACAAAGTGAAGACATGAAGACATAAAGGAACAAATCACAGAATCGTTTTGACTATAAGGCAGCTTCAAGCCCACCCAGTTTCAACCACCCTGCCATGAGCAGAGTTGTCAACCATTAGATCAGGTTGCCCAAGGGCCCCACCCAACAGGACCTTGAACACTTTCAAGGATGAGACGTGCACAGCTTCTCTGGGAAGCTTGTTCTACCACTTCAACAGTTTTGAATTTCTTCATCTAATCCAAATCAACACTCTTTTGGTTTAAAACCATGACTCCTTTTCCTATCTCTACACCACATGACAGTTTGAATAGATTCACATACAGTTACATTAAAGAGTAAAATCACACTCAGGATATACATTTATACGCTTTGAATATGGGGAAATAACAGTCACGATAGGCTAGAAAATAAGTCGTTCTAAAAGCAAACAGTTCTGTAAGCTCATCTGACATGACTGCACATCAGCACTATTGAAGTCAGACCTGGATTTAGGTACCAATTTCAGACAGAAACATTTCCTATGTTCACGTACTAAGGCACAAATTCTCCAGTTAAAAAAAAAAAAAAGAATCTGTTTGTACTTGTTAAATAATATTAATTACTTTATATGTAATTAAAACCAATTAGACATGCTTTATTGTTCAATACATCTATTTATCTACATGTATCTAAACATATATATCTGTTTCATCAGTGTTCTTTTCTGCCCACAGTCTCCCCGCCAGATACTGTTTACACAAGAATTAAGATAATGTTTCATAATAATAATAAACATTATTTTTTAAACCTGAACTTAAGTCAGCTTGATTTTCATTAACAACATGCAGTTCAGTTGTCTGCTTTCCACTTAGATTTTGATTTGCAAGCATCAAGAACAAAATTGACAGACTTTTACACTGGTGCTTTTAAATGCAAGCCTGTTTTATTAGATTTCTGTCTCTCTCTTCAAATAAGAACCAGCTTCCCTGAATTGCTATGAATTTCACTGAGGTTTTAACAAGCCACTTTGCACTTACTAATTGTTGTGACTGCAATTATTCTCACTTCATCATCAGATCTCAAAAGAGTTTATACAATTTCAGTATGGAACATCTTCTGACAGAGTATTTCAACATATTTAGATGAGTTGCTTCATTCTCAAAACCGTCTTGAGTTTCCCAAAAAAACTTTCAAGAAAACATCTTAAATATCTGTACATGTCTACTACAAAAACAAGTAGTTTTTGACAGTTCTTCTCACTGCAAGAAAGCAACTGAATGCAACAATTTCAAGTGTGCTTCCCTGGTTAAAAGTCTTCACCTGTGTGATTTTGTAGAAATACAAGGTAAATGTTAAGTAAGTAGAATTTAGCCATGTTACTTGAATCACAGTGTTTTTAACAGTGAGGTTCCTTAATGTCTTCAGAAGGTCTGCATATTATGAGGCAATCTCTCAGCTCTTGAAATACAAGATTACTGATTACCTATGACACACATTTGAAGCATGCTGAGCCTGCTTTTTGCTTCAGCAGCAGCTTTCAAGGCACAGTTTGTCAGAGCACAACAAATACTCTTGGATTTTGTAAATACGTTGGACACCGAGTTTCTACCTTATGACAGCAGCTATATTTCTTATGAACATAAAGGAAAAGGCACAATGAGACATTCAATTCCCACCCTGGAAGAGGCATCAACAGAAATTATCCCTTCTGCAGTCAGATTCCCACAGCCTTTCTAGCAGTAATTGCATTTCTTCCCTTTTCCGCTCCACTACCTGCTTCTCTTCCCACCAGTACTGTCCTGCATAGAAGCTTATCTTCACAGTACTTCCCACTCCTGCATCAACCCATCACTACCACTACTATTTTGTCCTGATCCAAAATGAAAAGTCTTGACACCTTCTCTATTCTTCTTCCTTTTGGCTTATGCTCACTTCTTTCAGCCCATAGGCTGATAAACATACGTACGCAGATGTGCGTATATATATATATATAACTGGCTGAAGGAATTGCTGTGTTTCAGCCATATCATTGGTTCACTACAAGAACGATATGATGGATGTGCTCAAATGCCTCACACCAGAAAATAATGTCAAGGGAATCAGCACGTGGCACAGCTTCTCAGCACCAAACTCAGTACACTTTCAGGTCACAGTGCATTGCTTAAGGAACTGAAATAACTTGCAAAGGGATGGTGGATTTGAAGCTGCCAACACTTAAACATTTAGTTACTGCTATTTTCAGAGCCTTGGCTCTGCATTTTGCTTTCACTTTTTTTTTTTTTTTTAGCAATGGTACTACATATTACACTTGGAAGATCTGAAGAGCAATTTATAAAGCCATTGGCAATAAAATATTCATTTTTCATTTACATTATGTCCAGGAATACAAATGAGCATAATTTCTCCCTGCCCTTCAACACTAACAGGGAAACCACAGAGAAAAATTGAATACACCTTTCACATTCATTAAACTACAATAAAATGCAAAGAGCTTTTCAGATGCACTTGCGTTGTTTGTTGTGGCACCAAAACACCAGCATTTATCTGAGATCCCTGCAATTTTCAACTACCTACATTATTTCATATAAATCTCTACCTTTTCCCACCACTCCAGGCTCAGGCTATGTAAAAATAACACACCCAGTTTTAAAGGCACACTGTAAAATGCTTCTGTGAGGGCACATCAGGGTCTAATGCAGTATTAACTCAGCACCACACAGTTGTTCATTCCCTCCCTGCCTCCCCAGCGGGATGGAGGAGAGAACAGGGAAAAAAAAAAATAACAGTAGAATTCATGGATTGAAATAAAAACTACTTCCTAACACAAAAAAGGAATAGAAAAATATCAGCAATTATGATAATTCATTGATGCTCAGAGCAGCTGTTCCCCTGGCCAGCTCTCCTCAGCTGTATCATATTCACACGATGTCATACAGTATGTAGTAACCCTTTGGCCAGTTTAGATCAGCTGTTGATCTTCTCCTCACAGCTCTCTGTGCTTCCTTAGCCTCCCTTACTGGTAGGGCAGTACCAGATGCTGAGAAACTGAAACACCCTTGGGTCCACATAGCACTGCTCATCAACAACTAAAAACTGGTGTGTTATCAATGTTTTTTTTCTCCTAAGGCCAAAACACAGCATTATACCAGACACTATGAATCACAGAACAGCATAGGTTGGAAGGGACCATAAAGATCATGAAACTCCAAGCCCCCACTATGGTGCAGGCAGGGCTGCCAGGCATTAGATCAGGACCCCCACTGCCAACCACCACCCAGAATCCCAACCAACCTGGCCTTAAACACTTCCACAGATGGGGTACTCACAACTTCTCTGAGCAAGGAAGTTTTCTTCTATGAAGAAAATCAACCCGGTCCCAGCTGAAACCAGGACAGGGTGTTAACAGGCAGGTGAAGTTACAAGTGTTGAAGAGAACAGGAACACTCAGCAGAGAAACAGAAAACACCACTGACCTTCAGTGGAAACATCACACATCCCTTCAGTGTTTCTGATGGTGCCCAGGGATGTCCCAAGGACTAATGGGCAACAGTAAAGCAAACTCCTTACAGCAGGAATTTTTCAGAAGATAAAAGTAATTTACACAGGGCACTCATAACCATAACTACAGTAGTATACGTGGCACCTGCAGGACACTGCCTTGAGCATGGCTTGTGTCAGAAACCCCAGTCAGAGTGAGTCTGGAGCTGCTGAAAGGGGATGTGCTCACCCTGTAATTAAGCTACTTCACTTAACGAGAGGATGGGTGCAAGCAGCCCCCAGATTCTGCTTCCCACAGCAGCTCTTGCCAACCTCAGGGACAGCACAGCTCAGTGAAAAACATGGCTCTACTCTCCCTACCCATATTCTGTCATTTCTCAGGTGATCTGTGACTGGCTTCCCTTTATCACTGCTAGAGCACTTTCTACCCTGGGGTCAGACTATGAAAGACATTTGTCTTGCAAAGGAAGCTTTTTGAAAAGAACTTCCAAAGAAAATTCAGGACAATTAAACACACGCCAGGAGAACAGAGATGAGTCAGAGGCGAAGAAACAGCACACTTGACAGGTGTATGAATATTTGAACTATATTTTACACAAGAAAAGGCCATCATGACAAGTTACCAAAAATGAGTAACTCTTTTTGGCAAACCTTGTTACTATCATGCAGACTAGTAGAACAAAGAAAAGTTTAATTCATATTTATGTGCATTTAATCTCATTGTGGTTGGAGCCAATAAATTAGAATGTACAAAAAGAGTTATATTTGCATCATTGCTGCTATTAAAATGCGCATGAAATGCTACACTAGCAAAGGCTGGACACAGCACTGCTCACTCGTGCAAGACCATACCCCGATTTCGGACAAACATGCATCAACAGCTGCTTTCTCCATTGGAGCCTGTACACTGCACTGCTTCTGCATTTTAAGGCAGATGCATAGCCAGAGGGAAGTCTTGCACAAGTCCTAGATCCTTATGGACAGCTTCTAAGCCATTTACAAGGAAGAAGATGTAAAACAAAGCTGAGATCAAACTCATACAAACAATATATTCTTTCAAGGTGTCTCATGCCTCATCTTCAAGGTGTTTCAGGTGAGGGATAGACAAGAGAAGGAAAAGCAAAAGGAAAAGATATTGAAGAGAAAGATTAGAGATAGGAAGCTGCACTCCTCTTTCTCAGCCAACTAAGGGACACCTTCTTGGTAAGCACAGTGCATAACCTTTTGGTGAAGAATACCTGGTTTAGCATATATTCTGTTGGCACTACTGTCATAAATTAGCAGCCACTGTATTCATCAATGACAACTTCAAACCTATTATGTGTGCCACTTCAATAAAGCATCTATTCTTTTTAACTGTGAAACCAGCCAGCAAATGCTCTTGCAGGAGATCCTCTGACAGGCAAAGTCAAACTGTACTCTTGACGTGACATTCCCATCATGACACACAAGTCCACTGTCGAAGGAGGACTGCTAAACAACTAGACATTGGAAGAGTTGACTGTATTTAAAATGGTCTTTCAGCTCCCCTGTGTAACTGAGAAACACTGCAACAAAGATTACAAGGACCATGACACGTTCATCCGGCACATCCCAAGAAGGTTGAGGTCAATCTTTTCAGCCCCACATGCCCACGATCCCAGCCTTTATACCCCTGACAGCAAGGAGACAGCAACTTGCTAAACCTAAAACTCAGAGATGAGAATCCACATTCCCAGACACGGGAAGTGTGTGAAACATAAATTTGGCCAGTGTGAAGACAAATTAAGACTTAGTTTTCCTAGGGGCTTATGACTCAAAACAGCAAAGTGCTTTGTTCAGCAGCAGATATCTCCAAAATGCTTTGCCATTGCTGAATAGAGATCTGTGCCTGAAGCATGCTAACGACAACGGGGACATTTTGAAAGGCCATCTCCATGAAATTCATAAAAATCACATCAGAGAGAGATGAATAAGATTTTTGTGTAAAGAACCTATGCCTAGCAAAAAAAAAAAAAAAAAAAAAACCTGCAATGCACATAAAACAAGCAGGATCCAGGAAATAAAATATACTTCGCTTTCCCAGAACCTCGTAATCAGTTTCCTTTCCAAAGTCCCTCAAAAAAAGTGCAAGCAGTAAGCCATCTCCTTCCTAAGCTGCCAACCAAAGGCCTAAAAAAGTTCTGAACAACCTCCAAAAAACAAAACAGGAAGAGTTAGGAATATCTGACCCCAAACTGGAACAACAGAGGAAACCAATCTGAGCTCATCTGACACATTTCACAAACGTTTAACATCAGGCTCAATCAATGGGCTACTCTGGCAATTTGAAACAGCACAAAACAAGAGCCAACATGACAGATTTTGATTTGTCTTCGTCAGTCTTGGCACACAAAGGGCAATCTTGGGAAGGACTTTACACGCTGCGAGAACATACAGTCATATTTTGGAAACCAGTTTGCACTAGAACACATGAACTGATCAAATCAAATAGAAGAAACATATAGCACATGCTGCATGGGCAAAAAAGTACGTGAAATATTTCCGCTTCAACAGAAGAAATATTGATACAATCAAAATGGCCAATGTCAATTTATCCTGACATATCTTTAAATTCTTGGCCACATACAGTTTTTTGCCAAAAGTTCAGCTTCAGCCAGCAGACATGACGATGGCTTTTTAAAAGTTTCCCATGTGCTGTTTAAAAACTCTAACTCATATTGCAACACTAGAACATTGCAAAATGCCTGGAAGCTGGCCACAGCTGATCATAAGAAAACTCTGCTGTCAGGGTTCAGGCCTGTCCAGTATAATAACTCAATTTATTTCACTGGGTTATACTGGTCCTTTGGTGGTAGTAAGTCTAACTGGTTTCTGAATCAGAAGGGCAATGGATAGGTCCCTGGAAACAATTTTAAGTCCTGTTAGAGCCAAAGCTTGCTTGGAGACAGACTTCACCACCATGACTGTGGGAATTCTATCTTTTGCTATTCTAAATGGCAGGCCTGAAGAAAAAAAGTCAGAAGCAATCTAGTACTTCATTATTACCTATATAGTTCAAGAAATATTATTTCATCAATTTGCATTAACATCCAAAATAACACAGTCCTTGAACCCCAGGTGATCTGAAGTCAATTGGGATTGCCACGGTGTTATCCTCAACAGGGACACAAGGGAAAAAAAAAAAAAAGGAGTGAGGGAGGAAAAAAACATCACTGTCAGTAACAGTGGGTCAAAAAAGAAAAAAAAAAAAAAGAAAAAAAACGGCACAACTTGAGGAGGAACGGTAACTTTACTCAACATAAAAAAATCAAACAAATGGGAAAGACAAAATTTTCCAAACCAAATCTGAGAGCTTACATTAGAAAAACTGCAGGGGCATAACATGTGCTGTACCACAAGAGAGCGTGGACAGACACTGGCATCCGGTGCACCCCGGCCCGCCATTAACTCCTTAACTCCCTCCACGATGTTCTGATGTGGAATACTGGCATCAAAACCACAACAGCAATGAAGCAAACTTCACAGAACTGATAGGCTGTGAATCACGTGACACATAGTAATCAGAAACACTCAAGATTAAAAACACAGATGAGTAGATCTCTGCTCAGTATTCACTCTGCCTGCCAGCTAAGGGTTTTTTGGTTTAGTTTCTGTTTTGCTGATCTACAGAGCCTAACCATTACAATTGACAAATTCAATGTTTGACCTACCTTTTTGGAAGGGCAGCTGATGTGTTCTTAATAAGCACATTCAGTTATTCAGAAACGCTGCACAATCACAGGAGTAACCCTCTAAGGTTCAAGGACCAATAAAATCATAAATGGGAAAGGTAACCAAAGAGACATTTATTGTCTCGGAATACACAAAATGTTGATTTTCATTCAAAAAAATATCATGTTTGGTAATCAGCTGCATCATTTACAGCACAGCCAAACATTATTACTCTAAACTTTGAATATATTTGTTAAGGTCAAATTATGCAAATCGACTGAAGTGCTCACACAACAAGCTCATGCAGACTATTCTGCAAAATTAGAGAGTTTGCCATCTGCTCTTTCTATTTATCAATATTTATGTAAGACTGCATTTTAAGAGGTAGCCATGAGGCTACATTCGCTCACTAACCTGATAATTTCCAGTCTGAACACACAGAAACAATTTTGTCGCAGAAAGGGAGATTTTCCTTAAACATAGACTTCCATATAGTTACATATCTTTAAAAAAGACAAGCTTGGGCCTTAAAAAGATTCATACAGCAGTGATTTATATCCAGCAGTCACAGACATAAGTGATTTATGCCCCTGTTTTGCAAGCCATTTTAAGCAGATGAAGAGTACAGCCTCCAGATAAAAGTCATGTATAACTACGGGCCTGCAGCAGTGAACAGATATGTAGAATCATAATTTATGGAGTCTAATCTGTTAGACCAACACCAACAGAAGAAGCAAAAGAAACATTAAGTTGGGAACAAAGCATGAAAAAAATACGTGAACATCAAAAATCACATTGGCAACTTCCTTTTCTATTTTCAAGCAGTCTCATCCATGACTAAAGCTGATTAGTGGTTTACAGTAAAAAAAAAAAAAAAGCTTTGATTATCACAATCGATTTAATTCTTTCCAAGGAAAACAGGCCTTTCTCCTTCTTCCACTATTCCAAATCTCTATCTGGGGTGCAAACAATTACAGTTTATCTTAGAGCATTTGTATAAGCCTGTAAATAAACAAATAATAATAAATAATATTATAATAAATAAACCTGTGAGCCAAAATGAGCCAGTTCCTCCAGCACTGATCTGGCTTCTCCCAGTGGACTGTATGAGCAGGGAGCTATGGGACAGGAAGCTAGGACAGGGACATATATGGTAAAGACATTTGGAATAACATGCTATATTTTTACACTCACAGTTGTGAGAAGAATAACACTACATTAAAATTAAAGAAAATCTGTTGCTCTGTAAATGCAAATTACTACCATGCATTAATCTTCTGGATAAACCCTGATTTATCTCTCACATTCTGCACTTAAAAAGCAAAATAGGGAAACTGGAAATTTTAAAAGGTCAAAACCTTTCGAACATCATGATGAAATTCTCCAGCTAACAGTATTGTACTCTTAAAAACCTAACTTCAAGCCTCCTGACTGATTATTATCAGAAGAATTTCTAAACATAGCACCAATTGCTAGATGCTGGAAGAAAAGAGAATAGAGTGTGATTGGAGAAAAAAAAAAGTGCAGAAAAAAAAAAGAATCCGTGTCTTTTATTTCTAGTTTGACACCAGCCTTTAAGCACTTGACTTAGTGATTTTCAGCTACCTACACAACGAGTCATGACTCATCTGATGTATTATGCTTACAGGAAATGTTCCATATTATTGCATGTTTTGGGAAATAAAAGGTCTTAATTTTCTTTATCCCAAGCAATCAGACTAAAAGTAAAATTGTCGAGTAAAAAAAAAGAACTGTGTTGCTATAGGAATCTGAGAAATTCTGAGACTAAAAAAATCACATCTCAGATTTCAATTGTGCCAAGTACTGTTAATATCCAACGTACAAAACACAGCACATGTATCTCATGACGTTTTATTTTATTGTTTTTGATTTAACAGGTGGAAACTTTTCACCCCTAAAAAAAAACTGCTTATATCTCTATAATCAGTCAAGCTAGTGTAACTTCTTGATTAATAACACTAAGGACCTACATTTTTTTCATGCTTTATGAAGAATTCTTTATGAAGAAAGGGTGGGAGCGGGCTTCTAATGTTGCATCACTGTCTTGCAAAAACAAATGACTTTTCAGACAGATTTTTGAAGGCCACCAGACAAGAACAGAGACATTTTGTTTCCAGTTGCCAAGGGATACAGACAATCAGTCTACCGGGCTTTCACATAGCGAATCATTACAACACCTGAAAAATGGTGTTAACAGGAATTTTTAACCACAGATATGTGGATGAGTTTTTCTGACATCCACACTCACTTAAAACAATATTCACTTAAAACAATAAATTCTTCAATTCTCTATCCAAATCTACAGCTAGGTATAAATTCAGAGTATGACTTACTATGACTAAAGTCTCAGCAGTGGATCATCAGCAACAGTTTTGATATCTGATTTTGATAATTAGTTGTGTAGGTTCTGAATATTTTAAGAAAGAATAATTAATAAATTCCTATTTGTAAACATAAACAAGACAAACTGTTACAGCACCATTGCAGCTGATACCTGAACAGATTGATTTGATGACACGTGGCTCTGAAATGCAGGATCTCTCAGAAGAGAGAACTACTTTATTTCACTTTAAAGGGTTGGAAACCAGGAAGCCAAAGGCATTCATGCTATCTGTAATAAAACAACTAGTTTATAATATTTCCTACAAGCCCAAAAAGCAACTGAAGAGCAAGCTGAAGACCACAAACAGTACCACAGAACGTATCTGAAAATAAAAACTATGGCAATTATTTATCCAGGTATTGTTGTGCTCAGAAAAATAACTCAGAGCATAAAACTAAAAGACGTATTCTTTCTTGCAATAGAAAACCTGTATTAGACAAATTCCCCACATTTAATTTACATGTTTTTTTTACCTAATAGCTGTAGGAAAATCTGTTAACTGAAGATCTTATAAATGCTGAGAGATTTCAATTTGTCTTGCTGATTTGACAAGTACACAATTAAAGTTTCTCACATGTCTGCACTTAATTGTTTGCAAGATTAGGCCTTCGGGTACAAGAAGACAGCTTGTAATGACACCTACAGGCAGCCTGCCTAATGTTTTTCATTATAAAGAAATCCTGTGACCTTCTCATCAAAGCTTTCATGCACACCCTCTTCTCTGCAGGTCTTTTATATTTAGTAGGAAACAGCCTTGAACTGAAGAAGTGACTTTTCTTTGTGTCAAGAAATCTTGAGGAGGTAAAAGCCACTTAAAAGTACGATTTCTCTACGCTTCTTGGCATTCCTTGGGAAAATGTCAGCAGCCTACCCATACAGTAACCCATGAAAGATAAAAACATATGACTTGGCCTGTAGCATTGCTGAAACACTGCTGGGTGCTACTATCTCCACCAGAGAATAACTGTGAGTTGACAGTGGAAAGAAACTGTCCATTTCCTATATAAAGAGCTTTTCTTAGAAATCCAAGAAAAAAAAATTCCTCTGCATGTTATCACAGCATCAGTGCCAGGACCACTGATAAGATTTTTAAAATCACAATGCTCAGAAAATCTAAGTCAAATATTGCATGCCTATCTGTTACGCATATGTATGAACAAGAACCATGCATCCCTCCTACCTCAGTTATATATCCTTCCCCATACAGTGGGTATATGTAAGTACTCAGGATATTTGCAGATTTTTCTGCTGGGATCTGTGTTGCCACACAGAATATGAAGAAAGGTGGGCTTGTTGTTAAACTAATACTGTCACTTTTTAAGTTTGTTTGCAATTATGTACAATATCTTCATTTTTTCTCAGTATGAAAGGAAGATTTTACTTGGATTTCTGTTAAGAATTAAAAAAAAAATTCTGAATGTAAAAATTTACCTTTTTAATGAGCACGCATCAGGAGGTAAAAACAATTTTGAAACACATAAACATAGTCTTCTATGCATACACTGACTACAGTCCAGTGTGAATGACAACTCATGAACACAGACCCTCACAGAAGCTGTAGGACCTAGTTTTACCTAAAATTTATTTTATCAGTGGAACTGCGTTTTGATTTTCGCAGTCATATGAAACCATGATACAAAACACTTTACAGCAGGAAATGAAGAATGATTCACCTGAACAGAACTACAAGATAGAGCACTATGAGGACAGCGGGAGGGAGCTGGGGCTTTTCAACCTGAAGAAGAGAAGGCTCTGAGGAAACCTTATAGCAGCCTTCCATTACATGAAAAGGACCTACAAGAAAGCTGGGGAGGGACTTGTTTCAAGGGCATGTAGTGACAAGACAAGAGGAAACTGTTTTGAACTGCATGGGAATAGATTTAGGGTAGGTAGCAGGAAAAAAATCTTGACTGTGAGAGTGCTGAGACACCAACACAGGTTGCCCAGTGAGGCTGTGGCTGACCCCTCCCTGGAGGGGCTTAAGTGCCAAGTTAAAAGGGACTTTGAACAACCTGGTCTAGAAGGTGGTGTCCCTTCCTATGGCAGGGGGTTGAAACTAGATGGTATTTGAGGCCACTTCCGACCCAAACCATTCTATGATAAACTCCCGGAAGCAGAAAAAAAAAGACCTTGAAATGAAACTCTATCAATGATACCTAGAATATATGGACTGGCATATCACCTTTATCACCTAGAAGTGTAGTAGAACATACCAGATGCAGCACATATAGACAAAATACACTGTTGTTTTACATTAAAAAGCAAAACTGGTCAGGGTCTACATGTGCATGCCGATTGCTGATGCAGCTGACTGTTAATTACAAACATGGATAGCTGCTGTGCAAGGGCAGGCAGTAGATGTAGGAAACATATGAGAATCGTACCTGATATGCTCAAGGAGATCATAAAAGCAAAAACAGTCAGTGCGCCTGAGCAGTTATCTGTCCCTTTTCTGTTGCTTATCTAGGAATTTAGAAAGCAGTTCTCTGAAGATGAAATGCTACAGTAGTTCCTCGTTGGTTGGTACAGAAAGATGTCAACATTGCCTAAAACTAGAAACTAGTTTGAAAGGCAGCACTGGAAAAAAAGACAGCAGTACAGTTAAATTGCCCTGTGCCTTCATATTGGTGACTATCAAATCAAGTAAAGCAAATAGCATTTATGCCCTTAGCCCTGCTCTCATCCTTCAAAATCATCGTTACAGACAGAAAAACAAACAAACAAACAAAAAAAAACAAACCTAAAAACCACATTTCAAAGTTACATGCACCTGAACTAACTGGCAATGTTCCTTCAGACTCAAAATGCTGGCAAAATAAATATGACTAAAAACACAAAAAGCAACTATAATGCTCGGATATTATTGTTTAACATTATTCAGCAAAGCCATTAACAGGTTTATTTATTCTGCACCAGAAGGGTTTTTTCAACGCTCTTCTAAAACACAAAACAGATTGGTTATGACTCCTTTTAAGATGAAAGCTATTACTATCAAGCTTGCCTGTTGATCAGAAAATATATGGTGATATTGCAGGCTCCCAGATTTGAACTGGTTGGAACACCTCACCTGATCACATTACTTTTGACTGCTGAGTAATAACATTCCTGGAAGTGTCCTCCGAGAGGAATTGAGATAGAGGCAAACAGAAGGAAAGCCTGAACCAGGGAAGTGATAGAGACCAAGGGAGGTTGCTGGGGACAGCTCAAGTTAGCTTGCAAGCCTGTTTGCACTGGCAGACACGGCTTACAAGTTGGCAAAATAATGGGTTTGTTACAGGTAAGTTAAAGCTATGACTTCCACACATAGCATTAGAAGAGACTAAAAACAGTTACTTGTACTAACACAGTAGCAGATTTTCTAATGCTTAAAACTGGATATTGTCTACTCTTACCATTTTCTTCAACACTGACATTCCTTGCGCTACAACAATCAGTAGTATGGTTGTACGGTGAATACCCTTAATGAATAGCAACTACACAATATAATAAAGATGGACAGTATATTTTGGACAGATTATCCAGATGGTATGAAGACACCTGATAAATTAGGAAGGGCTTACCCGTCACTGAACATCGAGGCTCACCTGGAACTCCACATGGGAGGAATCTCCAACAAGAGATCCTTCCCCAGTGGTGGTCAGCCCTTAAATGGGGTCTGGGAGAGGTGGAGCCATACTCCACCCCTTCTGGTCACACACAGTGCATTGCCTTCACCTGTGCTCCCACAGCTGACTCAGTGCTCACCTCAGGTGATCAGTGGTTCAGGCTGTGATTCAACAGTTCCCATACAGTGGTACAGCTAATGGAAAAGGAAACATGTTCATATATTTATTTAAGATAAATGAGAAAAATTAAAGAATAAAACAAAGACTGTGTGTGCACAGTGGAAACACTATATTTGATCTTTCATTTATTCAAGCATATGCAAAAGTTCCCTTCACGATGTAAGCAAGTGGAAAATACTGTAATGATGAGTTAAATTTCATGTTCAAAATGCAGCACTTCTCAGAAGTTTTATTGGCATCTTACTCCAAAATTAGATACACACCAACAAATATGTGAATGATTTTCAGCAAAGCATTTCTTCACTTTTGCAAGTGGCAACATAAAGTAAATCAGGAGACAATGTAACACTGCTTTAATAGCTTGCACATAAACCTTTTTATTTCCTTTAAAAAATATTCTTCTGTCTCGTTCTTTCCCCTGAGACATTCGCTACACCATCTTAGCATCTCGATGAAGAACGGGCAAGAAAATATCCCATTTATTCATGGTGCTGCATACATACATTTAAGAGCTAATGTTTCTGTGAACTGGTATATATAACAAATGTGTAGGATCCTAATAAAGTTTTCTTTTAAGATGAAGTTCTTATCTGACTGCTTAGTAATGACTATTCTACTTCAGTAAAAAGCATCCAAGAAAAATTTACTATTAAGTGGTAGTAAAAGGGAAGAAAAGACACTTGGAAAGCGCTGCTAGCAGGCTGCAATCAAAATTAAAGCATAAGTAGGTTTTTTTCCTATATTTTTAATGGAAGAGCATCTAGAAGTTACATGGCTTCATTCAAAAGCAAAAGAAGTCAAGGGGGAAAAAAATCCAAGTTAATTCAAGAAGTATTCATAGCAAGCAGTCTCAAGCAAACGAGCAAAAGTCAAAGGTTTTGGAGCAAGGTTTGGTGCCCTATAGCTTTTGTCCCATAGGAACTGTGAGGATCAAAAAGGATCTGTAAATGCTTAAACACGTGTTGTCTGTAACACGCTTATGTTCTACGGTTCTGATCCAAAAACAGATCAGGGCCAGAGAACTGCACTTCGACACCAATGTGGTGAGCAGTAAAATGGCGTTTATTAATTGCAGACACAGACTTATATAGCCTTCTACGTGCTTCGTCTACACCCTGTTAGCCTACACAGCCATACCTGATTTACATAGCAGATAACAAAGCAAGGGGGGGGTCCTATCCTGTCATCCCGTCAGCGCCCTTTTAACGCCTAATATGACAGCACGGAAGCAAACAGAGGCCAACTGCTTTGGTTGAACCCTACAGCATGTTCGAACAGCCACTCATACCTGCTAAAGGAAGATTTAGGCTCAAGTATCAATTACAAACTGATTCAAACACTCCTAGCAGAGTGCTAAGGAAACTAAAAGATTAAGTCAGATTCATTACTACCCTAATTAAAGCAGATGAACTCATTAACTGAGTAACAGCTGTTTAGGCCATAACTGAAATTGGCCAACACCTTCAGATTGCTTATTAGTTAACTGGCATGCTTTGTTTCTTGTCTGTAAACTTTAGAGAGAATCAAAACCAATAACCATTATTCTACTTGTTAAGACAAGGCTAACTGTGGCATAACAAAAAGAAAAAAAAAGAAAATGAAACAAGCCTAGGACCAATTAATTCATTTTCAAGTTAATACATAGAGTCTCTGACACTAAGATGCAAAGAGTAAGTAGATAGTCCAAAGTTAAAGACTCCATGCCTGATTCAGGCACTCATTTCCTATTCACCACTGTCTCAAATCCGAGCTTCATCAACACAGTCTTTTTTTCAGCCTTTGCTACTTTAATCCCTAGCTCACAGACCACAAACAAAGAAATTACCAACAGAAAAGCAAACAATAAGAGGAATGAAAATACTGTGCTGTAGTATAAACATCTTTTCCTTGACAAAAACTTACCTCACAGAACTAAGTCAGAAAACAAACAAAAAAAAAAAGACAAGTACAAAAACTAAGCAGTTGGAAGGAGAAAATGGAAAATACAGAGGTAACACATTAACTACACAGGTATAATACACATACTTTCATATCCCAATACCTCAGTCAGATGTTTGAGTTTTCTGTGAGATTGACTACTGGAAGGTACTGAATTAAAAAAAAAATTAACATGATAACACTTGACACAACGTAGAAAGCATAAATCATTGAGATACCTATTGCTGAAACATCAAGGGGAAAGAAGAACCAAAGGAGAGAGATTTTAAAGCCTTTCTCATCCCCTTCATCTCTTCACTAGGTCACAAACAAGTTTGATAGAGATAGAAGTTAAGGACACACTGTATTTTTCTGCATCACGCACAGTGGAGAAGTTTTACAAACAAGTTTTGAGACACCAACTCAAAGACAAAACCTCAGAACAAGTGAGGACCATGCTGATTTTCATGTCAGCAAATCTACATACTTGTAAAGTTAACATGAAGCTTCAAATTTTTAAAAGGTGATTCATTAGCTAAAACTGTCCAAATCAATACCACGTAATACCAAAATCGCACTGATTTCCTCAGGCTTTGTCATGACATTCTTCACGGTTCCTCACAGAGTCTGGCAGTCTTCCCTCCAGCTCCTGTTTCTTGTAAATTATAAAACTGCTTTTCCTCTGAGGACAGTCAAAGTTACATTTCAACTATTTTGGCTCACCAAGGCAGAAGACGCTTTCCTTACGCCCTGTACTCACTCCCATTCAATTCAGATCTTTAAAATATTTCCCCTCGTTTAAACAGTAACAGCACTAAAACATCAAAGAAGAACCTATTTAAACAGGCCAATTAAAAACCTACTATACAAATACACTACAACATATAAAAAACAATGAATTCTTTTGACTTCTTGACTTGATACAAGTAGATCTCAAAAGCAAATACGGACAGATACAGAAAGAATGCAAATACCTTACATTATCAGAAGTTCTGATGCCCTAGAGGTTGTCTCTCCATTGCTTTCAATTGCTGATTCTATTCTTGAAGGTAAATTTAAAGTGTTGTGTTTCAAGGATATCCTGAGAAGAATATGCACTTAGGTTTCAAGTGTGTTTGTCAGAAATCAAAAGCACATATTTATATGTAATTGGAATATATGCTTGTAGTCAGAAGGTTTTTTTAAAAAAATATTTGAAAAAAATTTCCTTTCCAGGGATGAGAAAGCCATTTAGAAACTTATATGTCACAATAATAATAATAATAAATAAAAAAAATAAAAACCACAGTAAATAGCTGGTCCTAATCACAGTAGCAGTGCAATTCAACAAACATGCATACACAAGCAGCGTCATATCAAATTAAACACAAACACATTCCTGAAAGCCTTCAAATTTTAAGCTTTAGACAAGTCATTTCATCACCTCCAGTTTAGCAATACTCTTAATATAAGGTCATAACATATTTCCAGATGGGCATCGCCAGTAACAGAACTGCTAATGCAACCACAATGTGTTTGAAATTTTCAGAAAAAGCTGAGATGGTTTTTTAACTCTTTATTTTTAAAGAAAAATAAGATAACAATTGTTAAATTTTTTTTGCTAGCATTCCGCTTAGAAGTGGCATAAGAGTATGTCTGCATTCTGCTGTCTCACTCCCAGTCTGACTGGAATCTCTAAATGCAAAACATGACAATAAATTTTGGGGCTTAAGGGGAAAGAGTCAGAAAGAAAGGCAGAATTAGAGAAAGACAAAGAAATCAAGCTCCAGCAATTTCATACCTTGACGAAAAGTTCCTTACTAAAATAAAAGGCTTACAGAAGAAAGCAGAAAATGAATTCTTTAAAGAAACTTATGTTGTTAACATAGTCTTTCCTTCTACTGTATTGTCCAATTTTTATTATCGCAATGTGCCAAAAATTACCAGTTTCACCAACTTACATAGAAGAGGAAATAGTGATTTGATCTGTCCTATAGAAAGATTACGGTAGGTCCTCTTTATTTGGGCAGATCTTCTACAAAGCTCTGCACCATAGGATAAAATCAGTTTTGAAGCATCACAGAATGGTTTGGGCTAGATGTAACCTTAAAAATCAGCTAGTTTCAACCCACGGGCAGGAAAAGCTTCCACTAGACCATGTTTCTCCAAGTCCCATCCAACCAGGCCCATAACACCTCCAGGGATGGGGCATCCACAGCTTCTCTGGGCAGCCTCTGTTCCACTGCCTCACCAGCCTTATAGTAAAGAATTTCTTCCTAATACCTAATCTTCCTCTTCTAGTTTAAATCCCTTACCGCTTGTCTTGTCACTACACTCCCTGCTGAAAACTCCTTCCCCAGCTTTCCTTGTCGGTCCCTTTCAGGTACTGGAGGGCTACAGTGACATCTCCTCAGAGCCTTTTTTTTCCTCCACTCTGTTCAAGTCCAGCTTCCTCAGCTTCACTTCACAGGAGAACATGCTCTAGCTCCTCATCATCCTTGTGGCCTTCTCTGAACCTGCTCAACAAATCCATGTTCTTATTATTCTGGGGGCCCTAGTGCTGATTGTAGTCATCTGGGTGGGCCTCACGAGAGCAGAGGGGAACAGTGACCTCCCTTGGCCTGCTGGTCATACTGCTTCTTTGATGCAGTCCAGGATACAGTTGGCTTTCTGGGCTGCAAGTGCACAAGCCAGTAGAGAATAACAAAACACTACTTGAAAAGAATTATGCTCAGAGTGGACAGAAGGTTGAGCATAATCCCAAGAAAGATTACGTAGACAGATGGCCAATTGCACTCAAGTGAAATAGACTGACAACATGAAACTGTAAAGAGGAGCATAAAAATCATACACAGAAAATTCAGAAAACTTAAAATACTGCTCCCCATAAAAATGAAAATTGAAGGCACTATTAAAGTGCATAATGTAGTACGTTAAACAGGGATGCTAAAATCATTAAGTTTACGAAATCTAAGCTAAAAAAAAAAACTCCATTACCTCATCAACTGAATAAGAATTCATTTTCCACTAGGATTTTGAAGATGCCACTCTTCAAATATCACTGTTAGATCTAAGGGCCGGAAACACATGCTTACAGAATTCTATTATATGAGCTGGAAAAACACCAGGGACTGTGTAACGAACCACATTATTATAAGAGGTCTATTAAAGCAGAACGAAAAGATCAAGTCCTACAGAGTCATCCATAAATTTGTGAACACAAAGATGGAAAAGGAATGATGCTTTTAAATCCTGATCCTTCTTTGCTGTTCTTTTCTACAAAGACTGAAATAATCCTACTTTCCCCTGCTCAGCTTTATTAGATATGATTAACACTCAAATTTTAGTTTACTTACTAGGTGCAAGCCCAGGATCAGTTACTGTTTTCAGACAACTGGTACATACAATTTATAATATGTATATACAATCCTTACAAAAACACAGTACTGAAATTCATGACAATCTGCAGTTATGTTATGTTACTCCTACAACACATAACTAAAGAACAATGGAAAGAAATTAATGTAGAGTATGACATAGTCTTGACTTAAAAAATGAACATTTAAGTTAAATTTTCCTTTTACTTAAGAGCATTCATATTGCATTTATAATCTGGCCTTAACCTGCCATACTTATGCTTCACATTGTATACTCTGGGTTATATAGCTTACTGTTAGAATCTTTAATTTTTCTGTTCATGTAGACTATACAGTCAGAATACTTCCCAGATTTTACTAGTTACAGAAGTAAACCTGAATTCCTAGGCACGTCAGTTTTCATTTCCTCTCACTCGCAAACTGTGAAAATTAAAGCATTATATTGTTCTGGAAAGAAGCACATAGAATAAATGCTGTTACTGCAGTTAAGATCACTTTTTCTTTCTTTAAAAAAAGAGACAGAAATATGCTTCAAACATGTAGCAAATTAACTCTCACTGTGCTAACGCCCCAAATAATCTATTGCTTGAAGAAAATGCCTCATCTTCGTGAGACTTCTCATTTAGAGAAAACACAGTTTTCCAACAGAGCAGAAAGGAAATTGGCTTTCTCTCAGCAACAGGTCTTTTTTCGGTAGCAACCTAGCAACACTTATTCATGTCAATCTTCAGTGAAGGAGCTTGACTTTAATAACCACTAATATAATAAATGAACAGATAAAAGTGGGGAAAACTATTTATCATGAAAGTAAAGGCCTCCAGGTTACAGAACAAACTGAAGACCTTCTTCAGTTGATTTTTATATATGTATATTACATTATCTTGCTCCTTCAAGTCAATTAAGTTCTGGATTAACTCTTCAGTCCTTTGCATTGTCTGTTTCCTAAAAGCAGTACATCACCACATCAAAAATGAAGTCTACAACAAAGTCTCTCCTGATTAATACAAAGTCTGCACACTATAAAATATTTTTCATTTCTATAGGAACCTGAGATTCAATCTCAGTGCCCAAGTTAGTACTTTAGATCAGAAGAAAAAGGCAGTAATTCTTTCAGAATTGATGAAACTGCCAAATGAATGAGCATATCAGCTAGAGGCACTGGTCCTTAGGTGTAAGTTAATGAAGTCAAGATCCTGACTTAAGTATTAGCCTTTATTCATAATACATGACCTTCAGTTTTCTAAGTGCCTAGGGAAAATCTGAAGGCAAAGCGGACCAAAAATCCCATTTTCTAAGATTGCTGTTTAGGAAACAAGAAATACTTGCAGTTTTCTTCTAAGAAATGGATCTTCAAGGTAAAATTTAATTCATTTTCTTGAAAAGGGTTTACAACTTAGAATTAGTATAGTAATGTTTCTTGTTATGCTAGTCATTCCTATGATCATAATTTGCATACAAAGCACTGCATTAAATAAAGAGAGTCTCTGCATCAAGAACCAAAACTAAAAAACTTCTAATCCTTAGACTAGTATTGAACAACAACTAACAAAAGCCACTGTCAGTACAAATCCCACACTGCTTTATGGGTTCTTCCTCACTCTGGACCAATGAATCATGGCTATCACTTGGCATATAGAAAAAATTCTAAAGGAAAAAATGTAGAGCCTTCACCTCCTTCCTTCAGGAACCAACTGCTTAATTGCCGGAAGCGGATCTGATTTCTACTGGGTACAAGAAGGAAGCGATAGCAGGTTCTTCAAGCATTGCTCAATGCTGTGCATAAAGACGCACACTACTGCTACAATTTTCTCTGGTTCTTTACTGAAAAGATCATCAGTGAGTTTGTTGAGTTGATCACCATTTGGCGAATCACGTAAAACACGAGAGACTACCTTGAATGCAGTTAGATGAATGTGGGATGAAAGTACCAACCTTAAGTTAGCCTTGAATGAACAAGATCAGTTTTTTGGTAACCTCATGGCATGGTAGATGGTATTTGCCAGACTCCAGTATTGCGTATCAGCAACAAAATTCCCAACACCCTCTTCCAACATTTAAATTTCTTTGAATCTAGATCACTAACAGACTTAAAAATAAAAATAAAAATAGAAGTGCTTACAACAACCTGAATATATTTGCAAATGTTGAAATACATATGCAAATAGCTGTCAATGTCTAATCAAATAAAGATTTTTGCTTTTCCACATGACTAATAAACTGTATTACTCATTTGGCACTGCAAATGCCTAATTCAAAATCAGTCTATATAATCCAAACTTAAGTATGCAATAAAAACAACCACTGTCCCGATTACAAAGTTACCTACTAAAAACAGTTAACAGGTATTATTTAATAACACACTACGTAGGAAACATCCCTATATCAGATTTTGTAAGAACACGAATAACTTTGCACATATATGTTGTTACATATATAGGGTACATTAACATTTACACAAACAGAAACACACGCTTCAAACATGGTTTTCAGACTTTTAAGATACGCAACACACACAAGCCAAATACTATTGTTCCTTTGTAATACCTCCATTTACAAACTTGAAGTGTTTCTTGGTTTTCATGTTATATCTGATAACCTCAAATGAAGGTAGTCAACATCAGATATGTAATTAAATTGCTCTGAATGTTGATCAACTCAAAGAAGACTAAAAGTTCTGTGTTTTGGATTTTGATTCAAGCTAATAAAGTTTAGATTATAATAACTTACTGAAGTGTCAACGGGTATATTACAATAAATATCTACTTGCACATATGGATCAAATTTCTATTTTATTTACGCAGACACATTTTGAGTTAACTCTTCCGCTGTATACTCAGCAATAGCTGTACTAGATCTTAATTCAATATTCCTTAAAAGCAAATCAGGAAATGAAAACAAATCTTTTTCCTTAACATGTCTGATCAGTATTCAGTGCCACAGCAACAATGCTTCAGCACAGTACTTTACAGTATTTCAAGCATGCCAAGGTAACTTCCTATCTATGGCATTACATAGAGCAAGAATAATTTGGAGACCTGTTTGCTCAGTGTTACGAACCTAGCTTGGCTTGTCTGAAAACCCAGATTTCTACAACTAAAGCTTTTTTGGCAGGTCAGTTCAGCAGGAATCTGGCATTCCTCCAGACACCAGGGAAGCCTCAGACAAGTATGAGGTGTTTTCCCGGCTTGAAGCATTAAGCTTTGAAGAACGCAAGATCACAAAAATCACTTTAACATCTAGTAAAACAGAGAGATCTCCAAATCTACCTGTTATTATTAGAGGGGAGATGAGCAACAATAGCTCCTGAAATAAGCAATAATTGGAGAAAGAAATAAGAAACATTTCAGAGCTGTCATTCCTACAAAACAAAGAGCCAATTTTACCAGGAATATTAATATCACATAAAAAAAAAAATCTCATTGTTTTCAAACATTACCCTCAAGTTAGACAATGGAATATGAATTCTTTCTTGTATATACTACTATAAACAGCAACAAGCTAGATCAATTTTTCCTGATTCTCTGGTGGTTTTCACAACTGACATTTAACTCCCTTCAATTTCAGGTAAACAACTATCAATTCCACGTCAGGACTCCACAGGTAACTCTTAGTATGCAATACTAAGAAATACTTAATACTGGAGAGATTGCTGTGATTGCAGTATTATCATATTTTGACATCTGCAGACAGCACTCAGATTTTTTGAGAGATGGGAACATTTTCCTGCTCTAGCATATTTACTTTAATTTCTGACAACTGTCTCCTAAAAAAGACATTTCTCTTCTGACATTTCTGACACTGAAAGAAAGAACATACATTAAAAAAAAACAGCAACTGTAACACTCTAAATGGACACTTAAGACTGATAAGCACTCCTTCCTTCTCCTTCTCACATTACATAATACCTACATACAGGTTGAAATTAAAACAAAACTTTAACACTACTAATGTTCACTTAAAAAGATTTCTCTCATAAGTGGGCAAACGCTTCATGTAAAAATATATAAACTGAGGTCCCTGTTCTAGAATAAAGTACAAAATAATCACTAGCATCACTGCTTCTAAAGACTAAATCATAGCAAATGTTTGTATCCAATTGACCTGTAAAATATTTTAAATTGTATTCACGTGCTACTTCGATAAAAACTATTTTCCAAAATTGCATGGAATATGCATGGAGCTATGAAGCTGATACAGTGAGTTTAATCAACCTCAGAAACATTATAGATGACGATCAAAATAACTGTGAATTCCACACTGGATTATTTTGAGATTTCTAGAGACTCATAGACTTGCAGTCTGTAAGTTTAGCTTACAATTACCACCCTTTCCCTATCTCAAAAAGAGAAACTGTATTAAGTAAAATCCAGTACACTGCTAGCTCAATGTAATTCAGACAACAAACTAAAAAGCATTTTTGGGTTCTGAGGAAAGGCTTAATTCTCTATTAAATATGTTTTACTTTCACCAGAAAAGAATAAATGTGAATTTCCTATGTTACTGTCAAACTTACAGTGTAGAAAAGTGAGAGATCAGATCAGATGTTAAAAGGAGCAAGTAAATAAAATTGGAACCAAATGCACATTTGCATTATTCAGAATTACTGAAAGATTTTGTCTCTGAACAGTTTGATAGTCTGGCTTGTAACAACTGTTGTCATACAACCCACTACTGATAGTACACTCATTAATCAACCAAAGCAATCTGACTACTGGAATAATACACAACGCTGCTATTTTTTACAAGCAGAAAGAAGCAAGAGGGGTGGGTTTGCATCACAAGGCTCAGAGCTCAATCTGAGGAAGCCTTTAACTTCAGAGCTAGAGTATGTTCTCAGAGAGGCTGAGCCAGGTGCAATTTACAGATCAATATCCAAGCTACTGTATAATTGCAAAACTGGATTTAGGAGATTGGGAGGCAGATAATGCAATTCACAGGCAGCTGCTGAGAGCCTATACCTAAAACACATCTAAAACTAGCAAAAAGTTGACACTTCCTTATGGATAGTAAACATAATGTATGATCTGCATTTTCTCTTTCAAAAATGAAATTGTAGTCTGCTGTTCTGCAGGACAATCTTGCACAAAGTTTTTCTAGCATGAAAGCTGTAACTGTTATTTTAAACTTCTCTAAATGCTATTTTATGCCACACTTTCACTCAATGTAAAACATGTTTGCTCTTTTAGTAATCTGAAATGAATAAACAAGGCCTCCGTTGTTCAGAGGATGAAAAGTGAACGTATACAACAAGAGGCAGTTTCAGGACATCTTGACAAGCAACACTGAAACCGTGATTTCATAATTTTCCCATACTGCAGACATGTAGGCAAAGCAAAAGACATTCAAGCTATTATTATGTCATACTGAATGATAGCAAAGGGCACTCTGGCAACTTGAACATAAAACACATCCTTCATTTCAGCAGACAAGCCCTATTTAGTAAAGAAAATGTGACATCCTAGCATAGAAATACTAATGAATGAAAATGATGCTAATTTTTCAGGATCAAGAATAAAAGATGTCATCACAGAAACACATCATCATCTCATTTAAAATGATTTATACCCACAGCATATGAATGGAAAATAAAAACGCTTATCTGTACATATACACAGGGAAATGTCACAGCAAAATGCTTTGAATTTGACATGTCTTATAGGTGAATACTCAATTATCTTCCAGGAGTCACTATCCTGAAATATTTAGAATCAAATTGTTTATGATACTGATCCTACTTACACATACAGTAGGAACTGTGAGAGATCTAGTTCACAAGAAAACAAAAGAAAATGCCAAAACCACTTCGGTTTGACCTGAATTAGAGACACATAGTCTGCATCATTTCAGGAAGCATTACTCCCAGGGTATAAATTCTTTCCTACTAATTTGTACAGCATAGTAATGCTATAACACAATGGAAAACACTGCAATGATAGCAGAGTAGCAACTTGTTAGTCCGCAGTAACTAAGAAAATGCCCAAATGCAGCAGTTGTCAGAAAAACAAAGTCTGCTTACCTTCGGAAGGCCTCAAGTACACAGAGATCTACAGAAAGATAACTTAGCCTCTACTGCCAACCCTTAAATGAGGTCTGGGAAGGAGTGGATCCTGGCTACACCCCTTCTGTTCACTCAGGTACATCGCACGCACCTGAGCTACCCTGGGTCGGCTCTGCCTTCCCACCAGGGGCTCAATCACTGGTTCAGTCTGTGGATTAGCATTTCTGCTATACGCATGAACTCAGTTTTCCTCCCTGTTCACATGAAAGAGAAGAGACTCTCACAGATAACAACTGACATGCCCTACATCATGACTTGATGCTTTCTTACAGTGGTGGTTTCACACTGACAGCTAAGTGAATTCCACCACAACCCTTACTCCCCCTTCCCAAAAGAACAGGGGGAAAAAAAATTGATACCAAAAACATTCCACGTAAGTTAAACTGAGGTATCTGGAAGAGGGAAGGCTGCCCCAGGCTCACTCTGGATGGCACAGGTAGTCAAGAACGCTGCTAACAGACAGCTGGGGAACTATTTACCTCTAAAAATGCAATCTGTTGGTTTAAAAACAATAGCACACTTCCCAAAAAGAAGAAACACAGGTGCCTCAGAGATGACAGGCAGAAGACGGTAGAAGCCAATTTACTTCTTCTTAAGCATAGATTTATTTTCCAATTTAAAACTTTTGGCCTGGCTGCTGGCCCTTACCCAAGCTAGAAAAATTTAAGCTACTTTACACATAAAAATTAGTTTGCGCTACAGCCAATTAATGAGGCCAAAACAGAGCTGCACACCACAAAGGTAATTGGCTTGTGGGAAACCCTGGAGGAATTCTGACCTTTATGCTGCTTTTGTTTGTTTGTTTATCTGAAAATATCCAGAGAAGAATGCACAAATAAAACAATATTGTTTCACCTGAAGGATGGGGAAAAGGCCATTGATGTAGTCTACCTAGACTTGAGCAAAACCTTAGACTCTGTCTCCTACAGTATTTTCCTGGAGACACTGTCAACTGTTGCTTGGACAGGTACACTCCATGCTGAGTTAAGAACTAGCTGGAGAAGAGGACCTGGTGAACAGAGATAAATCCAGGTGACAACTGGTCATGACTGGTGCCCCCAGGGGTTGGTAGTGGGGCCTGTCCTGTTCAGTTTCTTTACTGATGATCAGGATGATGGGATAGAGTGCACCCTCAATGAGTCTGCAGGTAACACTGAGTTAGGAGGAAGTGAGATATGCCCCGGGGGAGGATGGCCTTACAGAGGGATCTGGGCAGGCTGCATCACGGGGCTGAGGTCAGTGGGATTAAGTTCAACAATACAAGTGCCATATTCTGCACTTTGGCAAGAACAACCCCAGTCAATTTGGGACCAAGCAGAAAGAGACTGTAGAAGAAACAGACCTGCAGGAGATGACTGAAGCTCAGCTGAACATAAGCCAGCAGTGTGCCCAGGTGGCCAAGGCCTATGGCATTCTGGTTGCATCACTACAAGAAAGAAACCAAGGCTCTGGATCATGTCCAGAGAACGGCTAAGAAGCTGATGAGGGGCCTTCAGCACAAGTCTTATGAGGATTCACTGAGGGAACTGGGATTGTTTAGTCTGGAGAAGAAGAGGCACAGGGGAGACCCTATCGCTCTCTACAACAGAACCACCTGAAAGGAGATTGTGGTGAGGTGGGGGTCAGCCTCTTCTGCCACACAGACACTTCAAGTTGCACCAGAGGAGATTCAGGTTGAACGTTAGAAAATACTTCTCTGAAGGAGTTAACAGGAACAGGCCGCCCAGTGAGGTGGTTGAAACACCTTCCCTGGATAAATGCTTAGATACTGTGCAAATGGACATGCTGTAGTGGGTAAATGGTGGTAGGTGGACTGTTGGACTGGATGATCATAGAGGTGTTTACCAACCTTGTCAACTTCATAAAACAATGAGGCAATTTACACATTATGGAATTAATAGCTTTAGAGGCTAAAGAGTTGACCAAAGAGAACATTAAAAAGATCTTGGTACCCATGGATAGGAGACTGTTAATGGGAGTCTGTTCAACTTCAGATCTACTATGCTTAACGTCCTTTGCCAAATAATTTAAGAGTCCCAGAGAGGACGAATCAGCAGCATACACTGCTAGTGTTCTACAGAAACGTGGATCGATGTGGAGAAAACCTGCTGCCTTGTGAAGAGAACCATCCAACCTCAACTAAAACAACACCACTAAAATCATACTATCGACTTGTATCTTTCTCTCCAAAAATACAAAAGAACATTTAAGCAGGGGTAGCACTGCAACCTTTGGAATGCACTGGAATAACCACTGCTTACCCTCCAACTCTGTGAGTCCATCTAGGCAGTGTCAGCACAGCAATACAGCAGTATAAATTTCAGGTTGGCAGTAAAGCCTCCTCTGAACCCTTCGAAGTCTCCAGCAGCTTTTGAAGCTCACATTGTGCTTAATGGTACGGCATCTACATTAGAAGATTTGTGAAGTTCAGAACAAGCTCCACTCTATCTACACAAGATGTAGTCACTGTACGTACATAGATCCCATTCCTCCTCCTTTCCAGTTTAATGTCAATGGTTCTTTTAAAAAGGTTGGTATTTTACAGTGCATAGAGAACAGCTCTGAGGAGGCTACACCACCTACACAGAAGGGAAGATAAACTGGCAAAGAACAGCACTCCTTTACTTGGCATACAGAGAAAATGGTAATAACAAGTGTTAAACAAAAAATCATGGAAGTCTATCAGGAAATGAGCATCCTTGGGTAGCCACCAGTAACACTCCAAGCTTCACTGGAGCTTGTCACTGGATACAGTGATAAACATGTATTCACCTAAATTATTATTCCCACACTGATGGATAATACTTAACTTCAGCTGCCTACTACATGGAAAATGTTTCAACATCTCCTTGCAGAGCCTCAATAAAAGGAGCATCAAATGAAAGGTTTAATTTTTCATCATAGTGTGAACACTCATTCCCAGGAGAGCACTCTCTGCAAAGGCAGGTAGATTGTGCAGTCAGAAAAATGCAGCAGACCTATGCCTTACAACAAAATCAAACAGCTCACTAAACCTAATATACAGTCTAGCTGAAATTTGAACTTCAAAAGCAACAGCCCCCAACTTCAGAGATGAAACCTAGCAGAAAAGCACTGATGGCACTGTTAGATGTACTATTTTAGTGTAATTCTTGCTTCACATGAAAAGTTTATTCTGAAGAACAGTGCCAAACTGTGCGTGTCTGATACTGTCATAAAGTCTTGTACCTGCATTATTTTACTGTATGCTTAACAGTGCTGAAAAATCAAGATTTAGTCCTTCCTGTCTAAAAGGTAAGGAGACTTGGACAGAAGCTAGATTTGTGTGGTTTTCTTGTTTTTTTAATCTATTCAAGATCTTTCCTTTACAAAGACAACAACAATGAACATAGCATAAGGAAAAAAAAATAATCTTTTCACACAGAGAAAATCGAATACGTACCTCCAAATTATTAGCTTTATAACACCAGAAATATTTAGGTTTACTATTGTGGCCACATGACATTCTGTCACTCTCTTACAGCACTACAAAATTTAAAACATAGTTAGGTTGTACTTTTCTTGACCTGCGTGGTCTCCAGTTTGAAATTCTGCTGTCTAAATAAAGGATAGTCTAAGGTTTAAGTCAAATCAATAGACTGGCAGATATGACATAGTACATATAAGTCAGCCATGTACTTCTGGAACTAAAGCTAGCAGTTAGATGAGTGTAACGTAACACATTCAATTATATTATATATATATATAAAATATAAGTATATATAATATATATGTATATATATATATATATATATATATATAATAAAATATATTTATATAAATATATAAATATGTATATAAATAATAAATATATATAAATATATATCTACAATTAGTAAATGAATCAAACCCTTTCAGTCTTCAAAAATATTGCTTGTGTACATACCATCAAAAAGCAGTTTTTTGATAAAAAAGGCTGCAAGAACCTTTCTTGGAAGGTGGGAAACTTCCCTTCTAATGCCCTGCAGTTTGAGATTCTTCCACTTATGGAGGTACAACAAAGAAGCTTTCATCAAAACTGAGACAACGCGTGAAACTATGACACTACTGACTTTTCAGAGAAATCTTAAGAATGGCTAATCAAAAAGAATAAACTTTACTGAGGCTTATATTACATTATTCATCACATATTCGTCTTTATCTCTTCATTCTTTTTTCTTCTTGTTGTGTACAAAATTAAGAAAATAGAAAATAACATCTTAATAACATTCTCCCTTCAGTTCTTGCATATAGTCATGCAGGGCCAACACTACACTGCATAAGCCAGTGGAAATTCTGGGTTTCCAGAAGAAATTGAAGGTTCCCAACGACCAGTTTGTTCGTTCAAGTTTATGTAATAATAGCCACAGCAAACCAAGGTAATTCTATCCAAAACTGTCAAAGTTATAGTAGAAGTCGTTCCCAGGATTTCTGAAAATGACAGGGTCACTCAGTTCTTTAAAATCTTATCTTTGACTTACAGAACTCAAACCAGAAAGCTTGAGGATGCACACTGCCATCCTTAAGACCATGTTTCTTAGAACTCATTGTGTCTTGTCTGATTATAACCATACCATCAAAGTCATATAAGTTTCTGTTATTCCTTAATGATACTTAGAACAATCTTTCAGCTCTCGTATTCTTATTGTCTTCCCCTGTACACTTTAGAAAACTGCTCCAAGAGGGATGACTTCCATTTCTTGTAGCCAGATACTGATGGATATTTTAAATTTTCAGTTTCCACAGCTTACACTTCTATTGAGTACCTCCAACATTTATTTTCCCCTCAGATGTACTGGGGAATTTCCCTCTCCAATCGCTCTGATAGATGGAAACTATGGTTTATCATAGACAAAAGCAAACCCAAATATTTCCACATCTTTAGAAGACGAGGGGTGAGGGAAGCAGCAATGAAAAGAGCCTTTACTATTCTTGAACTTACCATTAAAAACAGAAGTTCTAATTTTAACTGTTTAGGACAAAAAAAAAAGGTTGCCTTCCATTTTCTAGCACAACTTTGTTTCAGTATCAAAATTAAATATCCTTTCAACAATCTCTCGTCTGCAAGGCAGCAGTACACATTACACATTAGCTATTCACTATCCTTCCTCTCCTGTACTACTTTATTAACGTGAACTTAAGGTCTCCTGCCCTCTTTCATAATTTCTAATTACCTATAGGCAATATTACAAGGGATGGCCATTTGCATAGAGATTATTTTTTCCACAAGATAAGACACATTATAAGGCTATCAATTATTCTCTGAAAATAATACATTTTGTCAACTTGAGGTCTTTTCTTAGAACTTCTTAGAAGTAATACTCCTGTCAAAGAGGTTAGCTTCACTATATTCTGTTTTTGTTCTTTGTTTTATTCTCAGTGGTTTTTATTTCAATAAATTGCAATCTAATATTGAAGCTTGCCATCACATATAATGACTGACAGAAATTTCTAAAATTATAATTTCACCTTTCCCTGTGTTGAGCAACAGTGTTTGGTTTGGTCTGTAATGCTGTGAAGCTTCCTTGCCTCTGAAATCTACAAATGTACTTCTATGTACCAGTCTGTGCAAGGATCAGGAAAGAAAGAAATTTGAAAGGCTCATCATTTACTAATGTATCTGTAGGACATACATCACTCATAAATGCTAGCCCTCCTTGTAGAAAGAAACGTCAACTTTGTTGTATGTTCTAGCACACACATTCTTCAGTATTTAAAGGTAAATCTGTATGTGACAAATCTCAGATTATCATTCTCAGAGGCACTACAATATCTCACAAGTATATTTACAATACGTTTGCAAGGGTGCATTTGAAAAAATTAGTTGTTCTAGCTGTTTTCATGTGACTTGCATGCTAATAAATGTTTCCTACGTCACAAACAAAGGCAGGTTATACACATAAGCCTAAGAAGGAGGTCAGATTTTGCTGGTGCACTCTCAGCCACATAGAAGAATAAATTACTTCCTCCTGCAACCTTACTTGTCCTACCCAAAAAGTTTTCTGGTCTAATGACTCCCTTGGTGGCTGCCCAATAAATTCTTCTTGCCAAAGACACACTGAAGCTATATATCAAGAGGTTTAGTTGTAAAGACTTGCAGTCAGAGCAGCAGAACAAGCACAAGAAAGCAAATGAGATTCTCACTTTGAAGAAATGTAGTATTTTCCTTCTTGTCCCTGCTCTTTCTTAGAAAAAAAAAAAGCAAGTCAGCAAGTGAGACGTCATTTCTTCAATGAGCTTCCTCTAAGAGCAGTTACCAGTTGCTGCTTATGTTGACGTGTGCTGAAAGACGGACACTATCTTCCTTAGACTGCTCTTCGAGTAAAATCTATTTCATATGAAAGAATGAGAAAGCATCTCCTATGTTTCTATCATCTTTCCTAAAATGAAAAACTAAGACTAAAGTTAACATTGGTTAGAATTTTTGAAAGAGAAAGAAGTAGTAACTCCGTAGATGAAATAATCAAGCACTTGCCATCCTGTATATTATTTCTAAAATAGTTTCTGCTCTCTGAATGCATTTAGTGTTGGACATAGTTTAACAGTCATTGAACAGGCAAACCTATTTAAAATGTTTAATTTAGAAATGCTTCTTGGACGCCTTACACAGCTTGTTCAACTCCCACACAAACATATTTCACTAAAAAAATCTATTATCATCAAGAAATAAGCAAAAAATTGATCTAACGGAATCACTGGAACATTTCTTTCTCTGCTTACTATAATTTTTCTTCCTCCTTTCCGAAACTGTTTGACTTTTCTTCTCAGTTCTATTTTTCTTCTAAGTAGCATCAGATTAATCTGTTTCTACTATCGAAAATGTAATGGTACAAAAAGACAAATACACAACTGCTAATTTTTCAGGTACAGATAAAATTCATGAAGGCTGGGCATTAAAGCATATTTTAATATGAAGCTATAAATAAGTCAGAATATATACAACAGCCTTTATCTCACTCTTATTGGAACTTAAGACAAAGTTCTTACTATTTCCAAAAATCATTTTACATACAATGCACACACTGACCCTGAGCATAGACCTATGTGTACTTAATGATTGATCTATTTTGCATTTAAAAACTCAGTTGAAGATTAAAACACAACAAAACCAGCAATTTTTAAGAGGTCTTTTGAATCATATAAAACTCTGCAGTTACTGTAGAGTATTCAAGTAATTTCGGAGGATTAAAAAAAAAAACTTAAAAGTGTTATCATTCTACAATAAATCTCATAATCTTTATTAAATAGGAGACAAAAGGACTCTTTTGAAGTCTACTCTCAATTGTATCTAACATGATTATGGGAAGATGTGAACTGACCATTTATGCATCAGAGAGTTACTGAAAAAGAAATGGACATACCAAAAAGTGATAAGCACATGCAGAGGTCAGTGATGGCAGCAGAAATTTAAGACAAATTATTCCATCTCTGCACAGAGTAAATTAAAAGGAAAATATTGGTATTGTGCCAAGTTCACAAAATATTTGCAAACTTTCACATCATCTAATACCATCAAGAAAAGAAGAATAATAGGGAAATTCAAAGAGCAGAAGTAAGATGCAGATGAAGAAGAGCATCACCCATATTCCTGAAAGTAGATTTAATGCACCCTTTGTCCAAACTGGTATCTGGAACGCAAAGGTGAACTGGAAGTACAGGTGAGAGGTATCATGAATTTAGTTTTTGAACACACTGAATATCAGGTATGGATTTGACTTGAAATAGTCTGAAGACTGCATTAAAGTATAATAATAATTATTCTAGTTAGAGGTAAGGATTATTTCTGTAACCAGAAACAGCTTGGCCTAACTTGTACTATACCTCTTCCATGCCATAATCATTGAAAGACAGTTGCAGTGATGACAAAACTTCTTAAATTTCACAGCCAAGTACCTTTTCACAGACAAAACACTGAAACGGGTAGACGAATATATCACAATGAATACATACATAAATAAAAATACATCAAAATTTGCAAAATAGAACTGATGACTGCAATATTCATTGCTGGCATGCACAGTACAGAGTTACAAATGAACCACCGCTCAGCATCATGCAGACACAGAGGCTTCTCTTTGCCCGTTACAACCTGTGTGTCAAGCTGTTAAGCTGCTAAGCTCTCAAAAATAAAATTAGGTCTTCATTGGTTTTTTAAGTACTTTTGGGGAGGGGAAAAAGTATTTAGCAGCTAAGTGACTATAATTGCAAATTCATACAGTCGTGACTTTTTCTTGTTTACTACAGCAGGAGTTGAAGCACCACAGTCATTGGTTTAAGCCCTTTGTCTAGTACTACCTGCAGAAAAGCCACCATTACTCAAAACAGTGAGAATATTCATTTGGTGTAGATGCA
Source organism: Cyrtonyx montezumae (assembly GCF_038088225.1). Lineage (NCBI taxonomy): Eukaryota > Metazoa > Chordata > Aves > Galliformes > Odontophoridae > Cyrtonyx > Cyrtonyx montezumae. The sequence goes on along the minus strand of NW_027071936.1, from coordinate 15,228,833 downwards.
AAAATGGAAGTGAGAGGTTTCCTCAGTGCCTACTGTCCCTCACCTCAGCTATTTCATGTCATGGTCCAGCTTCCATGATTGATCCAACAGGCCCTACTAGGTGGCCATTGCACAAGGAGTGTCTCCATCCAGTTACTTCACATTTCCAAAGTCAAGTTGTGAGATAAACTTCAGCTTTGTTCTATGAAAGCCTGAACATCATGCTGCACGTGTTGGATTTAAGCAGAAAATGGGAAGTCAGGCATCCATGACAAAAACTTCACTACTGAATGTTTTACTACATATGCTTTAAGACCATGATGTGAAGTCAACTAGTGAGCTGAAAATAATACTTATTTGCTCTTTCCAGTGAAAATATTAGCTGAAACAAGTCCATACAAAATCAGAAAAAAAAACAAATTGTGTCAGTTGTCTTAAAAACTGAACCTTGTTTTCAAACCCAGCTGAGTTAAATTGTTGCTTCAGTGGTGGTTAAAAAGTATGAATTATATCATGGGCCAAAGCATTCTTAAGGAATTGCTACTGTCCACCTTCTCCTGTGCTATGCACTTCATTTTCCATTCATTTTAGACACCACTCAGCTAATCTGACATGAAAGCCATCGCAAAATTCCCAGGTGTCACAACAGCTTATTACAACCAGAAGTGAGACCATAATTGTAAAACTCCCGCTAATCTGCATAAATGCAGCTTTTCAGGCAGGCTATGTAATTGTTTTCTTTGCTTTTGGGTTTCCTGATCAGTTTTTCTAAGTGTCTTGGCACACACGGGACGAGGCACAGGGCAGGCAAACTTGCATTGATTTTGATCACTCAGTCAGTGTCTTGAGGAAGATTCTTGCATTTTAATTGCAAATCTGAAGATGAACTAGATAAATTAAACATTACAGACCTTAGTACATCTGTACACATCTCACTGAAATCCAACATTTTACAGGGATAATTTGAGAATCTCATTAGTCAGTAAATGAATACTTGACATTTTTGCTCCATAAGCTGCCTGGGACCCTAACCCTGTCTCAGGTGTTTGTGTTTTTGCTTCCTGTTGCAATTGGATTTTTCACATTCTTACCTCAAATGTAGCACTACGGAGAAAAAAAGTTCGCAATATATGAAAATGATAATAGTCTTAACATTGGTAGTAATTAGTGCAGTAGATGAGAGGCTCAAAGCTGCCTTGTGTAAATAAAAACAAAGAAGACTTTAAGAAAGCTAAAAAGCCCAGTTAATGGACTTATTACATTTTTATTACATTAACAACAACTTAAAAAACGGAAAAAAAACCAACAACACCAACCTCTTGCTAAAAGCGCACCCTGAAAATACAGCAAGATCAGTAAGAAAGATGACAAGAAGATCCAGAAACAAGAAATAAAGCGTATTTGTTCTTAAAAACAAGGGCAAAGTTGTTAATCTTAGTGAAATAGGATTCTTGCAGTGCTGGCAAAGTTACTGTCAGGATAAATTACTTGCTTCAGCAAACAGCAAATACAGAAGCAGGCCTGTCAGGGTGCCAGACTAGCTGAAACAACTGCCTTTCCAGAGAAGCATTTCTATTGCACACATTCAGTTCTTAATTCGCTGCTTTTTCTCCAGTTCCTATTTTGGTGTCTTTGCCTCCTTTGCACAACCATATGTTAGAGCACAGCAAAAATTAGAAATTTTCTATTAAAAACAAGATGGATGCAATGAAGAATTTTTAGGTGTAACTTGCACAGAATGCCTTCCTGAATGACACACACGAATAAAGCTATTTATCACTGTTTTGTACTGCATTTCCCCAAGAACAGATATGAGTGGAAAGTAGGTTTATGACTAAGAAGATTTTGATTGTTCTGAAACATTAAAACAGCTCTATAAGAATACTTACTTTCAGTTGTCAGCATTTCAAAAAGGTTCATTTCTATCTTTGTTCTATAGAAAATGGAATGAAACTCTAAATTGTTACCATGGTAAAGGCAAAGCTATGTGAGATAAAAGATAAAATTCATCATTCAACTAATATGCTCCTGAACACTCACTATACATCTATTTATATACAGGTCTTATTAAAAGAAAAAATGAGAACAATGCATGTATTTCAATACTGAGCAAAATCCATGAGAAAGTTTAAATCAAGCGATGAGCAGTGTTAGAAGACATTTTGCATAGGTGGCAAGTAAAAGAAACCTGGGTCTTTTTCCACTCAAAAATTTTGTAGCTGTGACCTAGGAAGTATTTTCTTCACATAAAAGGATCAACAATTATTTGACCAATATAGAGTCACACGTGTGAAATAAAAACCCTACAACGCATGCGATCCTTGGTCAGACATAGATTCTAGTTATCTCAATCCTGCATAAAAGGGATAAGAGAAGTCATTGTTCTCAAGCTGTATCCTTGTTTAGCTGGTTTCTGACACGATCAGTTTCTACTGAGCTAAGGTCAGTTATTTTTGAGCATATCTTTGTTTCTAGACAGGTTATCTTCACAAAGCATGCCTTTACCTGACAGATCCCCAAAATCATTGAGTGCAGGCATGAGAACAGAGGAAAGTTTTCAATTTAATTTAAAAAATAACAACCTTAAGCACAAGCTAACCATGCATTCTTCATCAGTGAGCATTCAGTCTCACAGATGACTGTTTCAGCAAGGCAGACTTACAATAAATGTGAAAACCGGTGGAAGAAGAAAGATGAAAAGATTATCTTTCTGAGAAGGCACCAAGTACTAGTGTAATTAACCAGACACCTATGCTATTTCACATCCAGATGCAGCTTTGACCACAGAAAGAGAACTGCATTTAGACCTACAAAGGAGAAATACAGACTGTTGGCAACATGCACCTCCTCTTTCTATATACTACGTGTTTCTACATGGACAATTACAAAAACATGTATATGACATGTCCCTGACATGCAATTGCTAAACCCTCTTCCTATAAAGGTTTCTCTCACTAAGTATCATTGTGTAACATTTCATCGTCATGAAATGAAGTCAAGCCAAACTGCAAAGAATCCTCGCTACCATCACGATCTAAATTGCAAATTCATGTAAGCATGGCAGACCAATAGTTCTTATATATTTTATTTATTCATCTATGAAAATGATAAGTACTGTTCTAATAACCCGGGCTGAAAAATGAAGATATGCACTGCATAAAGAAAACATGAAATAAATCTGCAGCACAGAACAATGCCAAAAATCCATGCTGTGAACTGTGAGAATTTCTCCTGAAATTACACTAGGGCTTGTTTCAAAAACTTGGGCTTATCGAGCTTAAGGCATAATTAATTAAGAGATTAAATTTAAATTCTGCCAAAGCATCTATATGCTACAAACACAAATATTTAAATGGGTAGCTACATTCACAGTTGGCAGTCTGTTCCCTAAAAAACAGGCCTACCTCTTTCTCTAACACATTTCTGTTTTTCTTGTACATTTGTTTAGGGCAGCAGTTGCCTAATATCAATTATTTTTCTATGTCAGGAGGTCTCTGAAACTTACTTTGAGGAAGAAAATTTCTTAGAGAAACTTCAGAAGTTGGCAAGCTGTTTCAACTAGGAAAATCTTTTTGGTTTTAATCTACTGGACTTCAGCTAATGGCACCATCTCATAATAAATGCTTCTTTGGAAAAGCTCTTTGATAAATTGTTATTTTCATATAAGTTCCATTTCTCATTTTCATGTTTGGTTTTTTTTTTATTACAACAGTAATTTGCAGGAAATTAAATAATTGTCCATATTGGGTACAAATGGGGAACTCACTGGAAACCTTGTTAGATCTCTGAGCATTGTTTTTATACTGCAAACTCTAAAACCTGTACTAAATGTGTTGTTTACCTCAAAATAAGTCAAGTTCTTTCTAATGATTGAATATAATCAGTTTATAGTGCACACATTCTGAATTGCTTTCATTGCATGCTCGTTATCAGGCAATGCACATTTGAGTATTTGCAGACGCATCAGAAAATATAACTGGTGTCATCAGCTACACTGCCATGGAGGGTCAGAAGAGATTCAGCTGACTGACCCACAGCAATTGATCACACTCAAGTACTAAATGGGAAAACGACTATTTTATTTTTCTTATTTTTATAACATTACAGCCTTCAGCCACAAGTTCATCACAAATTGCACAGAACTGCTGATATGGTAAAATTATATATTAATGGCATTGCTATTTGTCAGCACTCTATATAGTGCTGTTAAGTCTTGCAAATTGAGGATGCTGGTACAGTGTTGTATGGGAACTGTTGAATCATGGCCTGAACCACTGATTGATAACCTGAGGAAAGCACTGAGTGCAATTCACCTGTGTGACCAGAAGGGGTAGAGTCTGACTCCACCTCTCCTAGACTCCATTTAAAGGTTAACCATCACTGGGGAGGGGTCTCTTCCCTATTCTGGGGAGTTTTCCCCTGTGAGCTTCTATCTTAGGAAATGGGTGAGCATTTCCCTTATTATCGATTGTCTATTTGCCATCTTGATAATCTTTCTAAATGACACCATCTATCAAATATCTTCACTGACAATACCATTCAGAATTATTCATTTTTGTTTCCCACCCTACAAGTGCACTATGCAAATTAATGCTTACCTGAAGCTCATCATAGTGTCGTATGAAAACATTTTGTCTGGGGACTCACAGGAGATATTTAATGTTAAAATCCAAGAAAGAAGCTATTCACTTGCCTGCTAAACACGCAGAGTAAAAGTGCATCAATATGATCTGTATGTGTGCAAGAACAAGGTACTTCATAGTCAATCTCCTTTTAGACTCCAATAAGGCTGCATGACATAGGCAAAAGTAACCTACAAAGATTAAGCCACTAGGTAAGCAGTGGAACAACCAGTACATAGATAGGGAAAAGCAGTTATGTTTGTTGTTATATAATGATTTTATATGTATATTAAATACTCAAATATATTCATTTGAAACTGGTCTTAAGTGTAGTTGAAAAGCACTCTGAATGTGGCCCACAAAAGAATTTCATAACGTTTGAGCATGAATTTGCAACCAAGTTGGATCACTTCAGAGTATAATTTCATACAGCTGAAACTAGTGCGACCCCACGGGGCTCCAGAGCTGCATGCCAGTTCCTGCCCGTAGCCTAACGCTCACTAGACTCACCAAATGAACACAGTCAGAAGCACTCTCCATAAAACACATACAGTCATATGGAACATAAATATTTATCTTTCAACCTTCACCTCTTCATAAAATTGCTCAATCTCTATCACAAGGCCTCCTAAACAAATCAGGGAAAAAAATACCCTGATTTGACAAGTAAATAATTTTCCCAAATACCATCACACAGTGGTTAACAACTTCAAGACATTTTCAACCTTGCACACACTGAAATCAGTATTACTTGCACCGAAACAGTATTCTGGTCCTCTAGCATTTTTTTAAATATCTGAACTAAAATTATTCAACTAAGAAACAAACTATATGAATAGCACTGGAATTACAATATTATCACCTATTTCAGAGTACTATCTATGTTGTATTCAGCAGACATAAATATAAAATATTTATAAATATAAAAAAAATAGGCAGAAAAAAAATTCTGTGCTCGTTTACTTGTGCTATCAAATAATCACAGACTTACAGGGGTTGGAAAGAACTTTAAGGGATCACCAAGTCCAACCCCCTGCTAAAGCAGGTACCCTACAAAATACTTGAAGAACATCTAGCAAAATAACTAACACTGTCTGTGTTTGTTAATATTAAATAACTTCTAATGGTTTATCTTAGAATAAAACACATCCACTGACAAAGAGAACACCCAATTATATCCGCTGGCTTCCACTATCACCAGCTACCCCAAGGTAGGATTGTAGAATATACTGCTGCTTCAGCTCTCTCTTTTTCAAGAGGCTGGACAAGGTTATATCAGCAGATATTTGCAAGTTAAAAAGTCATTTAATATGATAAAGTTAAATCGTTACTTAATTTAATACATTTCTGTTATTAGATATTTAAATATATGGGTATATGCAATGTCTACAAACCATGAAATGAAGGGATTAATAATTTCCAGCATTAATTACTTGATAAAAGGGACTGCATTTAGTGCAATTGTTGAAAACATCAGTAATGCTACACTGGTTAATTACAGACTTATTGAATCGAAGAAAATCTGCAGTACTTTATAGTTTATTAAATTTGCAATTGCTCCCAAAGTGGCTAACAAATAATATCAGTAAACACAATATATTTCATAGTGGGCTGCAGAAAATACTGTAATGCCCTCAAAATAATTAAATAAATAAATCGACCAAGGCCTATTCTACGTTTCCTAGTAATCAGACTGCGAAATACTGCAAACAACTCTCAACTATCTTTTACTATTTTCCATTAGTAGACTGCAATTGCAGCATAAAAAAGGACTCTATAATTATCCTTATTTCACTGATGAGGTCAAAGATACACAGGAAGAAGTCATGTAGCTGCTGATATCTGACAGGCTAATTGTAGACTGAGCAGTTTGACTTTGTCCCCCAAATCTCAGGTAAGTGTTGTAGCCTCTCACAGTGATTCTAACATAATTTTCCTAACTTCTAATTTTTCATACACAATCTAAAAGCACTACATTGGACACATTACATTTTAATGATAGCCACAGACAGCTGCAATTTCCCGCAGTAAAACAAATGATTAATTAGTATAACACAGAATGAAATATATGCCCAGAGTGACTTATTCCTGTTGCTAATGGCAGCAATTAGCTCCAGTTTCTAAAGCTCCATGGCCTGCATAGTGTTTTGCAAAGCTATGAAAGAAGTCTGGGCACAGCACTGAGTAATTTACCTTCAAAATTGCACAAACACACTGACAAAGTACCTTAATTTTCAATATTAGCAGCCAATACGGCCAGTTTTGATACCCTCATAAATATGTATATCATAAAGCATATAGGGAACATGTGATATGCAGGAACAAGCCTAAACAATGGCAAGTTTTCTTTAAGCTGGGACATTGAGTTTCAGCCCGAATTAATCAATGCACTTAAGATATAAACTTTGAGTGGCAATTCACTATCACTGAGTAAATTGATTCCTTCCCAAAACAGCCATATTTTTTTGACACCTTGATTTCAGCATGAAGACCCTTTCCCACCAAGCACAAACCTGCAATTAGTTATTTTCACATCTCTGCCTGAAATCTTTTATCAATGATCTCAAGAAAGGCCAAGCCATTACATATTCTCTCTGTTAGCTATTGCTCAAACCATTAAACAGTAATAGAGTGAAATAACCAGAGTTTAATTTGAGATAGAAAATATATATATGAGGGATGCTCCAAAAGTAATGCCTCCTACTTCGTTATTTTGGCCTGTGACATCAGAGGCAGGTGTTAGCCATGCAGCAGTGGAGGTTGAACCTTCCCACCAACATTACATTCTATTTTGTAGCCGTGTGACAGACAGCAGCAGAGAGATGGTCTGACAGCCTGGTGCCTGATACGGAAGTACACATGAAGCAAAGGTGTGGAACTGAATGCCTCCATACAGGAAAAAACGGCACCCATCACCATTCATTGATGCTTGCTGACCTTTTATGGAGACCAAACAGTGGATGTCAGAATAATGAGTTGGTCTGTGGTACATCTGAGCAACGGTGACAGCAGGTCACCTCCACTGGTGCAGATAGTTAGGAGCACAGCATGCAGGTTCACTGCTGGCAAAAATGCATAGCTGCTGGTAGCAACTGTGCTGAAAGAATAGTGTTTTGTAGCTGTGAACTTGATAATCAAATAGCATTATTGTTCTCCTTGTATCTCTTGTAGTTTCCATGGAAATAAATAGGAAACATTACTTTTAGAGAAACCTAAGTAGTTTGGGACAGTTATTATAGATACATAATACTATATTTATTAGTGTTAATAGCAATAACTAACAAAGAACCTACACTCTTATTTTTGGACGCTGACTGATAATATGCAATCAATTTATAGTTTGAAATGTAATAAAACGTAGAAAGCACAGCACAGCATATGGAGGAGAGCAGGCAGAGAGTCTCGAGTCAGAAGCCAGTTCAAAGCAAAGAAGCCCATCTGAAGTCAGAAAGTAAATGATCCATTCCTAAAGGGAGGACATCTATCAATTTTTTGTATGTGGAGACTCGTTGCTGAGAAAAGGTCAGCAAAGAGTAGACACCTTGAGGACAAAAACAAACACACAAGCAAACAAAAATAGTTCAGTAAACTGAGATGGAGAGAAAAGGGAGACAGAAAAACTGGTATATCACAGATGGGTTGCATGACAGCCTGTGTTGTCTTGTTTGTTGAAATCACTTCCATCAAGCTGCATGTGTTGCTTATCCCTGGCAATGCTTATTCAAAATACTTTCTTAACCTTGCAAGTCATAGGTCTTTGCTATCATGTTTATTACAGAATTCACTGTCAGTAATAGAACATCCATAATAAAGCTGCTAAATGGATTCAGAAATACTTCCTTGACAGATTTCTGCTGCATCACTGAGTTACCTCGTGTCCTGGCTCTCCAGACTACCTTCAACTTTGTTCAGTAAACTTCTCAAATCACGAGACTTACATAGACAAAGCTAGAGAGAATTATAAGTTGACATTTTCAGGGCTTCTTCACTGAAAGTGAATTTGTAATTAATCCTTCTAATCAAACAATCATTCATTAGTCTTTTACTAAATATATTATCTAATAACATTCTTAACTTGCAAGTTACTGCCATGTCTTCCATTCCCCTTCTCAAAATAAGACAAATAACAAGCTACACTTACTGCTTTATAAATGTGCAACACAGTACAAAAAATATTGCATGCAGCTTTTATATACTGATTCCTTAATTACAAGCAACTGCAAGAACAAAATAACGATATATTTTTCTAACTAGTGCTACGTTTTGTCAGATCATAATTAAAATGGTTCTCAGAAGTGGTGTGTAGTGCCCTAAAAGAATTGTATGGAATATCAGGGCTAATGTTTTAACTGTTAAAATGTTATTGTTTAATAAAGAGGCGTACACTATTGTAATTTGTTCTTCTACAGATAACATCATCAGTAAAAGAGAAAAACAGCAGCTTTTCTTCTGATAACTTGCAGTTATTCTCATGTAGACTGTATGATTTTTATATTTTTTAAAAGTGGATTAAAATTAATTTTAAAAATAATATTTTTTTTCTATTACAGGTGTAAAATATTTATTTTCTTTACTGTATAAACCTGCCAGAGATTATGTTCTCTTAAGACTAAAAATAGATGACAATTCAAAGAAAAGGAACAAAACTCCCTTTCTGCATTTTCATCCTGCAATGCACTGAGTTTGATTTATAGTACTGGGTGGGGTGGAAGTGCATCATTGAAAAAGAAATTACATCTACTTTGAATGGAAGTAAGATGCCTTCTCCATGGAAACTACTTGCCACATATGCTCAGATGAATTATTTGTCAGGTTCTCCCATAAAATGTTTCAATTTGATGGAATTATATTTTCTCAGAATCTTTCACTAATAATTTAAAAGTAACATAAATATGTAAATGTCTGTATTTCTGAAGATAATACAGTTGTGTCACTCCAATACCAATTTTTATTTTTATTTTTTTACACTTTTCTAAGTCATTTCTACTTTAGTTGCTTACACCATTCAAACAAGGCTAACTACATTCTTCTAAACCATATTCAATTTTTGAATCATTTCCTAAAATGTTTGTGTTTTAAAGATTTTTCGGTGAATTTTTTGTTACTGCTCAACCTACAATTATAACATGGGTGATGCCCACTGTAGAGTGAACAGGTTTGCTAACTTTTCTATGTAGATATGAAATCTGAGCAATGACACTATTTTACAACATTCTCCATATCATTTCTGCTATTATATTGCTATGTAGCTATCACTGTTATAACAGAAGAAATCCATTATTTATTCATTTATTTTTAAAAGCACTAAGAAAAACAACCAAGATACAAATAACTAATCAAGGCAGCAACATGAGTTTTATACAATCAGCAGACTGATTCTTTCTTTCTAACCAAATCAGATTTTGCTTCAGCTGTGTACTGGAACAATCTGTACTATAAATAAGATATTCTACCTAAAAATTGTTATTCACCACCTCAATAGTGCTGGAAAAAAACATAGGGAGGTGAATTACAGCATGTATTTATTATATATGCACTGCATATACACAATATCCTACTGAAGAATTAGTCAAAGGCTGTTGTGATTTCATAAGGAAGGCGAGACGCATTGGGAAGACAAATTATATGACAAAAAGGAAGAAGTGAAGAAGTGATAGATTCTATAAATAAGAAAAAATTAATAAAAATCAGTAAGAGCTATGTAAGATGGTGTCCGTAACACAGTTAGATTAAATACTTTTAGTTCCTTTTGCGAAAATCACACGATGAATGCTTTTAAATATGAAATTTTAGAAAACACAACATATTGACATATGGAAAATCTGAGTACAGTCACACACAAATGTAATGGAACTTGTAAGTTATCTATGCAACCAGATGAAGTAAAACTGGTATGTCTTCTAATATTAAAATCCTTAATATTTATTTGCATTTTTAATGTGGTTACAAATCCTGCTCAGTGGACAGGAACTTTTAAATCCGCTCTATATCCGTACGTACAATGAGCAAGAACTGATTGAGAATTATTTCAGTTCTATTTTCAGCAAAACAGAGGTCCACTGAGAAGCTTAAGAGCATCAAGTTCCCTGTGAAGTGAGGGTAACTGAATGGCATAAGTTTCAGCACCCACAAATTTAGAAGGACTAATGGACAACTACCATAGCTAAACTGCTGATAATCCTTCTCAGACAGGAGAAAACTTGGTTGACCTTAGATACGGATGATTAGAAAGCAGTAAAAAAAAAAAAAAAAAAAAGGGAAACTTAACAAAGCCTTATTTAAGTGTCACAGGCAAATATCACTTCTTCATATTATGAAATTGCATCAATGGAAATTCTGAATATATCTAAAGTAACAAGCTTGCAATGATGCTGTTAAATATTGGCATGGTTGCCCCAGAAGGCTGTGGAAGCCCCATTAATGTACCCCCATTAACATACCAAAGAGTAAAATGGGCAAGGGCTCTGAGCAACCTATTCTGAGGCAGCCTTGCTTTGAGCAGAGGGTTTGCATCTCCATAGAATCTTCTGAATCTAAGTAATTCTACAAGTCTGTGACAGAGGTGTCTATATCAGGAAAAAAAAAAACCAAACATTTTTGTAGATATCAAAGAACAAGCATGCTCTAGAGCACTGACATCAAGATGCAAACTTGTCATCAACTTATCTCAGTCAAATTTTCACAGCTGGAAATTGAAAAAAAAAAAACCTACAAAAATTATTTGATTTATCCAAAAAATCCTAAGCAATGCAAATGGAGATTTTCAAAGCAATACCAGCAGTCCAGATGGGAGACGGAAAAAGGTAGTGGGACAGGAGAAGTCAACACTCTTAAAATAGATATAATGAACTAAGAAATCTGATTTAATCTGCCATTTACAAACACAAGATAGGAACCTCTTAGTTCTAGTACTTCTTCCGTGAAAATGTTTTTCCTTTTGCATCTTTCCTCTACTAAGTTGCATGTGACTACATGCTGATAAACAAATGCAGTAAAAAAACTGTAAAGCCCCAACGTTAGAGAGGAAGACAAACTTGTTTTTTTTCTTTTCTTTTTTTTTTTTCCCTATCCACCATCTTCGAGGTGAAAGCTCCAGAGCAGCTTTATTCTCTGCACACCAAGATGGCAGCATCTGTTAAACTCTGCTGTTGTACAAACTTTCTGACTTTAGCCACTTTGGGGCAGGGCTATTTATATTTCTGCATCAATTCCATATATTCAAAACATATTATGAGACATTGAGTTCATAAACTATTCTGACCTTCCTCTGCTGCTTAGCTCATTAATGCAGAAAGCTATTAATTTAACAAATGAGTTGGCAATTACCTCCTGAAGAACCCTCTTCATTTTCAGTAGCAATGTCTTTACGGCTGTGCAATCTTGCAGCATCAGTCTGAAGGGCAAAGATTCAATGCCTCCACCTTCTTCCAGACCAGTGAAAGGCCACTCCACAGACGGGCTGCCAGCCAGCTGGCTAATACGGGGGTATCTGGTTTCTCCTTGTTCTACCTCCTTCGACAGTTTCAAAGAGAGGTTCCTTAAAAGAGAAAACAGAAAGATCAACACTGAAATGAGAATGAAGCTAAAGAACAGAGCAACTGTTGTGCATTAACAGAAATCATGTTAAAAGACACATTACGTATTCACTTTTGGAGCCTGCTGGCATGAATGGCCTTTATAATATACATAAGGCCATGCGGTGTTCACAATAAAATATGAATTTAAAAATTCACTGCTTTCTACAGGAATTAAGACCATGCCGTCCCAAGCTCTTCAGAAGGAAGACATTTTGAAACAAAATATCCTATGGGCAAAGCTGCTCTGACTATTATTTTTCAGTTCTGCTTTATGAAAAAATGAATAATCACCTAATTTGTACGCACTTTGAAAAGCTAAATCACATCCTTCCATATGCTTTGACTTAGAAACTCAGAAAGAAAGGAAAATCGATAAAGAAAATACTCTTTTCTAAGCTGGCACAATGATATAAAATGAACATATTATTCTTTAAACTGGAATTTGAAATTTAATTAATCTGTACTCTCTCAGAAGTTTAGTTACCACTGAAGCTATTTAAGCAGAACACAAAACAAAACAACATTAAGCTGTAGCTGAGAATCCACTAAAAACAACAGAAAGATTTTGAAAGATTTAGAAGTTAAGGAATACCACTAATTCGCTTTTTACACCTGAAATTCTGTTTTGCATACATACTATCTTCCTTCAGTATCAGAGCATGTGACGGACTCTGCCATGCTGAAGATTGTCTAGCAGAGATCAACAAGACCAACAAGGTACTGGAGCACGCAAATCATGAGAGAAGGCTGAAAGGCTGCTCAGATTTCCAGAGAGAAGGGAGTCTCACTGCATGAAGCAACATCCACAGTGAGAGGGTTCAGATATGATGGGACCAGACAATCTTTGGGGTTGCACAGTAAAAGGATGAAAAGGAAAAAATGCAAGTCAGAATACAGGAAATTAATCGGGGATAATATTATTTACTCACTTATTGCCACGAAGGCTACCAAACACAGGAACAGGAAATCAAAGAAACTATGAGACGTCCATCCTTAAAGATATTCCTAACATAATGGGACAGAGCCCTGAGTAAACCTGCCCTAATTGGACGTGCTTTCAGCTGAGACCTGCAGAGGTTCCCCACCTCCTGTGTCACTCCGTGATCTACAGGTCACAGATTCAATCAGCCAAAGCCAGACAGAATTAGGCAAAAGTTTAACAATACAGTAGCAAAAAATTTAAAAAGAGATTACTTTACATCTTGATTGAACAGAAAGCAATTAACATGACTAAGGATTTTTCTGGCATGAAAGTAACCACAACTTCAATGTTGCACTAATTTTATTTTTGAGCAGTAGGAAAAAGGACAAATCTCAACAGGGAATAAACCTGAGAAAGTGGCTACACTCCACAATGACATTATATTAAATACTAGTGAGTTACAGAAGAGGTATAACAGTAATGCAGGACTCCTGTACTAAATTAATTCCTTATAACTAAATATATTAACACACATAATGAAGGAAAAGGACAATTATTATTCATTTAATGTACACTTGGAATTTTCTGTTCCGTTTGAATTTTTATGCAACAAAATGGGTTCTGACATTTAAGTGCTGGCATCCTCTGGAAGAACAAACATGTTTAACTCCAATATCTTTCAAGTGAACTCTGTTTTCATAATAACCACATGCAAAAAGGGATTAACATGATCTCTCATAACAAATAATTCCTAATACCATGCCAACCAACAGAAAAAAAATACTACCAGAATTATTTTATAGATTTTTTAAAACACATATTTTGCAAGCTATGTAATGTGCATTAGGGACAATTTTTTAAGAAACTAACCAAAAAAAAGAACATAGATAGTTTGCCCTGACAGACCATGGAAAAAAATTCTAATCTAAAGTTTTCAAAACTCTGATACAAAAATTAAATAACAGGATTTTAATTTTTAAAATATACTTAAACAAATGTGTTGAATATTTTGTCTTTTAAAATAATCATCCGAAGCAGATGGTAAAGGTGAAGTTGACAGCGGGATATTAATATATTACTGATTCATAGCCTTTATTTAAAGAAGCCTCAGGTACAAATCACACAAAGAAAAAGCATCTCTTAACTGAAGTTTCACAATATAAGCCACCCTTAAGGGTTTATATATACATTAAAAAAGCCGTTTTCAAACTTGATATCTACAATTGAGTAAAATTTATGACACCAATTTAGACAATTTATGACACAAATTTAGAGTACAATATGTGAACAATGCAAAATAACAAAGTCCTCTTTTTCCCCATCCAATGCTTGCAAAATAAGAGATGGAATATTGTTTATATTATTTTGCATCTTCACATGGTTAGACCCACTAAAACCTCTTCACGAAGAAGTCTATTGCAGTGCATTTTAAGAAGAACCTGGCATCAACAGCAATACCCCGTTTCCCATGTGACTAGAGAAACCCACAGTGCTCTTGGAGAACTATCATCCCTTTCTACATGACAGCAACGCAATCTTTCGGCATAAACCATAAACCTTGAAATTCAGCAAGCCTTAATTTTAATTGAAGAAAATACTTCCAATGACTTCATTGGACAACATGGTGATATCACACTGCTCAACACACAGTGACTGCCTTTTCAAGTGCAGAGCTTAAATATGGAAAGTGCCATAGTAAGACATCACCACCCATAGCCCTACGTTTAAAATCTAATTCAGCTGCCAATGAGAAATGGATGCTCAGAGCTGGCACACAGTGAGTGCTCGTGACATGGACCTCTCAACCACCTGAATGAATTACAACTCATCTCTGACAGAAAATCACAATCCGATACAGCTCTTCTTACTTGCTTCAGGAAAAAGCTCGTCTAAAATTCATTTTAGAACTGATATTTCATCAAATTCCTCATTAACAATGTCCAGGTGGTCTATTACTATGGTAATCCACTGCAATTCATCTCAAAGCAACATCAGGAAAAAAAAATGCTAAAATTAGAAGTTTCCCTTTCATGAGTGACCAACCTTATGGCTTGCCTGGGCTGTAGTGAGTAAAGACAAATTGTTCTGAGCCAGTATTTGCTTATTGGTGTGTGCTCGTTATGAACCCAGGCCTGGGCCAGCCACTCATTGAGGATGAACCCTCACCATGATGCTGTGGAGCAGGAAGTGGGGTTAATTCCAGCTTGCTCATAAAACACCTGTGCTTCTGAGGCTGGAGAAGAGGCCTCCAGTAGTTATTCCAACTGTACCACAAAATGTTATCAGGCAGCAGAAGTCCACAGTCCTGTCAGCATTAAAGCGAATCTGAAATGTCTTGGCTCAACCCAGTTATTGCTCTTTCAATGATTCCCTGGCATGGTTTGATTGCAAGTAGAGTTAGAGTGGATGTTATTGGTGTTGAAGGGCCCCAAAGAATGATCCCACATACGTGTCATTTCAGATGAATCAGCATGGCTGTGGAGTACTTTGCCTTGAGGTTTGAAATCCAGCCAGACTCCTGGGCAAGACAAAAGCCAGCTTTCTTCAGAAAAGTCTGATACAAACTGTGGGTCGAGTGGCAAATTACAACTGGGAAGGCTGAGAGGAAGCTACTCTCAATTTCCTTCCAGATAACAAGTGATTCAAATTTGCTGTTTGATGAAGATGAAAGTCTGACAGAGGTTGTACTTAAAACTCTGCCTAGGCCCCTAGAACACCACCACAGGATAATAGCATAAATCATACTGCTCATGCGGAGTAAACTTGAAGCCTGGGAAACACTGTACAGCTGCATGTTACGACTAAGAGGACCACTACTGGTAACTGAGAAAAGCAAGCTTAATGTCAATGCAATTAATGTAATCATAAGATCTCAAAAGCCAAAGAAAATCTTACAATTTTGTAAATTTAAGTGAAGACCTGTGCAACTTGGTGGCATTTTGAGCTTACTGCCTAGTTTCTATTTCATCTGTGCATACCAACTAAATACCATAAATATATGTATTTCTTTCAAATGCATAAAAATATCATAAGCCACAATATCCACATTTCGTAAAATGGCAATGCCACCAAGAGAAAGCAGTTCAATTTCAAAAGTAATCTTTAACGAAATAGTGAGAGAGCATTAAAATAATCAGTCAGTGACTCTTAGCATTTTAATAGCCTCTATAAATCCAGTGTAACTGTGTGTTAACTGAGGAACAGATATGACTATGCTACAAAGCTGCTTTCCCTTAAGAAGGTAAAACAAGAATAGTTTCTTGTTCCAAGGCATCTTTAAAAGGTTTTTACTGTAAAAGAAAAAGACCCACAGATTTGCAACTTGAGCTAGTTTTAGTTATTTTTCCCTTCTTACTGATCCACAAATCAATGTTTTGAAGAGCTTATGGTAATTTAGACTTCACTTACGTAAAGATCCCCAGATTACATGGAGTTTAATCTTCTTAGTTTTCATCAGCAATGCTCAAGATGTTGCTACAGCAGAGTTAGCCTAAGTCCCACAGAGTCTGCACTTCTTGATACCAGCTTAACAGAATAGAGAACATGTAACTCCACAGGCATCAGGAAGGCTCTACAAGCTAAGCAACAGAATCCAGCCTTTACTGGAAGAACTGAACATAACTTTTCCCTTCCCTAAGGGCACATCTTCTGAAGTAGCAACTCAGAGCAAGCCTTAAATAATTTGTCTTCAATTCTGAGTGTGAAATACTATGTATTTATGACTGAACATCACACGTGTGTATATATATACGTTGTATGTGTGTACAGTTATAAAAATCATACACACACAAATATCAATACATTCCATCTTCAAAAATATTTCAGCAAAAAACAAAATAACTTAATTCTTTAGTTCATAATGTGGCCTATCAGTAAATATATCCTTTTATATTAGGAAAATGTTATAAGCTTAATACAAAGGTTGTATCAGAATTGATCCTAAAATTATTTTTCATATAGATCTGAATAGCCTTCCATCTGTACTTTTTCTCTCACCTCAAAAGGTTTTTTCTCACCAATAGCAAATAGTTAAAAGGGATTCTCTTAAACAAAAAGAAATCACTAATTACTATTTTGTGATCACATAATACACACAGGAATAATTATTTCTGACTTTCAGAAAACAAGCTGCCTACCTCAAACACTTTCAAAACTGAGTTGAAACACGCTCTAGCATTCCTACAATGAGCTACATTTCAGTTCCTACAGTCACCCCAAACTGAATCTCAGTCTCTGAGTGACTTTTTACTATTCTAACTTTATAAGAAATGTGCTGTATCCTAAAAGCTTAGAATTCAAATAAATAGATTTTTTTGGAAAAAGGGAAGGCAGTACCAAGGCACAAAATTGTGAAGGAATGTGTCTAAATATCACAGTAGACACATCAAGTAACTTGCTGGAGAATGTTTAGCTATCTAACAACTCCAAACAAGGATAAAAATTCCCAAACTCCACACTCTGTTCCACAAATGGGTTGCAATTCTGAGAAGATGAATTCATAACCCAAACGTAGACACTTAGCTAATTACCCATATTAGCATTTTATGGCATCAGATCTTTACACTTCACCTTGTCCAGTCTCCTCACCCGATTTCTCAATATTACTTCTGTTCTAACAGATAAAGCTCCAAAAGTTAAAGGGATGACAACCGAGAAAATTAAACTGCACTATGTCATAAGGTACATGTTGCCTGACATTTTACAGCTTTTAGAACTATATATCATTTATTGGTACTCTGATGCTATGACTTTTCAAGGTCAGCCTTTTGGAAAAAAGCTACTCAGTATCTGTCATTATCAAACTATGTACCCACACATGAATGTGCACACAAACTGTAATAGCTAGTGCTTCTATAAGCTAGAAGACTGACAGCCTTTTCCATTATAATTCCTTCTGTTTCAAAGGCTTATATCACAGCCATAAAGATTTCCTTTAGGCTAGAACTTGGCAATCATGAAATATGGTATCAAATTAAAAAAAAAAAAAAGCTTCCAATTTTTCAGCTGTTGCTAAAATATGGCTTATGTAAGGTCACGTCAAGCATTTCTTTTCTTCCGCTGCAGGAGTCAAGAGCTCTGTTTACATTCCCACATCTAGCACACAAAAACATAACACTTGAGATCTCTGTTCTTCTCTTCCTCCTGGAATCTATTATTTAAATTTAAATATGATACACATAAGATAATATAGTGCAATGCAGCAATCAGATACTGCACCACAAATAACTGTTTGGAAAAGACTAGTGGGGCTTATTTAATTTCTAGCGATAACGGGGGAGCAGCAAGGAGCAAAACCAAGTTTGCCTTTTATCTGGACCAAGTATAAGTCTATCTCCATAAAGAAACCTAATTGTGGTTGGACACTGTTCCAGCATAACTAGAGTTACTCAGTTTCCAAATCTCACTCCAAATGTGTTCCTTACCTAACCCTCTCCGCTGACCAGGGATGAGAATAGCACAAGTTTGATCTAGTTGTGAAAGAAGACAGGTATACAAGTGTGCCAGGAGAATTTCTACAATGTTGGGAAAGGGAGAGAAGTACACCTACACTGTCATTGCCACCTTCTAAATAAAAATGTTTCCCCTCATCTTTGCTCTCTGCTTTAAACGCTTACAATTTGCTTTGAGTAACAGCAAATGTAACATATAACTTCTAGCTTGAGAAGGCAAATAAATTTACTTAAAATAATCTGGAAAATTGGAATGGATATTAGATACAATAACTATTTTCCAGTAGGTACGAGAAGTCACTCTATTCATTCTTTAGAAAGAGAACAAAGACACTCACTTTGAGTCCTGTCTGACTTGAAAGCTAAAACAGAGATGCCTAACAGTCTGTTATAAAGAGTCTAATTGACATTTACTAAAATACACAAAGCATTATAGTATAGTTTCATCCATTCAGCTTGCTTGCTTTTGCATCCCAACCCTGAAGCAACTTCAGCCCAGGAGAGCGATTCAGGGAACTCTTTCTGGATTGGGTCCAGGTACAAAATTGCCCTGACTTCAAACTACATCAGTGCTTGAGAACAGATGAGAGATATAAATAATCACACTATAGGTTATAATGCTGAAGTCACACACATTCCTCCATCAACAACAAAAATCCTATGCCTGGAGAGCTGAATCAACAGTGAACTCTGGGGATCAGAAGAAAGACGACCAAGATGTCACACCACCTTTTCTGCTTGACTTAAGGAATGCCCGGTATGACAACTATATAGATAAAAATCTCTGTGGGTTCAGGAAGTTCCATGCAGTAGTCCTAGATTTAATTATTAGCATGTTATGTTTCAACGTGGTCCCCAAAATAGTCATAATGAACACAGCTTTCTGAGTGGAGAAAGTATTCTATTATCTTCAATGGAATCAACACAAGGGACCTTAGTGTTCTTGAAAGTATACAATTACACAAATGTATCCTTCCTACTTCTCATAGCCCTCTACAATAGTTTTAAGAATAATGAGTAGAAAAGAGTTGATATCCACTGACTTGAAACACTGGATACTTCCCATTTACTTGATGTTACCATGTAAAATAGTCAGAACATAATGTAATTGTTGAAATAGATTTTATGTTAAATCCTTTTTTAAGATCGAGAAATAAAAGCAAAAATTTATTAAGATTTAGGGACATTATTATCTATAAATAACACCAGAACATGCATTATAGTCAACTTCCATTCTTGAAGTAGTACAATCTACTACAGCGCTTTTAATGCTTAGTTCTTTTGCAAGGTTTTTAAGAAACATTACGAAATAAACAGTTTACATAAGTTCTATCTCCACTGACAAACATCTAAACAGCCACAATGACTTCAAAAGGCTCTTAAAAAATAAGTAACAAATCAAAAAGAAAAATTCATTACTAAACAACTGGCATATTAGCATTCGTGAAGTTTGCTAACAAAATTCATGCAATTCCTGACAGTGTGTTTCCTTGCCTGTTGAATACTTGTGCATATGTGACTATCTGCACGTGCCTACATATTTAATTGTTTAGAAGTATCAAGGGGAAGTCTTTGAACTTCTAACAAAGAAGTTAAAAAAAGAATTGGCGTTCTCAAGTGAAAAGATATCAAAACGTCTCCTTCAGACCCTTCAATGATGCATAATCTGTTGTGCCATGATTAACAGCTTCTGGCAGAGTAGAACACTAGTAAATAGTACGTATATTTCACACAACTAAATGGGATTAACTTCTTGGATTCTAGTCAAAACTGATCCTCAGCAAAGCATAGAAACAGAGGAAATAAAGAAACTCTTTCAGAATAACTGCCTAAAATCTATTAAAGATCACTTAGAGTGAAATTACTATTTGGATAATGCCTGTAGAGAGTGCCAAGCAACAAAGTACAAGTAAATAACATTTGTCCAGGCATTTACCACCTTATGTAAGAGATGGGGAGCTTCACAGGTGACGGGAACCACGTACCTTCCAAAGCCTCCACTTCTGCCCTGAATACCGTACAGCTCAACACATCCACTTGCAAAATGCCACTGACATGTAAGCCAGTAATTTATTAAAAACAAATTCTCAACTATATGCAAAGATAAAACTCGGTAAAATGTGGGACTTCTGGGACGTAAGTTCCTTGCAAGTGTCCTTCCAAACTACAGGAGGGCTTGGATTCATACACGCAGGTATCATTTAGAAGGCAGGTTGCAATACACACACAGGAATTTTAATTAGTGAAAATAATCCACTCTAAAAGCACATGCTGAACACTTTTTTTTAACAAAGACTTCAGAGACCAAAATTAAAACAATAATTAATGTGTACAATAACCTAATAGCTTTGTTTTTACATGACATATTCAATCACACAGTGCCACAGGAGAAAACAATGTTTTATCATACTGTACAAGTAGCCCACCTGCAGGAGAATTCTCAGACTGAGCTAGAATGGTTTCCTGTGTTTTTGTTTTTGATTGTAAATAACTCTTACAAAAATAATCAGAATATTTAGATAAATAAAGCACCACAGCAGCATTCCCATACTGCACTCTTAAAGAAAAAAACATTCCTCCCCCTTCTTTTCCCCCATAATGCAACACGTAACCCCGAAGTAAAATGAAGCAATTGTCAAATTGAGGCCAGAGGAAACATAATTGTTCAGTATATGGGCTATGAAGGCCATATACATATATATCTGAATCACATTTAAATACATCTAAATATTTATACTCCAGCACACAGAAGGAAGCAGTGTGTGAAAACTCAATAGTAACCCTGAGCTGTTTGTTGGTTACAATGTTTTTGTTGATTCACTGTTTTTTGACCCATGAGTGCTTACAAACTATGCACCACCAGAAGCTTTATCCTCTCTAGAATGCCTCATCTCTCTTCCAGTAAGAGGAAATTAGGTCCCTTCTAAATATGTTTTTTCTTCTTTTAGATAGTCACACATAAATTAAATGTTCTTAAGAGTTGTTTATTCTCTGGTTGTTACATTCTCTGCTCCAGGGACTCTGAATTATCTGAAAACCAGGAGTTATTGTAATTGCTTCCAGTTTGCAACAGCAGGCTGCAAATCACATGAAGAGCAGTATCGCACAAGTTTAGGGAGGGAGCATCTCGTTCAAAACATATGGCCTTTCTGACTTTCATATCTGATGTCTGAATTCTCTTCAGCTGCACATATTTGAATTTTGAGCAGCAAACGTAAGTAGTACTTACAGCACAATTTCTTTCCATTTAACAATAACATTATAACCTGTACCCTTAACTTATCCAAAGTAGCAACAAATTTGATAATGAAAAAAAACATTTGAAAATGTAGCTTAAAAGAAATTATTAAAAATTAACTCAGATTATTATGTTATAATAGAATTCAGAACATTTCCTCTGTGAAACATTAAAGGTACATTACGTAAAAGTCATTAATATCTTTAGTTACTAATTTTGCAAACTCTTTGTCAGAAGAGCAGTATTAACAGCATACAGCCATAATAACTATTGAAGCATGTGTTAAAACTTGCTTCCCAATGTTCCCTCTAAAAAGATATAGCTGAACTCAGCTCTCATTTATTCATAAGGCTCTTTGCAATACCTCATCAGATTTTGGAGTAAATTGTTTTCTTAAGAAGATGAAACTGGCACGAAAAGGCAATTTCTAGCCTGTATTATTGTCACAAAAAAGCTCAAAATAAGCCCACACATGGATTTCGAAAGTAGAAGACAAGGTTCAAGAAGCATGCCTGAGCACATACTGAGTCTCCACATTTTAGCATTACTTGACTTATGACTCTAATTCTTTTGTGTTATTAGTGTGAGGTCACCCTCGTGCCTTTTATTTTAGAACCAGAAATCCAATGGAGACCTGTATTAGCATACATATTACTGTCCATGCTGACATTCTCCATATCTGACTCAAAAAAAAAACTTGGAAACTTTTTAGGACATACATGTATCAAGAAGAAAGGTGTCACAGAATTATTCATAGGACACAGGCAGAAACGAAAAGATAAATATAAAGAGGTTGTTTAGGATGAGGTGATGGATGAAAATCAATCCGTTTGTTGGCACTACCAGAAGGTTTTAATTCTTTTTTTTTTTTTTAATGCAAATGTGGAGTGAGTTTCATTTGTTTTTGTTTTCAGGAGAAGTACTTGGTCGACTTATGCATCTGAACAAACAATGAGACACTGAGATCAACTGAAATGTAAGGAGAAGTGAACATGCCTAGAATACAGTCTTACTCTAGGCTTAGATGTATAATTAGACTAAGAGTTTTCTCTGTTTTAAGATTCATGTCACAACCTCAGTACAACCTACAACAGAACAGACTGTGTTATAAAATGCACTCTGTGGGGAATTTGGGTGGGTGTCTTCTTCGAAGGCTTCCACTGAACTTGTTGCTACTCACCTCCTGGAGCCAGCCCTCTGTTTCCAGCATGGGCAAATGGCAGTGTTATCTCACCCTTCCTTTTGTGCACACAGAAAGGGTGCCTGACATTTAAAAGCAGATAACACCGGCTGGTAGCAAAGGGGAAGGTTTCTGGCCACACTAAGCTGCACAAACAGTGATCACTACCTTTGTTCGTCTGTCTTTGAAAGAAAGCCCTGAATGCAAAGACTTCTACGCCCAAAGAGAGAAGATGATAAAAGTCTTTCCTTGGGCTGTGACACCTCCCACAAGAGATAACTGCTGATGAATGCAGTGAAGAGTACTGGTCAAAAAGGCAGAAATTTCACTATTTTCTCACGGGACTGGCACATATTATAAATTGTTTTTTTCACCTTTGTTTGTTACAGACAATTCGGTAATGTTATGAGTAGTTGATAACACAAAAGAAAGGAGTATGGGACAGCCCTCATTGGAATTTTGATTCCATCTCTTCTTTGTTATACCATCCCTTGTCTCCATACATGCTTCCCCCCCATGCTATAACTCCTGGCAGCAACCTATGAAAACTACAAAGTAGTTTCGACATAGCAAGGCAATTCTCTCCCTTGACACACGAAAATACTACTATATTTCTTCTCCAGGGAGAGTGCAAGCAGCCAGCATAATAAATTGGTACAACTGAGTATAGTTAAACTGAACTAAATACCGGCTTGATCCAGAAAATCCTTTGACGGTCAGTGGTATGAGGGTGTCAACAAAACCCTATAACCTGCAGGCTTTTCAGTTTGCTCAGTCATACACACAATGACTGCCAGCAAAATCCGTCAGCAGACGATTTTTTTTCTTTTGAGATATTTTTATTACTTCTATAAGCAGTATTCTGAATTTTTAACTCAACATGATTTGTCATGTTTTGTTTAATTTTTCAATATTGATTTTTGTTGTTTAAAAGAAAAAAAGAAAAATTCTTAGATCAGAACACAACTGAAGCAAAATCAGTTGTAAATTGTTTTACAAACGCTGTAATATTACAAACAAACTTTGGGGAACAGAAAATACAGCTAAGAACTTACTAACTAATACTTGTGGTTACTCCATCTCATCACTCCTGAACAAAGTCATTCACTGGGATAACAGAGACAAAAAAAATCGCCTCAAATGACTGAAGAAGATGAAAAAAAAACCTGTAAGCCAGATGGATTAACACTTTTGTGCTTGTGTCAGAAAGCATGGAAGAGCTAATCCAAACCTACTGGTACTCTGAGCAGCACATGGAAAGCTTTCCAAAGTTCATGGTGAAAGATATGGGACCTTCACCCTTACCCTCCTCAGAATAAGCCTCAAAGACTTAGACATGCAAAGCTTTCACGTCTCCCACGGTCTGTAAACTTGCTACATGAATAAAGAAAAGAAAATAAAACTTGAAAATGTAAAATAAAAGGCAGGGAAAATTTAGCCTCATTTTTGAAGCAAACTAAGCAAGGCTCACTGAAGTTGCTATTCTCCTACGGAAAACTAGAAGCCCACTTTTGTACAATGACAATCAGTTAACTTCAAACAGGAAAAAAAACCCTATGGATTTTGCAAGGACAGTCAAGCTATACAAGTCCCTTCACAACACCAACCATAGAAATCACTTGGATATTTTCTACATTTATAATATCAGCGTAATCGTTGTGGCAGCCACTGAAACAGATAAAAATTTTATGGAAGTTCAAGATGGTGCATCCTGATTAGTTTCTACTACTCTTTGTATTGCCTGCTTGGCTGATTAAGTGAGACAACCAATAACGTTATTTCTGTAGATGGCTTTTTCCCAATAGTACCACTTAAAAGAACAGGGTGAGCATTTCATATTTTATTTCCCATTTTGTACTTGCTGCACCTTGATAAGTTTGGTATTCTAATCAGCATTAAATTGTTATGCTTCAAAAAGTGAGCAACACTACAGTTGAAAATGGCAATGAATAACCAAGGTGATAAGATTGCAGTTTCTCACCATGATGGATGTATTGTTTCTCTTTCTAAGCATCCATCTCCACGCTCATAACTAAAAACTGTGAAAGCACTGAAACACTGACATATATAAATGTTGTTGCTTATACAAAACACTTGGAATTTAACCAAACAAATCTACAATGAAAATTATTTTATGTCTAAGCCCATAAGGCTAACAATAGAAACCAATAAGTACAAAGTGAATATTACAGAGATATGGTAGTTGGTGGCTTGTCGTTTTATCTATATCTGATACCTACTCCCTCTTTTATTCCTGAACTTACCACTAAAAACAACCAGAGCCTTGAACAGATTCACTGCTCATTATAGTACACAAATTAAACAAAATACATAAATCTACTTGCAGCAGAAATGCTCATTTCTTGTTATAAACTAGAAAAAAAATCTCTACAGATTTTTTAGTACTGCATTGCCCAGCTCTACACTGCTCAACTAAACTGGGAATACAGATGCATACTAACCACTTAAAGATATCACCAGGGCTCCTGCTTCTAAATGAGAAGTAGCTGGACTTTTTGTAACTTAATATAGGCAAAAATTCTACTTTATATCTCAGTTTAGGATGGCACATTTTTTCATTACACTAAATTATTGAAATGTAAAAAAGTACTGAGCTTCTCATTAGCACTACTAGCAATAGAAGCAGTAATCTTCACAGTGGTCATGCATCCAAATGTTGGTCATAGCACGTAAAAGATATCCTGAGAAGTTTTTAGAAAGGATGGGAAATAATGAAGGTCAAAAGTAAATGGAAACACTGTTGAAGGACATCACCTTCCCAGCCTTGGGGACAGTATTTCACCTGTGTTCCAGTAGTCTATCTCTGTGCACATTCATTCATGTTCCAGCTCAGAAGCAGATCAAAAGCAATTTCATATTCTGCTGAGGCATTTCAGAGTTTATCACAGTACCTGTGTAACTTCAACTGCAGTCTCTCCTGACTGTCTCCACTGAATTTCAAATTTTAACATCTAAGTGGAAAAAAAACCCATTTTCAGTTAACTTTCCTTAAGTGTTTGAAGGCTCAAAGCAGAGTCAAGGCAAGGGACTTTAAAAAAGAGCTATCTTCTACTAAAAAAAACATGAAGAGTAGGGCATTTTTTATACTGTGGATTGTAGGGTCCATCCCTGCAAGCTCATCAGTGGGTCAGCTCCGTCAAGTATTTCCGAATCCTCCTGTGTTAAAGGCAGACAGCTCCAAAAGATGTGCCATTACCAAACCCAACACTAGATCACACCTGAACCAGAAGTATGCTGTGCATGCAATGTGGCCTTGGGGCAGAGGAAGATAACGAAAGGATGAAGCCATCCTAGATAAAAACCGTAAGAATGCACTGGCTTTAAGATTGAATTAATCTTGACATATTTTTTAACAGAGTATCTGAAGCTCTAGGAGAGTATTCTTGCTGAATATTTTCACTGCTTCAACTTTATGGCTGCAAAAAGTTTCATAAAAATTTTGACGAATAAGAGAAGGAGCTTCATGTAGCAGAACACTGGAATCTATCTGACAAAATTAAGGCTTTTGCTAATGAAGGAAAAAAATCACAATTCATTTATGTTACGGTGTGGTTTTTACTTCATATGTGCACAGCATCTCCACAGATTTTATCCATTGCATGAAGTAATTAACAACCTGAATGATGAAAGAATCTTGTACGTGTACAAACTGCACTTTGTTACTTGAGAGCAAGAGAATAGGCATATAGTCAAAAAATATTCTAATCCTCAAGGACTTTTATGAGAAGGCAGAGGTCACAAAAGAAGTTACCACCTAGTTTTGTGCTCCAAATCCCCCAATCCCTTCATCGCACTCGTTTCCAAGGGAATAAGCCTTTCATATGGATAAAGGGGTAGGGAAGAGTTTTCTGCATTAGAAATCAATAGGGCACAGAGAGTCATGAAGAAATAGAAAAAATGTTTGAAGATGTAAGTGACCTCTACTCCTGCTCCTTATGCAGAGCTACTTGTAAGCAAAGAGGAACATTAGAGTCTATTCTTCTCCCATTTTAAACTTCTTTCCAGTCTTCTGATGACGTTTTATTGCAGTGCCCTGAAAATCCTACAAACAGCCACACCACATCACCAGTTCACTACTCATAACTGTTTCCTCATATAAATAACAACTGGAAAGACAAATAAACATCAAGACAGGCACCTCATAAAAAAGCAAGCAGAAAAGCATAAAAAAAACCCACCTTCATTGAAGCACTAAAAAGTAGACGAATACGTGATGAACAATTCATGGAAAAGAAAATCAATAACTGAAAAATGGAATTTACAGTACAAGCAATCTGTATCCAACATGACAGCTCTGAAGAGCAACAGAAAGAAACTGTAAATATGTATGGTATAGCAAGTACCCAGTGATGCAAGCCAACTGGATAGACACTTCTATTTGTCCCTTAGCTATCACCTAAGATCACCTGAAATCCATGAAGGGAGAAGGATGAGAGAATGATGACCCCACTTTGCAAGATGCACGTCCTGATCTAGTAGTCCAAGCACACATATGTGGCAAGATAAAGCAGACTAAATGTAAGTAGTTCAGGCTTCAGTTTAGCATCATCACTGACATTAGACTAGTTCCAAGTAGCACAAGCAAGAAGTGCAATGGAAGTACACAGCTGCAGGCCGGTCCAGACTGACAGTTGACAATCTGAACAGGAGATAAAGATAAGCCGTATGCAAACTGTGGATAGCTGTCACCTACATACTGATGGAAAACTCAGTTATGTTTCTTGTCAATGTTCTCTTGAAGTTTTGTGTCAAAACATGAAAATGGAACCAAAGCATTTTGATGAGACAAGTAGATTAATTAGTGAAAACAGAACTTATTTGTGCTTGGCTGGTTCTTGTACTTGAAGGCAACAGGGGGAGAGTTAAACATGGCACTGTTATACCTTCTCAGCTCTTCAGGAAAAAAAAAAAAAAGGAAAAACACCCGATAAGTTTCTCAAGCTCTTTTCAGCACTAATTTATCTGTACTTCCTGCTTTTGCAGAACTATTACTCCCTGATTAACGTCATTATAAATGCTAGAAAAATTACAAACCAATAAGTGTTACTCTTATAGTAACGCTTTAAGAAAAGGAAAACAAAAAAGTCATCATAAGCATATTTAGAAAAAAAAGTATAAATAAGAAAATGGGGATCTGACCTATACCAAGAAATTGTCCCTTTACCATGCTATCAGATAAGGTTTCTCTAAGACATCTCTTCCACAAGTAAGGACTGCTATGATGCTTCCTCCAGAAAGCTGCCTGTGATAAAGAATAAAGTCTGATTTCAACCTAGTTTTCAGTTTACCTATGCTACACTTTGAAAACGGATCCCAAAACCACAGCCTGAAACTCTCATCCTTTAGTTAATTTTCAGAAACCTTTACGCTTAGGTCTAATTGTTTTTAAGAATGCAAATCCAAAGTTCACCCTTCTGCCTGTGAAGTTAATCAAAACATCGTCTCTCAAATTCATATTTCTGCAGTGAGCTTCATAATAACCTGCTACATGCATTTTATAAATAATAGCAGGTATATAATCCTTACCAGTGTTCTCAATTCAAGAAACAAAATATTTGACAAACGAAAGTATACTTCTGACTTAACATTTGGAGCGCTTAGTACCTTCCTTATTCTTCCTTTTCCTTTCTTGTCATATTTCCTATTACAGCCATCACATCAATCATCTAGGTATGCTGTAATACTTTAACTCATATGTAAGAAAGACTCAAACATATGTGTTTATTTTCTTTAGAAATAAACCTGCAAAGTAGGAAAAAAAGATGGAATATAAGCTACACATCGTTTCTGCACAAGTAAAAGGAAAAAAAGAAGACAGTTACATAAGATTCTTTTTGTTTGTTTCAAATAGAAATAATTTAGGAGATAAGAAGAAATATATTTACTAATAAGCTTAGAAAATTCCATAAGTAGCTAATTACTATGTCAGTCTTAATTTATCAGTAAACTATTTCCATTTGCTGAAGCAATTAACAGCAGACAATAGCACTCCTTCCCAGAAACGACATTTACACCTGCACTTGAAACTTCTGCAGAGAAGATTACTGAATAAAAGCAATAATTTGATCTACTCTATACAAACTCATTCTGAATAAAATCCAATGATTTGATTTCATATAATGTGAAAATCTTTCCCAACTGTTAATGTTTTTATAAAGAGTTCAGTCTCCACAGTCAGAAAAATTTAAACCCCTGAGGGAACTTCTGAAGCATAAACAGGATTAAGATTTCTTGATACTTTTTAAAAAACACATTTCAGACCCCTAAGAAGAAAAATTTCACTGTATGAACAGTTCTCATATTTCTTTTCTAAGCAGATTCTTTTCCTTTTTATCCCAATGCACAAATACAGTGTAAATAGGAATGACAGAGTTTCAGCCTTCATAATGTTAGTTTATAAAATAAATATTAAAGATAAAGGCACACTTGCCATAATCATAATGTACAGCAGACAGCAAGCTTTGGTTCACTCCCTGTGGAAAATGAGCCAAACATGTTCTTCTGTATAAAGCACATCTCTGAGATATTCAAATCATGAAATCCTTGTTCTCAGGCAAATTCAGGCAAATTGCCTGCTCGGTATTTTGTGCCAGAAGGGCTTGCAGTGCCAAAAGGAAAGCACTCAGGAAGAAAACAAAACAGCAGGAAGTGAGATGTGAATTCAGTGTTGCTCTAAAACGCACAGAATATATTTAAAACATGAAATTGACACTCAACTGGATATGCTACTGCTGCAAACTACATATGAGGCAGGTGTCTCTGGAACAGGAGCAAGCATAGTAAGCTTGCTGCAGTTCCTGCAGTGAGGAGCTCACACGGGCAGTAGCCACACTGACTAACTGGTAAAATAACAGCAATGAGTGCCTCCTGGTACTCCCCTTGCCTCCTACAGTAGCACTCCATGAACAGACTCAGTCACACACGTGTGTTTGAACAAAGAATCCATTCTGACACCAGAATCCATTCTGACAGAAAATTATCCTCCTAAATCTATATGCAAGTTTGACCATAAAAGAGTATGGCAAAATAAAAAGTTACATTTTAAGGAAAAGACAATAGTTATGAAAATGTCCTCTTTCTCTAGTAAGTAAATAAATCTCATATTGGAAAAATGTACATTTAAAAAGTCAACACATCATATGAATGGAAAACTTCAGTTTTTATACCTGTCAGCAAATGTGAGAGTCTGGTGTACTCTGCCATCATCACTACACTAGTGACACAACTACAGCAACTGCAATTTAATCATCTGAACAAAAATACCACTAGTTCAATAGCATAAAGCCATGAGCAAGCAGAGAAGCAACTTAAAAGCTTCAAATCTTTCTGCAAGGAGCATGAAGCAAACCCTAAATTGAAAAGTGTCTACTTGACTGTACAAACATTAAGATGGGCTTCACCCCTAAAAAGCTTACGTTTCAGATAAGGTCATGGATGGCATTTAAGTTCTATAAGAAACACACTCACAGTCAAATGTTTAGCTTCAGCAGTTTACAATCTGATGATTTTGGTTTCATAACTCAAAAGAATGGTCTACATTCATATGCATACATAAATAAAATTCCGGAACACTTAAAAAAACAATAATAATCAAAGAGGTATTTCACTGAAGTATCTCCTATGCTTGCAGGAATAAAAATCTTCGATACTTCACTCCTTTTTCTTTCCTTTTTATTTTTTAATCCCATTCAACACCATATATGAAAAAAACACAAAGAACATCTTAGAGGAAGGAAACAATTTGGCCAAAACAGAGGCTAGTCTGTAACCTGCAGGCTTTGTGCTTTGCTTTCAGTCAGCAACAAAACACAAACAGGAGAAATAAACCAGTACAATAGCCACTGTCCACACAAAGTGGCTTTGAGTGTTCTGTATATAAAAACTGTCAACAATAAAGTGGTTGATGTTTAAGATTTTCAAATCAAAAAATACTTTGTCTGGAGAGATGATGCCAGTTCTGATACTTTTGCATTATGACTTGATTTTATATCTTTGAGTTCTAAATTAACCCTCATGGTCTTCAGATACCTTCTGTCTTATTTTTGACTAGAGAGATGCATACATCAGTGATCATTATTACCTCTGAGACACACAATAATTTCAGGAAATGAACCATCAAATTACATACTTTTAATGTATTTTTTGCAACATTTTCATGCAGCTGGGCCAGTGTGAAATGATGCAGAATACTCCAGGAATTAAAATAATAAGGTTCCATTTAAACTACATATCAGAAAGGGTAATTTGCTAAAAATCATAACAATGAAAAAGTAAGAAATTTTAAATTTACTCAAACCCAGACAGAATGGTAGATACAATATAATGAAGAGTAAAGAGAGGTGAGTTACTGAAGACTGCAGAAATTTGAACTATTCTTCTTACACAGGAGCCTACCTAAAACTAAGTGTACGGTACATATAAATTCTTCAACCCACAAGCTTCTTTTTAACATGTAAGAACATTTTTAAAGCCTTGTTTAGTGCAGGAAAATAAATTTAAAGAGCAGAAAATGAAAGCTAATATTTTAAGTCTGTACTATGTTCACCACAGCTTTCTTCATAAGTATTATCTGCAGTTACAGAATGTGGGGAAAAAAAAATCAAAAAAGGTTTACTGTATGTGTACTAATTCAGAATAAAATGTTGTGAGAAGTTTGGTGATTACTTGTTTTTAACAAGCCACAACAGCTCTAAAAGAACTAGGTCTTTTTTTGGTTTGTTTTCCCCTGTAAATTCTGGTGCTTTTTCTTCTAAGGAGTTCTTACATTCTCATCTGAAAAAGATCATGGCAGGATTCAACTGAAATAACTCCAGTGAGAGCCAGTAAATCACTCAGAATTTATGTCAAGAAAGATGTTAACCCTTATCCTTACCTTTCCAAGTTTAAAACCAGTTTCTATTCTTAGTTCCTTAGTTTTTGATTTATCAGCTCTGTTTTAGAGCATTTTTGCTTTTTCTCTCTATACCTTCCTTTTCTTCTACTTTTCCAATTCTACTTTAACTACTTTCATCTCTATCCTTTTGATTTCCATTTTCCTTTCTCAGTTCTAGACAATCAAACATAGCACTGGCCCACACTTCACCTGTTTCCATCTTCTCATCAGATATCTTTGAAGAAAAACATAAAGCACTCTTAACACCTCCCATTAGAAACGTACAGGTCTTCAAAATGTTCTACCAGGTCTGTGACATCATCCTATGCCAGACTGTGTCTACAAC
The DNA here is from genome assembly GCF_038088225.1 of Cyrtonyx montezumae. Taxonomy (NCBI): domain Eukaryota; kingdom Metazoa; phylum Chordata; class Aves; order Galliformes; family Odontophoridae; genus Cyrtonyx; species Cyrtonyx montezumae. Next base: position 15,196,626 of record NW_027071936.1, on the reverse strand, counting down.
ATCTAACAATTGTATGACCTAATCATTTTACCTCCAGCTGGGGCCCTTACAGCATCTACAGCTTTCTGTTTAAAAGGACATAGATACCTTTTCATCTTAAGTCTCTCCTTTCATCACTGCATCCATTCCAACCCATTTCTCCTTCTGTTTAGATACCAGTTGTGAAATATCTGCCTTGCCTGTTGCATACTCATACCATTGTAATTTAATTACCATGCTTCAGCTTTCACGCACACCATGGTATTCCAAATCTTAAAAATAATGTAAATAATTTAATATTACCTCTTTGTTGATGACTGTCATTTACTACATAGTATGGTTAAAACAACTCCTTCCTTCATACTTGTTAGAGCCCCAGATACAGCAGTGGAACACCTGACCAGTAGCTCCAATCTGCCTCCTAATTACATGCTGTGATTCCAGTAAAAAAAAATTCATGTTACCAAAGATTTGTTCATCAGACCTTCTTATTCCTTGTTGACAGCCATATTTATCATAAGCTACTTTCTTCTCTAATTACCCTAAATATCAAAACATGTACAATTGGCTTTCAAGCCTGGAGACTACATGCTCCTAGATAAACTGATCTATCTTTCAGTCTAGGAGCTTTGGCCATCAAGATTCCTCAGGGGCAAGACTGAGTTGTGACTGTCAAGTGTAACCAGTTTTCCCCAGTAAGCTATTTTCAGATTAAAAAAAAGAAAAAGTTGTTCATTTTTGTCTGATGCCAGTTCACAACTCCAACATTGATATTTACTGCAACATTCCACTAATCTTCAGCTTCTTTCCATCATGTTGATATAGTCCTCTTACTTTTCTGGTTTATATATCAATAACAATAATGTCACAGGGGAGAGTTTTCACAGAGCATCAATAAAAAATGCTTTCTAACAATACCTTGCAATTTCACATTTCTGAAAGTTCAGCTATTTACCTCTAAATAAAAAAGTAAACCTAATCTAAGCAGAAAAACAAAAAATGCACACACCAATTGATCAAGGGATGCCTACAACAATTCATTTCCTAAAAAACTATCACCAGAATTAGGTCTCCATATGCAACAAAATAATAGAGGTTTGAACAGGTTTTTCCTACTAGTATTTGAACATACGCTGTTGTTGATTACACTTCTATTGTTAATATATTTAAAACAGGTAAATTTGACAAACAGTTAAAAGTGATAGAACCACATCCTTCCCAGAAGAAAAAAAATGTTTTCTTAATGTATAGTTTGAAATTAGAAACAGAGCATTTTTGCATAATCAAGCAATAGGTACATGGTAAGAAAAATGAATAAAGATGACAAAAAAAACCACATACTACTTGAGGTCAATTTTATAGGAATATTATTAAGAGAGAAAAAAATAAAAAAAACTCTCACCAACACTCTTTCTATGTCAGCTTAGACAACAAAACAGACACCTAAGTTAAATTCCAGGTTGCATTTCAACAGCAGACTCAATTAGCTATTCACTAAGAAATCTTTTGTAATTTTTGACATTTATTTCCTTATTTCTCTCATATTTTTTCTTAACACAGCTTCATGCAGGTGTCAGACATTTCTATTTAAGTCTGTATTAGAAAAACAAAATTGAGGGAATAGTGTGTTGTGGCTAATTTTTTCCCCAACATCAACTAAAAGATTATGAAAGAGCCAGTAAAGAAGCATTACAAGTGAAACAATTTTGCCCAACCATAATCACTGCTTTTTAATTTCATTAATATTCACTTCTTCTACAGCAGCTCTGTGAGTTGTGAGGTGCAATCAAAACACCGTTCAGGAAGTTCCTTTACAAACATAAAGAGAACCATATTTCTCTAAATCTCATATTTCTCTAATCTTTCTAGATTCAACCTGATTCACAAAACAGATAGTTTATTGCATTTTAGCTTAGCATTGTTGCTTTTTTGCATATAAACATTCATCATCTACAAATACTGCATTCTTTTAAAGGTAAGCACAGAATGAACAAAGTTGGAAAAGACCTTCAAAGACCATGTAGGGTGGACTCTATACACTCATCGAGTCATTGATAAAGATGTTGAACAGGACCGGACCCAGCACTGACCCCTGAGGAACACCGCTAAGTACAGGCCTCCAACTGGACTACACGCCACTGATCACAACCTTATGAATTCTGCCAGTCAGGCAGTTCTCAACCCATCTCATCGTCCACCCACCTATTCCACACTTCCTCAGCTTTGTTATAAGGATACTGTGAGAGACAATGTCAAATGCCTTGCTGAAATCAAGGTAGACTACATCCACTGCTCTCCCCCCATCCACTCAACCAGTAACAACATAGACAGCAACCAGGTTGGTGGAACATGATCACTCCCAGGTGAACCCATGCTGACTACTCCTGATAACTCTCTTTTCGTCCAATTGCCTGGAGATGGCATCCAGAACAAGCTGTTCCATTGCCTTTTCAGGGACAGAGTTGAAGCTGACTGGTCTGTAGTTCCCCAGATACTACTTCTTGGCCTTTTTGAAAGTTGGACTGACACTGGCTATCTTCCAGTAATCAGTCACCTTTCCCATGCTACAAGACATTTCAAAGACAATAATGGCTCAGCAATCACCTCTACCAACTCCCTGGTATGCATCCCATGGATCTATATACAATAACGTTGCCTAGACACTCAGAGACCATGTCCTCTCTCACCAAAGGGGAGCCTTCCATTACCCACACCCTCTTACTCACCTCCAAGGTCCCAGAGTCCCAAAGGGGAGGGTTCCCACAGTAAAGACAGTAAAGACCCCTGGGGAACACCACTCGTGATCAGTTTCCAGCCGGATTTCACTGCATTCACCACCACTCTCTGGATATGACCATCCAGCAATTTAATTACTGAGTAAAAAGTGTACCTGTCCAAGCCACAGGCTCCCAGTTTCTCCAAGAGAATACAGTGGGAGACAGTATAATGGTAATCAGGAGAAACAGAAGAGAGAGAGAACTACAACAAAAGGCAGACTCCATGGGACGATATGGAGCCGGAGCCCAGTTCGATTGCCATTATTCTTCTAGAGAAAACAGCCACTTGTAGGTGAACTGGGATATATATCACTAGAAGAGGGAAAGGATAAAAGCCAACCTGTCTGGGACCACAAGAGTTTTAAACATTTGTAAAGCCGAACTATCATAATATTGTTCCCTTAACATTACCATCAATACAAACTGGGGTCATTCACAAAAACTACAACAATGGCCACAAGTTGCGCCAGGGAAGATTTAGATTAGACCTCAGGAAGCATTTCTTTTCTGAAAGAGTGGTCAGGCACTGGAATGGCCTGCCTAGGGAGGTGGTTGAGGCACCATCCCTAGCGCTGTTCAAGAAGCGTTTAGATGAGGTGCTTAAGGACTTAATTTAGTAGTTGGGTAGAGATAGTGATAGGAGGATGGTTGGACTAGATGATCTTATAGGTCCTTTCCAACCTTATGAACTTATGAACTTATGAACTTATGAACTTACAAATTCTTAGTAACTAATTGCCATTTTTACGTACACGTCTTTACAAGTTTCTACTAGATGTCAGTGTGTAAAGTTCTAAGTTTCTATAAAATTGCTAGTAGTGCAAAATAGGTTTTTATTTCTGCTTTCCTTTTAAATGACAAGCCACCATTTCACAGGAAACTAATTTGAAAATCAGGTCATGGGAGGAATTATGGCTATTGTCTCCAAATCACTTTGAAGTCAATTTTGCCTTTTGATTTCCAGGTTCCTGTAGATGTTACTCCAGAGAATTTAAATTCATCTTCAATAATAAGCAAATGCACGTTACAGAAATATGCTCCTTAAAAATAGTTCCATCATCTTTTTCAATACACCTGCCAATACATTAATAGAACTTCACTGCAGTAAACTCTGACTCCAGTTCGACTCCTGAAGAAATTTGATCAATTACCTGGAAACTACATGACACATTTGGGATACTTTCTGTCAGCTACCAACTTAATAAGCCAAAGTTAATTGAATAATACCTTCTTGACAAACTACTTCAGAACAGTACTGGACTTATGTAGCAACCTGAGACACTCTCCACAAAAAAACTAACTAGTTGAGTTTTTTTTAACAGTTTAACTGAATGTCTGGTGTTATTACCTTTTGATATGCCACACTGGAACATCTGCAATTTCTGCACAGAAGGAATTTGAGTAACTTCTTAGCTACCGATTTAAAACAGCTACAAAGGATTCAAAAGATAACTATGAACAGGGGAAAAAGGATGTTCAAACTTAAATGTCTACTTGCAAACCTACTTACAACTAATGGGAAACACCTACTAGCTACTACCATAGAGAACAAAATTCATCTACAAAAAAATTAATGACGCTAAACTTGACAGGAGAAACTAGTAAGATTGAAGCCAGGAAGGATCTTGCACATTTTACAGAACTGAATTTCGACTGTAAGTGCTATGTGGTGCAACAAGTACTCTTCTGACCAATTTCTTTGCCACTTACTTAAAAAGCATTAAATGTCTTTCTACAAGCAAGCAATCCTAGAAGCAGCAGAGTCAGTAGCATCAACAGACTGTAAGAAAACGGCACTGAAAAGTAACATAAGAAGCAATATTACCAATTAGTCTAAGCTCTGAACTGCTTATCAGAAAGTGGCAAAAATTTGAATTAAAAGGACTAACACTCTATTTCTGACTCCTGCCTGTATGACAACAAAAATGAAAACCCTTCAAAAAGGAAGCTTAATGCCCATATAATTTAAACTACTTCTTAGAAAGGACTTTTACAAACAGCGCTAATTAAACCAAATGGCTGAATCATTATTCATTTTCATTAAAAAAAAATCTTCTCATAAATGATGATATAAAGCCAAATGTTTCTTGGCTAGAAATTTATGGTGGCATATCATTTTTTATTAGCATAGTAAAACTCTACAGTCATGCGAACTGTGTATAAAACGATCCACTTTTTAATGTTTACCCATCCCTTTTTTTTTCTATTATGAACCATAAAAATCAGCACTTTGCTAGTTTTTGGACAACTGCTTACTTACCTCAAAAATTTTGATTTGATAATCTCCTCCCCACATTTTGGGGACATAGCTAGTCCAGGACTAGTTATGGGGTAGACTCGAGAGTATATCGTGGAGACTATTTATTATTGAGTGACCTGATGATTCATTTAGGTGCCTTCATCACATCTATGTGCCATTACTAAAGTACAACAGGAGCAAAAAAAAAAACCCAAACAGTTTAGCAAAACAACCAGTGTAGCAGGAGGGGTCTCTGTGGTAGAAGAAAAGAAAGGTAAGTGTTGAAAGATAACTGTTTATATTGCTCAAGAGACTCAGCATTGGATTCTCCAAATCTGAAGCTGATGCTTTCTTCCTCTTATGGATGGCAGGACAGATGACAATGCCGTCAGTATGTGGACAGTATCAACACTGCTGAGATCTCCCTCATACATCGGGGAAGAGTCACTATGCTAACCCTCTGGTACCTTTTAACTCTGACAGAGCAGTTGCACAAAGAAGAGAAGTTCAACCTGATCTACAACTACAAGACATACGCTGCAAACTTTGAACCTGATACCTCCATAAAACTTTAGGGAATTTGGCATATGTAATTCCCTACAACAGCAGTAAATGGAGCCCCCTGTAGCCGTGACATGCCACGGAGGAAACAAGATTGTGATAGCAATGATGAAAAGAAAAATTACATTACAAAAGACCAATACCACAGGCAATAATACCATAAGCTACTCTGCAGAAGACACTGCACTACAATTCCTGTGCGATCAATGAAAAAGGTCAGAAAATCTAATGCTAAAATTATACAGCAATTTTCAGTTCCTATTACTAAAATTATTGCTTTAGGAAAGTACCTAAGGCACAAGCATTCAAAGACTTGATAAAAAATTACGTCTTTGCGAAGCCAGGATCACTCTGTTCCATCCATCCTGGAGTGAACTGAAAGAGAACACATTTTGCATCCCAAATCTGAAGAATTAATAGCTCAAAAAGCATCACATGGATTTTGGCATTCTTTAAGTTAAACAAACAAATACCAACAGTGAACAAAAAGAACCAAAAAAAAGATATAAAAAATTGTGTATATGAATTGATAGAAGGACTTGCTCTGAAAAAATAAAATCTTCTTCTAAAATAATAAACTTACTGCATGCTACTCAGTGAATGTCTCAAATTTTTCTACTACTCTTTTAACTTCTGCAAGACTTAAAGAAATTGAAACAGCAAATAGCAATTACAAAGAAAAATCTACCCATTTTTATTATTTAGTGAGCTGATGACTTTGTAAATAAAAAATTATCTAAAGACACTTGTCTTTAGCACTTTAATTACACTGAGCATCAAAACGTTACATACCCGGATCTCAGACAGAGGGAGACTGAATACTAAAGGCTGAACATTTCAAGAAAAGCATGGAAATGATATTTAGAACTTAAGGATTAAGGAACTGTAATAAAACAAGTCCAACAAAAAAAGCAAAGATTATTAAAGGCCACAAGATTCAAATGCATCATTTGTTGACTGTTTTTTTCCTCCAAAAGAGAGCCTAAAGCTAATAATATATACAGGTTTTGTTCCAGTGTAATAGTGGAGCGTAGTATACAATGTTTAAAGCAATTCACGTAATGTTTTAAAATAGAAGCCATTATATGCTTTACTCAGAGAAAAGAACAGAAAGCACATTCTTCGTTTATTATTTATGTAGAAACATGGTGAAATTTAGAAAATAAAATGACGAAACATGCTGAACATCACAGATAAGTGTAAAAACAAATGCAAATAGCAAACATTTCATTGTACAGACAACAGCAATAATCATGCTGTAAACCATAAAATATAATCTGCATACTTTTGTTTTGGAGTTCTGCAGGGAATGACACACCTTCCAACATAAAACACTTAATAAAAATAAGTCTAAATGCAAATTATTTACATCTCAGATCAAAACCCATCATTAGGGATCGTTTTGGCATCAGAACTAATAATTATACCAGAGGTTTTCTCGTTTCAACAGTTCAAGTAGTTCATTTCTTCGAGTTATTGAGCACTTAGTCTATGTCAGCCTACCCAACTTCTTCATAAATAGAGATTAAGCAATATGCAGCATGGCTTAATTGTAAGTACTAGCATGGAACAACTTCTATGTGAGAGTAAAAAAGACACACTAACTCATTCATTCCTGTTCATTAAAGATAATGACAGTTTTTCTCATGAACCTCCAACAGTCCATACTGCTAGCTTCACTTGTCCTATGTTAGCACATTAGAGCAACAAAAATAGTAGAGAAATCATTACCATGCATTTTGCTTCCAAATAATTTTGCTAGTCCAGAGAAAGCTTCCTATAAAACAGTTTTGAGAAAGAAGCATGGCATATGCTGCCAAAGAGAACTCACTAGACAAAAGCTAGGCTAATTTAAAAGAGAGAAAGTGAAATCTAATTAGTATTTATTTATTTTTCTTCTCAGGATGATGTTAAATTAGTATTTATTTATTTTTCTTCTCAGGATGATGTTAAATAAGATTTTGGAGCTAGGTACTAAAATATTAATTTAACAAGAAAATGTGTTCTTTAATTACTTCAAAAGAACAAAGCTCAGTGCTAATGTAAATCATCAATCTTACAGTGTATGAAAAAGTTGACTTTTAATAATTTAAGCTGATATTTTAGCTTCCTTAGCTGATATTTTTATTTACATTTCTTTATTTATCTCTTCTTAAAATAATAATATTAAAAAAGGAAACAGACCTAAATAATCTGTTAACACTTTTCCACATTGACCTCTTTAGACATCGATACATCTTCAGTTTGGGTGTAACAAAGAAAACTAGGATCCATTTCCTCATAATGGCCACTGCCAACATTTATTCACTGGTAAATGTCAGAAAGAGTTGAGATTAAGAAAAAAAGTTTAAGTCAATACTTAGATCATTTTTTTTCTTTCTTTTTTTTTGGGGGGAGGGGGAAGTATTGAATGTAACACGCACTGCTTGGAACTTCAGACAAAATCATCATAAAGCTATAAGAAGCAACTAAATGCAATTCTGTATGGAATGGAGTCTAGCAATCTCATTTGATTTTCTTAATTCCTATCTGCATTACTACAAGTTCTCATCTCTTAAGTTTTATCCATACTAGATAGCCTAAAAAAACCCACATTACTCAATCAAATAAAGCAAGGCACAGAACGGCAGACAGTGAGCTAGTGAAATTATAATCACACCAATCTCTTTAATCCATTCAAAATATCACCATGATAAGTACCTGAAATATTATAAGTAGATTTACGCATTCCTCAGGAACTATACTTAAGATGTACATCAGGATTATTTTAAAAATCTTTTAAACTGGCTTAAAATCCCTAAAACATACTTAAAATGTGAAAGCTAAAAAAAGAGCAGAGAAGCTGCAAGATACGTTCACGGTCATCATGAAGTCAGAAGCAATTTCTGGCACCAAAACTCATCTTTTATTATATGAATTCCAGCTTTCCCCTACGTCATATAAAAATTGAGTTGACCTGAAATATTTCTTTCTTACTGATTACTGTGCTTTGTAAAACCCATGTGACATCTGACAAAAGAAATTCCTGTGAGATTAACTGCAGTAGGATTAATTCCTCAGTGCATGAAGGAGCAAATCTGTAACATCAAAATAATTTGGAACATAGGATTTTTTGCACATGCTTCTCTCACCTGATAACGTACCGTCATGATTGTAGCTGTTGTAATTTAGACTTTTCAAACTACATACTTACTATTGCTTAGCAAAACATCATCTGAATGGCTTGTATAAAAATTAACATACAGATGTTTTTAAGCACACTAGGCACTGAGTACCACTTAAAGGAATTTTTTCATTGTCATTCAAACACCATGGCATACAGGCATCAAAACAAAACATCCTTTTAGAAGCGTTTCCTTTGGTTGGTTGGTTTGTGTTTTACTTTGTAGTTTGGCTTAATCATTCTGTTCCTTTATCTCTTCTAGGAAAGCAAAAATTTCTTACATGTACTCTAATGAAGACTGCTGCATGGAGTCCTTGGTTTTTGATTATTTCAAACATTAAATAGCACTGACCATTTACTCATAATTTGCTTTGATGATACACAAATGTCTGAACAGTTCCATAGTTAATGAAAATGACAAAAAAAATCACTTAAGATGATGTGATGATCTAATGATGTAACCTACAGAAATCATCCATGTCCTGGGGAAATAAATTTATACTAGAAAATAAACTGGATGCTCAATTTCTGTTGTCATTCCTATTTCAACTAATGTTAATCTAGCTGCTTAGAGGTTTATAACTACTAGAAATATTTGACAGGATGGCTCAAAAGCTATGTACTATTGACACAGTACTATGATACAGTATCAACTACCCCTGTACAGTGATGCCTGAGGGCTTCCAAAGGGATAGAAAAGCATTCTGTTGTTCTCCCATTATTTCCTGGGGTTAAAACTCTGCAATCCAGGACTCCTTCATGTACAATGAGCTACACTTCCACAGAACTCTGTCTTCTTACGAAGTGAGTACAAAACACATCCTTTATGCATGTTCTTCATCTACACCAGGGAAATTTAGGACCAGGCAAATTGCTGCACAGATCATTTACTTATATCTAACAATATTTAGGTAGAATAGAAAGATGCCTGGACTACTCAGTACCTTTGAACAGCAATTAGAACATTACTGTTATGACTTTGATGAGTATATGCGTCTTTTGGTAATTTTCTCCTTACACGTTACACTGCATCATTGAAAATGGGAAGTACACTGCAATGGAATCCACCATGGAAATGGAGCGTATAAATTACACGGGTCTTCAATAAATCCAGAATATTACAGTTCAAGGAACAGTAAAATGCTTACAGAAAAAAGACATCAGTTGCCAATAGCTCCATAGCATTTTAAAATGGTAGGACCCACGAGACACTATCAAATGCAAACAGACAAGGGTCTTAAAGCCACATAGAACTCAGTAGGCCATATGCAGGTCTTTTAACACCACACAGCCATCAACATGAAATCATTAACACAATATGATTGTACTCAAGTTGCTCAAGAAACAGTGATTTCGATTTTATTTATCTTTACTATTTTTTTTATCACCCTTTCTAACGTGGGACTGGAAGAAAAAAATTTAGACTTCTCCCATCGCTTTAGTTACTTTTTTTAATTTACGCTTCAACAGTGAAATCCATACAAGTTGTCCTCAATAACAACACCTCTGCAGATCTCTATTGTTCACTTGTCGAGGCTGTGGTCATTTTTCCAGCTTTTTCAGAAATACCATCTGAAGCAATTTTCTTCTGTGACCTGCCAATTTCAGTTGAAGCTCTTCAGATTACCATTTGTTACAACAGATTTCCCAAAGTGAATCAAGTATGATATGATGAGAAGGAAATTTTTCTTCAAATGCAAATGTTCTTTATATCCTTCTTTCTCAGAATAGCACATGCAGCACCAAAATAGCATACATTATGATTGACCTCAGCAGGAATAATTTATGCTCCTGAGCTACTTTGTGTATGTAGCCAGGAGGGAGCTGTGTGAAAGTTCATACAGTCAGACATCTTCGAGTCAATGTACTGATCTGGTGTAAAATTAAACGCTCAAAGATCTCATAAACAATTGTGACACCCTCAAAAGGACTTGGGGTACATAAACCAATGCATGGATTACACTGATCCAAAACAGCATTCCCTTCATCTCTGACAGATATGATCTTAATTTTACTGAAGTGTTTAAAAGCCAAAGGGAGAGCAGATCAAGCATCATTCTTGTGGTGTAGAATGTGCATGTCTCGGTTCAACAAGAAGTAACCTACATGTTGACCTTCTGTAAGATAACACCAGAGCATTTGTAAACACTATAGTTTAATATGGAAGAAGAGTGGAGTCATCAATAATCTCTTATCAGAAAGTTGTATCAACATGCACATCTCCCTCTATTAATGGTGCTAGCTCTTAACTTCTCTCATCTTTCCATCATCCATAAACTATAATTTTGAATAACTGCCAAGAACTCCTTATTAATAATCACCACTAAAATATTTTATGAATAAAAAAGGGTATCTTGAAAAGCGAAGTCTGACTCCCAAGAAGTTTTATTTGCTAAACTTGGTAAGTTTTTATTTCAAGAGGATGATTTGCATTACTAGAAAATTTGAAGATTTACTTAAAATGAAGTGCAAAAATATCAATTTTTGATATAGTTTTACTTCCACCAAAAAAATGGCCCACATATGGCAATTTCAGTCTTCTGTCATTCTCTTACAGTGACTCTGTTAAGAGGATCATCTGGAAAAAAAAAATCCTAAATACTAACAAAGGTTATTTAAGTGCTCATGGTAAATACATTTTCTATTTTTACATTTTCAACCTGCCTCCTATTTCTATTTTTGTTAATGACATGCTAAATTTAATTTATATTAGAATTTGCAGAAAAAATGTATAATCTTAATAATACTGTGAGTGTTTAATAAGCATCTTTCCTTTCTTCTGCAGCGTCTTTAAAAATTACCTCTAATTGTGTTAGGTTAACATAATTAAGAAAAAAAAAAGGATGATTTCAAACCACCGCTTAAGAACACTGTAAAAAATCTCAAGAAAAGTTTTGATTTTTGACAACTCTCTCACTGCTGTAATTCCCTTAAAACCTTTTAGAGAATATTATTTCTGTCCGTTTTTAACACTTACATCTTAGTGTTATCACAGTCATTTCCCTCCTGTGTAGTGGAATAGAAGTCACGAGTGTTGCAAAATAAGCAGTTAATTTTAAGCTGAATCTTATCAGATGATAAACGTGAGAAAATATCACGCAAACAACACCCCAACTGCCACGTGAGTAAGATAACGCACTGACAGTCTACATGCATTTTGTAGTCACAGTATAATTACACACTACAAAAATCCTACAAAGGGACACAGTACTGGAGCCAAGGTTATTATAAGAAATAGCAGCATGTGGTTGCGGCAATGTAAGGTGAAACAAGTTAATAACTTTCTATTATCTACTGGTAAAGCTGCTACCTCTGTATGTGGAAATAAATGACATGAGAAAAAAAGCTAAATTAGACAACTGATAATTTATGTGAGGTAGCAAAAGAGTACAGATGGCGGGTACATAAGCAGCACATATCACAGCAACAACAAAAATCAGCTCCTTCGATTTGGAAAACGGTAACATAAATGGCACCTTTGGAGAAATGCATGCTAAGGTATAAAATACTTGAAATCGTTAAAGGAACATTAGGGGAAATATTTGTACATAGTAGCTGACAAAGAAATCCATGAAGCGCTAAGCAACTATTTGTTCTAAAGCCTAATAAGAAGAACTCGCACAAAACATGTTCAATTCCTGGACTAGAATCTCTTCACAACCTGACAGGTTAGACCTGCAATGTTTTTACTCCTCCTCATGATTCAATCCCTAAGCTACAGGATATTTTTCAAAGAGTGCTGAGCGCTCCACAGATTTTCTGACCATTTTCAACAGAAGAGCTTGAACAGATGGGAACAAAATATCCTCACAATATCAACTGAAGTCAAGGGACCCTCCTCAGGTATAGAGTTCCACAATCACCATGCCAGGAGGACTGAAAGAGAAGTTTGCAACCCGGAGGTGAGTTTTCAAACCACTGTCCTAGTGAACAGAGAACAACCTCGTTCTTCTGTTATATCAGATACGGCCAGCAGAAAAACAACGTGCACATAGCAAAGCAGAAAAGCAGTGTGTACAACTGGAGAAACATTAACTGACAACCAAAACACTGAACAAACAAACAGACAAACGCACGCAACAAATTTTAAGAGATCATATGAGGGCTGCTCCAGAAATAATGACTCCTGTTTTATTACGTTGGCCCATGACGTCAGAGGTGGCTGTTGCTGGTATGGCGGTGGAGGCTGAAACTTCCCACCAATATTCCCTTACATTGTGTTGCCATGTGACAAATGGCAGTAGAGGAAAAGTCTGACAAATAGGCATCTGGCATGGAAGTGCATATGAAGCAAAGGTGTGGAATTGAATCCATTCATGTGGAAAAAATAGCACCCACTGACATTAATCAATGCTTACTCGGGTCACCTCTGTGCTGGTGCACACTTTTAGGACCATGGCATGCAGGTTCTTGTTCATTGCTCTCAAAAATTCAAAGCTAATCATGCTGACTGTGTTGAAAAATAGTGTTTTGTAGCTGAGAATTTGGTCTCTCAAATAGCGCTACTGAGCACTTCATACCTATTGTCATTTATATGGAAATAAATAGGAGCATTACTTTTGGAGCAATTTACAAAGCAAGAAAGAGGCAACAAAAGCTAACTTTCCCTTCATATTTTCTCAGCTTCTCTTTGAAAGAATCTACTATATCTAGTATCTTCCCAACATCTGGTTCCACAGGTGAGGAAGTCAGGGTAATGTCTATTCTGAAAATCCCTAAGGAAATGAGAAAACAAGCCAGATGTAGAGCAATTCCAGTAAAAATTAACTGGCTTTGAGCAAGCCTAGAGGCAAACACTTGAGCATCACAAATTAAAACAAAAATTTTGTGAATACTAGAAGTGCCTCAAAATTCCATTTACATTTTGTAAAATTATTCAGGTACCTACAACTCCCGATTCAGTGTTTTGAAGAGATTAACAGAGTGAATTTCCTCTCATATATTTTTTCTCTGTTGCCATAAAATAATCCTTTATTCAATTCTGTGGGTGGATTGTAATAGATCTCTTCTATGTTCTGCAGGACTTCATAGAACAGAGCATAGCTAAAAACAAGGGATATTACATATTCTTAACCTCTGAAAAATATTACTGGCACATTTGCAAGAGTATGCAATTTTTTTTGCAAATAGTTTACCAAATACGATGCAAACACTCAAAGGCATCACAGTTCAAAGCCTGAAGAAACAGCATCTTATCTCCATTTCCACAGAGGTCAATTTAGAATAGGTCAATTCCTTCCATAACACAGTGAGAAAATTGTCTTAAAAACAACATGTAATTAACATATCACAATATCCCTATACAACCAACAGAAAGATTTGAATAAGAATTTACTGCACATAAAGTGAAATCTTCGTTATGGGTACATATGCCAAGTTTTAAGTTAAGTACATACAGTGCCATATAGAGCTTAGAACTGGCTGCGGAAAAAAAAAAGAAAAACACAAATATCTAGGGAAGTGTTCTTCAACAGAAGGAATAGGAAAAGTCAGTGTTGAAAAGAAAATGGACCGTGCAGACAATACCAGATAGAACTAATATGGGAGGTTTATTCCTTCCTCTTTGCATGAGACTCTAGATGTGGTGGGAAAACAGGTATAAATCTCAGAACTGAGTGGTCTGCAGCTATTCCAGCCTGAGTTGCAGTCACAGAAAATAACCCACATTGTAAACTCCTCAGATGTCTTATTTTTATCTCGTGTGTTTCTTTCGTGCCAGCCCAGCTATGCTGTAATCTCTGATAAGGAGCACGTGTACAACATGCGAAAGAAACAAACTATAAAAGCTAATTTTCCCAACTTTTTCTACTACTGTTACTTGTTTTACTTTACAGGAGCATAGAACAACTAAGAAGTCAAGCTTCAAATTCAAGAAGTTACATTCTAAGCAAAAAAGTCTCCCAGTTGGTAATTTGTGTTATGCGATACTGCAGACAGTACACCATTTGTCTCAGTGCTATCATAAATCAACAGTTAAGGATGCCAGAAATCAGTGGGAAAGGATAAGGAAAAGTTTAAATGCTTAATAACATTAACATCATATAACAAAAGTAAGCCAGTATTTTCAGTATTCCCAATATTTCAAAAGGTGCATATAGAACAACAAATTGACTTGAATTCACTTGAGAACTTTTTGCCTTCAGTTTCCACTAATGGTGGAAGCATTTCATGAGAATATCCAGAAGAAAAGAATTCTTCTCTGTCCCAAAATTATCACTGATTCACTATTTAGCACATAGTTTTCTCTCAAGGCTCTCACATCACTAAAAAAAAAATTACTAAAAAACAAAAGAATTCCACGTCCATGTCAAGAAAACTGCCTAGACCACTGCTGCTTAAGTTCATACTATATCTGCTCTAACTTAGCTCCTGTCAAAATTAGTACACTTGTTCACATGAACCTAACTCCTCTTTCTTAACTTGCCCTAATGCCAAATGACTAGGTGATAGTATCTACAAATTAATCTAGCACTAAGACAACTGTGTTAAAATCCCATCACCTATAGCATGGAACATTTCTGTGATGTTGCTGGGAGCATCTGCCAAAAAAGCTGTTCTAGATTTTCCATTCCAAGCAGAATTTTACATGCCAAGCTTTATGAACCTTAAAGCTGACATCTACTAAATGAGTTGTCACATTCCAAAAGCGATTTTCAAACACATTCAGAGAACACTGTGCTTGTAAAAGAGTTGTTTCTAGCAAGTAACAGGATTTTAACATCCATCATTAATTCCTATAGTGTATGCTTACAAGCACACACAAACTATCTGAATAATCTTATTTTACTGATTTTATTCCCCTCCTACTCTTCTGAATCCACATGCTTTGTCTTCAGGAAACAGTAAATGATAAATTCCAGTAGTGTTTCTTCTCAGAGTATTACACTCTACACATCATTAGGGCTCTCAGATACAGATTTCTTTTCAGAAACTTACTTACTGAATGATTTGGGGAAAAATAACTGCAGTGCCTCTTTATTCATTTATAAAATAATACTCAACTCCTAGTTAATTATGTTTAGAGACCTATAAACTGACCTAATGCCCTGTGAAGCTCTACAGAAGTTGCTCAGTGTACTACAATTAAATGTGACCCATTTTTGATACAGAAATTTTTCCACTGAAACATTGTCTCTGTTGAGAACTCAAGGTCAGTATGTTGATATTAGCAATAGCATTAACACAGGAAAAATGTATTGAAGAGTGGCTTCAAACACACAAAATTCAATATTGTCACTTCATTTACAACAGACACCAAGCAAATAAATCAACAAAACAGAAAGGAAAACTATACAATAGTTATCATGAAAACCCAAAATAGAATGCCTTATCTCTCCTTAAAAGAAAAAAATAGTAACACATTGAAATTATTGTTATAATGTCTATTTCTTAGACTAATGATGCTTTAGCACTCAGTTGGAAAAGCTCTCATTGCTGATAAAGGCAGTAGCAATAGCAGCAGAATTCAAATGTGTGTTACCCAATGTAATCCCTTACCTTTCCAATTTATTTCCTACACGTACTCCCAAATTTTCATTGGCATTTGTTAAATGCATAGACCTTTCAAAAGGGAAAACAAAATAATCCCACTGGACTACATGAGCTTGCTGAAATCAGATGTAGACTTGTTGATTTGGTGCACCCAGTCTATGTTCAAACAATGCTCTATAGTCAGACTTATCAAAGTAAAAGACTACACAAAAATGTTTTTTTCTGGTAAAAACGATTACTGGTTGCGAATAAAACTACTCTGTAACACCTTGTGATTGGTGTCTCGACATTTCCCAGCTCACCTGCCTACATAAACCAAAAATGACTCAAAAATCAATGGCTACTGGCAGAACCATACCTTACAAAGGTGACAGGCAACAGGCAGTGTAATGTTGCCCTTTCAGCAACTGTGTGGCAATACAGATAATATTACTAATATATTTCTAGAAATGACAACCTGTTAATATATATACGTGTAAGCAACCACACAGGTTAAAAACAGGCTAAAAAAAACCTGCTGAAGCACCAGAAGTATAGACTGGATGCACATACCCCACAGAGGAACAGCAATAAAGAATTTTTGAGCCCGAAAGAATAAGGGATACTCAAATGTATGAACACTTTGTTACATATTCCAGTTGTCCATTAAAAAGCCACAAAAGTAAATACAAGTATTTTAAGTGAATGTTGGCTTACACATGAGACCAATAGTTAACTTGTTAACATAATCATACCCAAACACAAAAATTAATAACAGTCAAGGAAAGTACAGGCTACCTAGGAATCATTTCTGATCAAGAATATATTTATAAAAATGCCTTTTTAAACCTTGGTATTTCGAATACATGAATTCACCCATATTATTTGTCACAAATATAAACTAGAAAAGGTAAGAATAAGGAGATACAGCATATTGTAAAACAGCAACAGGCATAAAAACAGTAATCTCACAAATTCACAAAAGAAAATCACAAAAATGTTAAGATAAACAATAGGATAGAATAAGTTAACATACTAATTGACAATAGCAAGTCCAAATTGACTAGCAGAAGTACAATTACAGTCTCTGGTCCTCCAGAACTCTGCAGCCTGTTTTGTCCTGCTCTTTTCAATTGGAGCTGGAAGCTAAAAATCTATACTGACTTTGAAATACCAATCATTGACCACACAGCGCAGAAGTATACCCACATTTGAACAGAAGTATATCTGCACATTTCTTGCTAATTCCCTTATTTTCAAGGCATCTAACAGCACAGAAATTTCTAGCTTGTGGCAGCATTTTGAAAGCCAGGAGAATGAAAGAACTGTTTCAAAATTCAGCCACTGATAAAGGAGAGAGAGAATCTGTGCTACAAAGTGTTTGGTTTGGTAGACATATAGAAAGGAGTCAGTAAACTGGAATAGCCACAGATTTTCTAAAAGATGCTTACACAGAAAGGCCACCAAAACAGATGACTTGGAATCAGAAATACACACAGACTGAGTCTGCAAAGTAATTACAGTAACACTGATAGAAGTACTTCTTGTGTGATGGTTTCTTCAGGTTGTTATTTTTTTCATTTAATCTTCTATGAAAAATTAACATTATAGGCTTTTAACATCCTCAAGGTCCATACATTGCTCCATAGAGAAAAATTTCAAAACTTGAACAGATACTGCACTACCATCATCAGAGGCTAAATGAGAGTTGTAAGGGACCTCTAGAGATCATGGAGTCAAACCCTGTGCCCAAGCAGCTCCCTAGCCCAGGTTGCACAGGTAGGCGTCCAGGCGGGTCTTGAACGTCTCCAGAGAAGGAGACTCCAGCACTTCTCTGTGCAGCTGTGCCACTGCTCCATCACTGCACCGTGAAGAAGTTCCCATACACATTTGCACGAAACTTCCTGTGCCTCAGGAAGTTTGCGACCATTTCCCCTTGTCCTATCACCACATACTGCTGAAAAGAGTCCAGGACTGTTCCCTTGCCTCCTACTTCTTGGATGTGTATAGATATGGATCAAATCCCCTCTGAGACTTATTGTATCAAGGCTGAACAAACCCAGGTCTCTCAGCCTTTCCTCATTAGAGACATGTTTCACACCCATTGTAGCCCTCCACTGGACTCTTGCAAGGAGATCTCTGTCGTTTTTTTTTGGGGGAGCCCAGAACTGGACACAGCTAGACACGTGTCATTCAAAACCAAACATATAGCCACTTTTTTTTTTTTTTTTTAGGATAAACCTTGTTGAAATAAATCTAATGTTTGTTAGACACAGCAATTCTTATAGTATTCAGAATCTCCACACTAATCTTTCTGGCATAAGTAAAACTAGAAATACATTTAAAATCCATTTCTTACCTGTAAACTTGCAAGGAAATATTACTGTAGTCTTTATGTTACAAACACATACTGTACACTAATTATATGCACTGCAGAAACGCATGCTGAAAATTAATTGAGCTTTTATAAGCCCACCTTTTGCAACAACCCCAAGATTAGATTAGACAGCCCATTTCAGATCCAAATTGAAAGAACCATTGTCAATACATAGCAATCATTAAGCCACAGAACAACAGAAGCGTGTTCTGTGGACTTTGCTTTGGCATAGATGGAAAATGAGTAAAGGAAGGCAAAGGTGAGACAGGAAGAACGCACAACATTAGGAAACAGTTGCTAAATGTACAGGGCACAACTCCAAAAAATAACTACAATAATTATGCCTCTTATATCTTAAGATTATGCTACTCACAGTATTAGGAAAAAATAAAACGCTAACTATTCTCCCTGGTAATCTAGGTAAATGAACGTCCAAGAAAATTTGAAGAACGCCCCATGAAACAGTAAAAAGTTACGTGGGAGGTGAAAGGGTAACCTCTTCTCCAAGGCTCACCTTAATAAAATTGAAAAACAATTTCCAAAATAAAGCATACAAATCATAGACCCAGACCACCTGTGATCCTCAAGATTTCCAAAGCCATCTATGAAATGACAAGTAAGCTTGGTTAAACTTTGTTTAGAAAATTTCTAAGTTAATTAGGTACAATACATTCTATTATTTAAGACAATTAGATGATGAGAGGTAGTAAGATTTAGGATAATTTCTTCTGGATTTAGCATGCACATTACTTCTATAACAAGGATTTTTACTTAAAAGGACTTGAAAAATTGTGACCTACAGCAGCACTGCTAGCGATCCATGGTCTCTCCCAACATTTTCTTTTCTAGCAAGAGAATGCTAATTACCTAGCTAAGCATCCTCACGTCCTCTAAAGTCCAGATTTTACCCCATGTAAGGTCCTACGTTCCTCACACTTGAAATAAACTCTGTTTCATATAAAGCTCCATTACATAAGGAAAGCGATTTGAGCCACTCAGAACGAAGTTACAAATTCATTAAAGTTAAAAGAATACATAGTTGTAATATTGCTAGAGAAAGGGTCCCTAAACGAAATTCTTATGCTTATTTTATGGAAGAGGTCAGACACCATGACTTGCTGGTCCCAACTGGCTAGAATAATCTATGAATGTACATTTTCACATGATTTGCACTGTTAGCCTTGGCTTATTTTTGTAAAACAGTAAGAATGAAACTCAGTGTTTGTTGTTGTTGTTGTTGTTTTTTTATCAGCATGAGCAGTAAGGAAATAAAGAAAATGTTATCTGGAGGAAAAGCGGGTCAGCAGTCAGGCCTCATATCAGAAATGAATTTCTTTTGCATTTCGAGGTCATAACCTGTAACACAGAATCTCATCAGTATTCAGTAATCTTGTGTATGTACA
Organism: Cyrtonyx montezumae; assembly: GCF_038088225.1. Classification (NCBI taxonomy): domain Eukaryota; kingdom Metazoa; phylum Chordata; class Aves; order Galliformes; family Odontophoridae; genus Cyrtonyx; species Cyrtonyx montezumae. The sequence continues at coordinate 15,176,657 of NW_027071936.1, read as the reverse complement.
CATTAAAGAAATAGCTCCGCGTGATTTAATCTATTCAATATTTTTCTTATTCTGTTTTCCTGAAGAACAACAACAGCATCAAAAAGAAACAGGAAAACTAACTCAACTTACTAGCTCTAGCCAGGACTCATCAATGAAAACAATTTAATTGTGCACTGATTTATTTATCTCGCTAAATTCCTACCATATTTTATAAAATTAAATTATTTCTAGATAAACAGAAAAATATATGAAGTAGGTAAGTCATCCTATTGATATTTAGTTCAAAAGACAGATATTCTGAAAAAGAAAGTAGTCAGGGAAATTATTTCTCATCCAATTTCTTATTTCTCTTCCTGTGACATATATATTAAGAATTTTTTATTGAATTCTATTATGTCAGTGCTTGTAGCCCTCACTGACACGTGCAAAAGGCTACAGACCTTTTCAACAGAAAACTCTTCAATCATTTGTAATGGAACTCCTTTGCTGTTTCGGCAAATTCCCTTCAAACCACCAACTCACATTTCTATTTGGCCTCAGTGCACTGGGAAGTTTCTATTCTAGTCTACAGTTGAGTACTGTCTCTCACTATTTAGATATAAGAAAAACTGACAAGCACAACAACAAAACTAAAGCCTTAATTTCCTGCAGTGCAACTAAAACCTCCAGGGCTTATCCATCAGCAAAGCCAACTGAAACCAGCAAATTAATCTGCCCGGAATGGCAGAAAAGCACAAGTAGTCTAAGACCTCAGCAGGTTAGGATGACACACGGGTCTTTTAGGTTGTGTTAACTAAATACGAACCCACAAGATACTGCATGAACTCTATGATACTGTACTGTGTGCCAGCCAGGGTTTCTCCGCATATATGTACCTACACCACACAGTTATAAATCTCAGTAGCAAAGAGAATAATGCAACTATTCCACACAGATGCACAGTTTTCCTGAAGCACTGTTACAAGCATGCGTAGTTATGCCCTTCCATAAGCTAAGAGACATGAGCTTAACTTTGATCATCAACCTCATTTGGCTGTTTTAAAGGAGTGAAAAATAAGATCCATCTCTTATTTTTCAGAAAAGTGCTGTCAGAACTTGGACTGGATTCCAACATCATCAGGAAGTTCTGCACTGCATGAGATAAACTGAAGAATAGCTGACTGCTCACTAAGCAGATAAGTGATCATGAAAATAATTGTTACGCACAAGAGAAAATCAATTCGTCTAAAAACAATGTTTTGATGAAATAGTAATCAGCCTTACTACTAATTTTGCATTAAAAATTTATTCAGTCCTTTTGTTAATAAATACTTACAAAATCTGTTCCACAACGGCTAAAATCTTAATAGCACTAACGTACACTATAAAAAAAAATGAAGGCATGAATGTAATGCTTGGTTACACCCTGGTTGATATAGCAAAATCCTCACAACTATCTCAACCTCAAGACCCAGTATATTTAAGAAACAAAGTAGAATAACATTGCAAACTTAACTTTACGCAAAGAAAATGAACACAATTTTATAATAATTAGATTGTCACCTCTCTACTGATATGCTAACTGTTTTATTTTATTTCCATAATCCATTACAGCATTGAACTTCCCTCATCTCAAGCAGCAGGCTGCCTGTATAAGCATCCTCCTCTTTTTAGCCATTTCAAGCATATCTATTATTATTTCATCAATAGTGTGTGATTTATCATTTCCAGTTTAGGCAAAGCACTGTCTTCAATGTGGTATGTCAGAATATGCTCTATTCTGCATGCAATTACTCTCATATTGTTTCCCATTTCTTCTACTATTTGTTCATAATGGGTTTGCTACTTTCAATTTTAAGTTGATACTTTATGCTTTGCTTTTTCTGTGTGGGTAACTTCAATATTACAAAAGAAGATGACTCGTTTCCCCTGGCCTGGGAGAGCCATTCTCTTATGCTTCTTCATGCAGGTTTGCTTATCTTCCAAACATTCATACTATTGCCCAAAATTAACCTGTGAAGCACCAAGCCCCAGAACCTCTCTAAAGGTACTCCATAAATAGTTCATGCAGTCCAAAGCATCTTAAATCTTCTAACTCTAGTTTCCCTCATACAATCAGGTACAGACAAACCAACAGTGGAAAACAGTATTACCAACAAATTTAATTTCAACCATGTCATTCACATAAGCGTAATAAATAATTCCTTTATGAAACATAAGTCCTGAAAAAAGACAACTACCACTTTTTTTTTCTTTTAAACAAATTCTTTACATCTAATTTTATAAGTGGATAACTAAAGACACAGAGCAAGGGTCAGATGAAGATCCCAAATCACCATACATACACGTAACAGCCACCAAGTGCTCCCCAGGAGTTAGTGAGACATTTCAGTGATATATAGGGGCTACTCCAAAAGTAATGACTCCTGTTTTATTATGCTGACCCACGATACCAGAGGCACAAACCATTCTATGGCAGTAGAGATTGAAACTTCCCACCAACATCCCGTTACATTTTGTTGCTGCGTGACAGACAGAGGGGCAGCAGAGGGACAGTCTAACAGACTGTGTCTGACATGGAAGTGCAAATGAAGCAAAGGTGTGTCATGGAATTCATTCACAGGGAAAAAGTGGCACCCACTAGCACACATCGACCCTTGCTGAACAATTCTGGAGACCAAAAGTGAAAGTCAGCACAGCAGAAGTTGGAGTGTGCAGGAACATTTTCTTAGCAATGACACCATCACAGCAGCTGTGAAACAGTGGGTCACCTCTGCTGGTGCAGATTTTTATGGGTGTGGCATGTAGGCTCTGGTTCGTGGCTGGAGAAAATGCATAGCTAGAGGTGGTGACTGTGTTGAAAAGTAGCATTTGGCAGTTAAGTTGCCCTACAGTAATATGAAGGAATCTCATTGTGCTCATTGAAGCTGATGTAATTTCCACAGAAAAAAATAGGAGCATTACTTTCAGAGCAACCTACACAGTTCAAAGTTGGTTCTTGGTGCAGACTGTATAACATACTTCTTAATAAACTTAAACAGCAACACACAGGTTTTATAAACTGCACAGTACAAAAACTGGATTGAGAAGATGGTTTAACTGATAAAGCCAAACTGCTTCTGGCAGCGTAGCCAGTGAACGACTGTTGCGGCTGATCGCAGCACACACGAATACAATCTCCTGCTTCAAGGAGATGGTTTTCTGTAATAATGAGACAATATAAAGAGACTATAAGAAGATAACAAACAATATTTGGAAAAGAAAAAAATAAATGTTATCTTGTCCCTAAAGATAAAAAAATTCAGGTGAAAGGATTTTCTGACAGTAGTTTGTGGTGGATGGTATAAAGTAGCATCAACCTTTCTGTGGGATTAATTCTCACACAAATTTTCCTGTCTGGCATTTAGACTGCAAGATGCAAGAGTTTTTTCCAGGAAAACTGGGAGGTATCCAGGACCTCCAAGAAATAGATTTAGGAAAGGATCAAAAAACATTACTGTAACACCACTAAGAACATGCTATAAGGAAAATCCATGCACTCTTTGCATATATCAGTTTGAAAACACAGAATGCATATCTATACAAACTCAAGCAGATGTGGAAAAACCCAGTTCATTAAACACAAGCCATGAATTTAACTAAAAAAACTCTCAGAAGCCTGGCCCTATTGAACACAGTAAGACTTTGCTATTATCTCTGCTGAATTCAGAATCCACCCAAGAGCTAAATAAATCAGATACTTCCCTCTGAGTTTCTAATTGACATTGTTCATGGATTTCCTATTTCTAACTGTATATTTCCACTTACATTAAACTTAGACAAACTGTAACATAAATGAATTGCTAATGTATGTTCCAACAAATACAAGGTACAGAGTTAACAGGATCAGTGCCTGAAGCTTTAAACTCTGAGACACAACTTTAATGCAGTACTACTGCAAGATTAGCTAGATAACTTTTTAACTACTGGCCCGCATTATCAGGGCAGCAGGGATTCCAAGGCAGATTTAATCCAGCTTTTGAGTCAATCTCCTCCAGAAAAAGATATCCAATGAGACTTGTGTTTTATACTGGCATCCAACAGACTGTACGTTTCACACTTGGTTTCCTGAATTTTAAAATTCATGTACCAGCAAAACATCTCTAGGGAACGCATCAATTACCTTTGTACACTTCTTGCCGCTTTCTTCCGTTTCTGTTCTGTATTTCCAGTATCTTTTCAACCTGCTATGGTTGTCTCCCCTTTCTCTGTGCTTGAAAACCATGATATACTTCAAAACCTTTTCATGTGATGTACTGATTACTGAGTCATTTTCCCATGGGTTACAGATCAGGTAGTTTCTGAACGCTCCAACTTGTTACATCATACACATTCAACCAAGATACCTGGTAGGCATGAAATTATGCTACGGCCAATGGCAAAAGCAGACAAGGTACTTATTACACTCTTTGTGAACAGAACCAAGCCATTAATCTTAATTAGGTAAACACTCTCAAAAACTAAGCTTTGAATGCTCATTAGAAAACTTGAGAATTTAAGATGAACACAGCAGCATCTCATGATTATTAGCAATGACCTTAAAGTTCATTTTACAAAGTTTTGGACAAAAGTTTTGGACTAAGTGCAACTTAAGCTCGTTTCTAAGGGATAGAGTACAGAAGGAGGAAAAAAAATCAACAAGTAGGCTATGTTCTCTCCTATGCTAGACAACAGAGTTTAAGGTATGGTTTCACAAAGTGTTTTGACAGCTGCAGTCACAGAGCGAAACTGTGAAATCTTCCATGTCAATATCTTATCCAAGTCTTATCAAATCCACTTATTAGAAGCAAATAGCAAAACAAAAATAAGAGAGACACTACACACACAGATACAGCCATACCTTAAACTGCATAACCTGCACATGAAACTAACCAGCTCCTTTACAAATACTTAAAATCTTAGCTTTCCTCTTGCTTTAAAATAATCCACAGCACAGAAAACTGCATAAGGGGCTTTAGAAGAATACACAGGGCAAGACATAGTGCAGGGGTGCAGATAACATGCTGTTTGGGGGTAGGAGGCTCTCAGACTTCTGTTGTTGAATCACCATTTATTAAAGAGAGAACCTGTGAGTTAAATATGAAAACCGATCAGCATTTATTTTAATCCAGTTTATTAAAATACTTGTGCATGTCAAATAGCCAAAATAGAAGACACTATACAGAAGAAAGCCACATACGAAAATAATGACTATTAGTTTTTATGTTTAATACGTGTCACTTTTTCCATTTCATACTTAAGAGTAATGTATTCTTTCTTCATTCAGTAGTATAGAATGCAATTGTAAGTACAATCTTAGCTAAACCTGACAGATTTTGCGACAATTTTTACATATACATTCAAGAAAAACAAAAGCAAAGTTCTAGAATGAGCAAGTAAGATTTAGTATACCTAGGCCAATAGCTACACAAAATATTGGGAGAAACTACATCCTTACACACACAAAACTCATTAAGTTTATTTTTTTTTTATCTCTAACCTTTCAATTAATAAGTACAAATTAAAAATTTCAAGATGTTTCCTTTGCCAACAAAAAAATTAAAGTTAATATTTATTAAACAAGTCAACTTCATGTTCAGATGAAATCTCTGAACAGCTGCACATAATCCCTGAAAGAGCTTACAAACCAGCCTAAGAAAACAAGATCAATTCATCATAATGGCTGGAAAGAGAAGCTAGCAGTAAGATTCTAAAAGTGCTAACTAATAATAGAAGTACAGAAGAAAGAAATTCAAACCCTGAAAAGAAAATTGTCTCCTGGCTAGGGCTTTCAGATATGTTGTCACAGCATGCTAAAATGACAAAAAGAAGCTTCACATTTACATTGCTGTAAAGGATACTATATTCAAAACCTTTTCACTTGCTCCAGCAGTCAACACACCACATGATATGACTTAGAGTCAGCCACAAATTTAATATTGTCCCAAAGCAATTGATTACCACTGAGACCATTCTCAGTCCAGAGCTATTAGTAAGTCTCAAACAGTAATTCAATTTAGATGCTTGCGTAACAGTTACTGCTTTAAGTCATTATATGAGGGCTGCTTCTAAAGTAATGTCTCTTATTTTATTATGTTGGCCCATGACATCAGTGGTAGATGCTGATGGTATAGCAGCAGAGGTGGAATCTTCCCACCAACATCCCATTACATTTTATTGCTGTGTGACAGATGGCAGCAGAGGGGCAAGTTTGACAAAGGGTATCTGACATGGAAGTTCAGATGAAACAAAGATGTGTCATAGAATTCCTGCATGCAGAACAAGTTGTACCCACTGACATTCATCAACACTTGCTAAATGTTTATGGACAAAAGAGTGGATGTGAACACAGTGAGGCAGTGGGTGGCACATTCCGTCAGTGGCAACAGCAAGTCACCTCCACTGATCTTCACAAGTGCAAAAAGCAGGCTCCTGTTCAGCACTGATGTACTGGCGCTGAATGTTGAAGAATACTGTTATGGAGCTGAGAACAACCTCTATCAAGTACTGTTTATGTGCTCTTTGTATCTGTCCTTGTTTCGAGCAAAATAAATAGGAGGCATTACTTCAGAGCAAACTGCATAAAATAAGGCATTAAAGCAGTGGAGAAACATTAAATTAACAAGAACATCTTGAGTCTGTCAAAAAACCAAATGGGAAAAAGGGATTTTTTGCTTTGCTTAGTCAAGGAGTTACTATCAGACCAGGCAACTACTGGAGATGTCACCTGATCGCACAAAAAAAAGTATTTGTACCTCCTACGAAGCAAAGCAGGTCTCAATCTAGCACTGTCAAAGCACCACTGAGTTGCAGAAGTATAGAGCATTCTGGCAGAGTAAATAGATTCAAATTGAGGACTTATAAAACTACAACAGAAAGGTAAGCCATGAAAGTTAGTGGACATCTTACAGAGATTAATTAACTGCAACAACAAACAGGTAATTCCTCATGAGCTCAGTCAGAAACACACGTAAAGGTAAAATAAATACAGGGAGAGAGAGTGACATTTAGAAACTGACATGGCATGAAGTAAACTGAGTTTTCATTTAGTTCCACACTTACAGTTTTTCCATGTGAATAAAAACAAGTAGAAAATTTTCATTTTGTTCTGAAACTTCCACCAATTAAAGGTTTTGAGCTATTTTGCTAACATCAAGCATTCAACAACTGCAAACAGGACAATATTAAATCTGAAAATTTAAGTCTTCAGAAGTTTGAAGTAAAAAGTGATAGTCAGAAAAATTCTGACACTGAATGAGGTAAGGAGAACAGGATTCAGGCTCTGATAAGGATGTAATCTGGGAAATCATCTTACTTCGATTTTCCCTCAGTCCAGCAGCACCTTACAGTCCAAAGCAATTGTTAGGAGCTTATCATCTTTACAGAGTTGATCTCTGAAGACTCACTATCTCCTATAACTACAGCTTAGATCTTCTAAGTATTACCCGAATGCCTGCTTTTCTCAAGAATGGCAGCCAAAAGAGGGAAGGGCAATATTCATTTGCTCACCAAAGACACACGTAAGGGGCAGCTCACCAGCAAGCTGACAGGCTTACTAAATGCTATCTGGGCTAATGTACCTCCAGCTACAACAGGACAAAAGAAAGTCTCTCAGACAGTAGAAAACAGAAGAGCTCATCAACTTTGAATTATCCAGAAATACATCACAGAATTAATCCTAGAATGTCACAACACAAGTAACTTCACCTGGGTCCAAAATAGATTAAAAAAATAAAAAAAACCACAGAGTCCTAAGTCAATTTCACTGGATTTCTTCTTTCCAAAAACAAAAACACAACCAGAAATAGCTCATTCTTATTAAAATAAATCCATAAATAAATGTATTGAAGTTGGAAATAATTTTTAATAAAACTACATTTTATTTTATTTTTTTAAGTCAAAATAAGCTTGAATCAGAAGAAAATACATTTAGGGTGTCCGGCTTATTCTTAGTTACTGATTTGCCAATAAAACAATGTAATTCCAAACAGAAAGAATATAGTTTTCAATTGCCAAATAACCAAAGAATAATCACACAATTGTGTTATACCCAAGCTTTCTTAATCGTTTATTCAAATGCTCTAAGTTGACTGTGAAGAAAGCAGAATGCTGTGGAAAATGATGAGAGCTAGAGGTATTCAAGCCAACATTCTTCCAGAATAAATAACATTGATTACACTGTGCACAGTACATATGGCACATCAGTCCATACGAGGGAAGTTATAAAATCATTATTTGCAAAAAATCTTCACTTATGAGCTCTCAATTTAAGTATTTGCAATGAAGCCAAAAAAAGCTAACAAAAATTATTTTTAATGCCAAGCAGATCTATTAAAGGAACTAAACAACCTGACAGTTCAATGCTCTAAATCTACAATATTCCTTCTTAATATCATGTATGTCTCTTTACATCTGTTTTTAGCACAGTGTTTTACCCATTTGTTTCTGCTTTAAAGATTGATAAGCATTAAAAAAGCAATGAATTATTTTCTTTTTGTCAGAGAGAAAGTAAAATCCTACGCCTATTTAGTTGAGCCAAAGACTTAAGAAAAAATGATTCCTCTCCTTCTAGAAATTGGAACACCTTCTACTGGAAAACAAGTCTAAGCATTGGTCCAGGCTGCACTCAGTATGACACCAACTTCAATGAAATTCCTTTATCTGCATGAACAATCTTAAAGACGAGAAAGCATTAATTTGAACACCTCTGTTGAGGCACAAACATTTCCCTCCATGCAATAAACAAACTCATTTATTACTACAAAGGTGCTGACAAACTCTAACAATACATGTTTAATGATAAAAGGTGACAAAACCTATTTACTATGTCAATCTTTGTTCTCCTTCCCAACCTACTAAAGAAATGCCACCCATTAAGATCTTAAAGCGTTATTTCCATTGACAACTGGATTTTCAACACCTATTTTCACCCTGAAATTTGTAATAGATAAGCATTGGTCAGGAATTCAACATGAATTTCAGACTGGTGCCCGGTATATACATAAAAGATAACGTCTATATTCTCTAGAACTGTAGAATTATCTACCTTAGCCCATTAGAGTCACCTGGGCAGAAACAAAACACTACACAGAAACAAATATGATAAAAAGAAAGCTTAGATTTAAAGGGATGTGAAACTGACATGCTGGAAGATAAACACTTAGAAGTATGTTTAGAACTGTGCTAGCAGTTCAGAAGTTTTTCTCATGCCTACAGGGACTTCTCCAGCCTTTATAGATACTTGATAAAAATTATTTTTCAGGAATTATAATCCCACTTGCAAGGGCTCTGACTATGCTATTTACCTGTGCTCCCTGACTCTCAGGGCTGCACCTTCTCCTGTGGCCAAAGCAATCAATTTGCTGGACCTATGATTTTAGTACCTCATTCCTGTCTGAACTACCGAAAAAGAGGACGCACAGATTTCTCCAGTAAACAGAGAGAAGTAAAAGAATGTGCCACTAACCCACACAACTGCACATTCCAGCCTCAAACTCTTATGGCACGTACACACCAAGTAGCTTCAGAGAAAAAACAGGTGAGGAACTAAGTGGGGAGTGATCAGTAATCTCATCAACGTCTACTAATATCAGAAAATAGGATGCAGTAAAAAATTGAGCTAGACTCTTTTCAGTGGTACCCACTTCCGGGAAAAGAGGCAATGGGCATAAACTGGAACACAATAAGTTCCACCTGAACATGATGCTGGTGCTGGATCACTAACAGGGGTTGCCCAGAAGTGCTGTGGAGTGTCCTCCTTGAAGATCTTAAAGAGGTGCCTGAACATGGCTCTGGGCTATCTGGATGCTGAAATAAATGACCTAAGGAGTTCTCTTATAATCTCAACCATTCTGTGATTCCAAGTCTGTCCAAGTAACTGTGCTTTATTCAAAGAATCTCAGCACAGTTGGCAATTCTAAAGCATTTTAGATTCTATTTATGTTACAAAGAAATGTTCCTCTAAAAAAGTCACCCTACACTCATAATTATTAATCCCTCAAGGCTACTATGCAATACGGAAGCCTACTTCTTTATCTTGCTTCATACACTACTTTCCAGCTTTAATTTGATTTATCAGGTTACTAATGACTGACACAAATGAGAAAGTAAAACAACTGAGTCCTATTTGCATCAAAACAACTTCATTATTGTGCACGAAGCCTAACTCAAAAGCTTACCTATCATTATCACTGAAGCAATCAGAAACAGCAGTGGAGGGAGGGATAAAGATGGAAGAACAAAATATGCTGAAAGGAAGTACAATTTCTATAAGATTGACTGCCATACACAGACTACTCAGTTTCTTGTTGTCATGTGAAGGCTCTTGTTTTCATCTTAGCTGCAGAATATTACAGAGAACATAATGAACTGATAGTGTGTCTTCAACTGGGTCAATATAAATTAAAAAACAAAAAAAAATAAAAAAAGGAAAAAACATACATATTGCCTATCCTACTTTCAGGAACTTATACTCTTCACTTTTTCAAATCTAAAAAATAAAAACCACATGGACGTAAGAATGAGGAAAAAATGTGGAAAAAGTTGGGATTGTAGAGAAAACGGAGGAAAAAGGAGGAAAAAGGTAGAAATCTTTCATAACATTCATCAAAATGGTTCACAAATGTCTGTGCCCACAGCCTGCTGGACTTACATCCCCATAAAATGCCCTGAGGGAGAATAATTTCATAAACCAAAGAGCTCTGTTGAATGTGTTCTACCTGCCATTCTACAGGCTTTTATCTGTTAAAATGAGACAACAGCACTTCAAGGGATGTGGAGTGTAGTGAGAGACACCTGTAAACACATCCTGTTCAAAAGGAAAATTTGACAAGGGATTGAAAAGCTAGCTGATTAAGTCTTCTGTGGCTTAAGACAACCTTCAGAATAATTCAGTGCCTAATAAGAACTGGTCACAGGACAAAAACCAATAAGTATCCTAACTTCGTTTTTACTGAGAAAAAGGCACTAATTCTTAAACGCTATTTAAAAAAGAAAAAAACTACCTTTTCTATGAAGTTAAATTCACAGAATCACAGAGGCTGGAAGAGATCAAGCCCAACACCCTGAAGGTACCCTACAATAATTTGTACAGGTAGGCATCCAGATGGCTCATGTATCTCCATAGATGGAGACTGCACAACATCTCCGGGCAACCTGTTACAGTAAAGTTGACAAAGCGTTGTAAAGTTCTTCCACATGTTATTACAGAACTTCCTATGTTCAAGTTGTAGGCTATTACTGCTTGTCCTATTGCTACATACCACCAAGACAACCCCAGCCTAATCCATTTGCCTCCTGAATCCCTTTAGATATTCATAAAGATCTCTCAGATTCCCCCCTCAGATTTCTTTTCCCCAGGCTGAACAGATTCAGGTTACGGAGGCTTTCCTCACACAGGAGATGCTCCAAGTCCTTAATAATCTTCGTCACCCTGTGCTGGACCTCTTCTAGGAGATCCTTGTCATTTTGAACTAGGAAGGCCAGAACTGGACATGGTAATCTACACGTGGTCTCACCGGCAGAGTAGCAGGGGAGGATCACCTTCCTCAACCTGCCGGCCACGTTCTTTTTAAGGCACCCCTGGCTGTCATTGCCATTCTTGGCCACAAGAGCACGCTGCTGGCTCATGACCAACCTGTCATCAACTAAGAACTCGGGTCCTTTCCTGCAGAGCTTGTCTGCAGCAGGTCAGCCACTAACCTGTAATAATGCATGCAGTTACTCCTCTCCAGCTGCACAACTATACACTTGCTCTCGCTGTCCCTCATCTGGTCTCCAAGTCTCCAGTCCACCCAGGCCAAATTCCATGAATTTTCATTAAAACCAACTGGATAAACAAAGTCTTAAATCTTTGAAGACAGAGGGGTCATTCTTTTCCTTCCTAAAGTCCACAAGTGGGATAGGAATTTAATCACAATTTAGAAGCCCTGGTGCTTTTGCAAACTTCCATTTCCTGTGATGCACAAACAGCTAACTACACACTTCAACAAAAAAAAATATAAGATTGCTTACTTCAGACTTCATTTGGAACCAACGTGTTTCCATTGTTATACTTTGTTGCATGCAGAGAAATCAAAGCTGGCATAAAACAGTTCAGGTACTTGGAGTAAACTGATTTATTATTTCTTATATATTCATTTTTTTTTTTTAATTTAAAAAAAATATTAAGAAACAAATATTTTTTCATCAACATTTTGTAAGAAATTTTATGCTTGAACTGTCTGGAATTTATTTTGCAAGCAGGCAGTTCTCCTTGGCCAGAAAATGCCACAGAACAAATACACAGAACAGAAAGTTAAGCTAGTAATAAAAAGCAAAAGTTTCACACACAATACTTGCATGTAATGCATGTCCATCACCAAACTAAGATGAAAGAGGAAGAGATCTAAAAACTAAAACTTCCACTAATACTACACTAAAAGCAATCCTATTTTTTATTTTTCAAAAAGCAACAGCACAGAACACACACAGCTTGTAGAGTAGAGCAAAGCATTCTGAACATCTGAAGGAAGATCATTCCCCGAAGTAAGCTCCTTTGCCTGTCAGCCAGCTTAAAATTTTGACCAGAGTAAATTTTAACAAGTGCTCAGTTAAGAAACTTTTTTTTTCCAGACTATCCACAGTGATACATTTTGCCTCCCACTAAAGATGAAAACCATAAAAAGGGAGTAAATGCATGCTGACATATTGACTATATCCAGATAGGTAACCACTCAACTTTCTTCCAAAATGCTTATGAGATGTGTAAATAACAGACAGAGGTGATTTGCCCTTAGTTCTGGAGCACTTCTGTACTTAGGCTTGGTTTCCATGGCACATACAGGAGAAGAACGATGATGTGAAGTCATTTGACACTTCCACAATGAGACAGGACATGGGTGGAAAGGATCCTCCACACGAAAGGACTTCCTTTAAAACACAGCCCCCTTCCTTTTGTATGCCAATCTCACCACCCACCACTACATCTCTCTTGTACACACACTGCTCTATTTTGAGAATCCTAGGTTGGTTAGTGCTTTCCAAACATGGACACATCAATCAGTGTTACACATCCTAGTATCTACTGCTCAAAGAGTACACTTTCTCAGAGCTGCATTTACCTGTTAGGAATGAGTTTTAGAGAACACAGGAAACAATAACTGTAAAAAAATCTTTTCAATCTTTTTTTTTTCCCCTAACACACTGTATCTAAACACTACCCTCTTTTTCATCTCCTCCTTTTTACAAAAGGAAATGCTTGCTTTACCCTACATCCTCCATCCCATAAGGATCTTGAACATCCCCTTATATTTCCCAACTCATTAAGGATAAAATCAAAATGAAATTAAAGAATAAAAGTACATGGCTCCTAGATTGGCACTGCTTCTGCCCCTTGCTCATATCCAAAACTGAAAGTAAATAAATCAAAAATTCCCCAAGAAAAAATAATATAGAAGTCAATATTTTAATAGTCAATAGTAAACACTACAGTAATCCCAGCTTATAAGGGTTTAAATAGCAGCCTACACATTCTCAGTTTTATCACTTCATAATCATGATTTAAGCATATATATATCCACATTCGTACACGCACTCAACGAGACACCTTAACAGTAAAAAGAATCAAGAAAAAAGACAAACCTCATCTAAAGTGGTTGAAGTTTATTCACATAATTGGTGATTCAATATAATTTGTCAGTACCTAAAAAGGACAGTAACTCCTGTCACATCAGGTTGTTAGTTCACTTGTTAAACTCTGACTTATGTTCCGATAGATACACATTTGCACAGCAACAGAACTGTAAGGAAGAAAGAAGGAAATGTACAGATATATATTAAAACAAGAAGAAGAATTAAAAGCATATTTTGGTGAGGACTAACCAGCCTTACTAGAGAAAAGGAACCATTTACTCTTGAAAATACATCATGTCAGCTTGTGGTCTTCAGCCTGCAAGCTGGGAAGATACATTAATGCAATAAGAGTGCATAAAATCACGCACAATAGTGAGGCAAAGAATAAGAACTGGGGAAGCAGCACAAATGTTGAATCTAGAGTAAGCCTAAAACTTACATGATTTAAAAAATAATTGGCAAGGCCATTCTTCCAGGTTATTCAAAATGTATAACCTTCACAAACATTAAGCAAGAAAAACAAGCTAAATATGTCAAGTAAATTATGCAGAGGGATCAAGTCAGTTATGATGAGATCCAAAAGATACTTAAAGGTTGTGACATTGAACACAGTGACAGATGCTGAGAACCCAGCTCCTGGAGCAGAAACCACCACACTTAGGCACCTGAAGGTACTATAAAAAGAGTGAAGAAAAGGTAGTTGCTTAAAAAGAACACTGGGCTCGAAAGAGGAACCCTTAATTAACCCATGTGAATTGCTCATTGCAGAAGAAATGTCTTAAAACCTCTTTCATGCACAGAGACTAAATTGGGTGGCAGAGACAGAAAACCATAAGACTACAATCAGTATTGTCAAAACAGCTGCTGTATTACAAATTGCAGTCATCTCGTATTTTGTTTATTGCAGTTAAACATCTAAATCACTAGAACATGCTGCACCAAAAATGAGTGCATGCCAGAGGGGATGAAGCAAAAGCTGTCTTCTTGTCCACCAGTGTGGGCCACCTGGTAGGATTACAGCCCCCATCCTGGGGGACTACACTCAACTGAGGGCTTGCTGCTCTAAGGACAATGCAGATCTACTGGAGCACGGTCACTGGATGGTGACATCAGAAGAAGCTGAGAGAATCAGGTTTGTTAAGCTTTAGAAAACAATATCCTTCTTGTTTTTTCCTAAATTACAATTATTTTAAATTAAAATTGGGGTTAGAGAAATCCAAAGCCAGTTATCATTTTGCCATCTGCTTACCCTGCCACTTCTCTCTCCTTTGCTCTTCTTCATTTCCATACATCTCACAATTGCTGTTCTTCAAGTCAGTAAAAATATATCAACTATATGGGATAAACATTCAGTAGCATACATTCTGAACTGTTTGCCAACACTAGGTATTAAATGAAGTATATTTTTTAACATACTAGTAAATAAGAGCAGATAAACCACATACATACACTCCAATTATCAAATTGTCTAAATAAAGGCACAATCATTTCAGTGTCAAATAATACTTGATTAATTTAATTAATTTAAAGCTTAAAGAGCTACAAAACAACTACAAACCAGATCAACTCTGGATAGAAATCAGAGAAGATATAGTGTAGTATTACCTCATGTGTGAAAAAAATGAATTATTAATCTACAGTGTAGCTTGTATCATGGCCATGATAAAATATTAGTCTTTAAGAATGAAATGCTTAGACTTCTACAGAAATTAGTTCAATTTATCATGCAATGGAGACAAAATAATCAAGCCACAATATTAAAAAAGAAAAAAGTGAATCCATAACACCAGAACAGCAGCAAAAACAAACACAAAATGGTAGGCTGAACTAAACAAAATACCTGACATGCCTTAGATCTGAAATACTCAGCAATATAAATTATGTTTTATAATAACCAGGTTTCATTGAGAAATCTTGTAACAAACCTACTGATGTTTCAGCTGGTATCAAGGAAAGAGACATCACAGATTATAAGCAACTGCTCCCCAGGGAAATACTTGAAAGCCTTCCTTGAGCATCCACAAAAGCGTCAAAGGAAAAGAAGAGAGCCATGATTCTCTTAAATTTATTTGCACACTAGGTAATCTTTGCTTCTGAATTCCCTTCCAAGTGAGCTCAATGGGAAAAACACTCAAAACCAGTAAATAACTAGAGGGGTTCAGAGGAAGCAAAATTAATACACAGAAAAATAGTACCAGAGAAAGTAAAATCCACCACATAAATCTTGTGCCCAGAATGGACAATTCCTTGTCAGTCTCCAGTAGATGCATGAAACATTACCTAGCTTGACACGCTGAAATAACAAAAAGACAAACATAGATTCTGTCTTGCACCCGTAATTGTTGTAATTTATTACTTTAGGTCCTTCCATCATTACTTTTGTTCATTAAAAAGTTGGCCAAAAATTTAACTACTTATGCTTATTTGAGAATGGCAAAGTACTGACAAATTAAATAAAAAGAAGGGAAAGAGATGTGTGTGTGTGTATGAGGGGAGGGGCGGGGCGCAAAGAGAGAGAGGAAAGCAAATCAACATGCCATGTAAGCTAGCAGAACGCACAATTTATTTCACTGTTTTGGTTGGTAAAGCAATGCTTCTTTTAATACCCTTAGGTTTTGAAATTGATGACTCAAAGGCTTTCTGCACTACTAACAACTGTCAAGTAAAACTCAATAATTTAGAACTGTTTTGTCATATGACTGAGAAATACGTTTGGTCTTCATCATGCAGTCACACAATGCCAAACAACATGATAAATTGGCAATAATATGCTAAGATGTTTGTCATTTCTTTCATTTTCCTAACTCTATTTCAAATGATCTATAACAAGATAATGTACATGATTATGTAAACTAGAAATACGGGAAATAAGTATAGCTAGAGATCTAAATCATAGTTGATGACAAAGACTGTGACATTTCCTCAAGCACAAGGCTCTATACAACATGGAAGTCAAACTCCACACAGGAATCAAATATGAAGTATGCAAAAAAGATAAAATTTTGATCCAACAGATTCCAAGTTTGGTCCACCAGTCTAAACCGCTCTTTTTACTGAGTTATGACTGCTAAAACCAAAATGCGTGACTAAGCCATGAAAGAAAAATAACTAAGTCTAAGAAAATCTCAAACATTTGACACTCAGATGAGTCATCTAATCAAGAGGTAAGAAATATATTGGGGTGGAGACAGGGAAAAAGATGAGCTATTACATTTTTCTCAAGTTAATTTTATATATGCTACTGTCTTCTCCACTGGCATTGTCAATGCATTCAGAACCTTCTCAACTAGATGTCTCGAAGCCTTCCTTAAAAATCCATTCTTATTAATTTTTTTACTGTTTTTTTTTTCCATCTATAAAATGCCTTTTTCTGTAGCAGATAAAACCCTGGGTATTAGAAAAGAGCTTCTACTTCATTGAGGTAAATTTTATGCTGTCATGGCTTGGCAAGACAACAGTCTGTTCAAGATTTACAGGACGTTGTGACGACCCTTCTCTTTAAATTATTGTGGCAGATTAGGATTTCCACTTGAGTATTTTTATTTCATAGCCTATATTCAATGCCTCTACCTAATTACATAAACAACTGACGCATATCGTGCAACAGAGATATACACCTCCACGAATCATTAGTTACACATACACATCCTAATATACAGTGAGCTCAAAATGAATTAAAACAAAATTCTTGACAGATATGTCATTTTATGCATGATGGCAACATCGTAGCAAACCACATTAAGCCAGTATTAAAATGGACGTATAAAAAAAAGTTCAGGCAGAATTACCTAACTAGATGCTTACAGGGCTTCTGTAAAACTAATCCAGCCACAGAAGAAAATTCTTCATTTTATCGGAGTAGCTGAGCATATGGCAATATAATGAGGAGACTCAGCTAGTAGGCTAGTTAACATTTCTTCCTCGAAGCACTGAAACTCCTATTAAAGTTCTCTTCTAAGAGAATTTAAAAGATCTAACTATATATCTAGCAACTTATTATTAACTGAAGGTTGCTGTGAAAGGCACTGTAAAATCATCAACTGTACCGGCACAGCAGAAAAAAGCTTTAACAAACAAACAAACCAAACCTACAGCAAGAGGGGCCACATATAGCAGAAATATGCTTGCAGAAGCAAAGGACAAATGCAGTATTGTCCTATATCCTTCATGCAACAGAAACAGATGCTTTTCTAGAATGCTACTGATTTATTGCAAGACAATAATATTGATCTAAGGCCCCAGCTGCTTTCAAAACGATTCATTTGGCAAACGTTATCGTTCTCAGTACACACTTTTGGGCAGAAGTTTATTAATCCACTGTGTACGGTACGGCTTGTGGACAGGCATTGATGGCAAGTATAAACTTGCAAAAGAAAAATGTGAAAATATTCGTTTGCTGACAGGAAAGCTAATTCATAATGAGTCATCTTAGACTATGACTATTGAATGAGTAATACTTGCCTTCAACATTCAGCAATTAATTGCTAAGGATATAATCCTGGTCAGGACAGCTCCTTCACTAAAGCAGCCTGATGTCATCTCTTCGGTGGATATTCAGATCATTACAGAAATTGGAATTGTATGCTTTCTTGATTTTAAAATCTGTTAGAAATCCCCAAGGGAATGCACACACTGTCATCCCAGGCTAACACTACCAGAGGTCAGACTCCAACACAGCCACCCATGGCTGCTGAAGATTTTCAGGTTCCACTCCGTTTTGACTGCATGCCTGTAAAGTGAACCACTTCTACACACTATCTGAAGAAGCACTGACAGATAGTTTCATATGGTCAACTGCCAACTGAGAAGAAGTAAACATGAGAAGAGAAGATGAAAAGACATCACAAACTGTTCACTTAAACTTTTGAAACTTGAGTTGCCTATTCATAGCTTTACAACACATTCTGACAGAAAACCATTTTCAGTTTAAGACTTATGCCAGTGCTTTCTGTCTTTGTACACACCAGAAACACCAGCAAAAGGAAAAAAAAGCCCTCCTTGCATTCTGGCTTTTCCAATTGCCATCCCAGCCACAGAGGAGCAAAACATCACACAGAGCAGTTTCAGGTTTTTTCAAAGAGATTTTAACCAAGTTTCTCAGAAACATTACAGGGACAGAATGTCCATTTTTTCACCCAAAACACTGGCTAAACAAAAGCATCTAATGGTAGTACAAAAATTCCTCAACTGGAGTGAGACTGTAGGAAACTCAAAAAGAAGGAAAACAAAGAAGTTAATTCCATCTCTCCATCACAACAGGTAAACATTAAGCTGCCCTGCCAAGCTTCCCTCTATTATAACAGACTAAATTCTGTACAAGGCACCAGAACACTATGCGCTACATTGGAAAAACAAGTGTGTGTTTGTGTTGATGAGGAAATAAGAAAAAAACATTAGGAAAAAAAATCCAGAATGGTTAAGTATCAACTTGACTTCATAAAGGAATTATCATTTATAAACAAGACAAGAATCTGTAACTGAACTATTTCCTACGCAACTGTAACCAGTTTTGCATTTGCCTCTTGTCCTTTTTGCAACACGTAGGCAAACTTTCATGCTTCAGAAGCAGGCTTGTATGAAGTGCCTGATGGACTGCAGAAAGCATATCTGCTGCCCTGAAAAATTACATAAATCATATACTGAATGAATGCCACTTTACAGCTAAATGCTATTATAAATAACTATTTGTATGGTCTTATCATTTTTTCTGCCTGTCAACTACTGAAAAAGATTCACTCCTTAAATCACAGTAAGTTCCTTTGAGCTGTCAGAACGATGATTTAATATGGTGATAAAAAAAATAGATTAAAAAGTATGCTTTAGATCTTAGGAGAGTTGTATAATTTTGTATAGTTGTTTCAAAACCATTGTACTTTCATTTTTCAAGTTCATGCCCAATGACACCCATTTGTTGTGACATAGGGTATTCTCACAGAAAGCTCCAAATATAAATAATCTGATGAAACTCTCCCCACTCAAATTTAGTGCAATAACTTCAATTTGGAAATAGCGTATATTATCAGACTGCTTTCAGATTTTTAAAGTAGAAACAAACAATGAATCATTTCTACCATAATTTTATTGAACTTAAAGATTCAGAGCTGAATATTCTTTCCTCAAAATTGTTAATGCCTTATGGATTAGCATAATGCCATTTATTCTGAGAACCTGGGAACAGATTCTGTCAGAGGCACATAAGGATTCATGCATTCTCATCTACTATCACAGCGGTAGTAGCTCACTGGTCTAGCTTGACTCTCACATTCCCACCCACCATTATTCAGACAGCAGTAATTGCTAGAATAAAAGCTGATATTTTTTTTAAACCCCCAAAATGATGTTACTTATAAATTTAAAGTTTTCCAAGTCAAACTCGGAGAAACAAATGTCACTCTTAATTGCTAACTGCAAACAGAAAGAGGAGATAGGTCGTAAAGTGGTTACCATGAACAAATGCCCCCCCAAAAAACACGATATGGTTGAGAATTTTAGGCAGGAAATCATATTCTTACACTAAATAATACCTTTGAGACATGATCATTCTTTGACAACACTGAAATGGCATATGTAATTGCTCAAGTCAACAGATTTTCTTCAAGAGCTTTGCTGCTTACGTTTACTATCCAATTTTACAGAGATTAATTTCACAAAAACAACATTTTTATGTGGCAATACCCTAAGGGTATGCAGTCATCAGTTCGCATAATGGAATTATAGTAAGTAAAAGTGTAGCTCAAAGAGTCTTAGGAAGAAAGAAATACAACTCATTCTGTTTAAGAAATGTATACATAAGCAAACAATAAGTTGCAATATATTCATCTGTATTTTCTCCCCTTTCTGGGGACTGAACACTGAAATTTTCACTCTTAAACGTTACTTGATATTTTGCAATAAATAAAACAGTCCTACTTTGGAATTGTCTGAATAAGGGTATTCATCCTTCCAACTCATTGTTTACACGTCCAGCTTCAATATATATTAAGAAAAATAGTTTCAGGCTGCTTATATATGCCATAGCAGACAAACAAGAGTAACACCGTTTTCTTTTCAAATCTCATGTCCACAAGAACATATGTTCAATAAACTACATTTTTTATATAATAATGAAATAACATTTATCACCTAGTTATCACACATGCATTTGCACAACTGGTACAGTCAACAAGGCATATGTTTAAACATAAACCTATTCTCAGTGATTCATTAGTCGGCCCAGGTTTATAAAACAGCTTTTCTCACAGTGCTTTCCTTCATTCCAAATTTACTCCCTCTTCCTATATCTATGAAGTGATGTATTACACAGTGCATACAGGCAGGCAGGCTTGGGGAGGACATTTTCACTACTCGCTTCCCAGGCAAACCATTTAGGTCACTAATAGTCCTCCAAGGAGGACTGCTAACCTTAGTAAAACACCACAAAGAAATACTATGATCAGATATACCTTTAAGTGCTTGAAGAGTAACCTGGAGTTTGAAAGAAACTATTTGAAATGTCTGGATCAGTTGCTAGACTTCCTGTCATTCAGATCATTTTACACATATTCTTAGAACAATTTATCTTTCTGAAACCATGTGTTCTAAAAGAACCAATTGTTTCATGCTTTACAATTTCAAAGACATCCCAATGAGGCTTATTTCCCTCTTCAAGTCTATCCAAAGGTTGATTAAAGTAAATTAAAAACTCAAATTATAAGAAAAGGAAGGAGAAACACAACAAAACACTTCTTAAATAATGCATTTTAAAAAGCTAGCTAGTCCTGATGTTCACAGTACCCATCTGTAAGGCATAGGTACTGTGGGCTAATTAAATGTTAATGGAATATAAATAATCTGCTGCTCTCAAAGCATTAGCTATGGAGTGATAACTGCTCAACAGCTGCTGCAGCTCACCAAAAGTGCTCACGTCAGCACCTCAGACAAAAAGTAAAATCTAGCTTCTGAACGACTGAATAAAATAATAATGATTTTTTCATTTAACTCCTTTCAGAAGACCTATAATTATTTTTGCTTAAGAACAAGGTGAAAGACCCATGCAATAACAAAAAAAGACGAAGAGTTTCACTGCACAATACAGTTAGATAAGGGATGTTTCACCTGATGTTTTGTTAAAATCTTATTGAGTAACACAGTGATTTTAAAAGCAGCACTGCATTAAGCCGGTAACAATACTGATAGAAAACCTCATGACAGATAAATTAAGGTTAGGTACACAAGAAATTTATTCCTTTCATAGTATCCTTTCGCACAGTGTGCTAAAATAAGAACTGAGCAAACTCCCCATTTAAAGCCTGATTACATGCAGAAGCTTTACTCGCAGGAAGAATGTTGTTGGGTTTTTTTTGTTGTTGTTGTAACCTAGCTGAGACTAAGTAGGAAAGACAAGAAGGACCTGTATGGTACATGGTATGTCACAAATAGGACACGTGGGAAGCTCAGATCACAGCCTATGCTGAGACAGAACAAAACACATCACACCTTGTCATAGAATTGCACAATCATAGACTGGCCTAGGTTGAAAAAGACCTTGAAGATAAGAATCATAGTATCATTAAAATTGGAAAAGATGACCAAAATTATCTAGTCCAACCATCAATTCCCCACCATGCCCCTCCATGCCACATCTGCACGTTTCTTGAACACCTTCAAGGATGGTGACTCCATCACCTCAGTGGGCAGCCTGCACTGATGCCTCACCACTCTTTCTGAGAAGAGATCTTACCCGATATCCAATCTGAACTTACCCTGGCCAAGCAGAATTCTAAGCAACTCTGACCAGAACAGGAAAGAGAGAAACTGCAGAGAAAATAAGGTAGTCAAAACATAATTAACTAAAATGAAACTTGGCAAGAACAGGAGAAGTTTTCCCCAGAAGAGTGATGGAATTCTTAATGACCACACAACATCAGAATCATGATTTTACACCACACTTAGAACTAAGCAGTTCATAAACCTGAGTCCTTAGGATTTCAATTGGCAATGACAAACACCACCTGCTAACTTAACAGCATCCATCTCCTTTTTCTTTATCTTTATTTAACTACACTTGCATTTAATCACTATGGGGAAATGAAAGAAGAAAATGTTATTTGTGATTTTTGTTATATCTTCTACCTTCCTAGATAGTCCTAAAAAATAATGCTAGGTGATAAATTCACTCAAGAATTCAAAGTCTGTTATTACGAGAAAAAAGAAAAACAGTGGAATGTTACTGCTACTTTTAATGTTTTCCTACTTCAACTGGGGGAAATACAAAGAGATTTCAAGCGTCTCCTCTCTTTCTATATTCTAAACTTCTGTTTTAAGCATCTAGTTCATATCTTTACTCTTTTAAATAAGTCATTACGCTCTTTTAATCTTTTATATTCTGCTTCTTTTTAAGCCCTTGTCCACGTGCCAAGAGGCAATTAAGGATTTTTCTGTCAGTGTTTGAGCATCTGTAAATACGTTTGATTAGAGTTTCTCACAGCACCAATTTCTCCGATAGGAGACATGTTTGAGAATGCATCAGCCCTCACATTGAGCAATATGTAGACAACGGACCATTATAAAAATACACAACTTACTCACATCTTTAAAGATGCAAATTTCCGTGAAAATCCTAAAAACTTTTCTAATCATTCTAATCAAAATAGCTAGTAAGTCATCACAGACAAGTTCTCTTTAAGTGTGGCGACAATATATTTTATCCAGCACATAGGAAGTTAGAAGCTGAATCTCAGCTTCTTACTTCTCATTAACCTTAATACCTGATTATTCTTGGTAATTATATGAATGTAGCATATGACACTGGGTTAATTATTTTCTATACACAACATCATGTAATATAGATGAATGCAAAAAAATACCTTTTATTTCAAGTACAGAATTACAAATCAGTGTTACCTTTCGAATGGAGTGGAAAACCTACAAGTAGCGGGAACTTCAGTTATATTACTTTATATAAAAAATTTCAAAAATGCAACCTACTTTTTTGTGTTCTGCAGTTTATTCTTAATGCTGAGATATGGGCAGAGCAGCCTAGGATGTGTCTACCACTGAGCACTTCGTCATGATTTTCTCCAAGTGAAAACAAATTCACTGCTCTAAAACCTTGTGCAAATCTTTGTCAAGCAGTATTTCTTACTGTCATTAAATAAAGAGTGCCTAACAGACAAAAATACTTCCTGCTTCATCATGGTACACGTGAAAATGCCTTTAGAAGAAGAGTTAAAGTAGACTGGAAGCTCTCTCAAGTAACATATTCTTCCTGCCACAATGGCTGTAGGCACTTTTAACTGATGAACCCACTGTTCAAACTCCATCAAAACACAGCAGTACAGAAAACTGAACATGAACTCAGAACAGACACAAGCAGCACAGACAATATATGTGAAAATACAGTAGAAAAAGGGTCAACACTTCAGCTGGTCTACTCACTTCTCATTAGTTCATGTAAGAAATGGAAAGTTAGTGGATATACACACTGTATTCAAAACGCATTTTAAAACAAGTCTCTACTGAAAAAGAAAACCTCAAAATCTTTGCCCACACTGTGAGCTTAAGTTTGTGTTTTTGCTGCATCTCACCTAATACTTTCTATACAGAAGCAGGACAATTGCTGATATAGAGCTAGAACCATGAAGTGACTTGAGGTTAGGAAGAAAATTGGAGCCCCAACCAGCAACTTGGTTGCAAAAACAGTGTTGTTTGATTTACAGTGTTGTATAAAACAATAGTACATAGCTATTTGGGGAAACATACAGTAAGCAGGATGTTTTTCATTTCAAATTTGTCTCTCCATTTGTTGATTCACTATGCGTAAAAAAAAAAAGAAGGATTTCCACCAGTTCAAGTGAATAATGATAATAATGAAAAGCACTGCAGAACTACAGGCTTTCTCCAGCTCTTGTGGTATTTTTTCATTTTTCTCTTCTCTTTGTGGGGCTTGAAGAACTGAAGAATGTGATAAAAAAAATGTGAGAGCCTCCAAGATACTTATCTAGAAATAGAAATTGTATCTTTCTCCCTTACTATTACAAGCTACTTGGCAACATCAGGGTGAGTACCATAAGGAAACTGTTTAAATTCCAGCCTACTGTGAGATTAACAAACCAGGAAAATGTGACATTACAGCAGATACAGAGCATTAATTGCCTTCAGTCAAAACCTTAAAAACCATACTCCATAAAAAAAATAAACAAAATACTTCATTTTATTTGGTGGGAGTGGAATCAACCGTTGACTTCAAAAGCACCTGCAGTTTTTTAAATGCCACTCTATCTGTGCAACACAATTGTCTGTTTTTTGAAGTAATTATTAGAGAAATACAGAGAAATAACAGTACATCCGGTCAATAGTCAGGACTTGCAGAGAACCAAGATAAGTCTCACAGCTCTATCAGCTTATTTGCTGCATTTCCACATATTGCCCTGCTGTCCCCAAGCATCTTCAGCACGACAACAATCCAGATATTGCATCTGTTCTCATTCATTTGCCCACTGCCTCCACACCTTCAGCATGTGCTGCACATTTAGTTGCCCTACCCCATGCAGATGGGTGCTGCTCAGTATCATTTGTTTTGGAGGCTTCTCTGGGAATCCCACCTAACACTTGGCAAGGAACGCAGCTCCCCATCTGACTCCTGTCAAGAAATGAGACTGTAGTTCAGACAAGAGAGCTTATGCTTTCAAATAAAATACTCAGAAATAAAGACAGAAGATACACTGAAATTCTCTGCATATTGTGAGAACACGCATCTGTACACTGAGTTTACATTTGATCACCATCACAAATTTTAAGTGTTAGTGTAGGGTAAGTAACAATTCAACATCAAGACATTCTGCAGTCACAAGACTTTTAACCTCTCGCAAGCTTTATTGCACAGCTGTGCAATGGTTTCACACTGAGGGGCATCTGAGTCACACCCCACTCACTCCTTCCCATCTGAAGAACTAAGGGAGAAAATACGACTGAAAAGGGTTCATGGGTTGAGGTAAGAACGGCGGAATCCCACACCAATTACTGTCACAGGCAAAACCAAGTCAGTGCAGAAAGATTGATAAAATGTATTGCCTATTGCTAGCAGACTTTATCAGTGAGAACTAAACACAAATCTATATATGTATTCACAGATTGAATGATTAGCTTACTGAACATGTTATCTGCGCATACTTATTTGTAAATAGCAGCCATACAATCTTAAATATTAGTGATGTGTCCACTCCAGACAAGGCAGAGCTGGGACAAACCTGGACAAATGGGAACTTCAGGATATGTCAACTGGTTTCCAGCACATTTGGGCGAAGTGGTCTGTAAGCAGGAACTGATGCCAGCATCACCATAGCAGGCTTCAAAATCTAGCTAACAGGAAAATAAGCTAATGCTCATCAACAGTAAGGTACTACTGCCTAGTGTAAACATCCAGCCATTTATCTGCAGTAAAACAACTGCTTGAAAAGTCATGTCACTAGAAATGAATATTGGGGTCTCACTATGCATTACATGATAAAATTCAGGACCTTCCACTCACTTTTTCTAGACTGTAGTAAGGACTACAAACTATTAATGGAAGCATGTACTGCTGTCCATTTTACTAACCTTAAGTTGCCTGGTAATACCCCAATTTTTTCATGTACAGAACTTTGCAATACCACAGAAATACTGAAGCAACAGAATAAGTCAGCACACTACACTAGAGAAATACAAATTAAAAAGCAGTAAAACGTTTCAGTAATAACATGAAGCTTCTTGCCCAACTGCAGATTTGACAGTGAAAAAAGTGGTTTATTTATCTTACCTGATGTTAATCTTTGTTGATATTCCCTAAGGTCAAATATGACCACATGAGCCTATGTTTTTATATTAAGTTATTATTATTGCACAGGAGATTGTATTTTACATTACTTTCATAAGGAGATAAGAAAAAAAGGCCAATTTAGATTCTCAACCGCTAAAATGAATATCCAATAGATTTCAGCAGGCTGTAATCATCTAAACAAAAGCAGAATTTACACCAAGGAGTTTATCAGTGCAGGCAAATGCATGGCGGGCATCTAAAAAGGCAGAAGTCATTCTTTATATAATGTATATTCCTATCATACACAGTCTCTAAATTCAAGATAGACAAAGTCAAAAATACTATTGTTATACTATATATATTAGTTGCACAACCACAGATTATCTTGACAGGGAAGGGATCCAACAAGGTCTATCAAAAGTCCAACTCCTGGCTCAACAAAGGACCACACAAAATTCAAACGCAATATCTGAACACACTTCACAAATACTCCATGAACTTAGGCAGTTCAGGGTTGTAACACTGCACTGGGGAGCCTCTCCCATACCCACTCTCCTCTAGTAAAGATCCCTTTCCTAACCTCCAACCTAACCCTCCCCTGACATAGCTCCATGCCATTCGCTCAGGTCTGACTGCTGTTACCAGAAAGCAGAGCTCAGCTCTCTCCCTCCACTCATGAGGAGCTGTAGCTGTCATGAGATCCGCCCTCAGCCTCCACTGATCTGGGCTAAGCAAATGAAGGAGCCTCAGCTGCTCCTCATATACCACGTCCTCTGGAACTCCCATATATAAGAACTACATATATTTGGAGTATTGTGTATATATTATTGAACATCACTTCAGTTTTCAATTTCTTAAGTATATTTTGCCCTGCTTGAAAAAGAAATTAATTCCACAGAAAGGGACAAAGTTTGGCTACCTCTGGAACAAAATTAAGTTGTACCAGTAGTTTACTGTAATGACTGGAAAGGAAATACTACATTTCAACACAACTCTACCCTCAAAATTCTTCTGATGGACTTAGCAACTGTCAAATCCTCATGCAAGAAAGAGATCAAGTTAAAGGCAGTATATCATAAAAACAGATTTCCATTAGCAGGACAGAGGACATTAAATAACATGAAAAAATAGCTTTTCCCAGTATAATATTTCTTGTAGGTGTCACATATCTAAAAACCCTGTGCAAAACTAATAAGGTTATTATATTTTGCCATGCTTGCAAATGTGTTTTCTGGTCCTCAGAACTTGCATACTAGCGCATACTAAAAACACTAAGATGTTTCAAAAGGAACATCTAAACACAACTCTTTTTCTTGCTTAGTGATATGACCCATATAAGGCTCTCTTTTTTCACATGTTTAAAATAAAATAACTACAACAGTGTGAAAATAGAGATTTAAAGCAATATCGCTAGGTTTCAAACGGCAAAAGTTCACTGGAATAAGATAAAAAACATACCAGAACGCAATCACATGGCTTCAGCTCTGCTTTAAAGGAAAATAAATTAGTTTCTAGAGTGAAAATGACAACAGGTTATAATAACTAAAACAAGTATAAGTCAGTAAAGTATGAAATAAAACCAATATACTACAACACAAACAATCCATATGATTAATATTCTAGTATACTTCTTTTTTTGATCCAAACACATTTCAAGACAATAAATGAAATTATACATTCCTAGTTCTTGGTTGAGGCATCAACTTTATTACTACTTCTATAGTTTACTTGCATGCACACTGGACATAAACAGGATATTTGCTTAGACTGTTGTCAGTGAACCTACCCATAACAGCAACCAGTGATAGGTTGGACCCTTGAATAAACATGGAAAAGGAAATAATACAGCTATAATTCTTGTATCAAATGATTTGGTACCAAAATAAATGCCTCCTATTTTATTATGTTGGCCCAGGATATCAGCAGAAAATGCTGGTTACATGGCAGCAGGGGTTGAACTTTTCTACCAACATACTATTACTTTTTTTTTTTTTATTGCCATGCAACAGATGGCATCAGAGGGGCTGTCTGATATGGAAGCGTGGATTAACCAAACATGTGTCATTGGGTCCCTCTATGAGGGAAAAAATTGCACCCGCTGCCATCCATCAATGCTTGCTGAACATCTACCTGGGTTTGGCAGCAGCATCTGTGGGTCACCTCCACCAGTGCAGATTTTTATATGCACAGCACACAGGCTTTTGTTAGGTACTGGTAAAAATGCACAGCTAATTGTGGTAACTACATTGTTACATAGTGTTTTGTAGCTGAGAATTTCCTCTATTAAATAGAGTTAATATGAGATTTGTAGCCTCAATGGAAATAAATAGTATTACCTTCAGGGTGAGGTATATATTTTATAAACTGAAACACAGTAAGAAGTTTAGTATATCAAACTATTGATAGCTTATCAACACAAGCGTTGGGATTGGTTTTGACTGTACACTGTCAAAAATACAGGATACAGATAAAGTGCTAAACTGCAGAATGTGGGGTTTTAGCCACTTTTAAAAAATACACCACCACAAATAACATTATTAGTTTAAATAGTATTTAATAATGCTAAAAAACATTTTACTTCTATCATCTAAAAGGACACAAGTTTCCTCTGAAGGAAAGATTACTCAGAGGAAATGCAGAAGAATTATCTATAATGCTAAGGGCATTAACGTTTTTTGGAGCTCGGCATGAGTTAACACCTCTCCATGTTATGTTCTTACTATATGCAGATTAGAAATTATGAAGTTTCAGTATAAAATCTCAGATTTATTCTGAAAAATCCACCTTGAAACAACTGTAAAACCACATTACTTGAGTTAAAAGCGTCATTACTTCAGATGAAAAGAGTAAGATGACACCACACACCATGGTTACTAGAAAAGCAGTGCATAAAACACTCATAAATCGTACACACAGAGAGTTTACAAGAATGTGTCTCACAAAAGAAAATAGATATTAAAGATATTAAGTTCTGAAAACCCAGGCAATATCCAGTATAGTTTTGTTTTAAATACTTATCTCAAAACGAGTTAATACAAAAGCATACTTTCTTTGACTGATTTTCTTTCCTGAACATTCTTTTCCACTACATTGTTTTATTAATTTTAGAAAGTCATAGTTTCTCATACCAATAACTCAGCATTAATTGAAATCATCAATACAATTCATTCTCAGCATACATGAAGCTCTATATTAAATATCTAACAATACTTTTTATAATACTATTCTTCTGCTGCTTAGCTAAGGCTCCCTATTATGACACCGTACTAAAAAGAAATCATAGATGTTTTGTACTAAGACCACTACATTTAATTACACGTGAAAGGTCTGTGGTCTATGTGTGGTTACACGTCATTAATTCCCATTCAGCTGAGCTACTCATCTCCCATTAATAAACTTGCTTTTACCCAAAGAACAAACCCACAGCTAACAGTTCAAAATTATAAAAGGTGGAGGTGAATTTAATGTGCAGTGAATACTAAAATTGTATTTAAGATATTTTCATCTAAAGCGTCTAAAAGGACAAATATTAAATTAAATTTTATTAAATCTGAAAGAACTGATTTAAAAACAGATTCACTTTTAGGAATCCCTAAATTATCAGTTTACTTTAAAAAGCAATCATTGTAAAAAAAAAAAAAAAATCCAGTATCTTACTTGAAAAGAAAAGCCCAAAGGTTTCCCATCTATGATACCAAATACGTACACAAGTTACAACTTATGGCATCATATTCACATGTTAAGATTTTGTACTGATTTGACTTAACACTTCTGTAGCTCATATCCCAACACAAAAGTCACTATAGGAACATCACGTTTGCATGACTGTGGTTCATCAGTTCATGCAGAACCAAAGAAAACATTTCATCAAGAATTTGTCAGGTTTATTAGGAGACAAGGATGAAGAGATTTCACAGACAGATAAGGAGTCTAGTTCTAATAGTTTTTTCTTGCTTTAAAATATTTTCATCTGCCTGTTATCAGATAATATATTAAAATTCCCATCACGTTGAGATTTGTTTCAATAATAGTCATAGAAAAATGACTTTTACTTTGGAAATGAAATGAAAAGAAGTGAAGAGCAGTGAAGTCCATTAGTCATTTTGCCTTGCCTTTTACCAGTTCTGATTCTGACAGGGATACACTTCTGAAAAATCCCACTTCTTATTAGCATTCAGTGTAGCATGCCTAACTCTAAACAAGCATTTTCTGCACCTCAAAAATGCTCTAGTAGATTTCAACTCTGTAAGTGAAACTTTCCTCACTGCTAGAAGATGGCTGTGGAATGCTCAGAGTATCAAGCGCAACGATCAAGGTTTGCCCTCCTCAAGTGACACTTGCCTGACAAAACTTCACAAGAGGCAGAGCAATAATTTCCTACAACTAGAATGCCAGGAATAATTCCCCTGTTTTTTCAAGGTGATTCAGGATCTTCAGTAGAAGTGGTCAGAATTCAGATTAAGCATTAGTTATCAGATACTTAAGATCTCAACTCTTCCAAATGGGAGTGCTTAATTACAACTCCATTATAATGAAAGACTTCAGTCTTCCCTACTGAAATCACTATGGAGAGCAAATGGATTTATAAGCATCATTAATATCTAAAGTGAATTTTAAATGTACATATAATGAGGAACAGAAAAGGTAAGAGATCACCAAATCTCTTTTTAATGGCTGAAAACATGCAAGAGATTCCTTCTCTCTACAATCTTTGCCTCAAAAGAAAGAAATCGCTTAAATTGTTCAGAATGAAAATCATGTCCCTCCTTTGCAAGGACGCAGCCTTCACCTCTTAACTACAGGTTTGTCTGCTGTCTCGTTCCACTGAAAAGATGAACGATTCTGACTAGTTCTGTTCCATTAAGAATCAATTTCGCTTCAATTTCTATTTTGCTTCTTGCTGACGGTATTTTAAATATTGCTACACAAAACTTTTTACATTTCACGGACCTATATCATCTCAGTTTGCTTTCCTGAATGAAGGAACACTGGATAATGAAAGAAGATTGGATAAAACAGACAAAGGCTTAAGTACAGGCTTAAATTTCAATGGACCAGTCATTTGGTTAACTTTGAACAAGTGTGCAGATCTTCATTGCATGATATTTGAATTTTATAAACATATTACCCTCATTATGACACTTGCTATCTTCAGATAAAAGTGTATTTAGGTTAACTCATTTTCTGTTAAACTCCAAGCATGAAAACGTGTGCATTCCAAACATGAAAGAAGCACCACAAATGCCTCAAGTTTAAAAGATCTCATAGAAAATGTCTGTCTTTACACACACGCGAAGTTGGCAGTCAGATAAATGGCCTTGGGCAATACTAATTACTGAGCAAAAGAACTTGGCATAATACAGGATTGGGCATTTTATAATTAAATAAGCAGACTTCTGCATGTCAGGAAATTGAAGTCCACAAACCTGTCAACTATCAAACTGCTATAGCTAACTCCACTGTATTTTCATTAATATAAAAATAGGAAAAAACTGCTAAGTATTCAATGAAAAAATTAGTTGCCACATTTTTTAGTTATTGAGCTGTGTAACTCCTGGTTAAAAGCTACTGTTCTTAGCTAGCTTTGTTTATCACTACCCAAAACAATCGGCAACCGCAGGATAGACATCATTTACAGTCAAATTCGCCCTAAAAAAACTTGACTGCTTGAAGATGTTCCATTATTTTTTGTCTTGGCCAATGAATAAATCCTTTATGACCTAAATTTTAAAAGCATACAGTCTTGAACCAATATGTGATATGCTCATAAAGCCACCAGTATGCATCCAAGG
This sequence comes from Cyrtonyx montezumae, assembly GCF_038088225.1. Taxonomy (NCBI): domain Eukaryota; kingdom Metazoa; phylum Chordata; class Aves; order Galliformes; family Odontophoridae; genus Cyrtonyx; species Cyrtonyx montezumae. Next base: position 15,144,500 of record NW_027071936.1, on the reverse strand, counting down.
TGACAGATCTTTAGAACAAACATGAATTTTTCATAGGCATGCTTGAATGAACAAGTTTATCCCTGTGTCATCAATATACAATGGGATTCACAACCCCAAGAAACCTGAAGAGTAGACAGCAAGACAGCAAACTTGCTTTCTGCTCATCAGCATTCATAGAGTAGACAGCGCTGAAGTGCATTCTTTAAGCAGGAGACCTAATCAGAAAATACATACGCCTGTTAGAAAAGACTGTCCTAAAAAGCAAGCAAATACAGATTCAAGAATAGATGGCTCACCAAATGTAACAGCTGCAGATAACCCCTCTTGTAACAAAAACATGACTGAACAGAGAGATAAGCACATATTCTTACACTGAAGCTTTATCCCTCCAATATCACTAAAAAGATGTTTAGAGAGCTATAAAATCATAGAAAACAATGCAGATAAAAAATATCTGAAAAGCACTGAACTAATTCAATAAAAATGCTTTAAAATAATTCATCTGCTATCTTTCACAGGCAACTTGTTAGTAGTAACTATTTACTCATGCCAACCGTACTACGCGAACATACTTGCATCAAGTCAGGCAGCATTTCATTCAAGATGTTTTTCAAGATAAAATGTTTTTTGGTAATGCTAATGAGTGAACACAAAAATGCCAAGGTTCCTGTTGTTCCTAGGCTCCAATGAAGGTTCCCAATAGCTATCCTATGTTTCCTGTCATGCCACTGTATTGAACCACTGACACCTGCATATATTAATTCTTTGAGAAACATCTCTCTAGATTCAATATTAAGAAGCAGGACATCTCTGAGGATAAGCTATCGATTGCCTTGGACAAGCTGATTTGTTTGCAAAGTCCATAGGAATCCAGTGTGGATTGCACAGATATCCCATTTCATCTGATGCAGTTCTCCCCACTCTAGATATTCATTTTTTTTTCCTATGGAAACAGTTCCAGACTTTCCATAGAAGCATGCTTTATGCACAGCCAGAGCTAGCAAAGACAGTGCACAACAATAAACCTTGAGAAAAACCTGTTTCGTCCTCTGCTTACTTTGCAAAAATCATTTAAGAAAGCAAGTAATGGTGGAAAATCAGGACAAAGGCACCTACAAGCCTAACAGATGCAAGCTTCTCTTATTTCATCTAAAAGAAACCAGTCATTTTATGATATGCTGACTGTCCAAATCACTGGAGTACCAGTAACCCCATGTACAAATCCTTCATGATTGCTAAGTTCAAGTTATTTGCTCCAATTCAGACGAGAAAAGCAAGCTATATAAATATACTCATGTTATGTTAGTTGATGTCAGATTTCTTGTCTTCCTTTTTTTTAAGCTAAGTACTAAGGTCATCTTTAAAGGAGTTAACAATGAGTGAAGAAAAATAACATTAATTTTCTGTCAGTACTAGAAAAAGACATATTAGCAAAAGCTGCCCATTGCAACTGCACAGACAGACTGAGCAGTGCCTGCGTGTGCTTTGCTCTCTGGCTACCTGTTACACGACCAGCTTAGATGAAAGGAAATAAGGTTCAAGCAAGGAAATATTTCAAACAGATAACCTTGGTGACTGGTGAAAATTTGTGAAAGGTTCACAAAGGACTTTCAAGCAGAACACCACAAAACGATTGGAAATATAACTTCAAACCCTCTGAGCCCCCAGATCTTCACAGAGGAGGACATCAAGGACAGGGAATATTTGAAAAGCTGTGAACAGGTCACCAAGCTCATTCAACTCCCTAGTAGCTCCCTAATTGTTCACTCTTGAGAGCAGATTCCAGTTGGCCTGAAAAATCTAAGATTATGTTGAAGAGAAGCATTTTCTTTCCCCAAAATGCAGAATCCAAAATGTTTCAGCTCACAGTATTGTGCCTGGAAGATACAAAACACTTGATTTGTTGTGGTATCATATAAAACAAGAGTATACACACAAGAGCAGGAAAGATTCTAAGCAAGCACAAATGAGTCTAGAACTTGTCCTTCACTGATGATTGAATGTACACAGAAAGAGTGGGGACTAACTAAAACAATGATAAAGGAGTACTTCTCATAAAAACATGAAATCTTAACTATATCTCAAACACAAGTGTGAAAAATGCTGCGTGTCAATCTCATATGAATGACACAGTGAAATATAAGATCTAATACAAAACCGTTAAGATAGGTTCATAAGGTTGGAAAGGACCTACAAGATCATCTAGTCCAACCATCCTCCTATCACTATCCCTACCCAACTACTAAATCAAAACCCTAAAGATTTTCACATATACTTTTAAAACCCCAGAACATAAATTTTTCAACTTACTGTACTCTTCGTTCAGTATTAAAAATGAACACAGTGTATGGCACTTAAAATAGACAGTTATATACTCCCATTCCAAAACCATTAGCAGAACATTTGATGACATCGTTAGAAAAGTTAATTTAACTGCCAGTTTGTAACTCAATGCCAGCACATTCCAATATCTAGTTTGAAATAGACATACATAAACAGTACACTATGGTTCAATGTATATTTAAAACAACAGTTGATAGTACACGTCCCATTAAGTTCCTTTTAGAAAAAAACAAGAAGCATAATCTTTTTAAAATTTAACATTCTCTCATTAATTTAAGTGTGCTATTTAGCTCTACTGTCTCTCACTCCAAGCAACTAAATTAAGGTTCCCAACTCTTGCAGATCGTACTAGTTACAGTACAGGTCTCAACATTACTGATCATCAAGCTTTTCAAGAAAACTTTTCCATAAAAGCTCCGTTTTAGATTAATGGTAAGAGATGCTTTAAATACTTAAATATTAACTACAGTGCAAACTTCATGCTGTAAGCATTCACCCTGACACTTCTTCTCTAAAAAAATACACAATTTAAGGTACTGTGATAATGTGAAGAAACAGAAAGATAATAGAAATAATAAGGCTAACGCAAACACCAGATTTGTGTCCGTTTAGAAGTTGTACTGAGAGACATGATTTAAAGAAAAATATTGGTGATAGGTGGACAGTTGAACTGGGTGATCATGGAGGTCTTTCCCAACCTTGGTGATACCACAATTCAGTGATTTAGCAACAGTATGCACTACATTCATAACATGATTGTGCAATCCTACCTTGAAAAAACCTCAAGCTTCACTGAAACACAAAACTGATAATTTATCCATACTTCTTCCACCACCAGCTTATATATACATTATCTCCAGGTTGAGTAAATAAAGAGAAAATTATGAAGGGAGGTTGTGGTGAGGAGGGGGTGGGCCTCTTCTCCCTGATAAACAATGACAGGACGAGAGGGAATGGCCACAAGTTGCACCGGGGAAGATTTAGATTAGACCTCAGGAAACTTTTCTCTGAAAGAGTGGTCAGGCACTGGAATGGCCTGCCTAGGGAGGTGGTTGAGGCACCGTCCCTAGCGCTGTTCAAGAAGGGTTTAGAGGAGGTGCTAAGGGATTTGATTGAGTAGTTGGGTAGGGATAGTGATAGGAGGATGGTTCGACTAGATGATCTTATAGGTCCTTTCCAACCTTATGAACCTATTATGCCAAATGAAGTGTGAAACTACAGTACAGACGCCCTGAACTATGATTTATAAGATTGGATTAGATTTTTTTTTTTGAAACGGACCCACAAATAAAATCATTCATACACATTTCTTTTTCATTCGATAATCCTCTTTGCAAAGCACTTTGTGCTAAATAACTCAAAATCCCTACTGTCAATAAGAAATAGAAGAGTGAGGGAAGCAAGAAGATAGAACAAATAAAAAACCACTGTCATACTGTAGAGAGACATTTAAAAGATTCTGGTTCAACTTGAATCCTTTCATAGCCTCTTTAACCAGGAGCCTAATTTCTCTTGTATACACATAGCAGTTTGGAATGCTGAAAGACTTCTAACTGCCCTCACAATGACTGAATTCATTCTATTGTATGTATTTAATTGATGTGTTTTCAAGTATAATCTATTAAAATACACTGAATCTGAGTGTTCAGTTACCATCTAAATTACAGATTCCCTCAAGTTCATCAGTCATTCATTACAAATACAAGCTAGCTTTCAATAATTTGTAAGACTAAAGTATTGAATATGTTTTTTTTCTACTGTCACATGAAAAAAAGTCCAATATACAGACAGTAAAGACCTGGAAGCAATAAACATTGGTTTAAACAGGTGGATATTAATATATTCTACTAGAAAATCTTAAAATGTTCAAGCCTTGATAGAATGAATATCAAATACCCCAACAGAATGAGGACGTGACTACTTTCTAAAGAATTATTCAGTTTTGTTATTAATTTTTGCAACAGGCTTCTAGCAAATACCAACTTGTCTAAATCTATTGGTTTATAGATGACTAAGAAAAATTGAGGTCTTTAAGAAACGGAAGAAATTTCCATGAAGATCCATTAAGAACAATGATTTTCCTTTGTTCCAGCACTGTATTTATTCTAGATTTGAAAAGCATAGTTTAATTTTAAATGCAATAGTTAAAGGGTAGAGAACACTCTTCAAGTGCTATAATACAATTTTCTGCACTGATTACTGATTGTAAATTTTGAGAATGTTACAAAAATGAAGATTACAAAACAAAGGCTTAAAGTACAGCCCCATCAATTGGGTCTACTAGGAAGCCCTACTGTAGGACATAATAACTTACCACCACGCAATGTGTACATCTGTCAAAAAAGACAACTTCTCCTGTTTTGGATTTATACTAAGTACATTAGACATAAGATTGATACAATCAATTAAATGATTCTGAAAATAAAGGAATGTCTTCTGGTCATCATTCTCATGACATTCATTTTGAGGCCTTCAACTCTGTTATCTGCCACCTCTGGTCCTACTACTGTGAGAAGAGATGAGTTCTTAACTAAGTATTTCAGAAGTACTTGATATGTAATCTTAGCAAATGCCAAGACTAAAATTATATAAAGGATAAAATAAAATCTGGATGAGGAGGTTACTATGACAGTTCTATGAACACTGCCATATTTTCAGGTAAATACTCCATAAGCTTGCTGTATAAACAAATAGGTAAGCAGATAGGTAGCTCTGTCAAGACAGCAGGTAATAAGCATGAAGGATTAACACATGGGAAAGCTTACATAAGAACTAACTCTCTTCTCTTTCCTCTGCCTATGCTTCCTTTTTTTTTTTTTTTTAACCTCCTAGCTCAAACAGTAATTTTTTCTGTGTTTCTCCTCCTCCTTGCCTTGTTCATGCCAAGAATCCTCCTTGGATCTGGAGAATTCACTGAACATAAGAAACAGCAGATATCGGAGACAAAAAAAATCGTGCAGGTTAACTTGCAACCCATGACATACTTTGATCTGCCTTTGAAAAACCAGTCTCCTAAGTATAATACATTCATGCTCCCTTCTAGTCACATTTTAATTCGCACAGGTCAAAACATGGAGCTTTGTGAAAACTACAGAAGTCTGTAAATGATTTAACCCCACTGCACTACTGCAATGCCCAACACGACAGCTAGAACAAACATAAATATTTACATTTTTCTAATACAATTAACTAAGCAATTAAACACAGAAAGAAGCAGTTACAATACAAGCACTGGTCTCTTTCCCAGATTTTTTTTTATACATTTAACAAAGCTGTACACACAAGTTCACGTTGTATGCTGCTGTGATGGAAGCTCTAAATCTGGATTATTAATAGGTGGAAATTTGCAAAAGATGCTGCTACATTTTTCATCCTTTTTATTAATGATTTGCAGCAGCAAATAGTTTTGATTTGCAACGAAAGCTATATACTACACCATTACGTAACCACAAAGAAAAGATTGAAATAACGAAAGCAAAACAAGTTAAGAATCTTGCTTTGAGCCAAAAGAATAGTAAACAAACCTGGCATGAGTAACACATTAAATACTTCAAGGTATGACATGTGGAAAGAAGAAAATCCTTCCCTCACAAACTTCAATGAAATACTACACAGTAGCTACTACTAATGAAAAGAAGCCTGATCAGGCAAGCTCCTAGCAGAACCCAGCTGCATCCTGATCTAGACCACATAAGGAAGAAACCATAACTGTTTCATATACATACAGATAAATCTTTCAGCATTCATCTTATATTAACTGTTGCTTAGTATAATATTATGGTTTTATGACTTCATTTTAATATACTTACAAAATCTCTTTCTCAAACAAACCAAGTGCACCAACACCTCCTGTGTCCTAATGCGTCACCACAGTATTCGTTCACTTCTACTCACTCTGCTTCCTTCCCACCTAACTTCCCTTCTCTATCCTGTAGGTGTCTATTTAATCTTACAAACGCTGGCTGACATGGCCACTAGACTGACTGAAAAAATCCAAGAGAGGAAAAAGAGTTACAAAACACATACAGAGTTCCTAAAATTGATGCTCCCAGAGCTACTCATAAGTGCAATGAAAAAGTAGCTAAACCAAAAAAGGGTGATACTTTCTCCATACCTTCATTATCCTCAGGAAAGAAAGAATAAAGACAATTAAACAAAGGAGCTGGAGGCAACAGTAAGAAAACTGTTCTTAAAATTATTTCCATCTTTTTTTAAAAAACTCTTTTTACTCCGCAAGACAGAACAAATCCTGCTCTTTAAATTAGAATTTTAATTTAATTTTTTAACACCTCAGTTGCATTTATCTGCATCAGGGAATTAAAATGCAAAAACCCACTGATGGTATGCTGAACATAGCATGGTCACCCTTCCCCTCCCCACTCAAGCATGACATGACAGCAGGTATGCACATTTCTCATGCAATTGACATGTAATTCATTCCATCTACTTCTTTTTTCTATGTTTTAAGAAGCACACTGATTGAGTTTGGTTTACTGTAGCAATAATCCTACTTAAATCAAGATCTTAAGACTTTCATTATTGTAACGCTTGCTAACCAAGTTGACTAAGAAAGCCGCTGTGCAGAACGATGGGTTTTTAGGAACACTCTACATAAAACATGATTTAGAATACCCCTCAATAAAACTGGTAACAACGCCTTCACAGGGCTGTTGCTTTTTACTGAGCGTATTTAAAAGAACACCTGAGCATGTTTTCACTGAAAGTAGACTCTGAGCTATACCATACAATCACAACTGCAAATCTACCTAGATGCCCCTGCATCCTCCTCTTCTCCCCCTATCTTCCAATCTAAGAAATTAACAAGAAATTCTGCTCTTTGTTATGCTTCAGAGATATTACCAAATTACTGTGAAAGGAAAACAAATCTCTGATCTATAATCTGTTTTTTCTCCTAGTTTTCATCTACACTTCATTTGTCTAACTAAATTAAGTACTTCAGTCTTAGTACTGCACATATAAACATATTTCCTTCATCTTTGTTTTCCATTTTATGATGCTTTAATTGTTCACTAGAAATAACATAGCTGATTAATTTTTACATTTGAGCTGCAATTATGCCTTGAAATCTAATTTGCAAGAACTAGGGATTAACTTTAATACAAATACCACAGAATTCTACATTAAAAAGCAAATTATCCTCTTGGTCCCTTCTCCCCTCCATTACCACTACAGAACACCTCAAAGTGACATTTCTGTTGCAATAAAGTATAGACCCAAACCTGCCTTAAACTCCCAATGAGATGATAAACTTCACACAATCACTGGTTATGGCTTTAGTTACAGCTTAGCAACCACAGATACCTTTACATGCCAGGAAGTACAATTCTTTTTCTGGAGCACATATTTAATAACACGCACTTCCAATTCATTCTGTGTGAGCTCGAAAACAATCAAGCTTAAATATTTTTGCCCCAGTTTTAAAGCCATAAATTCTGTAAGCTCTTAAATTTTTGGACTACAAGAAAAGGGAGCTAACAGTCACAGCTGGCACTTGACCCACGCTCCCATTTGAGTTAAATGGGCATTTACCTAGAGTTCTCAATTATGTATTTTGAAAAAATATTCCTTCAGTAAACTCTTACGACGACTGTAAATTCTCATTAGGCAAAACAAGTGCTGCAGTACAGTAGATGAAACGATAAGGACTTCTCCAGGACTTCAGTAACTGCCACATAAAATAACGTAAAGCACCATAATACATAGAAATAATGGTTTTTAAGCAACAAAAGCTCTAACTTAGAAAAGAAATTGTACAGATGGGGATCTCCAGATAAAATAGACATCCACTTGCCTAGACCTGGTCCACCTGCTCAGCCTCCTAGAACCTCTCAACCACTTCTGACTGCATTGCCTACAGAGCCTCTTTTTCAAGGAGTCAGGTAGGATTAAGGACACTTAAATACACACACAATCGCTCAATAAAAGGCACAAAAACCAAAATTCAAACAAATGCCACGTCTAGTCTGTAGGGTGATGTAGGATAAACACTCTGAACGAATAGTACCCAAACAATATAATGAAGATGGACAGTATATTTTTGGACAGATTATCCAGATGGTATAAACACCCAATAATATAGGAAACGCTCACCTGTCACTGAAGGCTGAGGCTCACCTGGAACTCCACATAGGAGATATCTCCAACAAAAGAGCCTTCCCCAGTGCTGGTCAGCCCTTAAATGGGGTCTGGGAGAGGTGGAGCCAGACTCCACCCCTTCCAATCACACAGCTATATCACCTTCACCTGTGCTCCTGTGGCTGACTCAGTGCTCACCTCAGGTGATCAATCAGTGGTTCAGGCTGAGATTCAACACATCCCATGCACTAGTCATAACTACTTATTATGCTCTAATTAAAATTAATATGCCAAGAATATTTTGCAATAAATACTCAAGAACAAACTTCAACAAATCCTTCATATTCCTACTGCATGGTTCAACGCAACCTAGCTCAAGCCAGTTGCACATATTTTAAGTTTCACACCCTAAAAGCTAATTTAACAAAGAGCCTCCTTACTATAAGCTACAGATGTTTGGTACAGCACACCACAAGTCTTTTCCAAGTCTGTACATCCATTAGCCAAAGAAACCAGGTGTTGATTGCTGTGTTTGACTTGATTCTGTCTGACTTGTACTTTTCAATAACTTAAATAAATCAGAATCTTCTAGGCAATACAGTATAACTTATTATCCATTCTTGAACCAAATGTACATTGAGCACTTGCATTCATCTATGTATCTAGGGTGACAGTCAGCATCTTTTCAATTAAGATCTCTAATCAACTACCTAAGAATTACCAATTTTTATGTAATTGAGTTCAGTAAGTTTCTAGAGCGAAAGGATGAGAAAATCACATTATTAAAACTATGGCAGAAACGTCCAGTGGAAAGCATGATGATTCACAGAAAAGGAAGAACACATGAGAAAGTGCTAATTTTGATTTAAGTTAGAAGTAAAAAAATTTAAGTTAGGTTTGAAACACATATGGATGATCCTATTCTGAAAGAGATTCTTATTAGTGATATGGCTAAAACTAGAATAACACTGCAGCATTAGAAATGTATGTACTTTTAGGGATGCAGAAGGAACAAATGATCTTTTACTCCTGCTGGTTGAGACTAAACTTTTTCTATATTTAACTGTGGTTTAGTGACAAAATTTTTATTGTGTTAACTTCAGATCTTAACTTCAGTTAAGAAAATGTAGCCATTGATACAATCAAGTTGTCCATTCCTAGCTGAATCAAAGAAGGGGAAAGTTGTATTCTAAGTGTCCATAACTGCATTATGCCCAGTTTGTACAGTTCAGTATTTTAAGTCAACGTTAGTTCCATCCTCTCCCAGTAAAAACTCATAAGTACTATGCATTTGGAGCTCAGACACGCTATCCTTCAGCAAAGTTACATTATCTTCATGTATCTTAATTTCCATAATTTTCTTTTATTAACTGAGATTAGCTACACAGCAATACAATGAAATAGCTGCCTTATTCTGAACTGACAATAATTACTCCAACATGGAAATACTGTGGTATTCCTGACCCTCCATGCTTTGATACAATTAAGCACTTAAGTTAATGTTCCACTCCTTCAACTCTTCAAAAAATACCAAGTACAGTCACTTAAGTAATGCTTAAAAGCCTTTCTGTACTTGCACAGGCTACCCACAGAGATAGTGGAGTCTTCCTCTTTGGGCATCTGTCAGGATGTGGTTCCAGTTAACATATCCTGAAGTAAATCCTTATCTAGACTTCTTTTCTGTCAGTCTTCCTTATGAATAGCTGGTTAAAGCAACTGAGAAGAAACAAGACAACACCCTACAACCAGATACAGAATTTTGGCCACGTTTCCTTGCTGTATCATTTTATATTCTTTGCACAATCACTAACAAGTTTGCAAATGTACAAAATTCATTCTCCTGTCAGTGGCAGGACACTAACAAAATAATAAAAATAATAAAATTTGGTGTGTTACTGTTTGATCATTAAGGCAAGCAGAAAAAGGTTACTAAAGTGCGCAGCCTCATGAAGACTGAGTCATGTGGCTGGGTTTACGGAACAGACACGACAAGTAATTATTCTTTATTTCCTATTTTCATAAATGTTTTCCATTCCAGAAACAAGTACGAGTTAAATAACCCATTTTCCTACTATGTACAAAAAGCACGTAATGTACACTGATACTATAGAGCTGTTGTACCCATGGGCTAGAGTTTGGTTTTCCTTGTACTGTACTGCAGAGAGATGAAGAATAGGAATAACCATTTTCTTTCTAATATAAAAATCAAAGGTTCTAAAATCTAGCAGAAAGTATTTTCCAAGGAATGTTTACTTTTTTCTAAAGAACACTAGTAGTACACTAAACCTAAGTTTATAAAAGTTAACCAACATCTATTATTATGAAAAATAAATTTCATCCCCTATATATCAAGTGGCACCTATAAAAATCTTCTGAGGCAATAGGCACATCAAAATGCAAAACCCATCTGTCCACTAGGGCCCCCAGGTAAGTCATAAACTCTACCTTACTTCAGGAGGTCTACCTTCTCAGATACATCTACTACAATTTCCAAGTCTCTGCAGATGGTCTGTCACATGAGCGAGAGACAGGCAGCACTTAGACTATTTTCCATGGATAAAAGAAGGAAAAAGCACTAAAATCTCACGTATTCTGGGACTTATGCCTACAAAGAGAAAAAGCTTCACACCCACCAGCGAAGGATGGGGGTGCTGCAGGGTACTGTGAGGAGTACAAGTGCTAGGGAGGAGAGATGGCTGTGCTCTACCAGGCTGCCATGCATGGTAAGAAAAAGCAGACAACGCAGCTCATGAATGGAATGGGTGGGACAGCAGAACAAGGAGGGGATTGTCACGTATGCGGCCCACCCTTCTGGCCTGAGCTCTCATAAGACAGGCCCATCTGATTCCCCCAAGAAGCATCTCCAGTACCCACATACGTGAAGCAATTTTTGGAGCATTATCCAGCCTTTGCAGAAATATATTTGATTCCTATCAGTTCAGGAAGCAATTTTGATGACACATTTGACAATTGACAATATAAGCATATTGCACTGCAAACTCATTACTCAATTTTGAAGTACTCACTTTGAAGAAACTGATATAAATTCTATCTTCTCTACCTCTTATGTATCACTAAAATGCTAAGCTAAGTATACTGCAATTCAGCTGATGTGTCTTTCACTGCTTCTCAGCTGAGTTGGAACCACAGCTTTCAAATCAATGCATTTCCAGAGCAACAACAGGCATCCATACACCATTAGTATTACGCACATAGTGACGCACGCCTTCCGAGTGGATCATCACAATTGCCTTGGAAGCTGAAACAGTTCAATCATCTTTTATCAGATTGTCCAAACGAGTCTGAAGAGCATTCATTTTATACATTACCAAAACAAGCCTGCTTGAGTAGACTGTCAAACCAGACACAAACCTTACAGTGTGGTACCACAACCTAACATTAGAGGATCACTCTTCAAGTCATGCTAAAGGGCAGAGAAAGAACCATCACTCTGAGGGGAAAAATTGCTTCCCAGAAATGTATCTAAGCACCATAAATATATAGAAGTAAAAGATGGAAGGAAAGGAAAAGGAAACTCGCAAGTGAAAGAACGAAAGAATAAAGTTTATTTCAATTCCTTTTGCAAAAATAAGGCAACAGCGCAAGGATCCAAAAGCATCACCAGTGTCATCAAATGCTACAATTCCATTTTCACAAACTGGAGATCAGACAATCATGGAGAAAAAACTCCTAAATACATAAAAATAAAAGATAAGTAGGTTGTTCTGAAAGTAACGCCTTTCACTTAATTCTATGGAAAATACAAGATATACAAAGAGCACAGTAACACTGTTTGATAGAGTAAGCTCTCAGTCATAAGATTCTTCTATTCATAGAAAAATAAAATGGTTTAGGTTGGAAGAGACCTTTAATATCATCTAGTTTCAAACCCCCCGCTACGAGCAGAGACACCTCCCATAGACCAGGCTGCCCACAGCCCCATCCAGCCTGGCCTTGAATGCTTCCAGGCAGGGGACATCCAGCACCTCACTGGGCAACCTATTTCACTGACTCATCACCATCACAGTAGAGAATTTCCTCCTCATATCTACTCTAAATCTACCCACTTCCAGTTTAAAACCATTTCCCCTCACCCTGTCACTACCTGCCCTTATAACAAGTCCTTACTCAGGTTTCCCATAGGCCTCCTTCAAGTACTGGAAGGCTGCTGTGAGGTCTCTTCAGCACCTTCTCTTCACCAGGCTGAAGAGCCCCAACTCTCTCAGCCTGTCCTAGGGGAGGCGTTCCAGCCCTCTGATCATCTTTCTGGCCCTCTTCTGGACGTGCTCCTACAACTTCATGTCCTTCTTGTGTTGAGTGCACCAGAAGTGAACGCAATACTCCAGATGGGGTCTCACAAAAGTAGAGTAGAGAGCTGCTGGTCACGCTTCTCTTGATGCAACATAGACACCATCATTAGGCTAAGCATTTTTGCTGGCAATTAACAAACACCTACATGCTAAGTTCGTAGAAACCTGCACCAGTGGAGGGGACGCACTGCCGCTTTGTCCACTGCTAAAATGAACCACAACCCAACTCACTGTCCTCACGTCCCCTCTTCAGGATCCACAAACATTCAGCAAGCATCTACCAATGTTAATTGGATGCAGTGTTTTCTTCATAGAGGATTTCAGTGACATACGTTGCTCCATACACACCACCATGTCAAATGCCGTTTGTCAGACCGCCCCTTTGCTGTCATCTAATGTTAGATGCTGGAAGGAAGGTTCAACTTCTATCATTATACCACCAATACCTGCCTCTCATGTTGTGGGCTAACATAATAAAACAGAAGGCATTACAGATAGATAATAAATAAACAGAAGGAGCAGCCATTGCACATGCACAAATCATCACTGTATTAATGATATAGTTCTTTCCCTTTCCCTTATCCTGATTCCCATGAGTAGGCACCCAACCAATCATTGTAACTCCCTGAAAAATCCCCTAGGTATCATTAAGAAACTGCTTCCTGGAGAACCGTTTGGCCATTTGAAGAAAAATACAGGATAAAAACAAAGCCTTTTATTTCTCCAATCCTGATAATATCTAGTCACTGACACTTGAAAGAACAGCAATGTGTTGTTATTACCATTTCTGGCATAATATTTTGCTGATTAGAGTAAAATTACATTAATCAAATACAGCACATTATTTAAAGTCACTAAACAGCTTCTAAGTTCAAACATCATTAGTCAGGTATTATGTAATTCACACTATAAGTACCTTTCCCTCAACCAGGCATCACAGTTTCATACATCCTCAAAATTTTGTATATAGTTCCACTAAGGTGGACAATACAATTGTTATTAATTATTTGCAACTGCTTATATCTGATTTTCTTTCATATGAGCTTTTGGTGTCTTAGATTATACGTTCCTTCCTTACGTAATTTCAGAAAACATTGTGAAACACTCTGTCCAAGGCCCTTAAAGTCAGTTGCTCATTCCTTGAGAGCTGACCATTTCTCAAGTGTGTATGATACGGAATTTTTGGACATAGTCAAAACCACTGAGGTGCATACGCAAAGGTAAGCATAAAAATTAAAGCATAAAGATTGTTGGGTCATTTTCAGTAAGGTAATTAGAAACAGAAGTAACTGCAACTGGCCTGTGATGATTAAGTCACCCAGCCAGTGCACTAACATTGAAGGAATTCAGGGGCTTTCTCTAGCTTCATCTCTACAGTGGAGAAAAACAGAAAGCACTCGGTTATTCAGATCCATAAAATGGGATCTGCTTTACTTCAATTATACGTGGGTTTGAGGACGAAGATGTACATATAAAAAGCACAAGGTGACAAAACAGAAATAAATGGGACAATGCTGCTTCACAGAGCTTGATATCTACCTGAAGAAACTACACTTTGATCTCCCTGCAGTCCTACAGTTACTCTGAATGTTTATAGACAGTTTACTGAACTCCTGTTATAAGATGTAAAATTTTCCACAAAGACATTTCTGTTTCATTGCCAATATATTTGTAAGAAACGTTGGTTTAAACATGGCAATACTGAGATGCCATTTCATATGCAGTCATACATAAAATAACCTAGCACAAACTTCTTTTTAAATCAAAGAACTCCGGAGATACAAGCCATATTTTCCAAAGCGCAAATTTTAGCAGAGGCCTGAGCATGTTTTTTAGATATCTGAGTGTATGAAGTTAGTCTAGTAACATTAAGACTATCACTAGTCAGATTGTAAATAATAAGTTCAAAAAAAAGGTTTAATATACTTGCTAATATCATAAAGGGGAAAATGAGGTGGCATCGAAGAAGCCTCAAGTATATGCTAAATACATACAGGATCTTACCTTGAATTCATGAAGTATTATGAAATTTTGTAACTGCTCATAGTGGAGGAAAAAAGGCAGTCAAATAACAGTGAAGACTAACGTTTAAATAGAAATGACGCAGAAGTGTACTATATTGTTTGAACTACCCACAGAAATAAGCATTTCAGCATAGTTACTACAGCCTTCCCAATCCCTTAATAACCAGAAAGCCATAAAAAACACTGAATCAGAGAGTATTTCTAACATTAATTCACATTTAAGTGACAGAAAACATAAAGTACGTTAAATTTTTAGATACAGGTAGACTAGGAAGAAACGGTTTATCACCGCATTGAAAGAGAGGCTTCAGTAACATATTGACTTAGGTCACAGATCTGTACCAAGCCTTGATGTACACAAGGAAAACAGGTTTTACACCTCCTATTACAGACATTATATAACTAGTAACACATGAGATAGTGCACACATTTCTATCTGACCCAAAGTTTTGAGGTCTAATATCTGGTTCATTGAGTTTACAGTGTTTTTTTTTTTGTTTGTTTGTATGTTTTTTAATGTCCACCTTCGCATTCATCAGGATCCCCAAGACCTTCTCCACAGGGCAGCTCTCAAAGAGTTCATACACATACCCAAGACTGCCTTAAACAAAGCACAAAACCTTGTACTCGGCCTTGTTCAACTTCATTAGGTTCTCATGTGCCCATTTCTTTTATCAAGCCTGTCCAAGTCCCTCTGAAAGGCATCCCTTCCTTCTGTTGTATCAACTGTGCAACAACAGCTTGGTGCCATCTGAATATTTGCCAAGATGGAACTCAACCCCACTCTCCAGGTCATTAATATAGATATTGAAGAATATCAGACACAAGACAGATCCCTGGTAGTCGTCACTCATGACCAGCATCAACCTGGACATAAAACTGCTGACCAAAACCCACCAGCTGAAACCACGCCAAGTCTCCCCACTTCATAAACAAGAATGCAGTATGGGACCACATCAAAAACTGTTATGGAACAACCATCCTGTCTGATATGCTTTGGGTATGATTCTTATCAAATGTAAGATACCAAATTGCACTCAATTTCATACAATTTCCTTTGAAGACCACTACCACATTTTTGAGGACGTCACCTTATTTTGTATCACAGTAGTAAAAACAGTCACTGAAAAACACTGAAATATCTCAAATGAGAAGACCATTTAGGAACTAAGATCAAAGTAACTAAAAACTGCAAGAATGAAATAACTACTTAACAGGAATCACTCTGCTAAGCCTATTAAAAGTAAATTTCTCGGCGGATAAATGAGCACTTCCTTTGTATGCTTATTACCTTGCATAAAAGGGTAGACCACCAAAAAAAAAAAAGAAGCACTTAAGTCACAGGTCAATTTCTGGTTATAGAAACATGTGAATCTAACTCCTGGTGAAATAGGAATAAAGCGTATATACACATCCACAAGAATGAAACTAGCCTTTTAAACTGCATTCAAAAAGGATCACGTTATTTGAATAACTCACTGTTTTGAAGCTTCAGGTTTTAGCATCTGTTCTTTCTTCCTTGTATCCACTGTTGGGGTAAGTACAACAGCAGCACATGAGACTATCGACTGGTATGAGTCTTCCCGACAAACTGTGAAGATAAAAATGTCAGAGTTAAAGGGAGTATTTTAAATGTTTAAAGAAAAAAAGAATAAATCTATGTGTATATGTAAATATACACAAGTAAAGTCATATTGTGATAGCCCAAAATGATTTTCCAGACTTCGCTGTAGCCATCTGCAAAGAAAACATTGTTTTCTATATTTAATTAAGTAGCACTTTATTTGCCATAGACTGGTACATCCACTCTCATTTTCAAAATTTTACCTGACACGGTATGATGTCACTTCGCTATATCTCAGATTCCTTTGAGTCCTTAGAAGGATGTGTATTTCCAATTCAAAATTAGCATACCATACACTTTCTTTTTTCTCATAGCTGAAAAAAAGAGTGTGGAAATTGAGGATGGTTATTATCTACAAAAACTCTGGCTTTAAGTGTGAGATCTGAGACAAAGAACTACTAGTCAAAGAGGCCAAATCCATGTGATTTAGTAGTGAGAGCTGACCCTTGTATTCTTATCTTTCTGTCACACAAATTATTCACACATTATACTGCTAGCTGATGTAACTCAAATGATATTTAGAACTAGAAAGATGATCACATTTTTCAACTGAGCACCTGACTGAACAAGCACTAATAAATGAATACCTAGAAGTACCTGATCTTCATATAGGCAGCTATATTTGTTAGAAGTTATACACAAAACAAAATCACAGTTCCAAATGTCACTAGTAACATAGCACCACAGCAGTCACCCCTCACTGCTAACTGATTTAAAGGTAGAAATTTCCCATACAGCCAAAATGTGCCTTTAAGCACCAAGCAGAAATGGGAAACAAATGCCCATGGTAGTGAATAAACCACACCAGTTTTCTGTATTATACAGTTACAGTATTATTATATGTCATACGTGAACACGGAAAATGTGATGATTCATTTTTAAACAGAAAACCACGTAGCGTTTTATATACACAGTATACACCTCCATGTAAGGTTCACAAGCACATACACACAGCCAATAACAGACTATAACGAGGATGGCTGTCATGAATTCTCAAGGATTAAAAGCCAAACAGAACCAATTTTACATTTGTACAAGGTTGCAATAGCTGAAAATACTGAACAGTGACATTTATCAAGGCAGAACTTGTTTCTGATGACATATCACTCAACCTCCATATTCATGTGCATTCTCCTTACTGACCAGACAATTTATCTTTTACACACACTTTACTTCTCTTACACAGTGACTAAAACTGAAGTAAAAATCTCACCCACATTGCCTTGATTGGATGTCAACCAGAACAGCTAATCGTGACATTTTACTCAAATTATGTTCAGCATGAATTCAGCACACATCAAGATACACTGCATGCCCAAAGCACACCCTGGAGCAACTCCTTTTGCTTTAAGTCAGCTTGAGAGTGGATTGTAAGGAATAGGACGGAAAAGGATTGAGTATTAGTAATAAAAGTCTGAAATGTGCCAAGGACATTTGGTTTTTTGAGTAATTCTAAGCCATTTAGCAAGCAGCACAAACATCCTGACAATGGGCTTATTCTAAAAGGGAGAAAAGCTTTTTTGCAGAGTGCATGCAATTATGTCTGATACATTTTATGCTCTTCAGTGTTGACGCCTATTTGTTTAATTACTGATGCACACGTTGTGCATAGTAGACACATAAGATGACTACTACTGAAACGTAACCTTTGTATTTCAGAACCAGCGTTACTCAGTACTTGGTCATAAACACAGACAACCATCCCCAAAACATGCTACCATCAAAAGAAAACTTGCTATACTGCCTATGGGTACATAAGAGGGATGTATATCACACGTTCCTACATAGAAAACTGCGGAGGCAACTAACGATAAATACATTGAACTAGAGCAACTGTGTAAAAATAAAGAATTCAAGAATAAATAATTACTTTGATCTTCATTTGTTGCATGCAATGAGCAGACAATATATTATCATGGTGCTAATTGCAAGGCACAAAGAAAAGCAGAAAGTATCTTCTCACTACAACCAGTGACTGAATATGTGCAAATAAGAACATTCCAGACAAAGAAGGGTGAAAGTCAAAGTTAGCTCCTGCATTTTCATCTGAAAAGCTGATTAAAAAAAGAAGGTAGGAAGCAAATAATTTTTTTTTAATAAAAGTTGTGATACCACTTGACTATCAACTCATAAATTTACTTTTAAAAGGTTTGCTGACTACAAAAGCATCACAGAGTAGGATCACACATTGACCATCAGAGCAGTTAACAAGAGGAGCTGAAATAGAATATTGCAAGTAACAAGGATGACAGCTCTGGTCTCTCAGCCTTTATAAAATTTAATGAATGAATAAAAATCTCAAATTGCTTTTGTTTAATAATTAACACTACGTAGGGACTGTATAATCCCCTAATTTACAGCTGAAGGAAACCCAGGTCATTTGGTGATCCACGCTCGTGGAATTTATTATCCCTCCCATTTGAGACAGAGATAAGCTTTGGTACAGCTTTTGCAAGCCGCTGCGATTCCTCCCTTTTATCTCAAGCCTTTGCTCTAACACTCATAAGTCATTATGGGACAGTATAATTAACTAAAATGTCATGAAATAGTGACAGCATTTAATTTTTATCTACTGGAGTGCATTCTTTTATTATCTGTTCATAACATTCATTAAAATAATGAGAATGTGCTCGAATGCAGACCAACTCATCTTTAACAATGATAGGGATGGGCTCTGTTCTACTTGAGACAACTTTCATACTTCAAACTTGTCTTAAGCCTCGTTTCTTCCATATGCCTTCTTTTTTTTTATGTACCAGAGAAAATATTACCACCCAAAAAGCCAATTAATGACTTCTATATTTTGGACTCATTAATCTGAATCTCTTTAAAAGATTCCCAAAATACTACTAACCTCATAATATCAAACAAATACGCTATGAGATTACTCCTTTTAACCAAAATCCTCTCAAGTGTCCAGCTGGCACTTTATAAGAGAGAAAGAACTCGACAAATATATTCTTATCGCATGAACTTGTGAGGAAAACAGAGAAAAGCAAGCATTAATTACTTGAGTTAGTATTTGAAAACCTACCAATCACCAATGTAAACAGCTTCTCCAGTCTACTACAGTATTCCTAAAAAGAGCACACAGACTAAATCTCTGCCTCTACCACTGCAACTTATGAACAAAAGCCAACAAACAAGATACCACTCATGTGGGAATGGTAAATATACATACCTGGTTACTTCACCTTTTTATTTTATATTTTCTTAACTTCACTTTCTTGCTACATTCAATGGTGTTGGTGCTGCTTTCAATTTGACTGTTTTTTGCTGAAGATTCTGCCAAATAATGTTAAACCTATCCTTGGCCATGACAAAGTTTGCAACATTCCTCATTACTGTCATTCATCTCACCTTTCATTTTGTCCTAGCTCCAAGCCATACAAAAGCAAGTATTTTTTATCCAGTGTAAATAAAAACCAAGCCCTTCGCTTGTAGTAAGCAGCGAGTGAAGTGAGACATGACCAACAAATATTCAGGATAATTATACAAGTAAAAGCCAATGCCTTTCCCAGTCATCCCTCAAATCTTGATGTTCTGTGCGCATGTACTTTATAGGACGTATGGCAACCTTTAGCATTCTCTTAACCTTCACTTATCAGTTGCAGTAAGTTCCTAAAATGATAACAAAAATTGCTACCTGAGGCTGAACTACCACTAGATTTATGTATATAATCCTAAAAATAAAGTCCAGCTCTCTTGTCCACACTGTGTTAAGCTTGCTCCACACATGATGAAAGAAAATAACGTAAGCAATGCGCATCGCTCTGCCAAGAGGAGACTGAAAATTTAAGTTAATTCTAATCAGCAATGACTTCATCAGTTTATTCAATTCATAGAGTTGGAAAAACAATTGCTGTTTCATTACCTGCAAACAAGTGCTACAAGAAACTAGCAACTTGGATTTTATAGAACTTAACAGTTAAGGTTAAAGGGACCTCTAGAGGCTACTGTCAAAATGTGAATGATTTTGTACAATTACAAAATAGCTAATAGTTGTGCAAAGCAAATAAGATTGTACTGCAAAACAAATGTGGCAGAAAACTTCCAACTGGATATACAGCAGGAGCATCAGCAGTTCTCATGTTTCTTCTCAGTCACAGCAACCAGCTATACACAGAAAAAGTCAACAGGAAAACAATCTAAGCATATCTTGAAATCTGAGTCCATCAGACACAACCTCTGCCTGAACAGGGCACCCAAAGCTGAGTGCCCACGACAACATCCAGGCAGGTTTTGAAGATTTGTAAGGACAGCCCATAGCCTCACAGAAGGACTTGCTGGTGTTCAGGCATAACATCCTGTGTTCTAATTTGTGCCCCCTGCCTCTAGCCTGTGTCATGGTTTTATGATTTTTGGTACTGGTACTCCACATCATAACATCATGTAGTGCATTTAGAGTTAAAGAGTTAATGCTCCAGCTCCGTAGATCATCGATAGTTCCAGGTATACCTGTCTCAGAAGAGAAGAAGAACTCCATTCCCCAGAGGACTTTGCGATGCTTTGCGTTCTTACGTGTTTACGCTCAGAGGGAAAGATAAAAACTGTCTGCAGTCACGGACACTCTCTTTCCTTTGGGATGGGCTCAGCAGTGGATGCTCACTGCCGTCCGCCTTCAGCGTTAGCATAAGGCCTTCTGTTTATCAGACACCCTCTCTTGCTCATTGTATTTGATTTATTAGCTTCAATTCCTGTTATATTGTATTATATTGTGTTATTTTGCTTTCTGATATCTTATTTAGTAAATTAGCTTTCCTCCTCAGATCATTGCTTCTGTTTTGTTTTCTAGGCCCATCTCCCTTTTCCCTTTTCCCCTACCCCTTTGCTGGGGCGTGGGTCTGCAGGTCCCCCGCACCAATCGTCACAGAACCGGGCCGAACCTGCCCGTAAACCTCTGACAACTATGAGTCACACATATGACAACTCAACAGAAAAAGAAAAAAATGATGTTATAACTTGATGTAATACAATTATAAGGGATCACTGCTGCTCTTACAACCAATACCTCCCAGAATTCTTCAATTTATCCCTCAATAATGCATGCAGGTTGCTTTTTTTCTTCCATTACCAAATGTTTTAATAGTACCCCCCATATATTTATCGCTAGGAGTGTTTAAGGAGCTCCAGAACATGATTCATTATCAAAATCAATTTCTGCATCTAAAAAAGAAAAACCTTTTTTTTTTCCTCCATAGCTCCATTTTTTTTTTTCCTTAGCTCCTTCTTTCAATAACAGTAAGAGTGACTGTTTTTAAGGTCTTCTCTTCTACTCTGGACAAACCCGTGGAAAATGCTTCATTCCCCAAATAGCAGGGCACTATGAAGCCTTCAACAGGTAATGAAAGTAACTTAAATCTCTGAAGAACAGATATATTTTAAGCTCTAGGGGTTACAGTTCCAGCAGCTATTCAAATATAGTTTATTCCACTTATGTGTTTTTACTTTATTTTTTAATAAAAAGAAGAGAAAATCTGGCTATTACTAATCACTGAGAAAACAGTCTCCTCTGACACAACATGTAAGTGATGAAATTAGCTGAAGGTACTTCCTGTTTAGAGAAGACAGAAGGAAAATGTTCATATTCGGTGTGCAATAAAGCATAAGAGACTCATAATGTGTGCAGACAAAAACATTGAAGTATTTCAGGATTTAAAAGTCCGACACTGACAATTCCAAGAATTCCCATTAATAAACTATAAAAATTTAAGTAATCAACTTTCATCATTCAAGAGATGGATTTTCAAATCTGGAAAACAACTTCCGTTTCATACCTAAAAACATTCTGCTTTAGTTAAAAAAAAAAAAAAAACAGCAACCAGCCAGGGGCATAGGAGGTGTTAAATACATTTCCTGTCAAATACCAGTGTAAGAAACAGGAGACTGAAACACAGGGGAGCAATATCTGGATCCAAATTAACCAATTGAACATTCCTTTTAACTACCGAAAGCCAGAAAACATGTTCTAATTACTCTAGAATACCAATTCCCAGTGCAGACATTTGCATTTTAGCACACTGTTTGTTAAGGTTGGCTCTGTTGCACTGAGGCAATGAGCTGAAATGCTCTGAACACAGGACAAGGAAAAGCTGAGAGCCTGGCCCTACGTACACTCTTCATACAAGGCAAACACTTGTTCCAGTCTGGCTAATAACAACATCTTATAAGTATACATACACAAAAAGGGAACAAGAGGATCTACCATAAATTTCTTGATTAACTTAGTCTGTTTTTGAGGATGACTGAAAAGCCAACGGAAGAAAAGGAGATTTAAAATAAGTAACTCAAGGTAATTTCTCAGGAAAGCTGTTGGCACTACAAGTATCTTTAAATGAAGTGCATTAGTTGTGGTAAGTCTAGTAATAACTGTAGTTTAGTACTGAGATCACTACGTGATCATGTTCTCTCATATTCTTAATTAATTCAGGGGGCTCTTCTCTTTACTAGCTCCAAACATCAGCTTCATTAAACGCTTCAGCAAAACGAAGCGTACAACTTCATTTCAATATTCTGTTCCTTGGCCCCAGAAACAAAACACAAAACTTTAATTACTTAGTTTAAAACCATAAAGCCCAAGGAGACTTTCAGTCTCTTAAAAGCCACATAAAAGGTCAAGGTGCTTTGAGTGAAAGCCATCTTTGCCCCGCTTTAATAAAAAGCCTAATTTTCCTGCACCTTGATCTCAGATTAGCTGACGGTCCTTGGAAAAAAAATAAATAAATGGACCTCAATTTTGTTATTAGTTCAACAGTTACTCTAGTGCCTCTTGTCCCTTAGAAACAGCTGCATTTTGCAATATTAGCCAGAATAATACTTAAGAGAGTGAGTGAGACTCTATGCCTACAGTCCCCAAATGGTTTTAATGAAATAATTCTGCAATAAAACCACAGGCCCAATTCTTAAACACACCACAGTCACCATCTGAAATTTTCTAATAGCAACAATTACAGGGCCATTATGGGCAAATGAAGCAGGTTCTCACATTTACTCCTTTTATGGCATTCACAAAGGCTGCACACACATCTGCTTTGTGCTGTCAATGCTGGCTCCCAGTTACGAAGGATACACTGCACAACACTAATCAGAAGCCAGAGAATTCTTCTAACACACTAGAGCATGTGATTATCTGCTCCTTTGCCTTTGTACCTTAAGTTTGCTTATTGCCACTGCAATAATAGAGTAGCAATCATACATGATATTTGGACCTGTTGGCTCATACACTAAGCATAAAGTAGTTAACTATATGCAACAGCTGCTCCTTTCAACATTAATGCCTCAAATGCTTCCTTGACTGGTGATCCTGATCCATCACGTTAAGTCATGCCTGTGATGAAACATTAATTAATAAAATAATGACAGTGCTGATAGCCTGCTTCCCATACACCTCACAGTCACAGAACGGCAGAATGGTTGGAAGAGAACTGTAGGTATCAAGTCCAACTCCCCTGTTATCACAGGTCCCCTACAGCAGATTGCAAAGGTAGGTGTCCAGGCAGGTCCTGAAAATCTCGCAGAGGAGACACCACCACTTCCCTGGGCAGCCAGTACTCTGTCACCCTTACAGAGAACTTCCTGTGTCCCTTTCTGCTAAGTACGTTGTATTGACAGAATGACAGTAGTCTGGTCCCTTGAAAAGGGCAGCACATTCTTTCTTTTTCATTCTTCTCAAACATCCTCCTCCAGCTTACACTTTAAGACATGCTAAACCACAAAAACTGTGTCTGTAAATAGAAAACTCTCCTAGAAGTTATGAACTTATTCCATTACTTCTGCATTTGCCCAGACATCCAGCAACCACAATCTCTTGCACAGTTCAAAAGCTAAGCTATAGGATACATGAAGAAATATTTCTAATATTCCATTATCAAGTAGCCATCTATCAGCTATACATGATGTCCCCTAATTTGAGAACACTGCCAAATTACCCCCCAGCTCTTTCCAAACAATTTCTACACTGTTCTTTTAGATGCTTAGCTGGTCATATCTTCATCTTGTGGAACCTGAGTTTGCGCTCATGTGAAATCTGTTCAGTATCTGGCCATCCTGCTACCCTCTCTGCAACCAGTCCCCGTGGCAAATCCAGCAGTGATGAACCACTGCAGCAACACCAGGAAGAATCATAACAGTATTCACAGGACACAGGAATAAAAGTAGGCTCATTTTTCAATTGTAACTCCTCCATACCTAAAACATTTAAAGTATATCTATTTATGCTTAAGGCTGCTTCTAAAACACTTCTTTACTCACACTGAACTACTTCAAGATAACGTCAGCTCAAGCATTGTTCAAACCATCTTCAAAGCATGAAATAAAAGCATATTCTATTTACAATAATTGGGCATTTTTGTTTCTCAGTATGAAAAATACTTTAGCGTAATACTAGGAGTTTAAAATTGCAACCAACTTCTGTCAGCCTCTAGTAACACGTTTCAGTCCATGACTTCGTAGACACGAATAAAATGAACGCTTATAAATGAATGAAAGGTTACAATGAAGCACTAATAATCTGATGTTCTACTATCATATATAACCAAATAGCAGGAAGTCTCATAAATGAGATGCATGAAAAATGATTAAAACAAAAAGTAGAGGCTTGGTCATTTAGACTAGGATGCACAATAACAAAGATACAGACCAAATCAGAAACATAGAACGACCTGAGCTGAAAAGGACCTCAGAGATAATCCAGTTTCACCCCCCTTGCTGTGGTAGGATTGCCAACCACAAGACCAGAGTATCCAAAGCCACACCCAGATTAGCCTTGGATGCCTCCAGGGTTGGGGCATCCACAGCCTCACAGGGCAACATGTTGCAGCACATCACTATCCTCTGAGTGCAAAACTTCCTCCTAGTATTTAACCTAAACTAAGACACAGGAGATTTAAAAACATTCCCCCCTATCCCATAACTATCAAACCACATAAACAGTAGGTGCATCAGTTTACATACAAAAAGGCTTTGAAGGTAACAGAATAAATTCACTTTCAGCAGGGAACAGTGAAATAAAATAAGTATATGTAGAGGTGAATTTAAACAATAATGACATAAGGAGGATATTACGCTAAACTGCGAGGCACCCACTATCCACTGGGGTGCACTAAAAAGCCCACAGACAGCAGGTCAAGGGAGATGGTCCTCCCCTTTTACTCTGCCGTGTTAAAGCCACATTTAGACTACTGTGTCCAGTTCTGAGCTTCCCAGACCAAAAAGAGACAGTGGTCTCGAAGTCATACAGAAGAGGTAAAGGTAAAGATACAAAGAGTCTGGAAAACATCCCATATGAGGAAAGACTAACTAACTTGGGTTACTTCAGGCTGGGGAAAAGAGGACAGGGGAATCTGATACTTATCTTATTATCTTAATATTTACAAATAATTAAAGGAAGGTGAGAGGCAAATGGATTAGACCAGTCTCTTCTCTGTGGTGTGTAGCATAAGGTCAAGAACATATTGGAAGCTCCATACAAACATGCAGAAGAACTTTCTAGAAGTAAATGTGAGCACTGGAACAGATCGACCAAAGAGGCTGTGCAGTCTCTTTCTATGGAGATGCTTAAGACCTGTCTGGACACCTACCTGCGTGATCTATTGTAGGGAACATGCTTAAGCAGAGGGGTTGATTGCTAAAATCCCTTGAGGATCCGTTCAACCCCTGTGATTCTGTGATTCTGTTTGAACTTGGAAGAGAACGTAAGAACGCAAATTATTAACAACTTGCATAAATAAGAACACAACTAAAAAAAATGTGAATTCTTAAAAGCTATGTTACTGAGTCATACTGAGCCAATTAAAAAAATACTACATTAACATGCACCAAAAGCAATTCACCCCAAACTGCTCAGCTGGTAACACAGTGCTTGGCTAAAAGCAAGTCTGAGGAAAAATACACATTTCAGCCTCACTGGAAAGAGCAAAATATTAGCTCTGGGATATACTTTTGGAGTTAAGCAAAGAGGATAAAAAAATTTAAAGTCCCCTTCTCTGCCAGAAAGGCAGAACTCACATATACTGCTTGATAACCTCAAAAAAATGTACAACACACACCTGAAGCAAGACACTAACCCTACACATTCAAATAGCACGATTGGGGTTTGAGTATGAACTCCCTTCCCTATCAGGGAGTCTGATCAAGACTGCTTGCTATGGTGGCTTGGTAGGACTGGTATCTGAAGTAGAAAGTGTAATAACATCAGTTCCCTAGAAAACGTCATGGCTCAGACTCTCTGGATGAGTAGGATGCAACATATGTACTCTGGAATCATGCTCATCACTAGGTTTCTTCATGACAGCCAAGCCTGCGAATGTACACAGTGGCTGTGGGAAACATGGAAAAAAGCTCCATATCCAACATTTCAGCCAAACAGTTTAAGTTAACGGGCTTTACCTTGCAGTTATAAAAGCTCATTAAGTTCAGTTGGCTCATCAGCTGGGACAACAGATGAAGCTGCAAAGGCCCACGAGTAAGCTGAAGCTGCAGGCATTCTATAAAGTTGAGTGCTCTCAGTCTCCCTGGTCCTGACTTTAATCTGAACAATGTAACCACAAAGGCCACAGAAGCCAACTGCCAGCCCTCAACAGAAAATAAGGCAGAAAAATGCCAGTCTCAGAAGATGGAAGAAAAACATATAGCCAAAGGCCCTGTACAACTTGCAAAAAGTGTTACTGAAAGGACCAATGTTAGGTGGAATACTAGAGCCACACTCTGGCAACAGTCATGACATACCAAAAACTGGGAAAAGCCTTGTCTCTTTACTTTTAAGAGCACTGAGAAAATGCCTACAATTATTTTTACCAGCCACAAGAACCAGTTGCTTCCAAGATCCCTTTTCAGACAAATCAAGCAACAATAGGTTTAGTTCAGTTTTGTCATCACATCTGAGTTTGAGTTTCCGTTTTAAGCCGTGTCATATCTTCAAGAAAAGAAGTGAAGCAGGACTGACTGTCACACTGGCATCTTGAAGGAAAGAATATAAAAAGACCTGCAGGACATTTTCTTAGACACAATACAAGGCCCTGAAGGAAGAGCTCCTCTAACAACAACATCCTTGACTGTAACTTAGCACAGCTGAAAATGTCAAAACTCAATAGCAAGCATTTTCAGGAGCATAATTTGTTGTCCTCACCTTGGACTAGTTGAAAGGAAGAATGACAAGGCAAGTAAAATTAACTTATTATTGTTTGTACTGACGGTCATTAGCCACAAGAAATCAATTAATACATAAGCACAAATTAAAAAAAAAAGCACAGATTCCCAATTAAATAAATAAAACCACTCCCCCAGCTCTCTTAATAGATACCAAAAACAAAAGCTTACCAGAAAAATAACGTGAAATATTTATAACTTCTTAAAGAGTGAGAGTATTTGACTGTTATAACCATATTGGTACCCGCCAGCAGGAGCACAGGGGATAAGTGCCAGAAGAGTTACACATCTTCTCTGCTACGAAAATGACAACCTTTGTCAACCTCAGTGACAAGCAGCTCAGTAAGCAGTCCCCATAACAGTACAATCATCATAGCCACATCAAACTCATCCATTCTTCCACAGGAGTCATTCCTGCCTTAGATATCTGAAGTTTACACTGGACACGAACACAAGCAAAGAAACCAGAATGAAAACATCCACTCTTCTCTCTAAATAGATATCTTTCATTTTTATAATACAACGCAAAGGATATATTTCACTCTTTTGCTATTCCAAAAGTAAGAAGTCTCCTTTTGAGAATATAGATTTAACTTGAAGGACAAAACCCTACTTAATAACCCCATCCTTGAAGGAACTTCCAATTAACTAAATGCGTAATTGTAAAAGCAAAAGGACATACACGGAAATATTACAAAAAGAAGTAAAAATGAATGCTCACCTGTCTCTGAAGACCTAGGCTCACAAGAAAAGAACTCGAAAGGAGAGATGTCCAACAAAAAAAAAAAGTAAAAAAAAAAACCCTTCCTCAGCACAGTCAGCACTTAAATGAGGTCTAAGAGGTGAAGGTGAAGCCTGGCTCCACCCTTTGCAGTAGCACACATGAACTGCTTTCACCTGTAGTCCCAGAGCTGACTGGGTCTTTTCTCCAGGTGCTCAATCAGTGGTTCGGGCTGCAACTCAGCAGTCCCCATATACAGACTAGTATTTTTAATTATGGACCACATTGCAAAATTTTGTGTATAAATATATTATTTTTATTATTATTACTTTATTTAGTAAATCTTCAACAACTTTGGTTCCTGAGCTAAGCATCAACATCATCTCTGCATTTGTGCAGGACATCAAAGTCAATTCTGCAAGCACTTAATCAAATATGAGTATGCACATGGAAACTGCTGACAACGGTTCATTTTTAAGTGCAAAGCAGTGGAAGAAGTAGTAATGTTGGGGGGTGGTGGGCAAGCATCAGCCATTAATCCAGTAACAACAGGACAGGCTATTACAGCATTATGATGATCTGTGCATAAAACTACAAACTAAGAAGGAAAATGAAGACGTTTTCAGGAACAGAAGACACATAAGATTAGATGGAATACCACACTCTCTACTCTGGGCATCTAAATGTGTTTGAAGGATGTGCTCTGGTATGTTCTCAGCACTGGAGACTGAAGACTCTTCAACTGCTACATTGTGACAGCAAGCATAGGAGTGACTCTGGAAGACAATCAAATTGAGAATTTCCTAGCCAGCTCACGCAGCCCTTCAAGCAACACTAAGGAAACAGTTAGCCAGGAGGCAATAAAGGTCAGTGGCAACTATGGAAAGAGAACAGTCTAGTGGACCACAAAAAGAAACACAGTAGGAAGCAGAATATGACCATCCATCAATTTGCTGCAGCTGTACTTGTGAAACTTCAACCATTTACACAGCACGTAGATTATGCTATACTTGATGTCCCACGAATTTACTGCATTCCAAAGCCAAGGTCATCTGATACAGCACGTCGCAAACACATACTTGGGTTCTTACAAGATTACAGAGTTATAGTCCTGATGTAAAAGTTTTAACAGCAGAACTCACCACTACTGTGCCAGGTTTGCAAGTGATTTGCTGAGTTCTTCCAATTAACATTCAAATTAACAGCATATACGCAGGAGATAAAGCATATGTCAAGCAAAATATATACATCTGTCTGAAAATAAATTAAGCCGTTTTAATACACCCACATCTTACCACACTTACTCTAAAAATGTGACAAAGTAAAAAAAAAAAAACCCACACACAAAAACCGTGAAATGTAAGCAAGAACAGAGGGCAATATTTATTTTATTTGATTCATTACGTTCAAGTTAAATAAGTTGAAATATCAATAGATAATAATTGGCAAAAAGGAGCAGAGTTACAATGACAGGAGGTATGGGCAGATCTTGAAGCCCATAAACAGGAGGATTCCAGCAGACTGTGTTTGAATTGAGCCAAATGCCCAATTATACCACCAGACTCAAAGAATCCAGACCATCATTACACCACTGAAGCATAGTTTTGGTTCACAAACCAAAGACTAAGTGTGTTGCCTTTGCACAAATGTCAAACACAAACCTCATCCTATAAATGTCTTGCTTCTGTATCACTGGTAACAATGATATCAGGCTCAACTTGGTTATCTCCACACCTCAAAAAGATAACCAAAGGGCTAGTTCATTATGTTGTATGCAAACCTAAGTAGAATCTTCAAAGCAAGATAAGTACCTCCCTCTATATTCTGCAAAGGCAGATAATAGCCTTATGCAAATAAACTATTGAGGAAAAAAAAACAGAATCAGTAAATGTCTGTCTTTAGGTACGTTCAAAATTAAAGCAAATACCTTCCTAAATAACGTGTTTAGTTAGAACCTTATATGTTATAAGGTTCATTACAAGCACAACTTAGAAACGTGTAAGTACTTCATTACTTACAAGAGCAGATGGGACGAACTGAGACCTTATCTAACTTCAAATTCACAAGTTGGTTGCTCAAGGTCACTCAGAAAAATCAGGATGTAGTTCCACCAGATAATTAAAAGCACTGGTTTACAGTTCATATTATTTGAGTAACGAAATAACTTTAGAATGTGCAGAGGTATTTTGAAGGCTGTTATCCATAAGAAAAATAATTAAACACGTAATCTACTGAATCTGACATTTTCAGAACTTATTTGTTCTCACTGCCAGCTCCACAGAGTGATAAAATAAATACACAAGGCTACATGGCTTTCATTTCTTCAAAATACATTTTTCTCCTCAGCATGTTGATGGATGTTTGTTATCTGACCATTTGCTCAAGATCTAAACATAATGAGGCTGAACTATGTACTTCATTGCAGGCAACCATAGAACCATGAAGCACCACGCAGATAGACCTGGAAGTAGAATACTGGAAGTAGAATAGCCAGAGCTCAGTATTCTTCATCCAGGCTTGTATTAGCTGTACTCTACACTCCTGGTAAGCATCACAAAACACATTAATGGGGACTACAGAAGTAAGGGAGATTTAGATTACAAGTCAAGGAAAGAATTGTTTTTTTTTCTTTCACTGAGTGAGTGGTGAGGTGCTGGAACAGGCTGAGCAGAGAGGTTGCAGATGCCCCAACCCTGGAGATGTTTAAAGCCAGGTTGGATAGGGCCTTGAGCAACCTGATCTACTACTTGATCTAACAGCTGACAATCCTGTTTGTAACAAGGTATGGTTGGAACTTCATAATCCTTGAGATCATTTCCAACCCAGGCCATTCTATGATTCTGTGATTCTTAAGATAAATTCAAAATTCCTAATGTGAATCAAATAAATATCTGATACACAAAGAAATTTAGTTGCTTCTTTTATTTATTGTCAAACATGAAATATATCCCAATACTCAATGTTACCAACTGAAATAAAAATAGTGCAACATGTAAGTCCAAGCCCTTATGAATTCATTAGTCTGTTCAAATTCTACTTAGTCTTAACAACTGCAAACCAAAAAACAAACAAAAAAATGGAATAAATAACTTTTACTGGCAAGCAAATACTTGGAAAGTAGATAATGAGACAATTGCGTATTATCCCTCTGTTTTAAATAAGAACCTTTTACCTCTGCTTTTGACTCTGAAAGAAAGTCATTTAGCAACTGTGTACCTTTAAAATAGCTTCTAAATAATGTAATACTGTTAGCATTAATAAGAGTACCACAAATGCTACGCAACAGAACTGTTAGTAATATTGTTGTTATTCCCTGATGGAATGCTGTAAATGTTATGGGAGAAGGGTGATGCTTCATTTAAAGCATGACTTGGAATATGCTCTTCATCTTTTTGTGCCTCAGCAGCCCTAATAAGGAAGGACTCAATGTGATGTCTCCCACTTTACAACAGATGATAAATAAAATCCTAAAATAAAAAAGAGAACGTGGGGAAGCTCTTTAGGAGCAAGCTAGGATAAGGAAATTCCCCTTTAGACCACTGAACTAGCAAAACTTAAAAGAGATTTTGGCTGCTCTCCAGAGGAATTATAGACAGAGTATATATGGAGGATTAGTCTCACCATTGGAAAGAAATACTGTTAACTGTAAAGCAAGCTGAAGGCTATTTGGGACCAGAAGTAGTTTTAACTACAGGCACCAATCGTGCTCCCTGGTCCTTAATGCTGAGGGCTGCCTATTAGGCAGGTGGTATTAACCCTCTAGAAAGGGGAGACCCTCTTGCCATTACTAGGACAGTTGATCAATTAGTAAAAAGTGTTCAAAAGTCTGCTTGTCTCCAAATGATGTATGATAGAAAACTGCAGCTGCACCATGAATCACCTATGATGATGCCTGTTAATCCTGAAAGGATGACCCCTTTAATTAGGAGGCTTCCTGAATCGTTAAAACCTATAGCTATAGTACTACAACGAAAAATACATGGTATGCCTCAGGGAGAAAGCTAGAGCAGCATTAGAAGAAACTGTAACTTCTAACCATCTAAAGCCCCTTGCAACATAAAATTATTGCCCCAGGTAAATGGAAAATAGCCCATGTTGCCATCCAAACCTGGTAAAACCTAGACTTTGATCTCTTTTTCCTGGATCCCAGGTGGCCCAGGGGAGAAACATACTCAATTGTAGCTACTGTGCATAGTTGGAACTCATCTGTTTATTCCGCCCATCAGTACATGTATTATTATACTTACACAACATGTTATAACCTCTATGTACTTTGTAATCACTTTAACAGACAAAAGACAAGTCAAACAGATCACGGCAATATTTGTAACCAAGACCCAAAAAACATTTGTAGTGTTTAAGTAACATTAAAGCACCCCTTAACTCCCTCTCTTCCCCCCTCATGTTTACATATATTATTTAATCGTTCTTGATCGCTCTTGCTCACCGTGGTGAATGGACAACTACACATCCATTTCAAGCAGCCTTAGAGACACAGGGTGCTGTGAAAGAGAACAATTTTCCATGCCTCAAAGCTTGCTTCCTGAGATAAAGTACGCGATAAGACTCTGGCTCATAAAGAGGGGATAGATAAATGTCTCCCAGAAACACTTTGTGGATATTTTTACATTTGAACACACTTCTGATGTGTTTGCCTTGGAGAGTGTTTGAAGATCCAACCTATGACAAGGTAAATAGTGTGGGAGAATGTGGGGTGATACCATAGAATCCCACAGAAGCAGCTCCACCTTCTGCTTTCTGCAAATACTCATTGCTTTTTTTTATTATTATTATTATTTTTATTCTTCTCTCTTCTCTGTTGCTTAACTTCCCTTCTCCATATACAGAAGAAAAAGTTTATTTTCAGTGGTGAAAGAAAGCAACGCGAATCTACAACTTATTATGGACTTTGAGAAACGCACAGGAGCTTTTTCTGTTACTCCCAACTCATTTTTATTCATACTTTATTACACAAATAGTCCCATGTATTGAAAAGGTTAATAAAAAAGAATCAGGCATATTGCTTGTTGATAATACTATAAGCTTATGGAGATAAAGTTAGAGAGCAGGACCGGAAGCACTGCTTAGCTTCTAACAAATCAAGACACTTACTAGCCATTGTAGGCCACAAACATCAAAAAGAGAAAATGGGATCTTGAAGAAATAATACAAAAAGTACAAGTGTGTTTGGTACGATGTGCACTGTATGTACCTGGTCTGTCTGAAACAAAGCATTGATTAAACAATGTTACTTAGTCACAATATTACTCAATCGTAGGATGAATAAAACACAAGAGTGGTACTAAGAAAGAATAAAGAATAAGATGGTATATTTTGTTAGGCTTACATAGATGATAAAAGATAGCTGTTGACTAAGAAAACGCTCACCTTTTCCGGACGGTTGAGGTTCACCAATAACTCCACAGAAAAGGAATCTCCAACATGAAATCCCTCCACAGTGCTGGTCCGCCCTAAATGGGGTCTGGGAGAGGTGGAGCCAGACTCCACCCCTTCCAATCACACAGCTATATTACCTTCACCTGTGCTCCTGTGGCTGACTCAGTGCTCACCTCAGGTGATCAATCAGTGGTTCAGGCTGAGATTCAACCCATCCCATACGCTAGTCATAACTACTTATTATGCTCTAATTAAAATTAATATGTCAAGAATATTTTGCAATAAATACTCAAGAACAAACTTTAACAAATCCTTCATATTCCTACTGCATGGTTCAACGCAACCTAGCTCAAGCCAGTTGCACATATTTTTGGTTTCACACACTAAAAGCTAATTTAACAAAGAGCCACCTTACTATAAGCTACAGATATTTGGTACAGCACACCACAAGTCTTTTCCAAGTCTGTACATCCATTAGCCAAAAAAAACAGGTGTTGATTGCTGTGTTTGAGTTGATTCTGTCTGACTTGTACTTTTCAGTAACTTAATCAGAATCTTCTAGGCACTACAGTATAACTTATTATCCATTCTTGAACCAAATGTACATAGAGCACTTGCATTTATCATTAGTGGTTCAGGCCGTGATTCAACAGTTCCCATACACTTAGTTACAAATTAAACAATATAGCCTAATTACACAAATAATACTGCGTAGCTATAGCTGAAAAGGTATATAAGCGCAGCTGTGTGTACCAAAGTATTAGAGAATACAGACAAATCAAATGGAATGCAATAGAATAAAATAAGGTTTCATGCTTGCATCAAACTGAAGACCTTCTCCCTTCAGGACCGCTGCCATTAAATGGTGCACCATGTTTCTCTTTAGAAGACTGTCAGGCAAACTAACTAGCTGTATGGAAACTGCCTATTCACATCCTGAACCACTGATTGAGCACCTGGAGAAAAGACCTGGTCAGCCCTGAGAGCACAGGTGAAGGCAATTCACCTGTGCAACCAGAAGTGGTGAAGACCTTTTTTGTTAGATTTCTCATCTTTTGGAGTTCTTTTCTTACGGTCTTCCGTCTTCAGAGACAGATGAGGGTTATTTTTCTACTTTTTGTAGTGTTTCCTTGTTTGCATTGGTTCCTTTGCCTTTTTTACTGGTTTTCATTACTGAACTCATTCTGTTAAGTATACTGACTTATACACAAGCATGTTAGGTTTTGAAAAACCACACTGTATACCCCATTATGTGTATGTAATAATATTATGGGATTTCTGTGAGATGGTTTCTAGGTTGGGTAACTATAAACAATCAAACAGTACTTTACTCGCTAAGTAAGCTTACTGTGAAAATGCAGCTCTCATGAAAAAGTATAGCCATGGATGAGAAAACATAACAGAATGAGAAGAGGAATAGATTCTCCAGTTGATAGTAAAGAGTATTTTCAAACTATTTCAGTTAGAGTAAGGTTGAGATGGGAGGTATCAGGCATCATCTAGTAGACAAATGTTTTTGTTTTGGGGAGAATGAGCACATTTAAGTTTTCTGCTCCTTGCTGCATTACAATCATTAGGGTGTACAGACCAGCAAAAGTGGAGTATTAAGCAAGAAAAGCTACAATAAATAAAAATAATAATTTTTCTAGACAATTAGTAACTTAACAATATACACCAATTGTTCACTTGTTCAACAAACTGAGCAAGCAGTTATTTTATTATTTTTTTTTAAGTTAGGAGCATTACATATCTCTTTATTCCAGTAATCAGGAAGAAAGGACTGAGCTGTTTTTTGCACTGGAAGACTTCTACGTGGTGGGAGCATAAAAATAACTGGGCCTACTTTTATTTGGGATTTATGCACTGCAATAAAATTACTCTTTTAGAGAGAGGGTGCCTACATTCTCCATAAAACACAGGTAACTTAGCTATTCAAACCAGTGTACTTAATGAATTGCCTACTAAATAACACTAAGTTTTTTCAAAACATAACAACAAACAAAGAAAGTACCTAATTTTTGCCACCCGTAAGCACTTAGGGGTTTATCCTCATTTGGGGTTCTCAGCTACCAACTCTTTTCCTTCTAGTACTTCTATCCTCATCATCTCCTTCTTAGGAAAAAGCAAAGCAGAATTCACAATGTTCTCCAATTTGCAATGCTTTGAAACTTTGTGGTTAGGGTGTTCACTTCTTTTTTAGAGGAAGATGCACATTTGAATTATTACTCTGAATAAACCTGAAGCCTTAATTTATTTTTTTCCTCCAGACTAATAATTTGAACTATTTTATAAAGATCTGTATTAGTAAATATCTTCCTAGCATGTGTGTAATGAAATAATTTACACAGACACATTTCTGAGAACGACTGCACTTTACAATGCTATGTACAGTGTACTCACTGAAATTTTATGTAATCCCACAGTTATTAATATAATTATTTTTTTTAAGTATTCTGGTGGGGAAAAAAAAGGCCTCAGTAGAGTGGAAGAAAATCGTAATGGAAATGAGTCTCAGAGTTAGAGGGAATCTTTTATCCAGTTCTTGCATCTTTAGGCAGGGCCCAATGATGAGTTACTAGCTTATCTCCAATGACATGGGTAACTGTCAGTGTTAAGCACCATATGGAAGTGAAGCCACAAATCTAATCTTTTTTTTTATAATTCTGAAAGGAACACAAATCTGTATTTTGTACTATCTTTTTCTTCTTTTTTCAAACAGTAACATATCTAGGATAGCACTGTTTTGTTTTGTTTTTCTATACTGTGAGTTGTTACTCTACATTTCAAGGGGAATGGACAGGTATTATGGCCTTCACCACTGCTCTAAAAACCCACCTGCACTTTGAGTAAGAGACTTTATAGAGCTCTGAGATATTGTCCAGAGTAGAAATGGGAAAATTAAGAGTTACATTCCATCTGAGTTTGAAATCAATGTATTTGAATCTTCTCTTTCTCTCTTGCACACATGGAATATGTTTAACATAATTCTCAATGCCTGTAGACTTCTTTAAAGTCTATAACTGAGAAACTTTAAAGTCTATAACTTCTATAACTGAGAAAATTTACTGTCAGAAGAAGGAACTATGTATTCACATAGGGGTAAATATTTTTAGTTTTTTTCCCCATTTTAGGCTGAAACTTAGAGAGCATTTTGACTGTCATCACAGAGAATCTGGCAGTGAAGAAAACACTTCTAACTTGCTGTCATAGAACCTCTGACTTTTAGTGTGATTTTTCTTATTGCGTTGTTAAAATAACATGTAATAGTGTAGGAAGATCAATTTTGAATGGCACCAGCAAAATAAACTTCTATTAATTCTCTATGCTTCAAACACTACAGCATTTTAGATTAAGATGGATCAGCTACTAAAGTTCAGAAAAAGATGAGGATGTCTGCTACGCTATCAACATGCCTAGCCTGTTTTCTCAAGCCAAATTCAGTACTAGGCATCAATATCCAACGTCACAGGAGCGTGACTGAGCCAGTGTTTTTGTCAAGCAAACATGCCTGAGACCTGAGAAGTTGGCTAGAATCTTTTAGGTTCCAACATAACCAAGACACGTGGCCACTCCTGTGCTTCCATATGTAATTAGAAATTACAGCCAAGACACAGAGTGCTTGAATTTTGCTAAGGCAGCATATTTTACCATTACCATACCATCTGTAGCTTTATAGAGCATTAGAAGTGATGGTGAAGGCTGGCAGTACAGAATAATCACATCCTCTTAAGGCAGTTTTGTCCTTATCTGACATTTCAAATGTGAGATCAGAAGATATAAAGGAATTTTGACAGATATTTTGGTTATGTAAAATCAACATTTGCAGGTAAATGTACCATGCATTTCAGCACTGTTAAGAAGATATTTTTACGCAGAGGTCTTCACTGTCTGACAGATTCCACCCACACTTGCTTGTGTGTCTGACTACCTTTTGGTCCAGGCAACCATTGCATTTTTGGACCTTTAACCACCGAAAACAAATTATGCTGTTGACATGCTTAAAGCTCCTTCAGACTAACTACAGAAAATATGCAACATCCTTCAACACAATCATAAATTATATCTTTAGATTACTGAAGAAATAATCTTCAGTAACAAAGAGTCAAAAATAGGTTATTCTACAGTAGCAAGGTGTAATATTTGCTGTGACGGGGTTTAAGCCTGGTACAATTGGTTAACATGCATGCTGCTATTTTGTCTGTTTCATTCAGTTCACTGCTCTTACTCCTCTGGGTGAGAGGCATATACAATTGGGCACTGTCATTTCGATTCTGCCAACAGGTTTGGGATTAATTTGCAATGCTTTCTCTCAAATTTTATCAATTCTTATGACTGAAGTCTAGGGATTATTTTTCAGAAAATTTAGCTCAGTTTCACTTTTTTCATGCAATCACTGACTTGGGGTGTTCTGGTGGACAACAGGTTGGCCATGAGCCAGCAGTGTGCACTGGTAGCCAAGAAGGCCAATGGCATACTGGAGTACGTGAAGAAGATCAGGCCAGCAGGTTGTGGGAGGTAATACTCACCTGGAATACTGTGCACAGTTCTGGGCTCCCTGGTACAAAAAGTACAGGTATCTCCTTGAAAGAGTCCAGAAAAGGACTACAAAAATAGTAAAGGGTGTGGAACATCTCTCTTATGAGGAAAGGCTGAGAGACCTGGTTCAGCCTTGAAAAAAGAAGACTCAGAGGGGATCTGATCCACATCTATAATTATCTAAGGAGGCAAAGAGATGAGGCTCAACTTTTCTCAACAGTGTGTGGTGAAAGGACAAGGTGAAATGGCCACAAACTGAAGCATAGGAAGTTCCACACAAGCGTGCATGGGAATTTCTTGGCAGTGCCGGTGAAAGAACACCGGCACAGCTGCACAGAGAGGTGGTGGAGTCTCCTTCTGTGGAGTCGTTCAAGACACACCTGGACGCCTACCTGTGCAACCTGGGCTAGGGAGCTGCTTGGGCACGGGATTGGACTCGATGATTTCTCAAGGTCCCTTCCAACCCCTACAATTCCATGATTCTTTTACATTAGACACCTCTGGAAAGATCTGTAGTTATTGTGATTCACTAGGAAGATGATTTCTTTTGTTGTTGTTCTAATGCTAAACGATCCAGTTATAACTGGTGAATGAATAATAAGATCTGAATGGTGGCAAATGAAGTTAACAGAAAATAACTGAGTGGTCCTCTGGTTGTGCTAACAAGAAAGGATAGGACAAAAGGAGTGTTATAATCCAGAGAGAGCTGATCAAGCACATAATACTAAAATAAACACTAATCTCAAAGGACATGGATATTACGCTCTAACTCAAAATATGCTGAAAGCCCAGCTGAACAGGAAGAGAGTTAGGAGCTGTTTCAGTGGCTCTGTATTACTCAGTTCAAATGAAAGAGAATCCAAAAGATTTCAGCTAAGTCATGCAAGAAGACGCTGGACTGGGGTACAGGAATGAGTCAAATGTTCTCTGTTCTGCCTTTTTCTAGTTAGTATTGTTCCTAAGAGTATAATTTCATTATGTTTCTTTGCCATTATCTTATTTTAAGATGAAATTTCACAGAGCCCAAACACACAGTTGTACTTTCAGGTCTGGAGAGCACAGTATCATGAAATAAGGTGCCGCAACAAAACTACATACGAAGTTATTGTTGTTCCACTTGAAAATAAACAAACCTGGTAGCAGAATCTCTGCAGAAGAGGAGATATGGGCTATGTTGTATCCATAAATGTCGGTACACTGTTTTTTAACAGTAATCATGGCAGCGTGGATGATAAATGTAGATGTTATTTGTAAAACCAGGTATCTTCTTAGAGGCAAATGACAAGAGTTTACAATCACAGCAACCTCAGTAGTGGCAGTTCCAGAATGAAAATAAACAAAGATCCGAAATGTATAAAAATTATACCAGAGTATAATGCAACTGCTGTCCCACAAAATGTACCAGTTATTATTTTGTAATTTCAATATATGTAAAGTACCCACTATGACAGTATCTTAGTCACACTTCTTGAACTTTCTAGACTAAAATGTATTTATGTAGACTGCAACATGAACCACTTAAAATTAAAGAAAAGCTAGATTAGGTTGATGCTATAAATGTAATTCTCTCTTTACACTTTCCCAACCTATACAGTGTAACAG
Source organism: Cyrtonyx montezumae (assembly GCF_038088225.1). NCBI lineage: Eukaryota > Metazoa > Chordata > Aves > Galliformes > Odontophoridae > Cyrtonyx > Cyrtonyx montezumae. The sequence goes on along the minus strand of NW_027071936.1, from coordinate 15,104,720 downwards.
AGCACTCCTAGGCAAATAACAACCTATTGTGTGTTATATCATAATGCATTTTGTCTAAAAGGCAAAATTAGTCTTACTTGTTTTTGTTCTTCCTATGGAAGTAATGGTGGTGATTTTACAAAGCTTATATTTGGTTTTAGAAGCCTGTAATTGTCAAGAACAGAGAATTTAAAGGCTTTTAGCAACGTGACTTATTTAACTGGTAAAAAGGTATCGCACTGGAGTTTTCCAGTTACGACTCTGGCACTGGCAGTAGTAATAGGAGTGATGTTAGAAGGAGAGTTCAAGGCATTGAGGCTCAAATTGCTGTCAACAGTGTGGGTCAACTTAAAAAATCTATTCCCAAGAATAGGTCATTATGTTATAAAACAGCATAAGATGCGCAGGAAACATGAGGAAAACATTACTGATTTTCACAGGATAACTCTCCAGCAGTATATAAAAAGTAAATTGACAAATTCATCTGGAGCTTTCTTTAGATTCATCAAGCTCAGGACTCCCGATCCCAAGGTGAACTGATCAAATAGAAGCAAAGAGATGAAAGCACACTTCTCAAATTGCACCATTTGTCCAAGCAGATGAAGAGTGTTCACGAATATGTAAGGCTGGTTGTGCATCTGTGAATGGAGCAGAATGGCTATTTAAAATAGTGAGAACACATTCACAGCCTCTACACTCCATCTTCCCCGGGGAAATCTCCCATCTTTACTTCAGATGTCATGCTAGAGGCATCTGAGGAACTAGCCAAGTACAACAGATTTTTTTGACAACTAGCACAGAGAACAAAAGTACTGGTTTTCTAAGGTATCTGAAAATGAAAAGAAACCACTTCCTCCTCCTCATCTACAGTGATTTTGGAGGCATCTTTTACCTGCAACCAAATACCAGAGTTTTGGGCCTTACATAAAATTGTCTATATACATCGGTATCTACTGCTTGTGTCCAAGGGACACTAAACACTAACCTTCATTTCTATATACCTACATAGGTTATCACTAAAGGATGGCATACACTAATTAAAAAAAAACATTTTAACCTATATTGCAAAGCCGGATATATTAGCTCCCAATTTACCAAAATATAGCATACATAATAGCACTGTTCCATTCTCATCTAAATGTCAGCAGCCATCACCTCCACCACTTAATTTAAAGCCCTAGCATCCATTGGAAGGAATCCCAGCAACTTCAAAAGCACTCTAGACAGCAGGGTGCAAAGGTTATCCTTGTATTTGAGGTGGGGGGGGTTAATATGATCTAGGGTATGCAGAGCATTTACTGCACTTTGCAGTGCGTGACCACCAATTCTGGAACCTCCTTCTGACTAGTTCTTTGAGCTGCTGTGTAGAAGGTAATTTATCTCACTCTCTAGCGAACAATTATACTCTTAGCTGATTGGAATTTAAGAGCAGACCTAAGATTAACACTTGACATTTGTTGAAAGCCCTACAATTTAAGACCAAGAATTATTTGGAAGCTATCCAATATTTTAAATATCATCTGTATTAATCAAAGTTTCATTTTCAAGAAAACATCTTAGATGTTCACATTATGTACTGTACTTAATCTATAGTTCATATAATAATAAAAAAAAACAATAATCAAAGGAAATACACAATGTATCACCCACCTTAAAAGCTTTTCTCAGAACTCTCATAATTCATTTATGTTTCAACAGTGGCATTTGAACTGTTTAAATGCTTTATAGACTCAAGAGTACACACACACAAAAAAAAAAAAAAAAAAACAGGAAAATCAGCTGTTAATGTTGCTGTGCTCAGGCCATAGTCACCTTTTTAGAGTTAAAAAGCAGGCAGTGCATCTTCCACTTAACAATGCTTTCTCACAATATGCTCTTAGTTTTTCTTTTAGTTTTCTTTAACATGCTCAGTTTCTTTTTACTAAGGCACCACAGCCTTGGTTTCAGAGATACTGATGAATATAACAAATAAAGCCAAAAATACTATTTTTCAATTCCCTTGGATTAAACACTTGACCAAGAGTTCATTTGTATGTCGTTCCCTCTGCTTCTGCATATAGACTGTTTTCAAGGAAACTACAACAGATGCAAACAGCATAACAACACTATTTAACAGAGCAAATTCTCAGCTAGAAAACGGTATTTCTGAACAAAACCATCACCATTTCCACCAGCAATGATCAAAAGCCTGAATGCTGTGCTTCGAAAAATCTGCACCAGCAGAGGTGAGCCCCTGCATTACATGTGTTATGACAGCGCTGCTGCTAGGAAAAGGTTACCCACACCAAGTCCAACACCCACTGTTCAGTCTCCTTCAACATTCAGCAAACACCAGCGGGTGCCACTTTTTCCACATGGAGGAATTCAATGACATGCATTTGTTTCATACACACTTCCACATCAGATGCTGTTGTGTCAGACTGCTCCACTGATGCCATATGTCACGTGGCAACAAAATGGAATGGCATGTTTGAGGGAAGGTTCAACTTCTAATGCCATACCACCAATGTCCACCTCTGGTGTCACAAGCCAAAATGATAAAATAAGAGGCTTTACTTTCAGAGCAGTCCTCATATAACTACACAAGAAATGCGGACGACACTGATGAGATATAGAGCTGGTGTTTACAGATGAAAAATGCCATAAAATAACGGTATATTAACATCTGATGTTGACACTACTACTGAATTCTGAGCATCTACTTTGATTGTGAGATCTACTCATGAGCTTGTTGCTCAAATGCGGTTTTAACGTGAAACAACATAGTAAGCATTTTACAACCCGTCTACATGGAGCCAGCAGAAAGACTTTTCAGTTCAACTATCAAATGACTCCCCAAGCTGTACTGACAGTATTAATGATGTCAGGCCACAAACATGAAAGTAAGGAATGATTACTCACTTTACAGAATACTGATTCCCTGTGATGGAGTAGGAAGCATAAATTACACAGGAAGTTACAGTTCATTGCAGCTTCAGATAGGATATACATAACCGTCCATGCCTTTCAAGCAAGGTCAAAAAAGACAGAATGACCAGAACTCCTCCTGAGTTCCTTGGGGTTAAAAGATGTACCATGTACTTAAAGACTGACAGGGCAACTATGGGATCAAGCTTGACCAGGAAAATGTTCATACATAAAATAACTGCGAGGCACATGAAACCTTTCCTTTCTAAGATAACTACTTGAGATATTTTATTTACGTATATATAAATAAATAAATCAGTCAACAAAAGATATCTTTCTGTCATTTCAGCAGCTTGGTGTCTGATCTAGCAGCAAAAACCTAAGACGTTAGTCATTTGGAGCAGCTGAGTGGGTCACACATATTGCCCTTTCCATTTTTCTGATGTTGGCATAGTCCTGAGAGGGACAGAGGAAGCACCTTATTTTATAGCTTTAAGAACCTACTGAGGGCAAGAGAAAAGCCGGTAAAACAGAAATGAACTGTGAGATAAGATAGACTTCTCAACCTCAGCACTCTGTGCAGTTAGCGTTTACAAGTGTACTTTAAAGTGTACTTTAAATGTAGCTTAATGTTTACATCATTCAGCTATGCCTTTAAACAAACAAACGGACAAGGAAACACTGTTGAAAACATGTATAGAAAGTACACAAAGTGTATCCAATGTGTATTTCACATCATAGTAAGTTCAGCAGCTGCTGAGCTCAGTCAGTGAAGGAAATTCAACACATCGAAGAAGAACAGGAAGATGTGGAACTTGCTGCAGTGGGTAGCAGCCATGAGACCTCTGTGCTGATTTACAGATGGCAGTAAAAACACTCACCATATACACTAGCTCTGTGTTTCAAGAGATTGAAAAAAAAAAAACACAAAAACATTCCTAATTAAACTTGCAGAAACCTGTCTGAAGTTCAGCACACTGCAATGTGATGGCTACTGCCATGTTCTACACTGCTGACACAGGGCTCAGACAACAAGGAAAGTAAGGATCGTCTTGGGTTTTTGTACTTACAATGAAACTTCACAAGAAATCTTTCGTAGATTTGGAAACTGCTACTAACCATCTTATCACATCTGTTTGCACAGTCATGCAGTGACATGCACCTCGAAGGCAGAAAAACCCAACCATCACAGTCGCGTACAGTTTTGGAGGTAATGTATACTGATAGTGAAACAATGTGCCAGAAAATAAATAAATAAATGGAAGGAAGGAGGAAAGAAAAATCAAGGCAGTGAAACAAAATGCATTGTCGCATGTAGCTCGGAGAGAAACTTGTTTTCTACAGGCCTAACTGTGACTGTGAGAAAAATAAAAACACGTTATTTCAGTGTATCGCCAAAACTCAAAGTAAAAAAGAAAATTTTGCATTTTAAAAGTCTCAGTACTATTAAGTGAATTTTTTTTTGTTTTAATATTTAGAATACTTGGCCCTATTTGGATGAGATCCCTGAGAGCAGATCGCTCTCCCCTAAGGCTGTGTGTTGAGAGCACAAATGACAGCAGTAAACAGAATTTAATGTTTATCAGCACTACTTTTTTTGTCACTAATGATTAATGTGAAGCAAAAACTTATAGAGGACACAGATGTTTATATATTTACTAATATTTAATAATGCTGTTGTTCAGGCAATGGCAAGTATTAATATGCTTATGGAAATTTTATCTAAAAATAGGTTTTTTTTACAAGAAAAAATATCTGAAGATTGTACACACTGCTTACATTCATGCATGTACACTGTGAATTGAAGGCTAATATCAGCCACTCCTGTTAATAGCATATCACAGATTCTACCACATTCCTAAGAGCAATAAACACACTGGACAGAAATGTCAGAGCCCATTTAAACTCTCTTTCATGTTAAATGGATACAAGGAAATGAGTACATGAGAAATCTCACAGCTGTTAAGAAATTCATAGCTTGTGTGTTCCTTAGAATACTTAACAAAAACAGAGTGTAATTTATATAAATCAGCTAAATGAAATGTCAAGCTTCACATCACTTGCCCTGATGGGATGGGATGCTTTGGGCACTGGTTTCCTTTTAAACTGTTCACCTAAGCATACATTCTGAGCACTCAAGCAGGCAACATTCAATTCACTTTTAAAACAGATTTCCCCAAACTGCCACATATATTAAAAAAACAAAAACAAACAAACAAAAAAAGCAAAACAACAAAAAAAACTCACCCACCCAGATATGTTTCTACTCCTAATTTTCAGGAAAACATGACTGCCTATTTCAAGCAGATTTTCCAGCTTCCCATTGAGCAAGAAAAGTCAAGGGCTGCATATAAATAAACGGAGATGGAATCTCTTAGAAATATTTCTATACAGAAAAATAGATATACTTCCTATATTACCAGCTCTGTTTGCAGGTAAACTACTATCGTGCTGTTAAATGAGTATTTTACAGGTTTTATTATGAAGCTCCATTCTGTTGAGGAGTACCTTCACAGCTTAGTTATTGTTATTACAATGTGAGAATGCTGAAGTCCCATATAGTGGAAATCCCCTTGGAATATGATTTGGAGAAATGCTTTGACATGTGTAAATTAATAACGTTAAGATAGGATATCTTAACAAAAGTACTCAACTTCTAAAATTCTGCACAGCAGAATTTACATTAGCACAGCACTAACCTTGCAGTTTAAAGAACCTAGAAATCGGTTACAAAAAAAGTTTTACACTGTGTTAAGGTGTACACTGACATGGGCAGTTATTCCATGAAGCTCTAGATCCCATTTAAATTAAATGCAAAAACTTAGGAATGCTAACATGGAAAAGAATACATAGAAAGTCTACACAAATGTATTTTATACATTGAAAAAAAAAAAAGTCAAGAAAACACACATTTCAGTGAAGTGCTCTTGGCTGCTTTTCTACCTAAACATGAAGAAAAGTTCGTAAAATTTTTAGCCCATAGCTAATCAGCAAAGTCACCGATAGTGTCAAAAGTAGTTTTGCCTCACTAAGAAGTAAAACGCAAGGCAACTTTAAATTTTAATTATTTTACTAATCTTCTAAATGTCATAAAGGCTTCAGATATGTACCACTGCCTCTCTGATACAGAGCATGCTTACTCATGATGGTAAGACCTCAGATGGTAACCAAAATCCCACAGTCAATCTAACAAAGGCATCAGCAGGGCCATGACTCCGAAATGTAATGGGAATGATAGCAGAGCTACACTTCCTAGAAGAGTTCACTAGTTAAGAATCCAATTAAACTTTACTATCTACTTTATAGAGCAGAATTACAACTCAACTGCCCAGTAACTAGTTTTGTTGACTTTACAGAATACATCCAAATCCATATTTGCTCGAAATTCAATATGCTTTTCCATTTGTTTTCATGGCTTTTTAGGGATACCAATAACCATTCATATTAAAAGCACAGCCTCTACAGATGCAATTACCTTGTAACCAGTTTATTAACTACTGCTGAAATTAATAGTATCACATAAAATTTTAAAATCATTATCTAACATGCCAGGAAAGATTAAACTTACTGACACGTAAGCAAATATGGGCAAGGAGAATTATGGTACCGGTAACAGCCAACAAAGATCAAGCACAAGAAAACTTCAACATGCCAGCTGCATGATTTGGACCTCACCAGCCACAAAGCACAAAAATTTTGATGGAGGGGATGGGAAGAAAGACGAGGATTAATTGTGCAGGAGATAATTCTCTACGTTTTGCAAAATATCGTCATACAATTGAATGACACAATCCATTCTCTGATACATGAGGGTACAATCAGGGTACAGAAGGATATATGAGGGATGAATTCAACACTTCGTACAGTTACCTTCAAGTTTTTAAGCAAAAAGAGTGTTGAACACGTTCCGCACTGTGACGTGGCGGAAAATGTAGTAAATCAGTTCTGAAAAACCTTTTCTACAAAAACAAGAGTTTCTCCTCTCTCTTGAAGACTCCCAAGTAAAGATCTGAGAACAGACCAGAATAGAAACAGTCCTACTCCGCAAGAGAAACTTCAAGTTACCAGGTTATTCTATCCTTTTCATTATCGTATCCGTATACAGCAATTCCCTGTACTTCCACAACAATTTTGAAGAAATGAATGATCAACCCTACTGTATTATATGTGTCTCATCCTTATCATCCAAAATGCAATTAGGCTGTGGTCATAGGTACAGTATGAAATAAAGTAATTATAAATTTGCAGCTTGTACTAAAGCATTATGCTACAGAATTTATTTTTCCTTGCAGCCTTTAATTCATAGATTCCTTTGCAGCACTTTATAGCCAACAAATCATCGGTTTCTTTTATATCAATATGTTTCCAAGCTTTCCTTGTAGTTTAAAACACGTATCTGCAGTATTAAAAACATATTCCTTAAGAACTATTTTCAAACACTATTTTAAGTTCTAAAGATTTTTAAAGGTACGTAAGAAAATCAAGGTACACTGAAAGTACATTTTGAGTGAACATAACTACTTACTTGCAAAACTGAGATACATAGCAGAAAAGAGCTATCATTCCTAAATCCACCCCTGCTGAAATCAGAGTAAAATCAAGAGTCTGAATAAAGCTAACCTCCTGAGACATTCCATCTTACTGACCCTGATTAACTATGTGATTTGGCAAAATGAGCGTGAGGTCAGTTAGGTCTTGCAATGCTAAGCACAACATCTTTAAGAATGTGGACACAGCCTCAGCTGAGGAAAAGTAGGCTAACTCAGATTCAGCACTAACATCTTACTTATATGTATAGCTCAGTATGGCTGTTTAATTGACCCTCTTGACAGCTTGGGAATAAAAGTGATACAAAGCATCTATATAATGGAAGCAGCAATAGCCTACCTAGATAAAGCAGTTGTAAAATAATGTGTTACAATATACAGAATCTCTGTACAAGACAAGCATTTCTTCGCAGAGAATCAGAATGGGAAAAGTCACCCTTGCTTTGCATGATCCTTTTAGTCCTATGACTATTTTGGAGTAAACGCTAACACCTTCTGAATCCATCATTTATTACTCAGCTCTGCAAAGGATAACTAACACTTCATATGCATAATTAAAGTGATACATTTTAAATCGCTACTCAAAGGACACACAGTTAATTTTTAATCATTAATTAATTGTTTGCTGTTTTCGTTAGAAAGACTCAAGTCTTAATTAAGTACCACAGGAATAGTCTCTCATGTTTTCTGACAGCCGCTGTCATAGATGAAAGTGTTCAGAGACATTTTTTGTCTCCTCCCAATTAAGCTTACATCCTCTACAGCCATCCTACCAGTTTGAGGCACTTTAACAAAGCACATTTAGAACCACCACACTGAGCCACGTAAGACAGAGCAAGCTACCTGCAGCTGACCGCTCACTCTGGGTCTCTTCTCTTAAAACCTCTGAGCGCTCACTCAAAACATTACATACCACGGTAGCACTGTTTGTGCTGCACGCTTAAGAAATACATGCTATCCAGCTCTCTTCAAATGTCTGGGGAACGTTATATGGCAGAGGCGGCAGCTGTTGCAGTTAATATGTTTTAACTTTGAAGGTCTGAGCACTTAAAGAACCTGGCCGCACCCTGCTGTTCAGACAAGGTATTTTCAGATGTCACAACTTTTACTAAAAAGTATGTGATGGAAGCACAGTTCAGCTGCACAACAAAGACAGGCCCAAAAATAGAAATGGTACTTAAGAAAAAATAAATTAAGACTGCATAACTACGTTAAAAGACGTTTTGTGTAACAACACTTAAGCACCACCCATTTCTAAATCACTGTACTTACCCAGATGTTTTCCTTACTATAGTGAAGAAGCCATATTACTTCACAGAAATAACAAAAAAAAAGAAACATGATGCATTTTGCTTGCATTTTGGAAACTGAACTAAATCTCTGTGACAATGAGGTTTAAACTGCCAGCTAATAACTAATACAGTATTTTCAAGATCATCTAATTCACTGACTTAGTTACATAAAATAACAGTTAAAAAAACAAGATTGCCTATATAAAGTTGTTTAATTTTTAAAACGTGGCCCCTTCCTTGAGGGGGGGGGGGAAAAAATTTCCACCTTAGATCAGCATCAGTTTTTAACACGTTACAAAAAAATAAATTTTTATTAAGAATCAAGGTCACAGAGCAAATAAACAGCAGCAGACTTCTAGACACATCTATTGGTTTCCTTATCTCACTGCTTACCTATCTTCTGCATCACTTCAGGCATTATCCAGATCAATTACTGCTAGATACAAACCAAAACAAGGAAAATACTGAAATTAGGAAAACTCTGAAGGCAAATGGCTTTAAATGAATCAATGAAAAGCTATTAGGAAATACACCACAGGAAACAACCGGTACCAGGAAAAAGGAAGAAAACAAACAAGCATGGGCTGGTATGAAGTAATTAGATCTCTTCATCTGTAACTTGCACACTACCCGAGCCTACCAGGAAAACTGAGTGCTACTGGCGAAATGATTAGCAGTGAAAAAGGTACACTAACTCGTAAACAGAACAATAAGCTTTAGAGTTATTCACCTATTCTGTCAACACTGGCTTTGCTACAGGTATTTAGAAGCAGCCCAGTAAAATGAGGCTTCTCAGACATAACTGGAGATAGAGTTTCTCTCTTATTTAGGAATTCATCTCCATAACTGTTGAACTTAGCAACTTAATTTACTTTGAATTTAAAAATTAAAATTAATGGCATCAAAAGAACAATTTTCAGCTCAATTTCAGCATAATGAACAAAAGCTGAATATATAAACAACTAAAGTGGTCTGCATTTCAAGATTACACAGTGATATTAATTCTACAACAGTTCCTCATATGTAATTCCCATTTCAGTCAATTATAGAGTGTTTACTCCATTGCTTTTTGATTCTTTGAACACCACTGGGTTTAATTAATTAAACAAATAGGCAACAGTGTGATGAGTCAAGAGCATGCGCAAAAGGCATTGAAAAATCAGGATCGAGGAAACTTTCCAAGCACCTTCAAGAGGCTTTGTGATTGGGCTCTATAAGACCTCATAAATAATGGTCTACCAGAAAAATAAATAAATATGAAACAAATAAGGGAACTGATATATTCTGCAGGTATATATTCAAATGATGCTGACAGTAAACAGTATCCTGATAACCATGCCAGCTGGCTGCTGATGCACCCCTGAGCAATGGAAATTGGGTTGTGTCACAGCATCACAGAATTGTAGGGGTTGGAAATGACCTCTAGGAGTCCAACCTCGCTGACAAAGCAGCTTCTCTACAGCAGGCTGCACAGATAGGCGTCCAGGCAGGTCCTGAACATCCCCAGAGAAGGATATTGCACAACCCCCTGGGCAGCCTGTTCCAATTCTCTGTCACCCACACTGTGAAAAAGTTGTTCACGTTTATGTGCAGAACTCCCTGTGCTCAAGTTTATGGCCATTTTCCTTTGTCCTGCCTCGCATAGTTAAGGTATTTATAAACGTTAATAGTTACCATAGTTAATGGCATATACCATTTTTAACGCTGTTCTCAGGCACAAACATTACATAGGTGCTCAGGCAATGACCCTGACATAGCTTCTCCTTACTAAGCATTTTGGAACACAGACCCCAAAACTCTGGTCTGGGCCCCAAAGGGTCGACAGACCCCTGTGGGGTACAGCCATGGGAGCAGCAGGCCATGAACTCTGGCTCTCCAGGCCTCGCCTTCCTGCTACGACCTCTCCCAGTTGCCAGAAGACCATGAACAACTTGTAATGTCACATTCAGTCACCCACCAACTGGTGTTGGTACCACCACTCAGTCGCTGTGCAGACACCTGTGCCGATGATGACTTAACTGAGCTCAGGTCAGAGTGACAGATGGAGATGAAGTCTGAGGGTGCAATGCTGACCCTGAGGCCTTCCATATTCCTCATGCTCTACTTGTCCTCCCTGTTCCCAGGCAACCTTGGCCATTCTGGACATCCCTCCTGGTCCACAGTTGCATGGGATATGGATCCCCCCAGATGTGGAACAATTGGACTAGCCCAGTTGCAGAGGACTCAGGTCCCCAAGGCCTCTGCTCTTTATATCACATAACCTACCTTGTCAGTTCTGCAAGAGGCAGTTAATACTAACCAAAAACTGTAGTTCAGACATGTCACAAGTCCTAGGAACTGAGCTCCTGCTAGGATGTATAATCATTGTGTGCAATTAGCACAAACAACTTACTTGGGATGGCCTGAGTGGTCTCTGCCATCAGTCTTCCCATGCAGGAAAATGTGCTTATTATAGACCCTCTCTGGTGCCCACAACTTAAGAAGGACATGAACCCATTGGAAAAAGTCCAGACAAGGGCCACAAGGCTAGAGAGCCTCTCCAATAAATAATAAAGGCTGGCTGAGACAGCTTGGGTTGGTCACCATAGGGAAGAGAAAATCCAGGAAGACCTCACAGCAGCCTTCAAATAACAAAAGGAGGCCTACAGAAAAGATGGTGTCATGGTTTTACGATTTTTGTTATTGGAATTGCACACCATAACATCATGTTGTGCATTGGGAATTAAAGAGTTAATGCTCCAGCTCCATGGATCATCGATAGCTCCAGGTACATCCATCTCAGAGAGAAGAACTACCTACTCCAGAAGACTTGGCATTGCTTTGCATGTTTCGTTTTTCTGCTCAGAGGGAAAGATAAAAACTGCATGTCATGAGAAACGGGCTCTTTATTTTCGGATCGACCCAACAGTGGGTGCACCTTAGCCATCCTGCCTTCAGTGAGTATAAGGCCTTTGGTTCTCAGATATACTCTCTCATTTTATTTGATTTATTAGCTTCAACTCCAATTATATTGAGTTAATTTGCATTCCAATATCTTATTTAGTAAAGTAGTTTTCCTCCTCAGATCATTTGCCACTGTTTTGTTTTTAGGCCCACTTTCCTTTTCCCCTTTCCCAGGGCATGGGTGTGCATCCCCCATCCCAATCATCATGGAACCAGGCCAACCATCCCATAAACCACTGACACGTGGGGAATGGCTTTTTCTCAAGCCCAGCAGTGTCAGGACAAACAGTAATGGTTCAAAACTGAAAGATATTAGGAAGAAATTCTTCACTGTGAGGGTGGTGAGGCAGTGAAACGGGCTGCCTAGAGAAGCTGTGGATGCCCCACTGCCCAGGCCAAGCTGGATGGGAGCTTCAAGCAACCTGGTCTAATGGAAGGGGTCTCTTTCCACAGCAGGGTGGATGGAGATAGCTAGATAATCTTTAGGGTCCCTTTCAACCCAAACCTCTTAGTGATTCTATCATCTCCTGGGATACATTTTAAGGCATACTGCTACTGATGACTTGGATTTGTCTTAAAACACTGAGCTGTAAACTACAGAAGTTCAGAGCTGATTCACTAATAGCTTAGACATCAGTGCAGAGAGCATAGGCTCAGCGAGACAGTTTTCAGTAACAACAAAATCACAAAGCACAACTACAAATTTAAGTAGTAGTAAAACATACTGAGAAAATAAGTCCTATGCCCTTCTAAGTCTTCCGATATGTGCAATTTCTGCAAGTCAGACAGACAACCAAGGCAGAGCCTCTGTGAGCAGATGCTGGAAGAAAAAAACATCTCCCAGCAGAGGTGAGATTGTAATTACACAGAATCAAAAAAAGATCAGAAATAACAGCATAATTTAAAAATGCTAAATACAATCTAGGGTGTATGAATGAGTTGGAAAAAAAAAATTCTCAAAAAATTAGAATTACAGTTTACCTAAATGAGTGATACTGATTATTGACAGTGATACGAAACGGCAATGCATGAAGACATTTTCATCCTACAAAAATATTCCACTCTCAATATAATTAGGCTACATGTATATATCAATAATTGACAACACTTATGTCTTCCAGCTAAATGGCTTTAAATGACTTCATATGAAATATAATGAATGTAGGTTACTATGGTGATCGGGGTAATTCGGGAATAATTGGTTTATATTTTAAACAAACACATTCCATTCTTCAACCTGAGGCTCAGAAAAGATTTATTAACAGCTTTGAACTTCAGTCTTCCTGCTTAATGCCCAAGATGCACTTAGGAAACTATGACCCCCTCAAAGTGAATAACGTATTAAGATAATCAATACGCAGTGCTCAATTACGTATAAAAACACACTGCTCTGCCCTCGACTTCTCCGCAGTGATAACGTGTGAAACTTACTGCAGAAAGTATCATGCCATTTGACTGTAAATGGATATGCTGCATTCAGCAGACCAATTTTCAGGCATCATATTTCAGGTTGTCATCTCCCCATCACAACACAGTCCATATTATACCATGCCTATATTCATGACTCACATGAAGAGCAGAAAACATCCGCAGCTTAGGAATTGGTTTTATTGCCTTTGACAAGGGTAATGGTTCTCTCTCTCAATACTGTGCAGTAGGATACTAAGCTTTTTCATAGTTAGGGCATAGAAAGATGATTTGGTCATGAACACAAGCCTGGTATTATGGATTTATTCCAGAACTTCAGTGATTTATACTGGCTGGATAAAAGATGTCAAAATATTTCTCACACAAGGAGAGATGGTCACCTACAGATCCCTTAAAAATTTTTGCAGTTCTTTTTGTACCTGGAAGAAAACATTTTTCCACTTCAGTAAATAAACTGATGTTAGTGCTACAGTAATTAATTTCCATAGGGGAAGCATCTAAATCTGTATTACTACTGTATGCCAGAAAACAGTACAGAGACGGTCTTATAATCACAGGATCCAAAAATTCACAGAACAATCCAACCTACAGTCAGATATAGGACATACTGGTAAGCATGGATGATGGAAATGGATCAGTTTTGCCAACTCAGTGGTTTGGTTTTGTTTGTTTCCAGAATTGGGTTTAAAACTAAGAATGCAATTAGTGACATACTTCCATTAACGATGCATGTGATGACATAAAATGCTTTTAGATTCCTTAAGATGAATGACTTCAGTTAACATATAGACGCATGAACAGATATATATGTGAACTAAATACGTTTTACACGCTGATTCAATAGGCATTATGAGAACACAACTATAGATTTGCCAAAGCAGAATCACAGCACAGAGCACTGGAGCCATTGGACCAGCGCCTCCTTCCACGTAAGCTGAATCACACACAGCATGAGGATGGAGCTCTCATGGATTCACTTTGCTGAAATTACAGATTAGGATCTCCCATTTGCTTATACTTGCTGTCAGTCACCAGTTATGTTCCCTGTAGAGCTCAACTCTTCACTGTAAGTTTTAAAACTACTTACTCCCTTCTTTCAATAAAAGTAAACATCAATTGCTGAACTACAGCCAAAAACATCTCCCAGACAATCAAGTCGGTATCATAAACTTACTTGCAAAATACTTACTTGAAGCGAACACATGAAAACGTGCATCCCAACAGGATTCTTGTATCAGAGATAAATATTAATGAACAAATAAAACAGACTAAGTACCATACAAAGAATTAAACAGATTATTTGTTGCACATATACAAGCAGATCTCAAATGTCTTAAATGAGAACTACATTGCTTTATTTATTTGTCCCTATCCAGAGTAAAGCTGTAATCCCATTAGAGTTTCTGGTAAGATCATAAAGCATATCAAAAGAGAAGCTGCTCAGAATATAAAAGATTAAACCGGCATTAACTTTCCACTTACATGTTAATTCAGTACATTCATCAATGATTAAAAATTGAAAGATAATATTTGTTCTTATTTGTGAGTATTTATATGGCATCAACCTGTACATAGCAAAAGCTAGCACAAGTCCATGGCACAGACATATTATATTACATATAATTTTATATGTCTGTTTATTTATTGATTTCTCCCCTTCTCATCTACTCTTTTCTTACTTCTTCCTTGAAAAGCAGAAATACAACAAACTTACAACGTTCTTGAGTCAGTCTAAGTATTGATTTCTGGACTGAAGGTACTCCAGGGAATCCACGTATCTGTCAGATGCCCCTGAGTGCTAGATGAGCAGTTAGAATCTTTCTGAATTATGTGAAAGATATATGAGATCACACATTATCAGACAGTTTCCTACTGCGTACAAATGCAGAGAGGAACACAGTCACTGTTTCCAAAGTCATTGTAAGTATGCGTATATAGGTGACTCAATAGTCACCTATTAGAAATTACATTACTTGACTAAATGAAACCTCCAAATGATATCTTGCATCCATTTGTTGGAGTATAAATAGTAGAATACATGTCTCGACAAACAAGTTATCTTACCTTAAAAATAAAAACCTGTGAAATTCAGGTTAACCATGAACCTGCCCTGTTTCATTAGTGCCAAATTAACTCCATGTCATAAAGCGCCAGGCACTAGGCCACAGAGGATAAAGTGAGACAATAGCACAAGATGTCATTTTTATAACGGAAGGAAAGTTAGGTCTTGACCAATCTATTTGCTACGTTCATTTTCTAAAGTAAAAAGTAATGATGCATTTATTTGAAAAAGTGAAACCAAATGCCTAACACTATTATTTCTTTTAAGTAGATCTGCTTGTACAATTACATCCATAACACAAGATACTTTTTGCTGTTCTTAAAACCAGTTTGTATAAGGAAGTTTATCGCTATCATACCAATCTGAGATTTCTTTTTTCCAAAAATTTTACCACAAACAATATCTTGAATAACATGTTATCTCCTAAACTGCATTCCAAATCCTTAGATCGTGATCAAAAAATCCCATTTTCTTTATCAACAAGAAAAGAAAATTGACTCTTTGTAAGTTGAGTAAAATTTAAGGCTACTTCTTAATTAGAAATTCTAAAAAAACTCCAACACTGAGCAAGGTGTGTTTTGTCATCCACAGAATATGTGAACTGCTTTTGTTCCCATTTTCAAGTGAAAAGATGTGCAAGTTATAATCAGCAGTGACTCAGCAGTGCTGCTTTGCTGCCACCTGAAGAATTAAGAAAATGAAGACTTGCAGTGTTTTCAGCTAGCGTTACAGAAACAAGACTTCTTGCAATCTCATGGAAATACAAATACATCTTCTCAGGATAATACATTATAATTTTCAAATTAACCTCAGCTAGGAAAAAAAGGTTCTCTATAAAAGTACAGCAAACAATAAACACAGTGTAATTTTCCCTGTGCATTGCTAGGGAAAAAACAATTAGACCTTTTAAGCTACTATGCTAAATCCTAAGGTGGAAGACTGCAGAAATCATAATTATTCCCACATTCTATCCTCTGCATGAGTAATACACCGTCTATTACTTTTAAAATACTTAGGTAAAATAAAAAGAATTAAATAGTTATCATCTTATTTCTGCAATCTAACATCTATACTTCAAAAATGACGCATATGATAACAATTGGAAAAGAATACTTAGTTGCAGAGCAGAAGGACAGATCTTGCTGCACACTGAGTGGAGTACGGAAAATTGCATCAGCACATGAGACATTACTGCTCACCACACTGCTGACAATCCAAAGAATAATGGCTTCACCGATCTACTTCTCTTGTAAACAGGCTTTATCTAACCTACTTAACCACTATTTCTGCAAGTAGGAATGCACTGCAGCATACTTAGCAGGTCAAGAAAATGAAGACTGTATTCTGATTTTTTGCCAAGAAGTCTGACTTTGGAACAGTGAGTGCTCCATAGGTTGTAAAGCCACTTCAATCGGCACAAGACACTTCCACAATTTACATGATTATTGGCTCCCTAACCAAAAGGGTGAGGAGCAGAGGTTAAAGGAGAAGGTAAGGTCCTATTAGAAGTTTTTTCACTGTTGAAACAGAATTGCTTTTCCAGAAATTGTATTTAACTCACAAGCTCTTTCAAAATAGACCAGTTCAATTCTTTCACTGGGTTCTGACATATTTTACCCAGTGGAGATGTTCTAGAGATTCATATAGATAACATCTTACAAAAATCCTGCTTTCAAAAAACTGAAAATCTTTTAAAAAGAATAAAGCAGTAACAAAATTTCAGTCACCTATGCGGAAAATACACTGAAAAATACAAACCCTGGTTAAAAACAAACAAAACCAAACAGAACAAAGCTGTGACACCACGTTCTTTGGACTAGAGGACAAAAATCAAATATCCTCTTGGAGAAAGCCCCAGTCAGATTAATTCTGTTTTGTAGGAACCTGCAAACATAAGCAAGGCTGCAAAGAACAGAGTTTCAGTTCATCACAAACACAGGCTGCAGCACCTCCTGCCTGACTTGAAGCAATTCTAGTGGAATTGAGTATGAAAATAATTGATTTAAAAGGCCTTAATTTTTTTTTTTTCTGTTAGACAGACAATATTCAGGTACATGAAAGAAAAACAAAATTAATGCATTTAAGAGATAGGAAGGGAACATATCTTCCTGAAAAAGTTGCTGCTTTATCAAAGAGCCAGTATCACATCAAAATGGAGCCTACTGGTTTAAAAGACATGCTGAGATTGTAAATGAACACCATCTCAATGAACCTTGAAAAAGTGCTGCTGTTTTTTTCCTGAGTTTTCCTCCTTCCCCCTACCTAAATGTTTTCAATGCCTTCTCGTCTACTAAAAGTTCAAAACTGGCAATAATAAAAAAAATAATTTGCTTGAAGAAAATATTTATTAGGCATAAAGTACATATCACCTATATCTCCATCGCCTGGATGATTAAGAATGAGTCAGGACTGATACTCTCACTGTTTGGGGAAAACAGCACAGTTTGTATGAAATAAGTCTCAATATAATTGAGTGTCTTGTACATCACTGTTTTCTTGAAATGGCATTAACATTTTAATTTAAACAATCACACTGTGCTTTGTTGCTGACTTTAGTCTTCCTAGCAATATAACAATAAAAAGAATTGTTCTATCTTCTCATCTGTTTCATACGCATCCATGCCCAGTAACTTCATGAAATTAATCAGCTGGACTGCATTCCTGTGTCTAATTTAAGGAAAATAATCATTAGTCGCTTTACAGAGACTTAATAATAACTGCTATTAGTAACAACCCTCAAAAAAAAATTTAATTCATTACCTGTCAGTAATCGTACCTTCCTCAGGCAGAAGACACATTTTAGTCCTGTACCATACCTGTTAGCAATACTGTACTCAAGCATAGCTCATTATATTTAAATCAAATTATGGCAACTGAATAGATGTAAGATGCAGTCTCACAGGGGGCCTATGTGATCAGAATTCGAGCTCCTAGGCCCAAGGACGCCTATGAATCAGCTTACATTTAAACTGTGTGTTCCCTCTGACTTCAGATGGATAGTTATGTGCCTTAGGCTAAATACATGCTTAATGCCCCACTGAGAAGCTTTCACAGCAAATTCTTGAAGCGCAGAACAATGACTGTTTCCCAAAGGAGAGATATGTTTTTCTATGTGTTCTGTGATATACCGCTAACATTTTTCCCCACAGACTAGTGAACCTGCATACATACTAAACAAGAAATGACACAGAAGTGATCTGAATCTTTAAGAAACTTAAAAATTAGAATAAAAATGAAAAGGAACAAGCAGTAGATGTAAAACATGCTGAATCATCGCGGATACCAATAGGAATATGAATAGCATAGCAAGCTCAGTGACCTAAATACTGGTATCAAAATTTCAAATATATTTACGCAGCAGTAAATACAGGAAAAATTCATTCTCATAACATAATAAGCAAGCCAGCTGATTTCTACAGAGTTCTGCCAACTCCATCATGCCTAGCTTATAGTTTATAAACATAATTAGCTTTATAAACAATCATGATGAATCTATTCAATAACGTAAGAAACAACAGCCTACTGGGAGAGAAAATTCACCATTATTCTATCTGTAAAAATTTTGCAAACATAATTAACATTTGATCCGTGACAACTTTTAAGTTAGCATAAGAACAAGAGTTTCCATATTTGATCCACAGCTTTAAAACAGAATATTTAATGAATACACTATTACCTGAAATCAAGAACTAACTGAATGCTGAAAGACACAAATTATCTGCACCATACCTCAATATGCAATTTGAACATGAATGTAAAGCAGACATGTGTCCATCAACAGGTATTTCTTTTTAATAGGAAGCCAGCAGAACTAAGTCAAGAGAAAGACTAAAGATGAACAATTACAATTTTTGCATGACATGTCTAAGATTAACAGATCTACAAAAGAAGAAACTCATATGCTAGCATAACAGTCAATAAATCCAACTGATACACAAGATGTGTTTTCTTGAATATGAGTGAACCTAAGTAAGCTGGTTAAAAAATACAGAGGAAGAGAAGCAAAACAACCTCCCTTGTATTTAAGAAGAGCGTTACGTGACTGAAAGTGTCTTCTTTTATTTACAGTTTCAATATATGAAAATAAAAATCCTCACATGGCAAGAACGATCAGTCTTTTCCATCAGCTGCACTGGTCTCACAGCATTCCCTCTATCAACATTCTAGACACCGCCACTGAGCTGATTCAAGGACTCATTATCCCAGTATGCCAGGAGAAGCAAACACCAGGAGTTTATGGTTATGGAAGAGTGAAAAAATATCACGAGACCAGACATCTCATGCAATACAGCTCTCCCAACACTTATCCATACTACTTCGTTGTGGGGAAAGAGATAAGTATGCCAAGAAAGCAAGCATGCTCATATTAGAGCTAGCTCATTCTTACGATCTCTGCAATCTGAAGAACAATCTCTTGGATTGTATTCAACTTTTTGACTTCTTTTAAGACTAGAAGGAAGGAATACTACTTCTGTTGATATCAGAAACCAGAGAGTTCGGTAAATTTTTTCAAGTCACATTCCAACTCCAATATAAAGCAACTTCATAGCAAACTATGCTATTTTTTCTCAGATCGTATTAGTGAGATTTTCCAACAGCATTCTGTTTTCAAACACCATTCCTTTATTTTCACCCATCTATTTACTCCTTCTATTTACTACCTGTGATAAAAAAGGTTCAAAAGATCTCTGTGTGAGATTCTACAAAAGAGCTCAGTACAATCCTGTTTGTTGTGTTTTGCAAACCTCCTTCCATGGCCAAAACCATCTCTTGAATGCACAGCAACAATCATGGTTTCAAAGTCCTCAGAATCAGGAGCTATTTGCATTTAATCTAGTACATGATGAGTGGTTAAATAACATATATATGTCATTCAGGCCTGAAAAGAAAAAAAAAAACAACAAATACGCAGCAGCAGTAATGTTACAGTTAGAAGCTCAAAGAATACAGTTTCCTGAATTCCCAACTCTGCAAAAAACTCCAAATAAAGTCAAACAAAGATTGAGTATGGAAATAGCAATGAAATCAAGCCTTGGAAATACAGTTACACCATGTTTTATTCATGAACAAAATGTAAGGGCTGTCAAAACTACTTTCTGTGAAATTAGCAGTTTGGGGAAATAAGCACAGAAATAATACAACACAACTGTACTTTCATTTTATCTAGTGACCAATTTTCAGTATCCAAGTCAGTGTAAATGGCTTTTTTTTCTTTTTTTTTTCTTTTTTTCTTTTTTTCTTTAATAAAGAAAACTGTGAGGAAAAAATTAGACAAGTCAGGAAGATCTTCAACAGGTTCATCATCTTGCTCCGGGTTTTGACAATCAGCAAAATCACAATCATTATAATAAAGAGAATTTTTACCACCAACACTCCCATTAATCAAGAATTCTCAGGCCTTGGTGCCTCTGTGGTTTTCTGTAGCATTTACAAAGGCACCACTTTAACCTTCCTTTAAAAAAATAGTTGAACTGTATTTTCAGGGCTGCAAATATTCAGACAGAAAAGAAAAAAGGAGCATGTTACTCTTCCCAACAATAAAGGATTATGTTCATTTATTATTTATATTCAATATTTAATAATACTTAATAATATATAATAATACATTATAATAATACTTAATAATATTTAATAAAATTTATGTTTTATATTTAATAATACATATATTATTTATATACATATATTTCCTTGCAGATTAAGGAGTTATACCAAAGAAAAGTCACAATTTCTGAGCAGTTTTGGTTGGCTGTTCTTTGGGTGTTTTTTTGTTCGTTTGTTTTTTGAGGACTTTGTCCTGTAAGAATTGAACATGTTTAACACTGGTATATCCCAATTAAATACCTTTGATCTGTCAGGTCTGCCATGTAAATCCATGCTTCTTCCAGTCTAGATACTGTGCCAAAGCTTTGCCTAGCGCATCTTCATATCCCATTAGAGTGAAATTGGAGACTTTTGGTCTTTGACATCACCCTCCATTATCCCCATGTTTATATCTCTGTGTATTCTTGTTCATGGCTTCTGTCATTAATTAAAATCATCTTTTTCCACAGAGGCAGGCAATCTCACCTGCCACACATTCTTAGGCTATGCATTACAATAATCTTCTGCCTTTTTAAGTGCCTATTTAAATGGCACTTACGTGATCTTAATATAATGCTTGCCATCACAATTAACAACATCCTGTTTTCCTCAGTATACAACGCACTGCATTCAGGAATATGCTCATTTTTGGTCAGACCTGAAAGAATTTCAGTTTTGCCATTTTTTTTTTGTGGTGACAAAAACATCCTCACACAGTCTGTAACACAGACCAAACTCAAAAGCCTTTTATACATACCGAGCCTCCTAAAGCTGAAACGAGGCTACAACAAATCTTAGAGGTCAGCTACCTGTGTGGCACGTGATTTTTTTCCTTCTCAAAAGAAGCTGTAGTCAAAACCAGAAAGACTGGCAAAATCCAAGCAATATTCAACACCTCCTTTCACAGGGGCAAAGAGGAGATGACATGCTGTCTCATGACCAAGAGACTTGGGTACAAGGCATACAAAGTCAACTAATGTTTTCCAATATTACAGCAGATATGACTCAGTCTTTGAGTAATGTTGAATGGTAGGTACAAATCTGGAAAGATTTTAAAAGTCTCTTATTTCTGAGCCCAGACTGTAATTGATGAGTGTGCTAAGCTTTTTCAGTATCTTTTTCCTCCTGTTATAAAAAAACTTGTGTTTTCTTTGGCATTTTTTTTTCAGCAGAAGGAAAGACAAAAATAACAGGAGTAACTAGCAAATGGGGTATCAGTGGTAACGTCTGCTACACTTCCCAGACGGAAGTTTGAAAAAGCACAAAATTTATCTGGTCTCTAAAGATTGTGCTGAATAGTTATTAATGTAATTTCATCCCAACAGTACTTGAGTAGTTCTCTCATAACAAATTGCTGTGACTACTGGGAGTACTGTTCGAGATACACTACATGTAAATTAAGTGGCTAGACCAAGGTATGCTGGAAACATGCATAAAGAACCTCAAGCTCAAACCAGGAACACCAGACTCAAGTTTTGAGTATTAAAGTACCCTTCTTTTTCATCCCTAAAAGGGAAGCTTTAAGGATCCAAGAGACAAATACTTCAAAAAGTAAAGAACACCTCTCACACTTTTGAGGAGCATGGTCTCACCCTGATCTTCAAGTAGGAAAGCTGCTGAATTTGTACGGAGTGTACAGCTTTTTCATACTTAAATTATGGCTGTTGTGCAGAATAATTTTGAGTTCATAACTGTTATGCTTAGCCTCTAAATCTTGGTTACAGTCACAAAAAAAAAAATGCAAACAAACAGCATGCTCCTCTCTTGAGTTCTCATTGTATTTCCATTTTGGCAAAAGAGACATTCCAGATCTTTGCAAACTTGCAAAGCAGGACAGAAAAACATCACTGAGCATACAGCACACACTCTGCCATCTAAAAATGTAGAACTGCTTTAAATAACACAATATGCTTTGATTTGTCATAATGCTTAACATTGCATTTATTTTCTGCCCACAGATAATTTTAAAGAAGATGTTTCATCTCAATATATGCATAAAAATCAAAGAAATGAAAGAAGGCAGTATGCTTAATTTAATTACCATCCTGGTTCTTACAATCAATGATGGCTGAGCATAACAATATAAACAAGGATTTGTAAGTAAATGTCACACTATAATTACAAAAGAGCAGGAAATAGAGATACGGATTCTATTTCTAATTGCTTCATGATAACCATGCAAATGCATCTCAGTCTAAGTACTCCTTCATGACTCTAGAGTTCAGGATTGTGATCTTTAGCCTTTATTGTCTACTTAAGGAGCAAAGAGTTCATGGCATTTAAATTATTGTTTTCATTCCTGTGATGCTGGCCTTCTCACCACTCCTTTTAAGCAAATAGCATTTACAAATACAAATCACTAATAAAATTTCTATCAGGAAGAAGAGAACTTAACTTACGCTCACCATCTGAAAATATCGGTCATTTGCCCCTCTTCACACACTCAAAAAATAACTAAAAATATCATTTGCTCAGGAAACTAAATATTTTCCAAGACCCACTAATAGCGCTCACCACAGGCCAATTATCCATACTTTTTAAATATATATTTTAGGAAAGTACAGGTAGATGTCTATGCTTATATTCCTCCTATTATTTGTGATCTGGGTGCATTTACAACTCAATAAATAAAGCATTTTAAACTGATAACAGTTCAATGCTGTGATTTTTTTTTCTTAATTAAAATTTAATAAGATTACTCCATTCATTTACATAAATTACAGAAGCTAAACAGGAATTTCAATTCAGCATTATTTTTCATAATATAAATCAGGATGCTCCGGAATCGTGGTAAACATGGACCTTATCTTAGTCTACCATTTCTGTCTAGCTTCATTCCACTTTAATACTAATTTATTCTCTAGTGCTTTTTCCTTCCTCTCCTTACTGCCATTAACTTAAGCTTTAAGAGTCCCAACAACACTATTAGCCACAGCCATGCAATGGTTATTTTTGACTATAAACTAACTACTAACAAAAACACGCCCTTGTTATTTGATTGTACTATCTAATACAATTGTACTCCCTAATCTTATACTTCACAAAAATCCATTCCCTAAACGTGCAGTACTCTCACAGATGCTGATGCTACTAATATAAATCTGAGAAACATGTTTTATCAGAGATCACAGAATCACAGAGATGTAGGGGTTGGAAGGGACCTCCAGAGACCATAGAGTCCAACCCCCCTGCCAAAGCAGCTCCCTAGCCCAGGTTGCACAGGTAGGTGCCCAGGTGGGTCTTGAACGTCTCCAGAGAAGGAGACTC
Source organism: Cyrtonyx montezumae (assembly GCF_038088225.1). Taxonomy (NCBI): domain Eukaryota; kingdom Metazoa; phylum Chordata; class Aves; order Galliformes; family Odontophoridae; genus Cyrtonyx; species Cyrtonyx montezumae. Next base: position 15,080,715 of record NW_027071936.1, on the reverse strand, counting down.
CACCACCTCTCTATGCAGCTGTGCCAGTGCTCCATCACTGCATTGTGAAGAAGTTCCCACGCATATTTGTTTCGAACTTCCACAGAGGTCTTTGTTACTCTCACAATTTTTATTTTGTTCAAAATCTGTAAAAGTGAGTTCAACCATATACACATGAATTTCCAGTGGAAACTTGAAATGATGCTCCTCCTTAGTTTAATCTGATACGTAGTGTTATTGAGACTGTTTGTTCCTCCTGTCCCCTTCCCCCATCACCTCCACCTTTTCTCAGCTCCCTCCTTCAGCTTCGCATTTCACACAAGGCCTTTTGCACAGGAAGGCAATGAACAACAGTAATGGTAGAAGTCTAGGTAAGACAGATTAATGACTAAAAATCTGTCTCAAACGGGGGGTTGAAAGAACTCATAAGGGACACCTGGTTCAATAGCTATGGACTTTTGAATCACTACATTATATCAAACAACACATTAGTGCTTCTCTCCTACAAGCGAAGTGTGAAGTCCAGTTGTTTCCTACCACAACACGTACACATCTCTAAAGGGTGGCACTAGGAATGATGAAGATCTCTTAGGAATCAAAATAGATCAAGGAGCTGGGTGGTGCCCAGTTCTGATTAAAAAGAAAGAAATACTTCCCTGGTTTTATACACTGAGAGGTAACTTGTTGCCTATGGTATACCCATAAATAAACAGGTACATTCAAATTACCAATACAGAAATAGAATTAGGACCCTTTTTTTCCCTATTTCTATTTCAAACACTACAAAATCTTATTTCCTTGAATGGACAAAGAGGATTGGATTAAATAAACACTCTATCAGATTCTTGAAGGTATTACGTTCTCCTCAGGAGCAGCACATTCGTCTTACTAGAAATCTTAGGAACACAACTACTGGTGTTTGCCCCTTCTGAAGTCCTGCGGTGGCACCAAGAAACAGCTAAAGTGACAGCAGCTGTGGCAGAGCCAGTACTGGCTACCTATGCTCTCTTCTATAGGGAACAACAAATACTTGAGGCTTCTAACAGCCAGTCTTCACCTGGCTGAGGGTTGGCCCCGAAGTCATGCTGCAGCCCTCAGGCTCAGGGCAGAATACACAGCTTTTGCTGTCGGTTTCAGTGAATCTGAATTGGTACACTGCACCACAGGAGCTAGCAGTCAGGTTTTTGCATCCCAGACAAGCAGTAGGATATGTAAACACAGCACACTTTTCTATTCTCTTAATACGTTTAGAACATATTTCACATTTCAAAAACAAGCACATTTATTTAGAGTTCACAGTTTCTTACTATATCTGTTAATGAACCACTATCAGCATGGAGTTTTTCTGTACTTTTTAATAGCATCTGTATTTATCCCACTGTTCACTTAAAAAAAAAAATGATTGCAGTTGGCTTCAGAATGCTACCCTCCATGAAAATTAATAAAAATAATTAGTACATTTAATTAATAGACACAGGAGGAGCTCCAACCAACCACAGAATCTCCACACAGCTTGTTCATCACATTCAGAATATATCTCAGCAACTACCAAATTAATCTCTCTGGGTCATTACACCAGCACCAAGGTTTGGCTCGGTACTGATAGCAACTGGCCTGCAGGCTATCTGGATTTAAAAGAAATACCATGAAAATTCATTTTATTTTCCACAAAACAAGCACACTGCGTGTTTCTTGAGGAGGTTGCTAATAAATAGTGTAATTACGTTGTTAATAGATGACAATCTGATATCGCTATCAGTAATCTGACATCTAACCTTAATGTTTTACTTCCAAATTCATCTAAAAAGCCAAAACATTGTTTCTACCTTATTTTCAGAATTCTGTAAGTCTGCCAAATTCATAACAAATAGAAATATGTGATTTTTTTTTTTTCCTATGAGAACCCTTAATGTTTATTCCATGACAAAGCACTCCAGCCCAACACTCTATGGCTTGGATCTTACAAGCGTGCTGCAGAGAAGAGCAGGAACATGTGACAAAGGTAGAGTCATTTGGTTCTAGTTATCTCACTGACACGTGACTCTGCCTGTGTGTAACTTCCAATGCTAAACAGCACCACGTCACACGAATACAATTTAGACATGAAGAGTGTCTACTTAATCTTGTTTTAGTTTTATCACGTCTACAGCAAAGCGTGACACATGAGAGAGAAATTACTGCATCAGATTTACAAGCTTATTCCTTACAGTTATAGTATCACAAAAGCACACCAAGAATCCTCCTCCTTTCTCCACATCCACTAATACAAAAAATACATATACAGTCCATCAGAGCCATTGTCATCATTACATAAATCATTTCTCCAAGGCATGTTTACTTTCTCATTCACATAAAAATTTCCTAACAGAGACTGACTTAAGTTTGAATAAAACATACCCTATGTCTGAAAGTCTTCTGTTATGTGGGTTTTGTTGGTTTTTTTTTTTCAAAAGCTGAGAAATATTTAAATCAGTGCTGAAATACACTTTCATATTCACATGTTAATTTATTTCTTCCAGCAAGACAAATAACATCATTTCAGGAATATACTAGATATAGTATATGTAGCTATGCTTTTCATGTATATTGGATCACTGCTTTACGGCTGAGGCCAAGGTACTAAATTCAAAATGGCTAAAGCTCTGACTGAAGACAAATATCTTCCCAAAACCACACAGAACTACATTTTTCAAAACTATTCAGCAAGCACTCAGGTAGCAAAGTGATGGATACAGCAGGCCAGCCTGAATGCACAGCTAATCAGTACTGCACTATGAAACAGACACTGTGTGTTTTGGAGCTCAAAGCAGAGATGAGTGCACGTGTACATTCAGTATCACCAGCTCCTACTAACATCAGCTGGGCTGCTCATCGTTCATCCCATCCCAGGTATGCACAGATGTCTCAATGGGAGGGTTTTTTTTTTAAGAAGACATAGCAGGACCACTTCAGTGACACATATAGCAAACAGCAAAAAATGTATACATGACCCTAGAGGGCAATGCATTTTTAAGTTTTTCTGAAAGACAGCTATTCACTGCAATCATATTTGAACAACAAACCTAAAGAGACTACAAAATACTTGCTTTTTTCAATAAGCTATACACAACATAAGCACACCTCATCCACATAAATGTGTGCTGCAATAACGGATTCCTCACTGCTTATAACAGTGAAGATAGAGATTTTCATTATATATTTGAGTAATAAATACCTGGAATCGAATAAATCGCGTTTCAACAGGGAAAACAATAATAAACAAGGTTAAATCACTGCTGTCACTTTCTACAAGAAGGTCATAGTTTCCCACAACAGAAGCAACTACCTTGATTATTTTATAACAGGATATCACCACTGCAGCATATTTTAAAAGTCTAATTTACTTAAGAGTAATAAAAAAGCCCCCTCAAGGATGATCATGAATATCACATATGCTTGCTTTTAAGTAATCCAGCTTAAGAACAGTATGAGAAAACGTCAGTGAATCAAGCTGATTAGTATTCTGCATTTGTACAGAGTAGCACTCTCTACTCACCAAGTATACACAAATATTATTTTATTAAATTTCAAAGCAATTGTTAGGTGGGATAATTAAATGTCTCTATCTTACATTCTCAGCAATACAGGCTTAAAAATAGAAGCAAAAGAAGTAAATTAACATACACAACAGGAGAGAAGGTCACAAATGAAGGATTCCAGAGTTTCAACGCCATGCTAACACTTGCAGAACAAAGAACTTTACAAGGTAGAAGCATTTGTACCAGGTTTGCAGCCTTCCATCATATAGAAGGGCAGAATGGCTGGGGCTGAAAAAGACCTTAAAGGTCATCTAGTTCTCAACTCCTGTTTTGGGCAGAGCTGCCAGCCACTAAATGAGCCTACCCAGGGCCCCATCCAACCTGGCCTTGAACATCTCCACATATGTTAAATAAAAAGTTAGGGATTGGGTTTTGTTTTTGTTTTGCTTTTGTTTTTTTATATTTCTAGTACTCATCACTGTTCACAGTGCCTTTCCTGCAGGAGTCATATTTCATGAAGACAGCCCAAGAAGGCAACCAGAGAACAGACAAGAACTCAAGTGAAAATTTATCTAAAGAAAATAATAATTATTATTCTTTTTAAAATGCAAACATAAAAAGGGGTATATCTTTACTCCTTTTTCTTCTCTACATTTTAATTCATACACAAGTTCTAATTTAGAGAGCAACCTTTCCTTGCCTACCCACTGGTTCTATCTCCTGTTTTAAAATTCATACCCTTAGTACAACTTTCTCCTAGAAATTCTTCCAACACCATTTTTTCATTCAAAACCAGTCACCAAAATTAAGATCAAAACATCCTAAGTGTGGCTCTGAACTATCAACTCACCGTCAATTTAAAATCGATAGTGAAAATCCAAAAAGACAAATCCTCACTCTATCAAAAACTCGTCCTATAAATAACAGCAAATAAAAAAACAGAAGCCACGGTGAATTACCAATGAACTAACGTGTCTTTAAAAATCTGGATATCCTAATGACAATTAGGAGTCAGTCTGCCATTAATCAAAAGATCAAATGTATTTAGTAAGAGTAACACTTGGTAATTACCGTATTTCAATGTTATAGCAAGCTGCATACAGCCTCCTAATGTGAGAGGTAGATTGTGTTTTTTGCAGTGGAAGTTTCCAGTACTTTCTGTATGCAGCACAGGCCTTACTGAACTTATAAGCCTCTTGTGAAACAGTTATAGAATTTCCTTTTTTTATTTTTTATTTTTCCCCCGCAAAGAAAGTTTCTCAACAGAAGAAAGTTGAGACTGGGGGTATTCCGACTTGGGTAGAACTGAGACAGGCGCAAAATAATAGACGGAGAGCCTAGCACAGAACAGAAAGAATTTGCTGACTTCTGGAAACACTGCCTTCCTACCTCCATAGAGAAGTACAAATGTACATGAAAACAACAGGTTGGTAATGGACGTTATATGGAAATGTATCATAGCAATAGTGTCAGAGAAATTGTGAGCCCGAGATGCTCAGCCAATGAGCAAAAGCCAGGAGGGCATTACCTGCATCAGGTCTAGGGTATAGAATGGTCTGTGTATATAAATATATTATATAAAATATATAATTTCACTGACTGTTGCCCATTACTGCAACAGAGAATACAATTTGCTGCTATTGCTAAGATCTTAGCCTAATCAGACATCACTGAGCTTTTCTTACACTAAACAAGGAACATTTTTGATATTTGAGTCAAGATGTGATGCTTGCATCCATAGTTTGTCCTCTTAAAGATTTTTTTAAGCTCTTGAAGAGCAAGAACTTACCTGATTCATTAGCTATCTCTCATTAAGAGAAAGAACTGAATTCTTTCTCCAATGACATCTCTTCCTATTTCAACATGTTTGTTAAATAACCGAGCTAACCTTCTCTTGGAACATTTCCCATTAAAGTAATTGCCCACAGATTTTCTCATAAGGAGCCAAAGTGTAGCAACGAGGCACAAATAAATCGTAATAACACTCTAAGACTGATGACCCTAACCTAATAAATGCTATGATCAGAATAATTATGTATAGCATAATAGAATTTTTATTACTTTAAATTCAGAGTAGCATTGGTAAAAGTTAGGTTTCAGGAAGACAATAAAATTAAGATTACCATGCAAAGAGCAACATTTGGGTTTTTTTGTTTTAATTTTTAAGTTCATGTCATGTTTTTTATGCTAATCAACACTCATTTTGATAACAGAGCTAAAAAGTAGACGCATATCTGACCACAACTACAGTACAACACTCATACAAATAACAAACATTATGTAGGCGGACTGTTGAATCGCAGCCTGAACCACTGATTGATCACCTGAGGTGAGCACTGAGTCAGCTGCAGGAGTACAGGTGAAGACAATTCACTGTGTGACCAGAAAGGGTGGAGTCTGGCTCCATCTATCCCAGACCCCATTTAAGGGCTGACCAATACTGGAGAAGGCTTTCTTGTTGGAGATCCCTCCCATGTGGAGTTCCAGGCAAGCCTTGATCTGTGGTGAGCCCTTCCAAATTTTTCAGGTGTCTTTATACCATCTGGATAATCCATCCAAAAACATACTGTCCATCTTTGTTATATTGTGCTCACATACATAAATACATACTACACAACATATAAACCCCTTTTATGTACCAAAGGAACGTAATAAACTTGTTATGAACATAAACAGGTATTGCTGAAAAACTGTTTAAATCCATTAGGTTTATATAACACAGGGCTGAAATCTATATACTATAGGCAATATATGCCAGTAGAGAAAATGATGTTCACAGGTCTGTAAATCTGGGGCTGTCTTAAATGATTTTTTAGCTTTTCCAGAAGCTGCTGCAAATCTTTATTATAACACAATGGACATAACTACTCTGTCACTGTTATTTCAATGCTTTATAAACATCAGGGTAACTCGGAATGTAATACCATTTATGACGTTAGGTTGGTGACAATGTCAGCATGGCACGTAGCACAGCAATGGAGAATGAACCTTTCCACCAGCATTCCCTTATATTTTGATGCCATGTGACAGACAGCAGTAGAGCAGCAGACGGTCATCATGGTGTCTGACACAGAAGTGCAGATGTAGCAAAGACATGGAATTTAAATACTCCTTGCAGAAAAAAGAGGCAAGCACTGACATTTATCAGTGCTTGCTGAATGGTTACTGAGATGAAACAGTGGATGTGAACACAGTCAGGCAGTGGGGGTGTTTCAGAAGTGGTGACACGAAAAGCATGCCGCGTTCTATATGTTTATGCAGATTTTTCTAAGCGTGGCATGAAGTTTCTTGTTTATCACTGGTAAAAATAAATAGCTAATAGTGATGACTAAGTTGAAAAACAGCATTTTGTAGTTGAGAATTTGCTCTATCAATTTTTTTTATCTGCCTTAGTTTCCATGGAAATAAATAGAAGGCATTACTTTTGGAGTAACCACTGTATGCAAAAGAGTTAAAATACATGTAAGGTAAGGCACGGCATGTTAGGGAACATTGGAAATAAGTTCCTCCAGTTAATTTGTCTGCAATAGGCCCAAGAAATAATTATGTTTAAGCAATGATTTCTTACGAAAGGTTCTTTCTGTCTTTGATGCATGTTTCTTTTCACCTGTCTGTTCACTCTCTATAACCCCATAGTAGCATTACACGCTCTTGGTTAAAAAGACCTTTCTTAGAGTTGTTTGTTTCCTGAGAGCTGAAAAGTTTGAGGATAAAACAAACCAAGCTATTCAGGATCACAAATATTGCTATTATTGCCCTCCATTCTACTCTTCTTCTTATCAAATACAATGAAACAGGTGCTTTTTTTCTATAACCAGATATGCAAACAGACTTACAACGGCACAACACAGTGGTTAAATACAAACTTCATAGAATTATCATGCAGAGAAAAATGGAAATGAGCATAATTCAAGCAGCAATGTTCTGCCTATAACAATTTCCTGCATAAATACACAGCAGAGGGGAACAGAACTGAAGATACTGCACACTTGCAGGAATAACTAACAGAAATTTCACTTCTGCGTGAGTCTGCATAAGTGTACAGTATGGGTTTATACATTTGTGGATGAAGAAAGAAAGGGTCAGAAAAGAACAAGTGAAAGTGAGGATCATCTGTAAGGTTGTCACTGTCATAAAAGTACCACAACAGAGTACAAACTAAGAGCTCTAGGTGGTGATCAAGCATAAAACTCATATGTTTTATGCTTCTCAAGTCCTTTGGAATTATCAGGACTTAACCTGCTTGTGGAAAAAAGAAGGCAAGATTTCCTACTGCAAATGCCCTGATTTACCAAGACCTCAGATAAACCTGTTGTAAAATTATTTTGAAAGCATTGTGAGTTCACCATGGCTATTGCTATTAATCAACGCAGTGCATGAGAGAAAGCAATCGTGTTACACTCATACCTCAAGCCAGTGCCTCCTTATTTGAAGCACGTTACTCCCACACACACAAAATCACATTTTAATTGTATCAGCAATGTTTCTGGATTTGCTTTTTTTTTTTTTTTTTTGTAACTGGTGGCAGAAGTCATTCTAAAAATCTAGAAAACTAAATGAGTCTGCCCTTGGTGCTGTGTAGTTGGAAGAAATCTTTTACAGACACCGATTTCCATTTGATAACTGACCATACAAAGGCCAAAAGCAGTGCGAACAGCACCTTCCTGTCAAATGGCACGGGTATTTACAAATCAAACTAAGAAATTCATACTGCTCTTACCTTATCAAGAAAATGACTCTTTGTTATTTCCAAGTAATTGTACTGAACAGATTTTCATATTTGTAGAATAGCAACACCTATTTGAAGACATAGAATATTTATCTGCCTTACCAGTACGCTGGTGATGTTGTTCTTCTAGGAACTCCAAATCAAGCATCAGATCATCTTCGTCTAACTCACAGGATCCCAAGTTATTCAAAACATCCTAATAAAAACAAAACAAGTAAAATCATTTAAACAGGTGGGTCTAAATCTCTTCTGCACAATCAGACACAGCAAATTCTTTAACTTATTTTCCACAGGAAATTTTTCTATTTATATTTGACTAGTAAGAAAAGAAGTACAAAACATCTGTTTCGAAAGTTTGAAAGCTGCAATAAGTTGGAACTGCTATGGTAATAAGTACATATGAAGAGCCCAAGGTAACATAACTCACATCTACTGTTAACTCAGTAAAACAACAACAAAATGTATTTGCCACTATTCTCTGTTTTTCAGTTCAGGACCTTGAATATTTAAATGGGGAAAAAAAACCACAAGAAACAACACAGAAGCGAGAAGTAGAACATAAAAATCATAAGTATCTTTTTCTCATTAAGGTTTGGAATTCTAATTGGTATCTGCTCATACCAATATTACTGGAACAGAGATTTACAGTCCTGTTTTTCCAAGGCATGAAGAGATAAGTCTAGGATTACCAGAAAATCTAGGTACAATCAATCAATTCAGTAATTTTGAAGCACTTGCATGAGCAATAAAGGCTTACAGAGACAGAGAAAAAAACCTGACTGCGTGGTGTGACTCCTTGGGTACCTAGCCTCTTTCTGTGATTTATTTTGTCTGCAATCATTCAAGGCAATCATTTTTCCTAGTCCTTATCCCAACTGTAGAAAACAAGGGGAAGAGACTATCACTTTCTCCAGTTCCTATCAATATAAGGTTGTTAGGGGATAAAAACAGGTTATCATCTTAGATTTTCCTCTCATTAATGCTTTTACGCTATGGTCAAGAACCTATAATTAGAAAGATATGATCAAAAGGGCATTGCCTTGAAGTAAAGGAAATTAGTACTATCATGTAATGTCAGATATTTCTACTGCATTTCTTCTGACATGATAATATCACAACATTCACAAATTTTTACAAATTAGTCACAAAAGCCTAAACCAAAATAAGACACACATTCTGCAGCTAGCATTTTGTTTGAAAATCTACAAGTGATGCTGCAACCAACATGATTCTTAAACATTAATCTAAACCAAACACTGTTTTTCAGTGTGTAAAAGACCAGGCGATTGTTCCAATGCATCAAGCTGCTTTGGGGGCTAGAGATCTCAACAGAAATCTGTTGTAGATAAAGCAAATAAATGTAACAGCATTATACCACAAACTAGCAAAAGCCCTTTCTGACATCTTCAGTTCCAACCATACTTTTTCATGTTCCTTCTAATTCTTTCAAGTATTTCTCCCCCATAATTGATGTCAGTTCCTATTCACACTCAAAGCTTACACTTAATCAATTCTTTTGAATAATAATTTCTCTACATTCTATTTTACACTCTTTCAGAAGCAACTTATAGGCAACACGAGGACTTGTTGCATTCTTTCCCCAGCTTTCCAGTAGCAGAAGAGAATACCTCTTCTGAAAAGCAGAAGCCATTGTTAATGCTCTTCTGATATTTACAGATGCCAAGCACACAAAGTAACAATTGTCAAGCGTAGAAGCTTCCCCACAATGAAAAAGCGGTGTTGTACACATTACCCAACTGTTACAGACACATCAAACACAGAACATCTTATTCGCTTTATCTTAACATTCAACATTCAACTCAGAGGGATGCTGGCAAGCCTTCTTCATAGGAACCACTTTCCTCAAGCCAAGAAAATGAAGACTCTCAATAATCAAATTGCTTACTACCATCCAGTATGTAAGCATAGAAATGACACAGAACACAGAATGTAGATGCATACCTTAGAAAACAGAAGCAGCAAAGCACTGCTAGAATTGGTTGACATGACAGAATTATCTTTAGTCCAACTATTTTTCCAGAAGGAGAATCAATGATTACCCATAAAAACAGGCAGAACTACTTTAAAGTAACAGCAATGGAGCGCCTCAAGTTTTCCCACAGAGGCTGTGGAGTCGCCTTGTGGAGATATTCAAGACCCATGTAGACACCTACCTGTGCAACCTACTGTAAAGAACCTGCTTTAGCAGGGTGCTTGCATTCAGTCTCTGAAGGCCCCTTCCAAACCCTGCAATTCTGGCTAGTTAAGAGCAGATGAATGTTAACAAAATAGCACCTAAACAATGGAATAACTTTCTGTTTACTTAATTTAGATGCTATTAGGTACTGAAGATTGACCAAAATAATGTATGCTCTAAGAAAGTAAAACTTATCTCATTTATATTTTCTTACATAAATTAATAAAAGCTTTCCAGTGAAAAAAAAACAGAAGAACAATCCTTGCAATTTTAAACAGCTTCTAAACGCTTTTCACGTCACCACTGATAAACAGCAAAAAGAATGAAATAAAGCGGTCTGTTCATTAACTTAACATTATTTTATATATCCTAGGCAACTAACAATCCATTTTGTTAGCAACACTAAATATTCTTTGATTTTATCCACAACAATAGTAACAAGCATGTTTTCATGCTAATTGAGTATATATATTCTACACCTTGTGCACACATGCACGGGTGGAAATCCTGGGAGACTTTGCAATTAGTAGCAAATACAGTGATTCACTATAGTAGGCCTCATCTTCTGAGCTGAAGCAACTCCACCAGGTGAGATGAACTAAGATCAATAAGTTTATACGCAGGGCTCCTTTATAAGTACAAATCAACACTTGATACAGGGACTTTCTCTAGGTGCTAGTCATGTCTACCCTGTCAGACCAGCAGCCTTTCTCCTCCACACCCACCACCAAGAAGGAACACTGACTTGTAAGTCCTTGCTCCACAGGTACAAAGCAGATACGAACTCAGGAATGCATAAACACACATCCAAATAGAGGAGCAGCAGCTTGATTTCAAGAACCGTCCGAACATTAAAATTTTCTCAAAACATATATGTTTATAATAAAAGGAAAAAGCCTCAAAACTGGCCTGCCCAATGCCACAGAACAGTTCAGATGTCTTCCACTCCTCTGTTTCCTTGCTAGGTACCACTATTCCTTGCATCTCCTTTGTTGCTGTCACAATTGCAATTTCTTTTAAAACTTCAGACTTCTTGACCCTATTCTCATTCTCACCCTACTGCTACTACAGTCTTTGAAGATTAATATAATTAAATACAAAAAAAGGAAAGTAGGGATAGAGAAAAGAAAAAAAAAGAGATTAAGTCTTAAACAACACCCACAGTGAATAGCTTAAAGGCATTGTCACAAAGAAAAAGAAATGAACACTTCCACCAGGGTTCCAAGGAAATGTCTGTTGTCTATTTATGGTGATATATCATTTATTTATTCCCAGAAGTAAATTGCTTAGTGAAAGCAGAAGCTCTGCGGCAAAAATCTTTCTTGACTTTCTAATAGCCCTTTTATAAGCCTTGAAACCCATTTCCTACTTTTGTGCCTCGTTCCCACTTAACTTCTAGCACTGTATTGCCTTTAAAGTGCATCAGAAATTTACATGATGGTGCTTTTTCCTTCCAATTTACCTAACTATTCCTCTTACTGCAATGCCTACTCCTCTATAGCAGCATCAATAACTACAACACAATAGAATATTCAGTAGAATATTTCAGTTATTTTTTTTAGTAATGATTTCTGTATTAAAGATTCTTTTAGCAACTACAAAAGCTATAAACCATGTTTTTTCTTCATCCAACTGCTAAGTACCCTATTCAAAGCTCATTGGCATCGGTGGTATTCAGTGTAGAAATACAACCACAGAATACTTTTAATACAAAAAAAGGTACGTAGTGACCCATACTGATACATCACAGAAAAAGCTGAAACATAACAGGGATAGAAGCACAGGTCCTCCCAGTGTTTTGTATTTACTCAGCCTTGCTGAAAGAGATTTCCTTCCAATCTGGAGTTCCCTCCTCTACCTCTGTCTTTTTCTTTTCCTAGCTTCCTTTTCTTGTAACCACTACGAGGAAATGTAGCATGTAATATATTAATTCTCTATTATTTTACAAGATAGTCAAGTATTTCAGTATTTTTTGCATTGTTGCAGCTCAGAGTCTACAACTTCTAGAAAGTTTGAAAGCTGCAATAAGTAGGAACTGCTATGGTAATAAGTACATATGAAGAGTGCAAGGTAACATAACTCACATCTACTGTTAACTTAGTAAAACAACAACAAAATCGCATTTTCTTTGTGAAGCCCCTTTTACTACGGTCTATTATTACTATTCCAAGTAAACAATTTAAACACCTGCTAAAATTATTGCTCATGGAACTACACTACACATTTTAAAAATTACTACTCCCATATTAAAAAATTACAGTAAAACATACATATGGATATAAAAACACACAGAAGTAAGTTATTTTAACACTCGCTATTATTTAATCCTAAAATGAACCTATCAAAATCATAGAAATTGAACATGTATAAACAAGACAGAAAATCCATGTAGAACTGAACATTAACGACTAATAATGGAAACAAAGATGAACAAGTGGTTTTAGGTAACAAATGGGCCAATTTTAAACATCCAGAAACCAACAGAGCCAAATAAAAGATTCATTTATTTCTGTTTGCGCGCATTTTTGCCTTCATCTTCCCTGCTTCTAAACACAGAATACAAAGGTTCTCTGTCATTAGCAGCATCTTTGGAGAGTTGTACTCATTATTCTGTGATTTTATTGTAATTAGCAGGCATTCCCTATTCAATATTATGTTCAATTGCTTGCGTTCCCTTTCATTTTCTATGCTGGCATCTTGAGGGAGGCTCAGTATTGACAAATTTTTTGTGTCTGAGCAAAGGGATGCAAGCTGTTTTCTGACCTGTGCTTTCATATCTCCAAATGCAGGTTGCTACGGGGACCTGGCATTTTTTTTTGTGTGTGTGTTTTCAGGGTTGTATTACACAGGTGAGATATTTTCATCCTATTACAGTATAATGACTTTGCAACAAAATCTTGACTACTGCTTCAAAATTGTGCAAGATCTTGGAGATCTCGAGGCCCTCGAGTAAGCAGATTAATGAAGCAACAAGACTGAAGCATCTACACATTCACAATTAGACTGCTCGTTGATATTCGTCAGACATAATGACTGAGGATGCCAGCCCAGAAGTCAGTGAAAGCTAACTGGGGTTATACATACATTGATATAATCTTACTATCATGAGCTTGAATACACAGAGTACGTTTTAATCATTAAAGTTGCTTTTTCACCTGCAGTTCTGAAGAACAGCTGCCAAACTACGACCTGCGCTCCGCACGCATGCTGCAGAACTAGTGTTTTTCTCAGAGTGCATTTTGCCATTGCCCTTCCTCTGGAGTGTGACTGAGAAAAATCCTCACTGCTGCCAGAAATCCAACCAAGAACATGAGCTTTGCTCACAGGAGCCCCACTCTGAAATGCTTCTAAACAGTGGCTTCATTTTATACAGATGCATTCCTTCCTCAAGAAGCTCTAAACTCATTTTGCTGGCGCTTCAGAATATCAGGAAAGCCCTAAAGTCCAGGAGTAATTTTTAAAAGACTTCTTTTTTCCTGATATGATAGCCTATGACTCATTTCCATAAGTGATTACGGAGAGAATCACTGAAATTTCAAAGACAGCTTGCTAACTACAAGGATTTTAAATAATCATTTTTCTGAATCAGCTTTCTCTGTGTCGTTACTCAACATTTTCTGAACAAAGATTTTCATATCTTACTATGTTTTGTTTTGTTTCAAAATATAAGTGCTTACTACCCATATCCCTCGACTGAAATGAGGAACTACAAAAGAGTTAATCAAATTCCTCCTTGAAAGAAAAATAGCCTGGTATTATATGCATAGTAGCATTTCAGTATTTAACATTATAGATTCCTTTTCTTCCCTCTGTAGAAATATATGTCGAGGGCTATTTGAGATCAATGCTTTTGAAAGAGCACAAAGAAAACACACTCTAGGGAGAATAATTTGATTCTGTTGTAAGAACATATGTATGACAATTCACCTGTATCTACTCAGGGTCACTGCATATCTGATGCCAGAAAAGATCAGAATTAAATACTTATTTCAAGTCTCAAATGATTTCTAGAGACTGCCAAAAGATAGTACTTCATCAAAATTGTACTCTGCAAAGAAACCTGGCATACAATCAGCATAAGAATGAAAACTCTGAGATATACTCAAGGAAAAAGAAAGACCTTGAGCTATTTAAAGTAATGTTAACTCCTAGAGCTGTACCTGAATAATTCATGGATATAATGAAGTATTTCCCCTCCTGCACTCTCCCACATACTTCAAAGGGAAAATGAAAGTATGTGAATTCCAGCAAACAGAATCTTCACCAACAGTATAAAAATCTCTGTATCAAGTGTAAAGCTTTTGCGTGCTTTCATACACCAACAGCAGCTTAGAAGTGCTCTATTTGTGTGAATAGCACCACCCAAAAAGCATGTCATTTGCTAGTCACATACACAAGACACATCAGAAAGGCAGAAAATACACCTTGTAACATTTGCTAAGAACAACAGCAGCTAACGTGGAAATTTATTTGTATTATAAACTCATGTGCCCCTAAGACCTGAAGACAGAAGATTATTAGCAGAGGCAACTGTTCAGATACAGAGCTCAGATCCATTGTGCTACACATGAATATATGGTTGCACGTGTGTTTTGGCCTATGCAAGGAAAGCACGCTATTTTCCATCCTACTCTCTCTTCTGTCCTTTTGATTCTCTCTGTGCACTAAACTGACACCTGCAATGATGCTCCTTTTGTCTGAACAATTGTAAATAATGGACTCTCTTAGTGTCTCAGTTTACACTCACCCACATAGGGTTCATTCTGCTGCAATACCATCTGCTTGCTGAAACCACAGAGGCATAACACAACACAGAGCCCATGCACCGCTGGTGGCAGGAGTTGACAGTGCTGCTGTCAGGCCATATAACGTGGTGTCAGTCAGGATCAGACCACAGAGGGAAGCAGCACTTAACTTCCAGTGTCCATGGGAGAAAGCATTAGAGCAAGAATATTTATATACAACGTCAACATTCCCACTCTGGTGTTAATCAATTCTCCTGTCACTAGAACAGCTCATAAGGGGATGATACTTTATAGGATACTGTGACACCCAGAGTTGACTAGCATCTTCCTCGCCATCCTACCACAGACCTGCAGCTCCTCTCCTGCATAACACCTGGAAGTGCTGCCAGCCATGGAAATACATTTCCTGCTGTTTGTTCATCCACATGCTACAGCTCTGTGGAGGATAACATGCAGATAAAAGCCAAAGGTAGGAGACGAAACCAGAGCAAGCCCTGGCTCCAAAACTAAGATCACCTATGGCAGAAGCATACAAGCATAGCCCTCCCCTTTTGGGGGAGAATGTTGAGAGGCACAAAACCACCAAGGATGGGCAAGGAAGGATGGGGATAAAGAGGCTGCGCTTGTTTCCAGCTTCCAACACCGAAGAGCTCAGGAGCTTGCTGCCACAAGCTCAGTGAGGGAGATGCCAAGGACCATAGCCATCCCCAGCACCTGCATCCTGGAAAAACTGCCTTGTTTGCCAGTCTCTAAACAGCCCCCTCACTCCAAATTCACAGACATGTATGCACAGGCTCGCACAACCATTTGCAAGACAAGGGCTATCCACACAGGCAGATAGCTCTCATAGAACTGGGAGGCAACACTTGCCCTCAGCATTTAAATTTTGCTGTCCTTTCTGCTACCATTAAAGCATTTCAATTAATCCAAGTTCTAGTTAACTTCTAGATTAGATTAGAAAACAGCACTCAGTTAACACTGAATTAGCTATCAAGCAGTAGCATACCAAAGCAAAAGCCACATATAAAATGCGTATATGCTTTTCTGCACCAGAAAGCTTAAGATCTGAGTGTGAATAAAAGGAAAAAGAAAACACTTCAGTCAGAGGCACTTCACTGCTTGTTTGACATTTTTTCAAATAATTCTAGAGTGCTCACGTTTACTTTCACTGTAATAGAATCATGACAATTGGATCTTCTGCATTCAAAAAGAAGAAAGATACATACATCTTCCATGCATCAAGCTATAATTTCCACAGTTCTAGGGAAAAAAAATTCTTCGGTTGAGAAAGTATGAAAATGTACTCAAATAAATGAAACAAAACTTCAAATGACCAAATAAAGCCTTCTTGAATTGATTTTTTTTTCTCAGTCATACATACATATCCTCCTAGCAGAGGGATACATTTGCAATACATAATTCGCTTTGTGGATTAGTTACTGCTTTTACAGATTTTGTAATAGGCAAAGAACTATGTAAGTGTTCAAGTACAGTCATTAGGATCATACAGCTTTGGGAAAGTTTTCTACACCTCCTGTGCCAGATTTTTCTGCCAGACACAGAAAAAGCTCCTTTGGTATTTATATCCTGCATTCATAATGAATACATTTCAGATTTTCCTGCATTTTTATGTACTTCAGGGATGTGCGTGTGACAGGTCATACAAAACATGGATTGGTCAATTAAAGTTTTCCAAAATCACTGAATTAAAATTGGACTTCTGCCTAAAAGTTCTGGCAACTGATACCGGTCGCTAGAAACTTCTGGCTCTATCCTGGCAGCACCCAAGTCAATGCCTCAGTCAATATTCTAAGAGTCAAAGATCAAACATCTAATCAGTCTTGGATTACATTTTTACCTTTTCTTCTCCAGGACAATGCAGAGAGGAATAAGAGATTTAGCTTTATAAGTAGTAAGGAGTCACCATTAGTAAAAAAAAAAGAAACATTTAAATATAGGAGATATATTTAAATATAGGAGATATAAGAAGCAAAACCTTAGAATATACCATCTTGATAATCCACCACTGCTCTAACAGGTACATCTTATCAACCTCTTTGAAGAACATTTCTTTAAAGCACAAAAGAACAATTCTCCTTTAGCCTCCCTTCCCCTCTTGTCTGGCAGAGACACCGTACTGACACAGGGGACTTAAAGCCTCATTTCTCCAAACAAAATCAAAGTTGCTTGTAAGGAGTTTTTAGCAATTCCAAAAAACAACACAGGAAAAGGTATGCATGTGGTAGCAAGCTTAAGAATTATTCTCTTATTCTTTAAAATGATTTCCCCAGATGTCACCATTCTAGTGAAGTCAGAACTTTTAGATGCTAAATAAAAATTACCTGATTTTTAGAAATAAAACAACGCTTAAGCCATAAGACTATAAACACACAACATTTGAAGAACTCCATTTTAAAAACACGTTTAAATAAAATATTTTTTACAAAGTCATGGCAAAACGTTATACTTCTTTCCTCCCAGCATTACCATAAGACAATTCACGGCCGAAACGTCTGCTTCTAATTCTCATTTGTAGCCTGTAATATCGGTGATAAATCACCAAAAATTGAGCCCTGTAAATGAAGCCACAAGTAACCCTTTACTATGGCTTTGTTAATGCAATATCATAATAGATATGCTATTGCTAATATTATTTGAATTCCTTCTGTTTCCATGGCAACTTTGACCTACGGCTGCTCTGGTAAACAGGGCTTTAAATCATTCTTTGGGAAAGGCTTCTGCTGAAATGTCATTTTTCCACTACTTAATATTTTTTCCCGGTTTCTTTGGTCTGTTCTTTTTCACAAAGAAAAACTATAATGGCAATTACTGATCTGTTCGGTTATTGCAGCTGAATGAGCTGTGAAGTAGGAACTTGAGGAGGCAGGACATCTTGTAATAAGCTTTGCTTAACATCAGCAGTATGATATTCCATCTTGGAGGTGTACCTAAATCTCACAGGGACTAAGGAACAACAGTCCTTTGTTGGATGTTCTGCAAATAATACATTTCATGGGCTGCCCCTCTATACATTTAAAACTTTGATGCTTAAAATGACTCTCTTACAGAATCAAAATACATTCTTTTCTAATACTTGTTCCCAAATACATCAGAATTAATGACAATTATGAGATGAGTACACTGGTATAAGCCACCTGCCTCATATGTCTGAACTCAAAAACAGCCAGATCTGTAGATTCAACAGCCAGTCAGCTTGCCATTCAGAATTACTAACTAACAACCTGGTTGTGCCAAAATATTTGCTCCCAAAAACCTGTTGATGGAGTCAGCATACAAATAGCTTTCTAGTAAGTACATACTGTATTGCCACAAAAAAAAAAAAAAAAAAAAACAACGAAGCCTATTCTTGGCTCTGCTCATCGATCTTTCACGTGCAATTCGATTTCCATTTATTTTGGTTCACTGCAACTTCAAATGATATCTCCAAGATTTGACTGCTACCATTCATCCCATAAATAAAACAAATAACGTTCTTATAATAAACAATGGCAAAGAAATATCATATTTTGGTTTAAAGTGACAATGAATGAAAATATGAACGCAAACAAGTTACTTATGTATCAAAGACTCTCTGGATTGGCATTAAATATCATAAATCAAGTCACAGAATTCTTCATCCTGAGCACACAAACGTGTTATTTACACAAATGGAGATGGACAGCCTATTACACTAACTGACAAATTAGATGTCAGACCTTAGATATTTACAAAAGACTTAGCTTTACTATAAAGTACTCCAAGGCCCTTTATCAGCACTCAACATTTATGCATCTTCAGTACAGAGAGCAATTGAAACTCTCTGAGGTCATGGTGACACTGTTAGAAACTTTCTCAAATCATTATGAAAAAGGACTGTCATTATAGCGATTTTCACTTCCCATTAATTCCCAGTTGCCTAATTTAGATGGGTAGGAAGCAGTCCCCCCAGTACTAATTGGAATAAATTTTTAATTTAATAGTCTGGTGCGCTCCAGTTTTCTTCTCCTTTCAGTGAATCAATGCTCTCATTATTTGTTAACAGCTAGGTGCTCAAGGCATACCACAGAGAGGCAAGTTTCTTGGTCAAAAGTTTAAAAAGAATCAGCAATGCATCCATCATAAGGTAAGTTTCTTTAGAACAGATCTTACTTCCTTCTAGGAAGAAGTGAAAAACTCTTTAGTTTTGAATAGAATACCAGTACATAAAAGTTCACTTTAACACTGCTGCTTTGGTTCCCATTCTAAGAAGCTAATTACATAAAAATTCCAGACTTGTTCAGCATTATGAACAGAGTAAACAGGATCTTTTTGGACTGAGTTTCAGCAGCACACACAAACTTATCTGGATGCAAAACTTACCAAGAGAAGATATTCAGTGTATATGAACACAACACTGATCCTCAAACTTCTGCTAGAAAAACACAGGGCTCTTAAATGAGACACATTCTCAATGCCTCAGTAGTCAGAACATTACAGAAGTAATTGAATTATTACACAGAAAATATATGTACTGTCTTAATACGGCAGACTGCCTTTATTTTCAAATATTTGCAAGAATGGGGCAACGTGGGAAATCCCAGGCTTGCTGTTTTGAAATACAGAGTGACCATAAATCAGCAGCTTACGTAAGAATGTGATTTAATCAATGTACCTATCTTAAGATGGTGTTGAAAAAAGGTAGGAATGGAGCGACTTATCTGGCCGGAATATGTCTGTACAGATGTGGAGATGAGTGGTTTAACACTTCACCTAAGGCCTGATAACTGTGACTGTAGTGACTAAGTGAGGCCTTGGGTGGGACAGAAGCCTCACAACCCAAAGTTATTTTGGTAAAGATGTCATTTGCCTGAAGAGAAATTGTGGCATTGTACCAAAGAATGACACTGGCCTTGCCCTCTACCTCATCTACCTTTATTAAATAATACAACAACCTTTGTTAAGATGCCTATCAGAACTCAAGTCCTAATCTCTCCTTATTAACAGTATAAAATCTGACCCTCTACAAACGTTTTGTGGAGAAGAGCCACTCCGCTGACTTGGGTGGGTTGGTGGGTCATACTCATAATCCCTTCCCCATTAGAAGGGACACCACTTATGTTAAGATAATGTACCACCATTATCACGTTGATGATACCCAGGTTGTTAATTGTTAGTTAGTTACTAGCCAGCCTTCAGAAATAGCACTAACACAACTAGTGAATTTATCAGCAGCAATTCTGAATCGGTTATCTGTCACCTCACTAAACCACCTATTTTTGACAGAACGAACCTGTTCCAGTGAAAGTTCTGGAGGCCTCAGGCAGTAAGGTGTTAATGAATCTGTTTAATTGAAAGCCCTTGAGAGGACTCTGACAGGCAAACATTGACTCTGATAAGTTGCTATGCACACAATACTGTAGATATAAACCACTGACCAAGCCTGAAACTAAGGCTGGGCCTAACTAACACACAGACTCCTCACTGAGAGGGGCTTCTGAAAGCAGGAGTGTATTTTCTGTCTCACAACTCAACAGGAAAGCTTTCCTAACTAGCCAGGAATCCGATTTGTATCCTTAACACAGCAGAAACTACTAGTACTATGCTTTTCCGTGCAGCACTTCTACAGCATTTCTACTTCACCAGCATCAGCACCACAAAACTACCTCTTCTGTACCTTTTCACTCAGATTCAAATCTTTCTGCAGTCAGTAGATTTTAATAAAGCTTTCATGTAAGGATTAGCAGACATTTTCATATATCCAAAACAGCGTGACATTCTTTCTTGGTCAGTCTCCTTATTTTTAAGACGTTCTTCTACTAATGAGTCTTCTGAAGCTGCTGTTGCTCTTTGCATAAAACAAGATGAAATTATAAAAAAGTTTCAAGGACATGCAGTAGGATCTACATAAAGACTACTTAGCACTGGAAGTGTTGAGTAAAAGACATCTGATCGGACATCAAAGCCCATACCTTCTGCAGTTTATATTCTGTACATACAGCGTAGATTATGCAAAAAAAATAGATGTGGACCTTTCTGTTTATTAGAATAATAAAGCATTTATCCCAACTATAATTAAGCCAACGTGTAAATGCTGTACTAGTGTTCAAAACTAATCAATACTATTATCACAGGTCTGCTGTGAAAGTTTCATACTTTCATAGATGACTTTTTAGTGTACCTTCCTAAAGAATAAGACTAATATCATCCTATTGTACAGAGACTTTGTCGGTATTGCTTTTTTTCCCCCCCACTTTTCCCACGAATCTTTGAACTGCTATGACAACATCCAGAATTGGATAGGAAGGTGACAGTCTTAAAAGCAAAATAATGAAACTCAGTGACAACAAATACTTGGATGGAAAAGTGAGATTGTCACAGTGTACCTGCTATGAGGTAAAGGGATTCACAAACTCGCATCTTACAATGCTAGTTATGAAGCATCTTTTTTAACCTAGATTACTGGAAAAATCTCAGTTAAATTTATTCTTCGATACTGACATTGATCAATCCTTCCCAATCAGTTGCATGAGCTAGGGGGAACTTGAACACATGTCTTCCCTATATGATTAAACAGTGAATATTACTTGAATTACTTACCATATACTAATTAATATAGACCTACTGGTTTCAGGAGGTATTTCAGAGAGAGATGAATTTACTGCACTGCTGAGATCAGAAGGCAGTCTATGGCTTATGTTCAAGCCTCAAGCAATTTAATTTCATCATAACGCCATTTAAGGAAACTTCAAACCTGTGCAATTGACTAAAAATAAATAATTAAAATGAAAAATTAACAACAGACTCCTTTACATTGCTAGAGGCTTTTAGACAGGTTTGTTTGTGTTGCTGTATTAGTTCCTGAGAACCATTTCCTTTTTGAAACAACAAGCATGTACAGGCATAATCACACATAGCCTGCTTATAACAGAAACAATAGGTCTCTTTTAATATTGCATCCCAACAGATCTTCACATAAAGTAAGTGAGAATCCAAAAGGGCAGCAACTGGATAATAAAAGGCATAAGAAACAGACAGGCCTAAAAGATGGCCAATTAGCTAAGACTTAAACCTCCTAAAGTAGCTGTGCCACATAGGTACAGCATCCCTTATTGACAGAAATTCAGAAGTGCAAGAGGCAAAATTCTGAAAGTATTAGGTAAGATTTATATATATATAAAAAGAACAAAAACCCACAAACTCACAAGTATGAGCATCATAAACTAATTTCTGCTTTCATCTGCTCTTCTAGGGGATAAGAAAGGAAACAAACATTACAACTATTTCCATTCTACCAGAGGCTGTTTGGCTAAGATTTGACTGCTGCTATTCAGGCTACCCACAGAATTACAAAACAGAAAGGTTTCATGGTTTTGTTATTTTCCTTTCCCTCAAGATATATCAGAACTGGAAAATACGCTGTATCA
This sequence comes from Cyrtonyx montezumae, assembly GCF_038088225.1. NCBI lineage: Eukaryota > Metazoa > Chordata > Aves > Galliformes > Odontophoridae > Cyrtonyx > Cyrtonyx montezumae. Next base: position 15,058,144 of record NW_027071936.1, on the reverse strand, counting down.
TGGGAAAAATGACATACTGATCCTTTGAGAAAAGCTCATTTCAATCTCTGATTGTAAAAATTAAATTGTTTAAAAAAAAAATCTTTGCCAGTGTTCTTTCCATACCGATCTTGAAAAGAGCAAGAACTCTTCATCCATTTGATCTTCAATATCTTAAAAAGTAAAACATAACACTAAGGATTCTTGGCCGTTTTTCAGACATCAAATACTGAACAGCTGCCAATGCACATGCACTAGCGAAGAAGAAAATAATTCTTTAAAATTAGTTATTCTTACAAGTTTACATGGTAACATAAATTGATGTGTGGCTCAAGGGCCATAATAAATCAGGACTCAGGGTTACAAGAGGCTTTCAGTAATACTTCACATGCTCTACTTCCCACATGGGCTGGGGTATTTATCCAAGGCAAAGTAGATTTCATATCTTTTTGGAGAGAAAAATAATGCATAGACAGACAGTAACCTTTTATATACTGTGACACGCTGCTTAAAAAAGGCCTGAAGCAGCTTGGAAGGGCATTTGCAGTGATGTTGGAGCTGCTGTAAGATGTGCTTTATCACATATTTCGCAAAACCTTCTGAGTTAATACAGATAATATTAAACTTGTATTTTTATCTATTCCGTATATAAAACAATAGAAAAAAAATCACAACTGGATCTCTCTTTTTTCTATTTTTTTTAGTTTAATAAAGCAATAAACTAGGATTCAAATATTAAAACCAAGAAGCAGCATGATCTAAAGGAACATCAGTCAACTAAGAAACTGTTAGTTTCGATATACTTTCTGCACTTTCTGCCTCATTAAATCAAGTAATCCCTTCAACATGAAAGTGAAATTTCCTCTCCTACTCTTTGTCTGTCTAGCTTATTCAAATAGAAAGTCTCAGAACAAATGACTCTGCAAGTGACTTTTCCTGTTCATAATCAGCAGGAGATGTAACAGGTACAGTCTGCGGAGACCAGTAACCCCAACTCTCTTCTCCAGCCATCCTCTATGGTAATCAGAAGACCATAATAAACATGGGGATAGTATTCAGTTCTGAACTTCCACAAGATAACACCAGGAATGTCTGAATATATTTAAGTCAGTCCAACTAACTTAACAGTCTGCGATGTCAATGTTATGACTTGGAAACAGCCACATCATGGTCTGCTTTCACAACAAGAAAAGCAATCAAATGGAAAGCAGAGGACTGTAGCTACTTCACCTATCATAACTTATTTCACTTGCAGCATCCTGAGAAGAATATCAACTTCAACTCTGCATCGTTCTTCATTCCAGTGTCCATATGCCAAAATAACATAAATGACGATTAATTAGTCTAATACTAAACTAAGAAAATTCACAAGGTATCTGAATTCTCTTTTTTGCAAGATTTCATACCACGTGAAATTTAAATTGGATGCTCTGAATGTAACACCTCCTGTTTTTTTCCTGTGGAAACTAAAACTAATGCAAAGAGCACAATAACACCGATCAAATTCTCAGCTACAAAACATCACTTCTCAACACAGTCATTGCCATTAGCTATGCATTTTTGTCAGCAATGAAAAGAAAAGCCTGCATGCTGTACATACAAAAATTTGCAGCAGTGGAGGTAACCTACCACTTCACAGATGCTAGCAATGTGCTGCCCATGCAGTCCAGATTTCACTGTGCTAATATCCACTCCAAAAATCTCCAAAAATGCTTATCAAGCATCAGTGAGTGTCAGTGGGTGCAAATTTTACTACATAGAGAAATCCATCGACACATGTTTGCTTCCTATGCACTCCCACGTCAGAAACCATTTTGTCAGATTGCCCCTCTGCTGCCATATGTGACACAGCAAAAAATTGTAATGGAGTACTGGAGAGAAAGTTCAACCTCTACTGCCACAGCACTATTTGCACCTCTGACACCATGGTCCAACATAATAAAATAGGAAGCAATACTTTCAGAGCAGGCCTCACCGCTCTTTCAATTGAATACATCTCTCAACTAGTCTATCATTTTATCCTGAAACGTCTTAAAACAACTTATGGGGTGGAAAAAAAAACAAGCCTACCCTCTGTTATGCAGGAATACACTAGGATTTTATTTCCCCTTTAAGGTACTACTTTGCATTCCTACTGAGGAACAACTTCCGAAGCATGATAAATCCAGGTACATGTATGATCAACCTTACATTGAAGAAGGACTTAGATACTGCATTTTAATGCAAATGTTATGGAATAACATGTTTTAAAATAGATTAGGAAGAATCTCTCTGTTGTAAAAATAAATAGAAAGCACCTTGTCTCATATTCACCAGAGGAACTGCTCGGGTTCTATGCCCCTTGGTCCCTCCAAATCTGTGCCAGACAGCACAGCTCCAAGGTTCTAGCTACACACGACTATACAGGGCTGTAACATAAGGCAGGATTATGCTCACAGCAGTCATTTATCTGTCAGGCTTGCTTACTTCCAACACCAAGGACAGCACACAACAAATTTCAGAACATGACAGGTTTACACTTCCTGGCTCTGACAATAATATCACCAGTAATAAAAGCCAAAGGAGCCTTCCCCGTCTTGGGCCTTGACTACTGAGAAACAACAGTACTTGGTCTGCTTTCTCCCCATGCCATAATACATTCTTCTACACTGCCATGTGGTATGTTTATACTAAATGCTTTCAAAGCATTGTCGCACATAAATTATGTTTTCTTCATTTTATTCAAATAACTGTTTAAATAGAAACACTTATCTTTCATTCTACAGAAGAAATCAGGCAGCCTTCACGTCTGAGAGTCGGAGACTCGCTTTGTGGCTGTTTACTGTTACAAAGAAACCTACTGCCACCAAGTGGCTAAGAGAAAAATCCATGTCCTAGTAAAACGTGCCGATTCTGCAGAAAGCTTAAGGACCTCAACTTCGAGATGCCTCCCAAAAGAATGATGGCAAATTGCTGTCAATGATCTGTTTGCATTAAGAATATATAGTAATCAAAATTAATTTATAAGGAAGACAACCAGAAGATATTCCTCCTGGATCTCTGAAAGACAAAAATGGCGTACTGATACCTCAATGCATAACTGCCTTCAATTTAAGACTTGGGCTCTGCATCATAAACCTAAACTATTTAAGTCTTAATGCTACCCGCAGTTTAAGAAGATCATTATTGCTATCGGCAGTGATACACCTGAAACCACTCACATACTTCCTCACTGATTCCATATAGGGTGTCCAAATGCGTTCTCCATTATACTTAAATTTCAACCAAAACACATGCCTTTTCTTCAAATTAAAAAATACAGAATTATATGGTACTGCCGTTCATCAATTGTATTTCCAACTTTGATTAAAAAAGCTTTTTAGAACAGATTTCGAATCAATTGCATACATTACAACTTCAAAAAAAATCTACAGAACAAAGTATCACTGATTTCTTACACAGTAGTTCTTACATCTTGTGATAAAGACAGTCTGCCAGCTCACCTTTTCTCTCTTTCATTCACAGCTTTATAAAAAAGGATTCTAATAATCATAAACTTATGCTTCATATGCATTCTATCACATACCTGTTCTAAAGCTCTCGGTACAATTATCAACACAAGTAGTTGTTCAGGATGGTGAACATCTATTGCCCATTTTTCATATTTCTAGACAGTTTCTAGCACCAGTTCATGGTTTCAACTCAAGCGCAAAGCAAAAGAAAAATAATAGCTTCAGCTTCATTTTTACATACTCTAATTCTTCCTACTCAGCTCCTAAGAAAAATAACAGCCTATCATATAAGCAGTCTTACTGTACTCTGAGCTGGCAATGCATTAAAGGTATTAAATATAGCTTTTATTTTTTGAATATGGGCAGTAGCTAAAGTTTCTATCAACTTAACTCTATTCATACACAGTTTGTGCACTCCAAAAAAAGAAAAAAAACCTCCTAACTTTATTTATGCAATCTAATTAAATCTCTGCTGCTTGTAGCTGCTAATACAATCTTTAACACAGTGATAGAAATTAAGTGACAGAAATGGAAGCAGAAGGCTCTGGGAGAAGCCTGCCAAGAGTGTCAAGGAGGTCAGTGAGGGGAAACTTGCCAATAAGTTTTCTAAAGATGAGAAAGTTACCGCCACGTTCAAAGTATTAAATAAAGCTTGTAAAAAAAAAAAAAGAAAACAAAAAGAAAACATAAGCAGCACAAGCAAGAGATGATCCAGCATTTCCTAAAGCAGTGTTTTTCCAAAATAAGCTTGACTGAAAAAAACTGAAAATAATATAATACTATCTCTATAGCATGGGCTTTTCTCTTAGTGATATGGTGATAAAAATAGAAATGGTTTCACAAAAAAACTAAATTCCTGAATTCACATTCATATAGACATTCCCATTTGTAGAAGCCCAAAGACTTCAACTATATGTTACAGAGTAAATTCCAGTAAGTCAGATGACGTCTTCCCAAAGAAGATTATCCTCACAGTAATCACTAAGAAATAACTTGCAATCTTATGGATATAAACTATGTATCTTATTATTTCACTTACTGATCTATAGGCTGCATTTTTAAAACATTGTTTTTTAATACTAAACACACAGTGCAGTTGATTAAGAGAAGTCCTTCTTAATCTACTTGTATGTGAAGCTGGTGAAAGCTTGACTTCTAGTCAGCGACCTGTTCAAACTTCTTAGTTCCCAGCTCATAGTTGAAGATTAAGGCATAGTAATCATAAACACAAATGAAAAATAACTACTTGATAACACCACACAAAAGGAGAGGTTATTTCACACAATTGCTAAACAATGCCAGCACTGACAGTTTTGTGCTCATTTTGGAGTACAAGGAGTTCTATCTAGGACTGTGAAAAGCAGTCTTCCTTCTATAAGCACACTTCCAAATTTATGAGTTAGAAAATGACTGACATGGCTGTTTCCTATTATACAATTATTTCTGAAAAGAATTCAAACCCATTAGTATCTGCTGACACAAAATCACAGAATTAAGTTTCATACTGACAGATAAAGTTACTATTTGCTGATAACTTGTAACAATGGAAAATAGCACAGAGATAAAGAAGCTAAGTTTTGCTAATTCATTTTGAAGTCTTCAAATAGTAAATACAAGTCAATTGCAGAACTCTCTACATGAAATCCAAGCAACTAGCACAACATCCACAAGAATACTGGGAGCTGACACTACAGCAGGTCTATAATATACTATGTACTCTGCAAATATCCAAAGACAACACTGAGGAGTTAGGTGACTAGTTCATTTCTTAAAAACATAAAACAAAACACACCCAACTCACGTCATTGGCTGTTTGGCAAACACCACAAAACGATCATGAGTTCAAATATAGGATCCCTCAGATTGTCTTGCTATCCCCACAGTCTTTGTCACTAAATACTGTCCAGTAACACGATTTACAACATGACTTAAATCCACAGAATAAAAGAAATTGCATTAAACAAAATCTGGCTTTCAGATTACAGAAGTTTTTATTTTAAGATGGATTTAGAGATAAAGTTAATCAAATTTCATGTTGAGCTTTTGCACTGGAACTATGTGTTGACTGACAGGAGACAGAAACAATATCAAAAACAGCATTTATTATTTTATTCACTTAACAAAAACACCATACTGACAGTGCAATCTTAGAAGAATAAAACTTCTACTATTAAGCAGTAGGTGTAAGCAGGCAGTAGAGATGTGTAACTGTCAGTGCAGCATGAGTGTGATGATTTCCAAGAGCTTATTATGAAATATGTCTGTAATTTGTCATCTCAACATCATTGCTCTTCCCTCTAGTTATTTATATGGGCTCTTTCTCTTTTAGTGAATTCTCTTGAATGGGAAGGAAAGCATAGCAAAAAGCATTTCTTTTGAGAAAAGACAATATCTGAATGAGTATTTTCATTGAATTTCCAAAAGCTGAAATTATCACATAAATTCAGTGAAATATACTTCCAAAAACAATAGAATGCAGTCTTCCTCACTCCATTTCACTTCAGCTGGAGATTCAGCCCCTGCTTCCCAAAATTTTTTCAGTCGAACGTAGCCACAAACATACGCTTTCCTTCTTACCCCTGTTGTGTATTTTTTCCCCATTATTAATAGCACCATATACATAAGTTGGTAACTTGCTTAAGTGGCGTCACAGACATACTAGCCAAATTCAGCATTCCATATCACCAGAAATCAGATTATCTGCCTTTTTTAATTATCTTATATCTTAAAAAAAATAAAATAACAACATGGAAGCTTAAAAATTCCACACCAAATGCAAATTGACCATAAGAAATCATGTGAAGAAGTTCCAGTTTTGGCTGAAACTCGATTACCATCCAATGCACGAACCACTAGAAACACTCTATACAAACAATACAGCTTAGGAAGAAATAATGTTTCGCTCTTCTTTAATTTTTCATCTGACATCCAACTCAGGATTTCTACTACAACAAAAATCAGGCAAAAACATTGTTCTTCTCAGTCTCCCATGAGCTCTTCACTGACATAGCACAGTAAAAAAAATAATCTAAGTTCTCCACTTGTGTGGTACAGCCAGTGGATCACAGACTGTTTCCCCTTAAACACAGTTCTGTCAATATGAATACTAAGCATTACTTTGTTATGTTTTAGAGCAAGATATGCTCTCCAGTGAAAAACATAACCTAACTCTAGAAAGCCACACTTCCACCTTCAGTGGTCATTGCAGGTATGTATTAAGAGAAGACAAGGACTATCTTTTCACCTAGTGAACGTTTTGAGACTGGGGCAAATAGTGAACCACATACAGTACTACATCGGTATATCATTAAAGTGAAGTTGTGATCTGAAATTAATCACATTCTCATAAGGTGGCACATTGACTAATAAGAAGAAGAATTTGCTGGAGGCAGCAATTTTTTCCTATTAGTAATGCTTCTGCTCATCCCTATTATTCTCATGAGCACCGCAACACAGTATTTAATCAAAGGTAGAAAGATAAAGGGAATAGAAAATGAAGTGATACGTGGCAGGGGGAAACACTCATACCAAAGCAATCTCACATATTAAAATGCTAGAAATTTTCCTTGCAATCTGCAGATAGTTTATTCAGAGAACAGCAATGCATTTTTTCAGTTAACTGAATTGAAAGCTGTTTGATAAATGTATTGCTGCAGGAGTTTCAGACAAAAAAAAAAAAAAGAGTAACGTTACATGGTATTAGGGGGTAGGGAAGTGTTAAATATAACTTTGTTTCTCAAAATATTTTGCCACTGCTTCTGGGGAAGGAGAAAAAACAAAACTATATTTCCCAACACGTGGCCAGTTAACCTCTCTCCCTCATTAAGAAAAAAGAATTTCACACAGTCTCACATCCAGACTGCTTCAACTCTGTCCATTTCGCTTTTACTAGTTGGCTCAATGGTCCTCAGTAGCCAATGGGATGCACTAAAGGCAGACGACACTAGTAGAATTAAATATGACTGAACCTACCAGTACCACTTGAAATATTTAAAGCCTCAAACTAGAAAATTTTACTCTGGGGAAATAAAAAAAAAAAAAAAAAAAAAGAGTGAGGCTCCATCTGGATTACTTTGTCCCAGAGGGCTGGAGCACCTCTTCTATGAAGAAAGATGGATGGAGCTGGCCTCATTCAGCTTAGAGAAGGATCCAGGGAGACCTCCTTGTGATCTTCCAGTACTTAAAGGTAGTGTATAAGTGAGAGAGGGAATCAACTCTTCACACAGTCAAATAACATCAGGACAAGGTAGAATTACTTTAACTGGTTAGATGTTTAGAACAAATTTTTTACTCAGAGGGTGTTGAGGCACTGACACAGACAGCCCAGGGAACTTGTACATGCCCCATCCCTGGGGGGGGGGTGTTCAAGGCCAAGTTGGATGGTACTCCAGCTACCCAATCTGATGGTTGGCTGCCCAGTTCACGGCAGGGGCGTAGGAACTAGATGACTGTTAAGGACCCTTACCAACCTAAGCTGTTCTACGATTCTGCATTGCATACTTGGATGCATGTAACTGCAAGAAGCTTGTAGAAGCCACTGTAGAAAAAAATACACTGCTCAATAATGTTAAAAAAAAATAGCCTCTACAACATTTCCAGTGCAGATTTCCTGAGCATGGGTGATACAACAACCTATACTGCCAGTAGCTGTTACTTCTCAGCATTTGAACCCTTAACAAATATATTTAGTTAAAATATGCAGGTATGACCATTGCAGCAAATATAAAACCCAATTTCACACAGGCATACGTTATCCTAAATTTCTTTCAGGAAGGCAAGGCAAACCCAATGACTTAATAACCATGATGCCACCAAACAGAAAAGATAGTACCAGTTAATGGTGATTTCACAGTGCCCTCAACAAGTATTTCAGGTTCTTGCTGATTCTGTGAGGTCGGCTCCTCTATTAACAGGTTATTTTTCTCTCCCACTTCTGAGACATGTGGAGACTACATGAAATGCCTGTTGACAAATCCTGCCTCTTCTGACTTTGCCTTCTACACACATCAGTCTCACCCACTGACAGGTCACACTGAAGTTTCGCAGCTACTCACAGAGAGCACAGTATATAACTTAGAGTTGCTCATGGAATGAGAAGGACTAAAGCACACTAAAGGCAGTAACTGAGTTAAGCCTGCTACCTCACAGCAGTATGAAATACATACATAACATTTCTAGCTACTGGTTGTCCACTGTATTCTTTGACATTTCTGGTGATGGACATTCCACAATACCCTTAGTCAAGCTACTTCAGGTTTTTACTTGCCTTACTATTGGAATGTGTTCCCTGATACAAAACTTGGATTCACCATAAAGCAAATCTTTATTACTTCTTCTCCCAGACAACAACATAACATTATCTCGATCTTTACAGTATACCTTAATGCTTTTGAAATCAATTACTACCTCCTCTTCTCATGCTACTCAATCTCATATCACTCAGATATTTCTTAGGTTTTCTTCAATCTCATATCACTCAGATATTTCTTAGGTTTTCTATTTTTTTTTTTTTTTTTTTTTACACTTCTTGTTGCTTTGCCTTACCTTGTGGTTCATGATTTTTTCAGATACAGGTTCCTAAACTGAACACAGTACTTATTTTCCACTGAAAGGTGAGTTCATCATCTCTTCCAAACACAAATGGTTTTGCGGTTACAGCTAATATATAAGCTATACAAATTTTAAGACCATATTTGAAATACCTCCCTGTACAGTACCCTCTATGGGAATGATTAACAAGAACGTTAAAAAAAAATAAAAATATTACAGTTCAGAAGCTTGTGGTCTTATAGTTCTGAAATTCTATGCCAACCTTGGGTTACGCAGCACCACAAGCTGAAGTATCATCCCCTTATAATGCTGAGTAAACAGGCAGCTTTCAGTACTACCTTCATACTTAGTGTTCCCCAGCATCAGAGCTCCACAACAAACCCAGTGATACTCTGGTTTAAGGAAACTAAAAGCTAACTTCCCTCATACCTTTATCATCTCCACGAACGTAAAAATGCATTCAAGTTAACCCCCTGCTCGCATTAAAAATAAAAAATAAAATAAAACAATAGTAATAACAGGAATCAAAATAAGCAGCAAGATCAAGAAGACTGAAAGGAAACCCATCAAGAAACTCAACAGCACTACAAAAAGAAATAAAAACTGAAGAACAAGAAGATTAAGAATAAGGATGATAAAGACAGCCTTCACCTCCTTGCCATCAGCTGATTCAAATGAGTGACCTGCCATCTAAAAATGCTGGCAGATGTTCAAAAAGATCAACATCCATCAGGAAGAAGACAGTGAAAGGTGCCTACGTTATGTTTTACCGTGTGCTTAAACTGTCATCTATAAATCTGTCTCATGACCGAAACACCAGTCAGACTAAAGAAAGTGATGTCAACTATGTCTAGTTTAAATTCATTTTCTTGTATAACTCAACTTGCCTAAACATTCTACATTCAGAAACAGCTGTTCCAAACCTTGTCTGTATTAGCATAAAACTACAGAGATCTAACAATAAAAAAGGGATAAGGATGAACTCTGACACTAATGGAACTGTATTAGCAGCTGAAAACTAAGCCTAAATACTTAATTTGAAAGAAAACCACAACTGAGGTGTGGGAGGATGAACACACAGAGGAGCTTACTGCCACTTGTCTCTTCCTCTACTGCTATAAGCACATCACTATGCTTGGCCTTTCATTCTCTTTAATAAAAGTACAGGACACAGCCTCTGAGGGCTCACACTGCCTACCAGCAATGTGTTCTTGTCTGCTAGCCCAAGTTTAATATAGCTGAAAAGAACGTGTCCTGATAAACATTGTTTCATGACCCATGCCTGAAGCACCAATATTTCTGTAGCATTTTATTTACCTGCAACAGGCTATAGACACCTCTGAGTTGGTATCTCTTCATCTAAAAAGTGTGTTTTATTTTTATATTGGTGAGTGAAAAAAATAGTTTCCTGTCAGTATAATATACTCTCAGCACAGCAAAGGAAGATGTGAGTTTTTCAACTGCAGTTCTGCAGGCTGTGCTGATCTCTAAGATTAAAGGAAAGCCCAGGCAGAGAAGTTCACTCCCTTGGTGACAGTTTAGTTAACTTGATCAAGGGTTGTATTAAAGCATTAAGTAAAACCTTAAATCACTGCCTCTTGCAGTTCTTCCACAGTCATAGGCATGAAGTATATTAGTGTGGGCAACCAAACTGATAAAAAACAATATATAAACACAAAACAACAAGCAAAACCATCTAAAACCACTGGTTATAGCTGATCCTGCACTTCTCAGTGAACGTGTAGAGTTAGCGTATTATTCTCCATTAAGCCTACTCTTTCCTCTTTAATGCTCCTCACTTGCTTCATAAAAATAAATTAATAACAGGCAAAAAAAAAAAAGCAAATCCCTGCACTGCTGTGACAAAAATGAAATATTCCATTTTGCCCATCTCCCCTTGGATACTCACTATGCCATGTCCATAGATAAAAATACCTAAAGATAAAATATATTTGGCAAAGAGAAAAAGCAAAACTCACTGTACGTACTTTAAACTGAACTGCTACTCACAGCAGTACTACAACAACTCTCAAGTTTCAATGAAGAAAAGTTTAACCAGTAATCTGGAGAAATCCACTCTTGCATTTCAAGAACCAAACCTGCAACAAGCATTTCTCACATATGCTATTAAATGATCCAATGCAGAATTTGTTTGTTCCCTGCAATGAATGGCTGCTTCCGTACAATAAATACAGTCAAATAACACTCTAAAGTTTCCACAAAAACAAAAATCATAAAGAAAAAACATAAAACTTTGTATTATAATACTTGAATCAACGTAAATCAAATACATTCTAAATATTCCAGTGAATCCCATGGTCACTTATGTCCCACTGAACTGCACTGCCTTATCACAGCAAAAGTATAAAATGCAATAGGCTTTAGATGCCTTCCTGAAATAGTTTCTCTGGAGGCACTGGACAGGCAAAGCCTCACATTTCTTCACATAACAGAATGCTCACAATCATGGTGAGGATTTTTAAAACCCCAGCTGTTACGTGCTCAAAGGCTATCACCACACATCACATCTACTGGATTAATTAAACTTAAGTTTTAATATTATATTTATTTAGAGAGTAAGAAATATGTAAGTGAATAGAAAATTACAGAAAACAGAAGCTTGTTAAAGTATGCCTCTGACAATACTACAAATTACTCTAACTGAAAAAAAAAAAAAAAAACGTTCATTAGTTAATTCTCCTGTTATTTGGCTTGTAGGTCTGCTCTGTCAAACTAACTCAGTATCATTGTTATTTTTTGTTTCAGATAAATACCATGGGTTCAGTGTAGTGCAACCATGCCTACAGGCTAACTGGAGTTGGAGTTTTCATTTTCAACCTAAGATTGGATGTGCTTGGCCAGGCACCGCACCACAGACCTCTTTTTTTTTTTTTCCTCTGGTATTATAACAGCAATAAAGTCAGTCACATTAATGGAGGTTTGAACTACAGTATAAACATGTAACTGGGAGCACAAGGTTGGCTGTTTCCTAAATGCTGGAGGATGGAAGTGAAAAGATACATATAAATATATATATATATATATTATTTTTTTTTTTTTTAAGAAAAAAGTTTCCATGAAATACAGTAGAAATTTCTGTTAATTGCCTGTAAGGCTTGCAGGAAAAAAAAAAAAACTGACCTCCCTCTTGATAAATGCTACTGGGCTGAAATGTCAAGAGCTTCATAAAACAAATAGACATCTATAACTAGCTATGACATTTTTAATTGATAAAAAATGAATTTTGAATAGTAATAGCTTTACTTGTTCAATCAATGTTTTGAACGGTATTTCCAGACTCAAAAGCATTATGCCAACAAACAAAAAAAAATGGAACATGAAATAGATGTCTCATAATTACAAGCATATGTCTTTGCTCATCTCCCTTCATCACGCACACATAAACAGCTTCTTCTAATTTTATTTTGGGGAACAGCAAGTTCAGAATTTTCCAAAAGGAATGGCTTGATTTAATAACCACATTACAACTTTTTCCTTACAAGTTAAGCTTCCACTTTATAATATTTGTATTCATGTTAAGGAGCCAAGGAACTGAATTAAGTTCTCGGTGAATTGTAACTATATGTAGAGATATGAGTAGTATTTGGGATGTAACCAACTATGCACAATGACCAATGTAAATTTTAACTTTTTTTTAGAAAGACTTGAAAACTTTTTATTTATAAATGTACTATATTTCGGATCACTCTTCCCTTCTTACACAGCACATATGGTTGGTAGAAGGACAGAAGGGAGGAATTTCTAGCTCCTATAGCTTCTATTTATGAGTCATTGACTTGCAAAGACCTACAATCGTTTGTCTTCCTTGTGAATGTAATGGGTGAAATGTAGTGTATCAAGAGTAAAACAGATTTCAGCCAGGAATCAGTAAGCAGGAACATTGAAGTACATGATGTAGTGCTGCATAATAGTCATGTATTTAGAAATAAATCCCAAAGGCAGCAGCAAACCAAATTACCATAATACATCAATCAGTAGAAGGAAGCAAGTAATGTAAGAATAATATCTCCTCTCTAAATATTAAGCTGTTAGTTCTTTATCTGCTCATTCCATATTCTTTCTTATTAGATCCATCTAAATTTTCAGCTAATTGGCTAAACTGTGATAAACTTGGTTCTACAATTAAAAGACTTCTTTTATTTCTGAAGGTAATCCCAGTAATCTCCTCCTCAGTCCTGTTGCTTTCCTTATTCAACCCTCTTGTGAGTGGCCAATGAGGCAACAAGCATTATTCATATCAAATGCTTTCTTCAGCAGCAAGATTATTTACCATAACAAATCCTTCTCAGTCTTTTTACAAAAATGAGAAAAGGCAATTCTTGTAATATCACAAGCCTTCTTGAGAGCAATGCTACTTTTCAGTTTTCCTGACCTCTTTTTTTTTTTTTTTTAATAGTGACTATTCCAAGAAAAAAACAGGCTTGTGGCTCCAGGTTCAGAGCATGTTTCATTTCCTCACACTGAAAGGATTCTCCTTGCTCCGTGCCTGACATTTCACAAAATCACATAACTGTATGGGTTGTAAGGGACCTCCAACCCCCCTGCCCAAGCAGCTCCCTAGCCCAGGTTGCACAGGTAGGCATCCAGGTGGGTCTTGAATGTCCCCAGAGAAAGTGACTCCATCACCTCTCTGGGCAGCCTGTGCCAGCGCTCCCTCACCTGCACTGTAAAGAAGCTCCCATTCACATTTGTGCAGAACACTTCATATGCATCAATTTGTGGGCTCTTCCCCTTACCCTATTGCCACACACTTGCTGAGAAGAGTTCAGCCTCATCCCTTTGCCTCCAGCTCCTTAGATATTCATAGACACAGATCAGAACCCCTCTGAATCTTCTTTTCTCAAGGCTGAACAGACCTAAGTCTCTCATTCTCTCCTCATAGGAGAGGTATTCCACAACCTTTATCACCTTTGTAGCCCTCCAATGGACTCTTTCCAGGAGATCCCAGAATTTTTGTACCGAGGAGACCAAAACTGGACACAATGCTCCAGGTGAGGCCTCACCAGGGCATATTACAGGGGGAGGATAACATCCCTCGACATGCTGCACCCCAAGATACCACTGGCCTTCTTGGCCACCAGGACACACAGCTGGCTCATGGCCAACCTGTCATCCACCAGGACAACACCCAGGTCCCTCTCCTCAGAGCTCCCCTCCAGCAGGTCATCCCCCAACCTGTACCAGTGCATGAGGTTATTCCTCCCTAGGTCCAAGACTCTACACTTGCTGTTGTTAAACCTCAACTGGTTCCTTTCTGCCCAACACCCCAGCCTGTCCAGGTATCACTGAATATTGAAGATTACAACATAAAGGATATTAAGACTTGATTTACACTCCACAAAAGCCTAGCATTCTCACACTGTTCAATTCCAAGTTCATATAATATGACAGTACACCATTATCTCCAATTGCACAAAAATATAATCTCAATTTAAAAAAAAAAAAAGTTTTCTGATTAAATTATTCTAGTCCTATTCTGCACTAGAAAATAAAATGCAACAATAAGTAAACAATCTAGATCACGGGTATTTTACAGTACTCAAGAATATAACTTAAGAGGGCTGCTCCAAAAGCAATGCCTCCTATTTCGTTACATTGGCCCACAACATCAGAGGCACAAATCATGGTACGGCGGTAGAGGCTGAACGCTCCCATCTTTTGTTGCATGTTGTTGCTGTGTGACAGATGGCAGCACAGGGGCAGTCTGACAATAAGGTATTGGACATCGAGGTATGTATGAAGCAAAAATTTGTCATTGAATTTCTCCATGTGAAAAAAAGGTTAGCCCACTGTATTTTATCGACACTTTGATGCTTGCTGAACATTCCTAGAGTCCAAACAATGCAGGCCAGCACCAGAGGCAACAGCAGTGTGGTTCTGTTTGTTGCTTATTTGTTGTTTTTTGTTTTGGTGTTTTTTTCATTGTTGTTGCTGCTATTTTGTTCTTAACGCAAGTGAAATATGGAGGCTCTTATTCATCTCTGGAGAAGGTGACGGTAAGCATGTTGGAAACTGTGTTCTGTAGCTGAGAATTTGCTCTATCAAATAGTGTTAGTTTGCTCTTTGTATCTGTTGCAGTTTCCATGGGAAAAAAAAAAATAGATGGCATTATTTTCAGAGAAATCTACTTATACCTGAGTCTTTTGAAGAATAGTGATCTTGGCTACATCCAACCTATCACACCCTCAAGCATAAGATATATTTATTTTAGTAGGAGGTTTCCCAGCAGTTTACTTCTGCTATAATAAAAAGAAAATACAACCCTAAAGCAAAATGTCATATGTCATATATACCATGACAATCCAGATGATAAAAAAAAGGTTTCCTTTTTCCCCCCCAAGGCTACAAAACGCATATGATTTCAGATAACAATCTCAACTAAAGCTCTTCCCAAGATCAGGTATTTACTAAAATACTTATCAGTTTACAAATTTCAAAGCAATCTCTGTAGAAGACGTTTTCTTCTTAGAAGTATGCAATGAAATATTTATCACTGATAAATAATAGTCCTCAGATCAATTCAGATCAGCTACTTTAGATCATCTGAGTGCGGATGGTATAAACAACATATGAACACACTTATTAAATTGATAAATCCATTGGGGCTACGAACACAAATTGTCAACTTCAGGTACCAGAGTCTGAAGGAAATATTATCTAGGAAAAAAAACCTGATACGATTTGATAGTTTCTTGAACAGTTTCTCTCCAAGAAGAAATGTAACCATAATATTTCTTTTTCTACCATGCCCATTATCAGTGAGCAACACCTTAATGCACATACAACTTGAGATTTAACAGTTGTAGCTGATCTTAAAATACAGTATAAGTGCACAGAAGAATCTCAGAGGTAAAGTCTCTGCCCAAAACAAACCGATTTTCAGAAAGCAAGTAGCTCTTCTGTTTTGGAGGGAAAGACAGCTACTTCGAGACATGTAAGAATGGAATTGTTTGGAATCAACACTGAAACTTTTAGCAATGCTTCTCCAAGAAGGGTGATTTGTCATGTTGTTTTCCACAATGCAACAGCATTACAGAGTCATCTAAAACCTTTGGTTAGTTTGAAAACTTGTGACTCAAATCCTACACCAAAAGGCAAATTAACCAAAATCCTACTGACTTTACTATCAGATAAACGGGATGTCTCTACAATTCTAGAAGAATTATACAGTAAGAAAGCAGAAGATTAAGGTTGCTGAAGTAGAACAAATAGACACTTCAAGTGTCAATTTCTCAAGAGAGAAATTCCATCTCTACATTCTGGTAAATGTATCTTTGGAAAGACTGACTTTCACAAACTGTTTAATAACACAACGATAAAAAAAATCCTAAATGAAGTAATGGTGCGCTGTTTACAGTATTATTTCACCTTATGGCATCATCTATTACACTGAATCTGCATTGAATGAGCCTTGAAAATAAAAACTTACATAATAATATGTATTTGATTGAGAGCTGAACATATAAATTTATTTCTTGAAGTAGTTTATCTTCAAGATAAACTTAATTATCATTTACTATTTACTTCAAGATAAATCTTATTATTCTAGTCATCTGTTTTTGAATATTTTGAGTATTTACTTTTAACAGGCTTATTCTTTTCTTACTCATAACATACTGTCTATTTAAATTACTACTGGAATAGAGAAAGCTTAAGCCTGTTTCCCAGATCTTGAAAAATTTCCACAAGAGACCTAAATTTCTTATTTGCTTCTACTCTTTCAAGCAGCATTATTTCCCCTCCCTAATTCCACTGCTTTCCCTAATGACCCTTTAAAACATCAAAACAAATATCAAAAATGAATTATTTTCAAAAACTTGCTGTAGCTGTTTGCTATGTCTGCTAATACACTTCTAGCCAAGATTTTGAATACAATTTTTCAACATTTTGAAACAAGGCTAAGACAACTGTAGGATACAAAAAAAAAAATATATAGCTAATGAAAGAAACAGAAAAAAAGACATTGATAACAGAGTAGCACAGAAAAACAGTGTCTCACATCAATCATACATGGCAGCACCAGTCAACAAAAAAACCACTATCAATTGTGCAAATAGTGTTTACTTAGCTCTGTTAGAACAACTCCCATTTAATTAGAAATGCTGAGTACTGGATCTGAAGTTGGACCTCAAACAGCATAAACAGTCTCAGATAAGACCAAGTGAAAAAAAGCACATCTCATTTGCATATTGAGTATGAATGGACACAGTAAATACTGTAGAAACTCACTAACCAAAGGCAACAAAGAGTCAACTGGACAAATGCTAACAGCTAAAATACATTACCATGCCGTACACTTACAAGTAACTAGGTCAAAGCTATACAAGATCAGTGAGAACAGACATCCAGAGTTAGGAGAAGTTTCATTAGATCAGAAGACTTTGAATCCATATGCAGTGCAAGGAAAGCCAAACGTGATTCTACAATGCTATAATAATTAATTCCTCTAGAGCTAATATAGAGGATATTCCTAGGGGTTACTTCAAGTTTCTCTTCTTTTAGCTCTGTGCTGAAAGACTTGCTCACAAAAAAAAGAAAAATCAGTATATAGATGAGAAATGTGTATAAGCTACGCAAAAAAATAGTCAATTGTACTTGCTGTTCACAAAATGACCCTGCAACAGCGACGCTGTTCTTGCTAAACACAAATATTTCGTTAAGACTAACCTCATCAGTGCTTTTGAGCAAGTCGTACACAAAAAGCATCTCATAAAATAGATTACATGGAAGACCCATGAGGTTTAGGTAGGCTTTAGGTGTTAGGTATCTGAAAAGGCAAATTAACGCTGAAGAGGGGGAAAATAAGCTCTCTCTTAAATGGACTTGTGCACTGGCATGGTCCTGTCTTAAAAGTGGTGGAAAAGAGCATTTCTGGGTTCACAGAAAAACAGGCAAAACATTACAATTCGGGCAATGTAAAGCAAATAGCAGATAACCATAATTATTAAATAGCAATAGCTCTGAGAAAGCCCTTCACAAGCAGACTTTTGTAAGGAAAGGAAAAAAATGGCAGTCAAGTATAATAAGAATTCCAGCAGACAGTATCTTTGCTCTCTACAGAAGTAATCAGAAACAGCACAATAAAATGGAATAGTTCACAGGTTCTCAACATCTGGTGCAGAAATCTTAATTTCTAGAAGCCATAAAAAGTTTATCCATTCTCTTGTATGGCAGTACACTACGAAATTCCTGTCTTCATGATTCCTTCTTAGCCTTTATTCCTATGGATAGCTATCTAATTTTTCTACCATTAGTAGATAAAAGAAACTCTTTTAAAATACAAGCCTACAGACAACAGGGTAAAGACTGAGTTTCACCTACTAACTGTGAGTGACGTGCCCGTGATTAGCAGAGAAGCTCACAATCAGCCCAGACAGAGCGTGTACCCACTCAATTCTTCCCTGCTGTCCACATCTCTTAAGTGAGGGAATGAGTCAGACAGGGCCTACAATGTGTCAGCAGCCTCTGCAGCCATCCTAGTAAGATGCACAAAGCTCTGTTAATTATAACACAATCAAAGCACAACTCCCTGAGCTCACACTTCCACTACGTACAAATGAGATTTTCTGTTACCATGAACACCTTCTATTAGCTTATGTCACCTCTCACAGTACCTCATGTGCAAATGTTGTAAGAGCACTTTATAGGTTGACAGTTTGAGTTAACAATTGTACAGAAAAGAACTAGACAAGCATGAGGAAACAATACAAAAATCCCCCTCAGAAGCTAAGCCTCCTAATGAAGCTTGACAGCTTTTACCTAAAAATGTAAATGATGAAACTGTCACACTGAAAAAGGCACCATCATCATCTTAAATCAACAAAGTAAATATGAAGAAATTTGAGTTTATAGTGAATAGTTAGAGTGGGAGCAATATTATTTCCCTCGTAAAAAATGGTGTGTAAAAATATTTATTAAGAATTTAATACTTTTCCCCGAGTCAAAAAATAAAAATAAAAAGACAGATATCATAACTACTGCTTGTGTCTGCTACAAGGACACTGAAGCAAGAAAAAGTAAAACCTAGAGCTACTAAAAAAATATATTAGCAGAATCGTTGCTACCAGGATTGACTGTAGGTATAAGAGATGAAAGGTTTATTAGGAGAAATAGTATCTCTTACCAGCCTCATATTAAGGCTACCACAAAAAAAAAAAAGTTCCCTGTACACAAAATCTTCTTCGAGGATAATTAGATATTACCTAAAGAACTGGCCCTGAAGAAGGATTTATGTGCCAAAACCCTGTTGATTTTTTTCCTCTATTTCAATTAGACCAATAAAACACATTCCCTGTATTGCTCACATCTGTCTGCACTGTGGCTTAGCACATCTTTGATGAGAACAAATATCTTTTCACAACAGCTGTGTGATTCAGTGCAAGTGGATGATAGATGAATTAACTAAAGAAGAATATTCCATTAATGGCTGACAGATTAGCAGTTACAATCAGCAGCCCTTCCTGAAAATATATGTCCAGCCCTTGGAAAAATAGTAAACATTAAGAATAGCAGAACAGCTGCAACAAAGAAAATCTAAAGTCACATTATTTCCCACAACACACCGGAATAATTTCATATGTCATCCTAGTGAGCTACAACAGGACTCCTACTTCAGTGAATACAACTGATAACATGAAATATGTGTTGCTGTCTGCACTCTATTTCCTTTAATGCATAAACAGTTGTACCGGCTTTACAGAAAACAGATAGCATATTGGAAAACCGACAGCTATACACAAATTTAGAAAGAGTTACTATCTTCACTGAGCAAAATACCATGAGAGACCATGTGCTCATATCATTAGCATGAGTAACATCTAGGTGAAGCCAATATGCTTTGCAGGCAAGGATTCATCTTCCTGGGAAATAAGGTGTATTTTACCTGGCAGAACTAAGATAATCGATGCTATTGTAGCAATCAACTATACACACAAAAGTGAAACAAAACTGACATGAGTATATTTGCCTTTCCCATACCAGTTATTTTCTCAAATGCTTTACAGCATATTAATTTTTAGATGTTGAAATCAAACACACTTCTTTCACAGAATCATACAATGATTTGGGTTAGAAACAACCTTAAAGGTCTTCTAGTTCCATCTAAAAATGCTGGCAGATGTTCAGAGAGATCAAGATCCATCAGGAAGAAGACAATGAAAGGTGCCTACGTTGTTTTTGACTGCGTGTTCTTGGACTGTCAAATATGAATCCATCTCATGACCAAAACACCAGTCTGTTTGCCTAAAGAAGAGAAGGCTTCAGGGAGACCTGACCTTCCAGCATCAAGACAGGGGGCATAAGAAAGGAGACAGACTCTTCAACAGGATCTGTTGTGTCTGGACAAGGGGAAATGGTTTCAAACTAGAAGAGATTAAGACTGGATAGTAAATAAAAACTTTTTCGTTTGTTTTTTTTAAATGATAAAAGTGGTAAGGCACTGAACAGGTTGCCCAGAGAGGCAGCAGAAGCCTGGAGAGGTTTCAACATCAGGCTGGACCCAGCAGCAAGCAACCCAATCTAGCTGTAGATGTCACCGTTCACTGCGAGGTGGGTTGGACTGGAAGACCTTTTAAAGGCCCTTTCCAAACCATCAATATGAAAAAAACCTTAACCTGGTTCAACTGAAAAGCAAAAAAAAAAAAAAAAAAAAAAAGCAAAGATATCCCTGTTTACAACTTACAAGCAGCTTTAATGAATAGAAAACCACTGGATAGTAGAAGATGCACTTAATCGTAGCTAGAGAAGAAAAACAGACCTAATGGCTAGAAGTAAATATAGATTTAACTTGAGCAGTGGGGCTTCATCATCCTAGCGATCTTCTCTAACCTTAACAATTCTATGATTAATTTGAAATTGGGAGGTATTTTTTTGTTTTAGTTTTTAAGGGAAGGGAGAAGGAAAAGGGAGGAGCAAAAGGGTAGATCTTTCATTTCTTCATACTTTTGGTATCTTTATTCCAATATAAACAATTGACCATTAGAGAGAGGTAGAGAGGTATCTGACAGGATTCTGAAGGATATCATATTTTAAATAGTGTAACCAGAAGATCCAATAATCATTTTTCTGTTGAAATCCACAGCTATATAAATACTGCAGATATTTTGACATCACTTCCTGTATACACACAAGTAATTACTATATTCTTCTCTTCTTTGACCTTATCTACTCTGAAGTTCTGTCATATAGTTTGCCCTGTTATTTGCTCTCTGCTTGGAGACAGCACTACCTCCTATCTCAATAAATACAGCAAAAACCAAAAGTAGTCTGGCCTTTGTCTCGAAAAACCATTTGTAAAAATAATTTCTAACAGCCTAAGAAAAAAAATGCTACAATAGAAGGTCTCTTGGGCAATAATTATGTTTTTTTTTCTCCTATTCATACACACAAAACCTTCCAGTTTATACTCAGTTACATATATATCAAGTTATACTCAAGTCTGTTCTTATTGTGAAGCTTCCCACAAGAGTAAAAAACATTATGATTTTGGTCTGCCCTACATTACATATTGTTTGTACATTTAAGAACCAGTCCTTACTAATACCCATTACAATGTAGATTTTGTCACATCAGCACGCAAACCATACACATAGCAACAGAATATCAAAATGCAAAACAGGTTTGAAATGAAATCGTAATTCACATAAGGATGGGCTTATCCTTTCTGCTCACCTTGAATATGAAAATAACTTGCAGTACATCTATATATAAAAATGGTGCCTGAAGCTACATGTTTGTGCCTTTGAATACGGAGAACTAATAAAAGCAGAATCTTCCTTTCTTGTCTACCAAACTACTCTAAACATGAACAAAGCAGGATTTAATCTGTATATTGTTTATTCTATTTTTGGTAAACAAACTCTGCTTGTCACCATAACAAAAAGAGAGAATAACGATCAATGAGTTGGTTTACCATCTTTTAAAACACGCACTAATGATAAAAGAACACAATCACGAAGAAGTTTTTAAACTTACCCATAGGGCTATTGGATATTTTTTCCTCACGACAGCCAGACTCATGAACAATTTAGTATTGGCAGCTTCACACGTTAGGTCACAAAAGAGAGCCCCATTAAACAGAAATGTCCATTACAAAGACAACAGAAGATCCTAAAACCTTCTTATCAGACACCCTACTGCATGGAATTTTTTAAATAAATATTGAACAACAATGAGTATCTTTGAACTTCTCTAGTTAATAGACCTTACAGACCTCCTACAGAGTGGCTATAAATATGCTTCAAGAAATCAGTGTATCACTTCATACCATTTAATAACGCCACAATTGCCTTTGTCATGCAGACTGCATAGAAGGGTGAAAGCTCTCCAAGACCAGAACTATGCTTTAATGGTTTTCCTTTCTTATTTTAGAAAATGAAGCATCCCTGCTTGGCTCTATTCTCTTCCACCTGTAGGCCCTCTTCCAGTAGACAGCTGAGTCCACTTAAAGCATCACGCTCAGAGTAGTTCGGCATCCAGCTTCACAACTCAAGTTATTAAAACAAGAATTGCTGTGATTCATGAACCATGGCTGAACGGCTGAGTATTCCTTTCAACTCAAGCTCAGGTTTTGTATTCATCTATCTGTATCTTTTTGAAATAAAAACCTCACAAAGACACCAACATGCTGAGATTCATTGCTTCATCTTAGTGGAATATACACGCAGTGAAGAATCTGACATACAGAAACCCCCATCCCAAATCTGTCTATTCTGAAGATTTCATTTACACAAGTTTTATGGATCACTACTCACTTCACAGTGGGTTATTTTACTCCCAGTTTTGCATTAGGGCACAGAAAAGTAGTAAGAGCATTTTAATATGCCACTAAGTTCTTATTTCAGATATTCTGAAAAATGATAGCAAAACTAAGCTTAAACACCGAGGAACAAAACCCAGCTATTTCCTTCTGTACTCATCAGTCATTAATTTTTTTTTTTTTTTTTGTATGGAGCACAACAGTTGCATCCTGTTATTCTCATTTTTCACACCAAACTATTAAACAAATTAATGCTATGCAACTAATACATGCAAGTACATGTGGAAGACAAGCTTTAAAAGCAAATACATTCACAAGGCTACTGCAAAAACACCATAGAAAACAGTAGTGTCTTAAAAGTATGTATCTTTTTTTCTTTTTAGTACAGTGTAAGATGTGTGTACAAAGGAGGACTTTGTTTAAAAATATATATATTAAGAGGGCTTGGCTTTGAAGTCAAACTTCACAAACTTATACAGAAAAATAATATACACAATTCACAGCAATTTATGAAAATCTATTTAACGTAAATTTGCCCTTCATGAACGTATCTGATTTCTAATCTATACTGTTTTGTGGAATTCATTTTATTTCTGCTTTCATCCTACTCTCAGAAAGCCAGTAGTTGAATAGTTCCTCTACAGCCAGTGTATGAAACAGATCTCTTATTGGTGACAACGCATTTGCTTAGAAGACATACAAGTTCTTCATGCTGCGATACAATGATAGAAAATAATCCTCCTTCTAATTTCTTATTTCAATCATAAACTTAAGAAGTTAATCAGGATAACAACAAGCTAATATAAATCACTATAACTTTGTAATTAATTTACATTCCGTATGCTTTATGTTAAGGACGTGTTTTTTACCTAACGTGTCCCTGAAAATCATTAGTATCTGAAGAGCAGCTGTAATTTTTTCTAACTCTCCTTTATTAATTTTCTCTTCTCACATTATTTTTAAATTATCTGCCACAGGAATGGGGATTGCAAAGAAGCCGATCTATGAGGAAAAGAGAAATTTCCCCAAAAATAACTTTTGTCTGACACAGGAAAAAAAAAAAAAATCCTTACTCCATATCTCTGGCAATCTGTTTATTAACATAGGAGTACACCAGGCTTACTAGTCAGGCGCCTCAGAAAATCTTTATGTCACTATGAGATCCATCTTACCATCTTACATTGACCTCCACCACAAGGTGGTTGTTTAACCACACATTTTGAGCTAACATTGGAGCCAAACGAACAAAGAAACAACAAAAAGAACAAAATGAACAAACAAAACAAAAAAAAAAAAGTATTTTCTGTTTGCCATCCTTGACTAGTAAAATTCCCACGTAACCACAACACTCCCCTACAGCCATACTGCCACAACTACCGTGAACTATATCAGGATGAATTCAAGCAGCTACAGCAACTTTTTGCCAGTTTTCTGACTTGTAGAAGCCCTGAAGCATGAGGATCAAACAGTAAAAATGTGATACTGAAAATAATAGGTGACAAGATGTTTTCATAATTCCTTAGAAATATTGACACAGAATTCTTTTCAAAAGTTCAATTTTCTATCTGTAATTATATGCTGTCCAGTATGCAATTCAGACCTTAATTAGTTTGTAGTTTTTGTTGTTCCCCCCCCTTTGTCTAACGGCACTTAACGTAACCTCAGACTTGCTCTGAAACTATTCTGATAAATTTTAATGCATTGCATTAACACTTTTAGATATTACCTTAAAGAACACAAATGCGTTTAAGGAATCAATTCATGGCATAAATCTTAACCACAGATCAAAGATACTGCCTCAGTTTTATGACTGTAATCTAAGGAAAAGTAAGGTGGAGCCTATCGAACAGCTGTGAAAAGAGTTGCAGCCTTGTGTGTCATGAATAACAGGTCAAAGGACAAAATCATACAGAAAGAGGAATGCTGTTGTCTAATGCAGAAAAAGAGCAAAACTGCCACACCAGAAAGAAAGAGTTTACCTCAAATGAAGGATTACATTAATAAATTAAGAAAATACTCACAGCACTGACACCTATGTGGTTTAATTTTGATCAGAGTTAACATGAATGAAAAGTATTGGCATGAATTTCTATGAATCAAAATGCAAAAATCATCTTCTCCCTTTTTTCTTGACCTTAAATGAGCCTTTAAAAGGGAAAGTGTCTCAAAAGAAAATACACAGCTTTGATAGCAAGATCAAAATGCTTTCCATGTCACATCTGTTCTTAAAGAGTGCTGAAAAAAAAAGACAACCTCTTGGTCTAGTCTGGAGGAAAAAAAAAACTGATAAAATGAGAATAATGAAAATAAGAAAAGACACCACCACGTGTAGTGACACATTTACAACAGGAAATTTGCATTACTTTCCTCTTTCAGGCAAAATGCCTGACAGTTGGTTACCCACAAAGCGTATTTAATAGGCTGCCTTTTTTTCCTATAAACAATGTTATTCAGTGAAAATATTCACAGAAAACAAGACTTGCCTCTCAATTTCAGTATTTCAGGTAAGAGGAAGGTTACTTGTACTTTTCCTTGGAAAGCACTTCTGACAGCTCCTGACCTTTTTATTTTTCTGCTACTCTCAATTCCTGCCTAAATCACAAGTAAATGAGAAAAAAAAAAAATAATAATAATAATAATAAAAAAAAACAAAAAAGCTGCTCCCCTCTCTCTAACCCTTTGCATTTGACCGGCCCTCACATCCTCTTACTTTCAGAGCACCGCTACCAAATCTTGCATATGCTTTCCTTCCTTTCTGATGCTTAATAACTTGCTTCTCTACATAACCTGCAGTGAGCAACACCCTATACTTAGTCCTAGTTTTCTTATCTACAATGCTTTCACTCTTATCGTCAACACTTGATAATCTTACCCATTTCCCAAAAGCAACACAGCCCAGCCTCCAACGAATCCTAACTTTTCTTTATTCTCCCATTCTTTCCTGGATCCGTTCCCTTGCTTTCCCCACACTTCCTTCACTCCAGTCTGCAGATACTTAAAAGCAAGTCTGCCAAGACATAAGTCTGCCAAGTCTGCAAATTTCTAAAGGCAATTTCATTTAACTGAGTATTCCATCCCACTATTTACTCTTTTTACTTCACGCAACACAAAGTTCACAATGCTTTTTTTAAGATCATTTTTTCAAAATATCTTCCAAACATTTAAAACTTGATCATTTTGGGTTGGAATAATCAAGTCAAAACTGGTGGGTTTCACTTTTATCAACCGCAACGTGTCAAAAAAAGATGACAGGAGACTTCTCTTGAAAATGCAAACTTCTGATTTATAGAACAGTCAAAACTAGCCTAATTTCTTATAATATATTCCAAAAAGTTATACAGAGAAAAATCTCGTAGGAGTCTTTTTTAGCAGATGACATGAGCTGTGCTACAGTGCTGTCTATTTTACCGGATCATATGCAACAGGACGGGTACGTGGGAGTAATTTAAAGCATGCATATGAATAAAAAACAATTCAGTAAGAAACATGGAAGACATCCTTTTTGCCCAAGATACCTCAATCTGAGCAAACAGAGATAGACTTCGGTGAACAATCTTCCAGTATTCTTGGAATAATTAAAACTCCCCATCACACTACAATGTTCAAGATCCTGAAGGAGGCTACTCCAAGCATCTTAACACCCTTCCCTAGGTTCCCTTTGATACCAAAAACTGGACTTAAAATAAATAACATAAAATAAATTGTTACAGCTATTACTAACTAAATGGTATGCTCCTCTGATGATCAGCTCTGAATCATAACAGCTATCCAGTCTGCTTGTATCATCTCAGACACAATCTGAAACCAAAATTCAAGATAGAGAAACATTCCCAAAGCACAAAGTAAAAAATCAAAATTTATCTACTTATAAATATATATAAACATACAAAAATAAACATGCCTCTCTTAATTTAAACCACAGTAATTTCAGTTAATTATGTGATGGTTGGTGAGTTTTTGTGTGTGTTTAAGTTAATTTTTAATGAAAATTTCTACCTAATGAGCTACGAAGATTTAAAAGGAAATGTACTTAAGTATTCACAAGGACTATGTTATATCAATGAAATTTATTGAATTAATGTTACGAAAATAAAAAAGGATCTCTAAGGTGGAAAAAAAAAACTTATCAAATGCCTGTCATTTTTGAAGGATATAGCATTTCTGCTTGTTCATCCTTTATGAGGTGGATTAACCTAGATAAGCATTCCCAAAACTAATTTCCATAACTATTGATAACTTAATATGCAAAATGTGATCCAGAGCCTTTCATTAGGGATAGCATTCACTTGACTCCCAACCAGAAAACACTGTTGTAGATGACAAGCTTTTGTCTGCAGACAGTTTTTGAGCCAGTGCTAAGTCCTTCAATCCTCATCTAGGATAGCCTCCAGCAACACTCTGGAAAGACAAGAAAGACTGCAAACAAGTAATCCAATAACATTTCAATTTCTTACCTGATTACTTTCTTTCTACTGTTCAAAGGGACCAAAAGTGTAGGAGCACCCTACCCTAAATTGCTACAGCCCGAGGGAAAAGAATAGCATATTTATTCTGAGCATAATGTCACATAGGAAAAAGGATTAAAAAAAGAAAAAAAAATAGGTTATGGAAAAGCACCATGCCTTATAAGAACACCATCAACAAGACTAATCTCATTCATTACTATTTGAGGGATCTATCAAAACATTAAGGTAATACATACCAACAGGAAGTAAGGTACACAAGAAAGAATAGGAGCTCTACTTGTAACCACAAACTGATCCAGTCCAATTTTCACCTTTTATTCCCATGAAAACTAAGCAAGTGCTAATTAAGGTGGGTTTCTTTCCAAGACACTTTAATTTATATTCATTAGTCATCAACTTCAACTTAACTGAATACAATCTCCATTAACTGTCTCTTTTAAAGAAGTCACCTGCTAATTTTTGTTTTCCTATTACGCTTTGCCAAGCTTGTTTGGATAAGCTAACCTGAGGAAAAAAATACTACAGCTGTCAGCGCTAAGAGCATCTCTCATGGATGTGATTGTGGACTCCTAGTGCATTAAAGCAACTAAAATATCTACCTTTTCTTAGAAAGTATTATTTCTCAACACAAAAAACATTTTCTTTTTTCCATGGAAGTATTTCTCATTGTACAACAAACTCTCTTACAATTAAAACACAAGTGCTGTATGGAAATGGATCAGTCACAAAGCCAAACAGCCTGTATTCATCAGCAATGATACTCAGGCTCTCCTAACTTGTGTCCCATCTGCACGTGCAAAGGAGCTAGCACACAAGCATGTGGAATACTTCAGGTTGTACTACATCTTATGACTGCTCCAGAAACACCTCTTAGGCTCCTGATTGCTTCCTTCCTCCTCTACACTTGCCCATGCCCATTTTCATCTCACAGGAATTCCCTGTCAATCATCTTTTTCCTCCAGCGTATCTGGCTCCATAGTGTGGAAGAAAGAAATAAAAGAGTGAGGATGCACACACATAGGAACAACCCCAGTTTCTGCAAGTTCATTATTTCCACTCCATCGCATCAACAAAAAGAGCATGCCTGCGCAGTGCCCATTGACACAAGTAAGCTGGATGAGCAGTAAGAGATATGCCAAGGAGGTCTGTTCAGTCTCCCCTAGAGCTCACTGATGCTACACTTGAAACTCCGATTCTTATCTCTCCCAGGTAACAAAGGGCTTGGAGCACCTGACATATAAGGGTGGTCATAAGGACTAGTGAAGACAGGATCTGCTTACTGGTGCTCAATGAACAGGCAAGAGAGAGCAAATGGAAACACAAAGAAATCAAGAAAAAAGAACAAGAATAAGGTTTCCTACACATTCATCTGACCTTTTTCACTCTAAATGCTAGCTAATACTGTTTTGAGCACGCATGTAGGACCGCACAATCTCCAGAGCTATCTTCCAGCCTTGCTGACACTGTTCCACTTCTACAAATTTAAGTAGTGCAAGAGACAGCAGAGACTTTAAACTACACGTGTCAGAAGATTATTCGATTTGTGGTGAAATCCAGACCTCATCCACATTCTCTTTGACTTTATGTGGAAAAAGAAATCCTAAGAAATATTATCAATTCAAAAAGAAGAGCAGTTTCATAAAAAGCTACCTCTTCGCAATAACAGGCAAGAATGTGCAGTGTATTAAGACTAACAGAGAAGCATTAGAAAAACCCATGCATTGTGTGATTTACACTTAGCTGTTTATCAAGATGTTTAAAATATACGTATTCCACAAACACAGGAAAACAGAAAAGCATATGTAGCACATTACAGAGAACACCCCTCTGCAGCTTTAGAAGTCCAATTCTCTGTGACTAAATTCAGGCAAAACTTAAAGGTACTCCTATATTAAAGCTTCAGTAGAAAATATCAGATGAATTAATTCAGTTTTACATTCACTATGTAATAACATGTACAACTACTGAGAATACTCTGGGATTTACAATCGCTAACAACTTCATTCTACTTCCTACCAGTATTAACACAACTGTATCCTACTTCCAACCACATATAAACAGCAGTTTACCCTTTTATCGATTACAACGATTGTGTCCTTAAAGAGATGCATAGGACATTGTAGAATAAGTAGTAAGTAAAATCTAAATTATTTTTGGTTTGCTAATTGATCTCAAGAATGAATTCCAACTATATGACAACAGCAATCCAATTTTATTTATTTTTACAAGCTCTCATTTGAAAAAAAAAAAATTAAGGGCATAAATTTTCCACACGGTACTTGATTGAAAACCTTCTAGTTGACTTGACCTAAAAAAAAAAAAAAAAAAAAAAAAAAAAAAAAAAAAAAATCATACAGAAAATTCTTAAACCCCAATTTGCCGCTACCATTTTTTCTGTTTTTGGTGGGCTTTTTTCTGTTTGTTCGTTTGTTTTTCCACTAATGCTATGAGAAAGGCACTTTATCTGTGCTAAATTAAGAACATCAGGTATAAACTACTGCTTATCTACAGTCAGTAGTGTAATCCTGTTTAAGTATTACACCCTCATATCAAGAAAAAGATCATAATGTTTTTGACTTAAAGAGGCTTCCACAGTTTCCATCTACAAAGGAAGTAAAACGTCAAACCCATTCCAAGTGGGGGAAATGGTTACTACAACGTTCGTCAGAAACGAATGTTGTCAAATCCACTTCACATGAAGAGAGAACTGTTGCCTTACAGGGCTTGCTCGAAGAGTTCTGTAGGAATTGATGTTGCTAAGTATTCTCCCCTGAGAAGATCAACATAGCAGAGATGAATTTGAATTAAGCAGGAATTTCATAAATGAATAGCAGTAGAAAATGTAATGCTTATTTTAACTATGAAAAAATCTTGTGTGAATATCACAGAAATTTGACTTAACATATGTACAGCATATTAAAAACAGGTTGCAGTTACTCAGAGGAAAGATAACCTTGACAGCTCTAAAGAAGGTTATGTAGAGGATATTAAAAGAGCATAGACATTTTCTTACCTGGTTCACATATATATATATATATATATATATATATATATTTTTTTTTTTTTTTTTCATAACACTTCTGGTTTAACT